>NC_135329.1:45139743-45840218 GCF_023851605.1 Tamandua tetradactyla | reverse complement strand
TTGTCACATTGTGAAAGCTATATCATTATACAATTATCTTTTTTTTTATTAATTAAAAAAATTAACTAACACAACATTAGAAATCAATCCATTCTACATATGCAATCAGTAATTCTTAATATCATCACATAGGTGTATGGTCATCATTTCTCAGTACATATGCATCGATTTAGAGAAAGAAATAGCACGACAACAGAAAAAGAAATAAAGTGATAACACAGAGAAAACACAAATAAAAATAAAAAGTACAAAAATATATAAGAGAAAGAAAAAAAACAAAAAAAAAAACTATAGATCAGATGCAGCTTCATTCAGCGTTCCAACATAATTACATTACAGTTAGGCAGTATTGTGCTGACCATTTTTTTTTTTTTTTTTTTTTTTAGACATCATACCATTCTACATATGCAATCAGTAATTCTTAACATCATCACATAGATGCATGATCATCGTTTCTTAGTACATTTGCATCGGTTTAGAAGAACTAGCAGTATAACAGAAAAAAATATAGAATGTTAATATAGAGAAAAAAAATAAAAGTAATAATAATAAGAACAAAACAAACAAAACAAAACAAAACAAGAACCTATCGCTCGGATGCAGCTTCGTTCAGTATTTTAACATGATTACTTTACAATTAGGTATTATTGTGCTGTCCATTTTTGAGTTTTTGTATCTAGTCCTGTTGCACAGTCTGTATCCCTTCAACTCCAATTGCCCATTATCTTACCCTGTTTCTACCTCCTGCTGGACTCTGTTACCAATGACATATTCCACATTTATTCTCGAATGTCCGTTCACATCAGTGGGACCATACAGTATTTGTCCTTTAGTTTTTGGCTAGACTCACTCAGCATAATGTTCTCTAGGTCCATCCATGTTATTACATGCTTCATAAGTTTATCCTGTCTTAAAGCTGCATAGTATTCCATCGTATGTATATACCACAGTTTGTTTAGCCACTCTTCTGTTGATGGAGATTTCGGCTGTTTCCATCTCTTTGCAATTGTAAATAATGCTGCTATAAACATTGGTGTGCAAATGTCCGTTTGTGTCTTTGCCCTTAAGTCTTTTGAGTAGATTCCCAGCAATGGTATTGCTGGGTCGTATGACAATTCTATATTCAGCTTTTTGAGGAACCGCCAAACTGCCTTCCACAGTGGTTGCACCATTTGACATTCCCACCAACAGTGGATAAGTGTGCCTCTTTCTCCGCATCCTCTCCAGCACTTGTCATTTTCTGTTTTGTTGATAATGGCCGTTCTGGTGGGTGTGAGATGATATCTCATTGTGGTTTTGATTTGCATTTCTCTAATGGCCAGGGACATTGAGCATCTCTTCATGTGCCTTTTGGCCATTTGTATTTCCTCTTCTGATAGGTGTCTGTTCAAATCTTTTTCCCATTTTGTAATTGGGTTGGCTGTCTTTTTGTTGTTGAGTTGAACAATCTCTTTATAAATTCTGGATACTAGACCTTTATCTGATATGTCATTTCCAAATATTGTCTCCCATTGTGTAGGCTGTCTTTCTACTTTCTTGATGAAGTTCTTTGATGCACAAAAGTGTTTAATTTTGAGGAACTCCCATTTATTTATTTCCTTCTTCAGTGTTCTTGCTTTAGGATTAAGGTCCATAAAACCGCCTCCAGTTGTAAGATTCATAAGATATCTCCCAACATTTTCCTCTAACTGTTTTATGGTCTTAGACCTAATGTTTAGATCTTTGATCCATTTTGAGTTAACTTTTGTATAGGGTGTGAGACATGGGTCTTCTTTCATTCTTTTGCATATGGATATCCAGTTCTCTGCCTCTGTTTTTAAAAGGAAATTTAGCATGGTATCCTATATATAGCGTGATGTTTCCCAGTTTAACTATTTTTAAGTGTATTCTTCAGTGGTATTTGGCATTCATCATGTCTGCAGTGTTGTGCAACTATCCCCACCGTCTATTACCAAGACTTTTTCATGACCCCAAACAGAGACTGTATACCTACTAAGCGAGAAACATACCATTCCCACACTCCCCCCAGCCCCTGGTAGCCTCTACTTACTTTTCGTCTCTATGAATTTGTTTATTTGAGAAGCTTCATATAAATGGAATATATGATATTTGTCCTTTGTATCTGGTTTATTTCACTCAACAGAATGTCCTTAAAGTTCATCTATGTTGTACTTCATTCCTTTTTACAGTTGAATAATATACCATTTTAGGTATATACCAAGTTTTATTTATCCATTCTTTGAATGATGGACACTCATAGATTTATTTATTAAAAAAAATTTTTTTTACATGGGCAGGCACCGGGAATCAAACCCAGGTCCTCTGGCATGGCAGGCAAGCATTCTTGCCTGCTGAGTCACCGTGGCCCGCCCATAGATTTATTTTTAATTAAGGTGACATCCCTTCTTAGGAAAAATTTTCAAAATAGTCTAAAATAAAAAGTAATCCCTCACCTGCCCCATCCAAGTAATCTTACTCCTTAGAGAGAGTCGCTTTAATATTTTGTCATTTAGCTGTACTTCTGGCAACCTTTAAGTAATAAGAATATTAATTTCTGAATTTACTCTACTACAGACTGTACCTGAGGATCCGCTACTATGAAAGAATAGGAATTTAGCAAATTAATATTCCCTCTGTTCTCCCTTTTCTTTCCACTTCCCTGTTAGTTATAGTTTTCAATGGTTCACAATCTCTAAAGTTTGTTCTGCAATAGCACTTGTCCGTGCTTTGTCTTTAGGTTGATTTGAAAAATATAAACCCCATGAAACAAAGTTTACAGTGTTATGATTATTTTAATATTATGCATTACAAAAGGTGATATTACCACCTTTATGGAGAAGAATATAAAATCCCACTAAATCCCAGAAAGGTTTCTAATTAAAAAAAACCTTAATAAAATTATATTCTTCTTCTGAATATGCCAGTACCTTGATTTACATCCAAAAGTCAGTTTTCTTTTGAAATAAAGTTTCCTGTTCTATAATTTTTACCATTCTCTTGGAATTGTTTTTTTTTTTTTTTAAGAACATGTTGGAGGGAAAAGTGACTTTTTTTTTTTGGCCTTCCTCATTGCTCTTTATTTATATCCATTATTACCAATCATAATTTTCAATAATTCCTAATCTTATTTCCCAGAAGATTACTCAAGAGTTAATTTAATTGAGCATCCAGCCTTCGAGAAGCTGAGACAGAATTAGCTGTCTGAGTCCCTGCATATTTTGGATGTGTTGGTAATGGAGAAGGCTGTGGAATTTAGTCTCTCTGCCTTCTAAAGCCATCTTCTTTCTCAAAGATGATGTTTGGCATTGGAGAACAGATTTATAAGATCAAGCCCCTATTTTAAACAATTTGCAATCTATTCAAACTTTCAGAAGGATAGTTTTCGTTTTTGACTTCTAATTGCAGTAGAAGCTGGTTTCCGATGGGGCAGAAACGGTGATCCAGCCCTTCCTGAAAGTTATTCTAGTAATTTGTCTCTACTTTTATCCAGTGTATTCATTTAGCAGACATTTATTGAGCCCAAACTCACCATTTGCCAGGTATTGTGTTTATGATGGCCAAGAGAGGCATGGTTGTTAGTTTCATGGTACTTAAATTCCAGGGGAGAAGACAACAATGTATCAGAAATTTGACAAAATTATATCCCAAGCACTTAAGTGCCTCTTAAATCTTTATGTCTTCTTTTTCGAAATCTGCAATTTTTTTTTTGAAATCTGGATGAATGCTACATACAACGGAGAACTCAAGCCTATACCATGGGAAATAAAATACTTAGATGATCCAGAACTATCTCATTTTAACCCTCGATTCGTGCAGGCCTGAGTTTAAATCACAACACTGCCTCTTGCCCACCTGGGAGAACTTGGCAAATTACCTAACTTCAGAGGGTGATTTATAAGTTAGTTTATGATTAAACTAGGTAATGCTAATACCCTGGTACATTTCTTGTCTTTAGCAAAGAGCTTTAATATCCACCCTTCCATCATATTTCGCTGGGACTGCCACCAAAACGAAGTTGAGTAACACTATTCCTGAGATGTGCTGGTTTTTCACTTTTCAACATAAGCCACTATTGCTCAGTAATTAGCTTATGTCCATGTTCACTGATTCGCATGTGGCCTGCAGACTGGTGCTAGTGTGCAAACTGCTTATTACTGGTTTGCAACAAGATAAAGAAAGAAACTTAAAATAAACGTTTAGAAACTTACATAGCAAACCTGACATTGGTGTGACACTCAAGCATGTTTTTATCATATTTTATAAAAGTGTCAGTCCCTGATGCACTGGGAAAGAAAACCAGCCAAATTGGTCCTTTTCCGTAGAGAGTTTGAGAAACACTGACCGAAAGCATTGAGTCAATGATTGCACATATCCTCAGTCCGTTTCATGATCGACAGTGAAGCATTTCATGCCATGGGTGAAATAGTTAAGAACTACATACAGCCGGGGCATTCAAATCCCTGATGACTTCAACTTTTTAGTGCTACTTAACTATAAATTGCCAATAGAAAGGAGCGTTTCCATTACTTTTTATTTAACATGTCCAACAAAGGAAAGAAAACAACTCCTGTTCCCACAAATTTTATAATTCTTCGACAGTGCCCCTCTTCCAATAATTTCTGAAGTCAGGTTTCTCTTTTACTTTGCTCAGAGGGAGAATTGCAATGTACTGAGATGAAAACATAGTTTATCTACCAGGCAGAATGGAAGTATCCATCCTTACTAAGGGAATGAAAAGTTAATTGCCAGAGGTGTGGAATATATTTGATTTTTTTTTGAGACATTTCTTTAAGAAATAATTTACTATATCATTCGACCTAAATGTTATGAATCTAGCAGTCAGAGAAATGTATATACATTGGTTTGTTCAGTAATTGAAAACAAAGCATAAATTAAAACTCTGCTTTCCTCAAGGTTTTTGAGAGCTCAGGACACTGTACTACTTGAATCACTACTTATAAGCCACCTTGAATTACTACTTATATTTGGAAACAAAAGGTAAATAATAGAATAGCCGTGTCTAATGGGTAATACGTATAGCACATGTATGTATGTGTGTCTGTGTGTTTTGGTTTTTCCCCCTCATCTCCTTGCTGTGTGAGACCCAGGGCAGGCCTGGGGTGGCTTTCCTTGTCTCTTATCTGAGGAGATTGGGATTCAGAGACGTTAGCTGACTTGGCCAGGATGTCACAGTGAAGAGGCCTGGGACACCAACCTGTCCTCAGACCTCTTGTGTGGTATACTTTCCATTCATATATAATATTTTTAAAAAATGTGTCTCCTTACATATATATCTTTTGATATCTATCCATACGCCACTGATATATAATATTGCTTGCTTTATTATTAAATGTGGGTATGCATTTAATAAAATCTTACAAAGGAGGTATTTGTGGACTTAGGGGAGACTGGTTAGCTGGTAACACAGTCTTATAGCATATTAAACAAATGTATCCAGAAACTAATTTTTTATGGATCGGTGACAATAGGTCTCTTTGGATGATCATGTTTTTCATGCTAACAGGAAACACTTGGATGCCAAAGGGGCATTAATAATTATGCATTTAAAAAGATGTATCCTGAGGATATCGTGGCTGCCATGTGCAGTGTCCAGGGGCACTTCTTTTTTTGGGGGGGAAGGTGTTATTAGATGTTTATGTTGTTTTATTCATTAACGAATAGATATTGAGAAACCTGCTGTGTTTATAACATTGCTGTAGATGCTCGAGTCAATGGTAAACATCCTTGCTGTCGTGGAAATTTGCCCTGCTTGGGTCAGGGACTGTGTGCTGGGTCCCCAAAGTGGACTCTGGATTGTCAGTGGTTCTCAGACTGCGGTGTCTCAGGGGTTACCTTGGCATGGGGGGTGGGGGTGATGAGTAAGTGAAGCTCTTGCAAACTCCTCAAGGAGTTGGAGGCAAGCCAGGGCCATTTTTTTCTTTGTAGAGAGTATCGTAACAAAGACCCCCTGAGACAATCAAGCGAAGATTGATGAACCCTTTCTATAGATATGGAAGTGGAGGTTCAGTCATTATCGCTTGGACTGTCCAGGAATGCATGGTAAACTGACACAGCCAGTACCTAAATCAAGGCCTTCTAACCTCCATTTACATGCTCTTCATTACTGTATGTTTGTTTATTCTTTTGCCAATCTGGGCTTGTCTGTCTGTGAGTCTGTGTGTTCCGAAACTTGGATAAAGAGAGTGCATGCCAATTATACATGTCTACAACACATGCCCAAGAGGATTAGCTAATTCTCAAATGCAAAACAGGGTCCAGAAAGACGTTTAGAGGCCAAAACGATGAGCCAAGATAAACATGATAAAGTCTGTATAATGGCTTTTACTGAATTGTATATTAAACTCAGGCCATTGCCTTACAGTGACAGACCAAAACATCCACATAAAATCGGTTATTGAGTAGTTTTTAAGGATATTATTTACCACAACTAGGGTAGCTAATATTCATGAGGATTCTTTAGAAAAATTTTGCTTAAGTCTAGTATCACTTAAAGCTTCATTTCTCCTCAATGGCTGTCTAAGAATTGCTTTGGATTTAATGACTCTTACACTTGATCATTTTTTTTTCTCCTTGCTTTGGTGGCCAGGATACTTAGAGATAAATTTGTATCCAACCTCTAGCATCTACATGTTAATACTGTTCTTTTTCTACTCTCGTTTTCCTTTTTCCCTGAATCTTTAAACTATTTCACCTATTGTTTTTTGTGTGTAATTTTTGTATTCTGCCTCTAATTATTTGTCAAAAGAAGAAGATAGGGATGAAAATAAATAGAAATAAAATTAGCATCTTTATACAGTAAAATCTTGTGCTTTTGTTTTCTGAGCATGGAGCTGTTGATGAATTGTTCCTCTTTCTTTGTGTGTTCAACTTTTACAAATGGTAAAGGGAATCTGTTGTTTGAAGAGCAAGCAGTCATATCTGTCCTCTGCTATGAATGTATTAATCATATACCCCAGGACTTCAGTTGTAGAAGCCACATCATGTTAAATATTAACTGGTTTGGATTGTAAAAACATTAGTAAAATAATAACATACCTTGTAAAAAAGAGTCTTGTGCTTTCTAGATTGACTCCATTTTTTTCCAAAGCTGCTCAATAAATACTGAATTGACTGAAATGATATTTTTAAAAATCAGCTATATAAATACTAGATTTGGGAGAGAGCATTGATGAAAAGCAGTTCTTTTGGTTAAATTTCATGAACATTGATTGTCCAAACTCATTATAAAAATATGTTATGACTGCCATGAAAGCCTAATTCAATTTCATTGCTTTGTTTATTTGAAGGACAGTTGCAATTAGTTGCTTTATTTATTTGAAGAACAGTGTTCAGCTCAAGGAACGTAGTGTTGGGGTTCATAGATGCTGACAGAAGATAGAAGACTCTTGGCTCAGAGACAAAAGGGCTTTTTACTCCCAGCATAGCATGCGGCATGAGCTTCATGCTCACATTGCTTTCTCATGCTCCTCAAACCCCAAGGGGGCTGATGCAGGTGGAGCTAGATGGTTGCCTGCACAGGCAGTGGGTTACATTATAGGAGAGGAATGTTGAGCTTGGAGGAAAGTGCCACTTTTAGGGCTTGTTGTAAGCAAGACTGCTTCATGACTGGAAGGAGACATTACCTCATTCTTCAAGGTTACTTGCAAACACAACTCTGAAAAATGGCTTGGCTGAATTGGAGTGAAAGCCTTACATTCTTAACATGCCTGGAAAGAACATGCAGGATGCTCAGTACGCATGGCAGATTGCTTCTCCCAAGGGTCCTAGTCTAGTCTCACTGTTACCTCCATTGAGCAGACTGTGCTTGGAATCTCATTGTGCTCTTGATGCCATAATTTAAGACAAACTGAAGTAAGCCTTAGAGATGTGATTGCTGTGGGGTCTAAATGCTTTGGTAAATAAAAGTGGGGTAAGAGCAGTATGTGTGCATATCTCTGGCCCAGTTCATCTCAGGGACTGTATTTCCTATTGTCTGACCTTTCCACCTAGAATATCTAATAGTTGATTCCCCCAGCTGTACTCCAGTCTTTTCCTTACTGTAGTGCATAGCACCACCTGTCAGCTCCCCAGCCGGGAGCTTGTAAGCCATTATACCTTATGCTTGTGGTTTCACCTTTTCTCTTTGCTCATGTATTGCCCCCTTTCCTCCTCATACAAATCCCATTACTGTAGTATAAGCTTGTCATCTCTCGTCTGGACATTTTTATTGCCTTTTGACTTTTTTTTTATCTTCAGGCTTATGATTTTCAGCCTTTCCGCCACATGAGAATAATTTCTAATATATTCATCTGATCACATCAGGTTTCTGCTCAGATACTCATCATCTCTTCCCTTGAGGAAAGAGTTTCAGGTATGTCCCTCTGGCCACTCTGATGCAACATAAACTAAAAAGAGATAGCTATATAATGCATAAGAATAACCTCCAGGATAACCTCTCAACTCTGAAATCTCTTAACCACTGACACTTTATTTTGTTTCATCTCTCTCTTCCCCCTTTTCCTCAAGAAGGCTTTTTCAATCCCTTGATGCCATGTCCCAGCTCATCCCGAAAGCCATGTTCTCTCAATCCATACCTGTGGGGGGCAGATCTATTGTTGGGTAAGACCTTTTGATTACGTTGTTTCCATGGAGATGTCACCCAGCTCATTCACGGTGGGTCTTAATCTCCTTGCTGGAGTCGACTGTGAGAAGATAAAAAGACACATGTAACTCAGAGAGCTCAGAGAAGCCAAAAGAGAAATACCAGAGACACTTGGAGACAGCTATTGAAACCAGAATCAAGAGAGAAGGGCCAGCAGACATCACCATGTGCTTTCCCATGTGACAGAGGAACCCCAGATGCCAGCAACCTTTCTTCAGAGAAGGTATCTTCCTCTTGATGCCTTAATTTGGACATATTCATGGCTTTTGAACTGTAAATTTGTAACCTAATAAAATTATTGAAAAAGCCAACCCGTCTCCGGTATATTGCATTCTAACAGCTTTAACAAACCAAAATAATACCCTAATTAAATTGTACCACTGGTAAGAAGTGAGCCTGTGCTATTGGAGAAATGACACTGAAAGACTTGCTTGACGCAGGGTTGCCGTAAGCCTTCAATTTGTAAAAAATACCATATCTACAAAGCGCAGTAAAGCAAAGCATAATAAAACAAGGTATGCTTATATTTGTAAGAGTGGCCAGCATTTAGCAAGAACACAACAAATGTTCGCTATTATTATAAGTGTTTATCCTTTGACCTGGCAGTCCGACATCTAGGAATCTATTCCATAAATACACTAGAAAAAATTTGAAATGATATATGCAGAGTGCTAGTCATTGCAGCTCTATTTATAATAGCAAAAGCCTGGAAGTAACTCAGATGTTCCCCAGTAAGGGGATGGTTGGAAAATCTGTGATAATCCATACAGTGATGTGCCATGCAGCTGTAAAATGAATGCCAACTGGTGTGTAAACTGCTATGGAGTGAGCTTCAGAATATATTAAATGAAAAAAGAAAATCCCAGAAGTGTATGTACGGTTCATGTAAGAAAAAGAGGTACATAGATGCACGTACATACTTGTGTTTATGCTTTCAAAAAGAGAAAAAAGAAGAATAAATTAAAATAATTATGTATGGCTATTAACAGAAGAGGGAGAAGGCATAGGGTAAAGAATAGGATGGAAGCTACATTCTCTGGATGTGTCTTAATAGTTTTGACTTTGAAACCATTCCTGTGTTTGATATAATTAAACAAAAAATTAAAGTTAGTGTTGTTTTTGCACCCCGCCTCCCCCCCCCCAAACTTTCCTCCCTATGCATGCCGTGCTCAGGCTCTGCTGGAATACATGTGGCTTCTCTAAGAGGTTACTCTCAGCTCTGTGTCTTGCACAGACGTTCCCTTCTAAACCAACCTCTCCACCCATTTAGCAAACTACTGCGCGTCCTCCAGACCTTAAACCAAGCGTCGTTTACTCCCTGCAACCTCCTTTCACTCCTCCAGCCATAATTAGACCCTTCTTTTCTCCCACGTACTGTATGCGGTAGTCCAAATTATGGCTTAAGTATTCGTAGGCTTCTCTAGCCTTTTAGAATGGCGGTTCTCAAAGTGTGTCTCCTGGGCAGAAGCATGGGTGTCAGCGGGGAACTTTTCAGAAATTCACATTTTTCACCTCTCCGCAGACCTTCTGACTCAGAAGCCCTGGGGCTGTGGTACAGTAATGAGTTTTTACAAGTCTCTTAGTGGTTCTAAGGTATGCTAAAGTTTGAGAATCTCTGGTCTAGACTGTAGATTCCTGGAGGGCAGTGGCAGCAATTTCCTGATCTCTGTGTCTGCAGCTCCTAGGACAGTGTCCACCATGGGGTGGATGCTTAATGAATATTAGTGAGTGAATGACCAGAAAAGGACTGGGCTATTCTTTGTGACTCCAAAGGTTAGGTCTGGAAGTGACAGGGAAGGAGATGCTGGCTTTACAAATGGAAGAACCTGATAATAACAAGAGCTACCCAACAGTGAAATAATCCCTGCATTGGCCATCGTTCCCAACACTCATCTGTCTGTGAGTGTAAAATCAGGTTCCGAATGATGGTCAGGATGCTGTAGAACAGTATTTTGGGGTCTGTATTCTATATCAAAAACATATTGTTGTGTGAGGGGGTAGGTGCAGTGGTAGAAGTCTCGCCTGCCATGCAGGTGCCCTGCCTTTTATTCCTGGCCCATGCACCACCCCCTCCGCCGGCCAAAAAAAAAACAAAAAAATTCAACAAGTGATGCTGCAATAACAGCCTATTCACATGGAAAAAGAATGAAATGTGACCCTGATCATGCAGCATACAAGATTAAAAAAACAACAACATATTATTAAAATACCTTATTTCTTAAAACCTGTAAATATAGAAAGGACCATAACAAACACAGGAATTCACACTTAACATGATGTGGTCATGGTGATTTGAGTATTACATGATTTACATAAGAAGGAAATGATTGAAATATATTTAAATAAAAAAGTACTATGTTTATATGAGTTGAATGCCATCTATGTTTGTATAACTTACATGCTTTGAAGAAGAAAGATTAATCATCCTGTAGCTTGGAAGTACAGTATGTTTAGTAAGTATCCTCTCTTGGGAGGATTTCTGTCTTGCAGGCTAGGTTGGGCAGGATATCTGGGCACTGTTTGAGCCAGGAGACACAACCTCCCACTACTTTTGTGATCTTGGGTAAGCAGTGGAACCTGTTACCTCAATTTCTGCCTCTGGAAAGATGATTTTCAGGATCATTTTGGGTTCTCAAGATTTTTATCATTCTGATCAGGAAAAAATGCAAATAGGGTTTGCAAAGTTTGGAAAGGATTTGGATAGAAAGGTCAGTCCAGGTGAAGGAAGGCTATCAAAAAATACTTTCATTAGTCCACAGTTAATTGTAGAGAAAACCAGACTACTAAATTAAAGAAGAGGAGGTGTTACTCTAAAAACGAAAGCACTGTCCTTGAATTACATTTGCTTTATCAGCTGAAACACACTGGGGTGTTTAAGTAACTTTCTTTTTTCCAGCTTTCTTAGGAACGGGCACTGACAGAAACAAAGGATGAGTGATTATACCTCATTTCTAAACCTTAGCATAGGCATACAAACAAGTTCAGCCTCCAGACATCTTTAATGCAGAACAAAGAGTGGGTCCAAAGCAAATATGAGCTCCCTGATTGACTCAGCTCTGAGATTGTGGAGATAACCTTCCGAGAAGTTCCATTTGTTCCTGCCAGGACTGCCTGGGAAGGCCTATACGTGTTCCCCCTTGTCTCCGGACAAAGCTTATTGTTGCAGCTAGAATAATGGCTGTATTTTTTTATTATTTGGATTTAGTTTCCATTTTCTCATTTTGTGCTAGTTTAAACATCCTTAAAGAATATTGTCTGAGGACTCGTGCAGGAAGCTGAAACGCGTGGTGAAACTTAGATCTTAAACATATTTTAGTCTTAACTATTAGGGGTTCTAATTCCTTTTATAAAGCCAGCTGAGATTGTTTTATGGGAAAGATAGCTTTACATTGCTTCTTCAACAATTTAGTATAGTTCTCTAGTTTAGGACAAGTTTTTTTAGTCCAAAGCATTTAAAAAATATATTTTTATTGATATTTCTACATATTCATTGCAGTCTCTCCAAAGTATGCAATTAGTAGCTCACTGTTTCATCATATAGTTGTGTATTCATCACAATGATAATTTTTAGAATATTTGCATACTCCAGAATGAAAAGAGAAAAAAAGAAAAAAAAAACATAATCCCATACCCCTTCCTCTTGTTGACCACTAGTACTGCAATTTACCTATTTTTTAATTAATTAATTTATTTGCTCATCTGTCCATAGTTTAGATTAAGGAAGCGTCAGCCACAATGTTTTCACAACTTCACTGTCACACTGTAAAAGCTATATAGTAATGCAATTGTCTTCAAGAATTAAGGCTACTGAATTGCAGTTCAACAATTTCAGGTACTCCCTACTAACTACTCCAATACACTATAAACTAAAAAAGGATGTCTATATATTGCATAAGAATAACCTCCAGGATACCTCTCAACTCTGAAATCACTCAGCCACTGAAACTTTATTTAGTCTCATTTCTCTCTTCCCGTTTTGGTCAAGAAGACTTTCTCATTTCCATGATGCCAGGTCCCAGTTCATCCCTGGGAGTCATGTCCCACACCAAAGCATTTTAAAAAAATTTTTATTGATAAAACAATGTACAAGCACATACATTCTTTTTTTTATTAATTTTTAAAAAATATATAACAAACGCAAACCTTCTTAACTTTTGATCATTCCGTTCTACATGTATAATCAGTAATTCACAATATCATCACATAGTTGCATATTCATCATCATGATCATTTCTTAGAACATTTGCATCAATTCAGAAAAAGAAATAAAAAGACAACAGAAAAAAATTCATACATACCATACCCCTTACTACCCCTCTCTTGCCAAAGCATTTTTTGATGCACTGCGTTATACAAAGCACAATGCTTTCTTCTTCTTTTTTTTTTTCCCCATCTTCGCTGACACAACTTTTACCTATTGCCAGTGGAAAAGCCCCTCTTTTTAGAAATGCAAAATTTTCACCCCAGACCTGAATTTTGGAAGGCTTTTTTGGCAGCATTGTGGTTTTAGGAAGATGCGTGAAAAAAGTTTAGCAAACATTGGGTTGGGTGAGTTTATTATTTAAGCAAAAGTCAAACTTATCTGTGATTAAAATATAATTGCTTTTTGCTAATTTATATACGAAAGCTGATTTAAAAACTTAGAGATAACATCTGTAATCAATTGAAAATACATTGTTTTTGGCTTTTATTTTTAGTGGGGTAGATGTAGTTTAGTGCTAAATGGGGTATGCTCTTGCTTATACTTCTGGAGATGCCAGCGAGATATTATTGTTATTATATTGCTTGAGGCAAGACATTTTCATTGTTCATTACTTAAAAAATTGTTACCTCGCTTCCTCTTGTGAGGATTAGATATGATGAGCAGAAGCCTGGGATTTTATACTAGTTGCATATGAGACTGTTGGATTGAGGAGTGATGACAGGGAAAAGCCGCTCCTCAGAGATCCTATTTATGCTCTGGGCAGACCAGCCGCTGAATTCCTAAAATAACCTGGGAGCTCTTTAACTTTCACTGAAGGGTCCTCAGGCAGTTCTCCTAATTTGCTTGGAACTCAGGAACCCTGTGGGAGAGAACTTGAACCCAGCCTACAGTTGGGGGATCCGATGACTTTGTCATATGGCCTGGAGCTCCTAAAGATGCTGAACTGGAGAAGACAGCAGGGCGCCGCAGCAACAAGGGCTAAATGTCCACAGTCGGGGACTTCAGGAAGAGCACGCAGCCGCACTTGCCCATTCCCTGTCTCTGTCCCTACCAGAGAGCTGGGTGTGGCAGGCAAGCAAAGGGCTGTGATAGAAAGGAAGTAACTGGGTCACTGGCAGCCCAACCCCTCTACTGCAGGAAATCCCTCTGAAAGTGCTGACTGGTCATAAGAAACAGAAGCAGCATATGCAGTTTTCTTTCTCTCCTTGGAGGGAGAAAATAGCTGCAGGGCATTGGCTGTGACTTGGCTTCTGTTCAGAGCTCCCCAGGACACAGACACAGCAGAACTCCTGGCTGCAGTCGTGCTTTTATGAGAGAGCTTCACTTTGCTGGCCTCCATCATCACCCACTCTGCCCCCAGACTTCCTAGAGAGAGTATTTATAATGGGGCAGATATCATTTAGGAGTGAACTGGAACTTTCATATTCTCAGGCAAGTCGGTGCTTGGAGTACTGGGACATGCAGTGTTAAGATACCGCATTTTTACTTAATGGATAATGCCCTGTGACATTTGGGTTAATGCTGTTGCAATCATAAAAAGCCTTGTGTAATTTTAGCTATTTTTTTTTGCCACTTACTCGTCCCCATATAGATTTTCTCATTAAATCCTCAGAACTACATATGAATAAGATAGTGTGTGCTTTTCTGTAATGTGATGGTTGATTTCCCAAGAAATGTCACCTTGGAGGCCACTGTCATCTCTGGCGTAGTCTGCCTGCGTCTCTTCTTTCCTGGGAATATCTCGCTCCCTGACCCCTCTGCACACAACCCCAGTGGGGCTTGAATGTGACGGAAGAAGGAGTCTTTCAGGTCGGAGGCTGTGTTTCCCACATTGTGGAGGGAGTCAGTGTATAAAGAGAAGCAGAGTCAAGAGGTGGAGAGGGAAAGAGAGAAGGATCGGAGTGTTCAAGTGTGTATTGTCAGCAGATTGTAATGTGCAGGTCAATTCTCCGAAGCTTTGATTGTTCGTTCTGCTTCAGTCATGTGAGAGAGTCTAATATTTGTCCATTAGATGACCCCTTACACCTAATGCCATTTAGGTCAGGCAACCAGACATATTTTGACTAAAATATTTGAAGGCATTAGAAATTATTTTAATTCGGCATTGGGGAGAGTTAAGCATTAGAGCTGGGGCTGCAAGTCAAATGCCTATAGAGACCAGGAGTTGAAAATACCGAAGTGGATTGGTGTAAGTAAAAGTGTGGTCTTGTGACACCTCCCTTTCTCAAGTGACAGCTGTCAGTGCTGGTTGAATATGCCTTTTGGAAATGCAAGGTTCAGTAATTTTAGATTGTTTCAAAAAGTTTTAAAAACAATTAGAACAATTTTAATGTATAAATCCCAATTTAAAAAATGTTGACAATTAATTTGTATTTTTAAAAAAACACCACGGAAAGGTGGGCGATGGTGGCTCAGCAGCAGAATTCTCGCCCGCTGCACTGGAGACCCAGGTTTGGTTCCCGCAGCCTGCCCATGCAAAAAAACAAAACAAAACAAAATAAACACCATAGGGGTCCAAACTCTGTGAACAAAACAACATATGTGCAGACAGGATTTGGTCTATGAGCTGCTTTTCTACCTTTGGGATAAAGATTTCAAACATTTCAACACATTTATTCATTTATTTTTTTAAGAAATTCACTAATAAAGGAAATATTCAACTGGGCTTGAGTCACCTGGCTACTCACATGAGCTAGAACCAAGGTTTCTTGACTCTGTTTGACAGTTCTGTCTCAAAAAAAAGAATATAGCCTTTGTAATTTCGAATAGAAATACAGTTTTAAATAGACACATGTACATAAATTACTAATTTCATGAATTAAATTTTTTAGACATAATATACAAATACGACCATTCTTACTATATATGATCATCCGTTCTTACTATATAATCAATAACTCACAATATCATCACATAGTTGTATATTCATCACCATGACTATTTCTTAGAACATTTGCATCAATTCAGAAAAAGAAATAAAAAGAAAAAAGAAAAAACTCATACATATCATACCCCTTACCCCTCTGTCTCACTGACTGCTAGTATTTCCATCTACCCAATATATTTTAGCCTTTGTTTCTCCTATTTTTTCTATACCCCTTACCACTCCCTTTCATTGATCACTAGCATTTCAATCTACTATATGTATTTTAACATTTGTTCCCCCTATTATTTATTTATTTAAAATCCATATGTTTTACTCATCTGTCCGTACTATAGATAAAAGGAGCATCAGACACAAGGTTTTCACAATCACATAGTCACATTGCGAAAGCTGTATCATTATACAATCATCTTCGAGAAACATGACTACTGGAGCACAGCTCTACATTTTCAGGCACTTCCCTCCAGCCTCTCCAATATACCTTAACTAAAAAGGTGATAGCTATATGATACATAAGAATAATCTCCAGGATAACCTCTCAACTCTGTTTGAAATCTCTCAGCAATTGACACTTTATTTTGTCTCATTTCTCTCTTCCCCCTTTTGGTTGAGAAGGTTTTCTCAATTGCTTGATGCTGAGTCCCAGTTCATTCTAGGATTTCTGTCCCATGTTGCCAGGAATACCCCCTGGGAGTCATGTCCAATGTACAGAGGGGGAGGGTGGTGAGTTTTCTTGTCGTGCTGGCTGAGAGAGAGAGAGAGGCCACATCTGGGCAACAAAAGAGGTTCTCTGGGAGTGACTCTTAGGCCTAATTTTAAGTAGCTTTAGCCTATCCTTTGCAGGGATAAGTTTCATATGAACAGACCCCAAGATTGAGGGCTCATATGAACAAACCCCAAGATTTGGTTGTCCCTACTGCCTGTGAGAATATAAGGAATTCTCCACAGGGGGAAGTTGAATTTTCTCCCTTTCTCGTCATTCCCCCAAGGCAACTTTGCAAATACTTTTTAATGAATTAAAAATTTGATGTACATTATAATAGAATATTTTTCCAATGTTCAACAGCAAGGTAAGAATTTCATCCCTTCTAATCTGCAAGATTAGATTTTAGAAATATGACATTCCAACTAAGAATTGGATTATTATTATTTTTTTATAAATGGGCAGTTTCTTTTCATTTTTGTGTTTTGATATTATGGAGTCTTCTTTTGTGAAAAAAAAAAAAACATGTTAACTCTTATTCTAACATTTTCTGCACAACCAGCACAACTGAGTTTACTTTTTTCAGTGGCAAATATTAAATATGAGAAATTTATTTTTTTGTTTTTTAAAATGTCTTTTTATCATTAAATATAACATATATACAAAGCAAAGAAAGAAAAAGCAATGATTTTCAAAGTACACGTCAATAGGTAGTTGTAGAACAGATTTCAGAGTTTGTTATGGGTTACCATTTCACTAAAAGTGAGTGATTGTAATGGGAATAGACTGCATCACGCTTTAACACTTTATTTAAAGGGCTCAGAAGGAGAGCAGTTGTGAATTACATGTTTAAATTTCAACGAGATTTAGTGTGTTCTGGATTAAATCTCAGAAGAGTTTTAAAAAATTCCTGTTCAAAGATTCCATAAAATTATTCCTCACAAGAGAAGTTTTGAATGTATTTCAATATGGACGTAAGTGCGTTCCGTGGATCCTGATAAAATATTTTACAACAAACATTGTTGAGAGTTATTTGGCATGGTTCAGTAGAAACCTCTCAGAGTTGAGTTTTCACACCTTGAGAGCCTTTTCCTCTTTCAATTTCAGGGACCTAGGTTATCCTTCCGCCTCCCTGGCTGCTGTGTTCTGTCTCCTTCATTAGCTTTCCCCATCTTCTCTACCTCTGAAAGTTAATGTTCTTCAAAACTTCCCTAGGACTTGCCTTAACTTTTCTCCTCTCCCCATCCCTGCCCTGTCCTCCCTCCACACTTTCCTACTTCTGTTATTTCAAGTGTAGCTCCTGGATTTATGTTAATGGCTCTTAAATTTATAAATGCATGCTGGACTTCTCCTCTGAGCTACAGACCTACTATTCTACTTGGCCTCACGACTTGGAAGTCTAATTGGCATCTCAAACTTTAATATACCCTAAATGAGTCCTTGATTCTAACTGGTCCCCCAACCTGTTCTCCATCATCCCTCCCAACCTTCAAAATCCTTCCATTCTAGAAGAATCAAAGGAGAAGGAGGAGTCATAACAGAGAAGATAGGATTTAACAAATGAGTATGACTGCTGAATCATTATATTGATTTTTCTTTTAGTCTCCAGTGTCTTGGAGCAGCTAGAAGGAAAAACTTAAAATTGTGGAGCTGTAACCCATACCAAACTCTGAAATCTGTTCTATAGCTAATTGTTAAAATGTACTTTGAAATTTATTGCTTTTTTTGTATATATGTTTTATTTCACAATAAAAAATATTTTTAAAATCCCTCCGTTCTCAGTGAATGGCTCTGACATTCACCAGTAGTTGAACTAAGAAAGAATCTTCCTCAATTCCTTGCTTCCTGCCCACCGCACGTCCAGTCCATCAGCATTCCATATTGATTCTACTTCGAAAATGTATCTCAAACCCACCCACTTTCTCCATCTGTTTTTTTCTGCCACCACTGTGATGCAAGCTTGAAACCCTTCAGTGGGCTTCCATTTTACGGTGAACAACTTATAATTGCTGCTCAACTGTATTTGATAAATAAAAAAGTGAATGAATGACATTAAACCATAATCTTGTGCCTCATAAGACAATGCATCAAAAGACATCGTAATAAATGCTAAAAGTGAATCAATATAATTAGTAATATGCTGGATCTTATCAGTTAGAAAGATAGCCTGAAAATACAAAATAAATCTGCGAAAGAATAAAATGTAACAGGTCTAACTGTCAGGTCATAAGCATAATTTTTGTCAAGTTATGATGCTCTGACATGGTTAAATTTCAGCTTATAACTGAATTGCTGTTGGTTCTCAAATCAAATAGAATAGAGTGTATCATTTTGAATTTGTTGACAGATCATTCTAAGTTATTTTTAAATTAAAAAATAAATTAAGTCACTTGTCACTCAACTTGGTGTTGAGTGAAATAAGACAGGCACAAAAAGACAAATATTGTAGGAGCCTGCTTATGCGAAACCCCTAGAAAAACCAGACCTTATGGAGATAGAGAGCGGTTTATAGGTTGCCAGGGGTGAAGGTGGGAGATGGGGGATGGGCGGGAAGAGAAGAATTAGAGCTTAAAGGTGAAGTTTCTGTTTGCAGGGATGAAAAAGTAGAGATAATGGATTATCAGTGATGGCAGCACAGGATTGAGAATGTGATTAATACTACAGAATTGCATACTTGAATGTGATTAAAATGAGGAATTTTTGAGTTCGATATTACAACAGTATTTTTTAAAATTAAAGCACATGTCCATTGGTGAATAGGAAAACGGTCAACGATATCTTAAAAATGAATGTTATTGAAGATTATAATAAAACGAAGTTTATAACAGTCTTTAATGATTGACTTTCCTTTTTTATTTTTACCCCTAGGAACTTTATTATGATTATATTAAATATTATGTTTCTAGTAACCATTACTGAGTGGTTTGACTGTTAGATGTTACTGTGAAAGGGGTTCCAAAGTAAAACTTTGATTTCTAATTTCCTTTTAGTTCTAAACTTTAATCATTCTATGTTTCTGTAATGAATTATGAATTTCGATATTGCATATAATAAACTTGTGCTTAGATACTTCATCACAAAGAGTGCGATTCTTCCCCCTTTTTATTTTCTGGTAGTTATTATTTTTTTCTTTTGGGTTCCATCAAGATTTTGGGAATACTGGGAACAACAACGAAACAAAATGAAACACATGCAAAAACCAAAATCAAATAAATGAAAACTTTTTTTGCCTTAGAGAAGTTTGCTAGTTTTTTAACACATAAAATATAAATATACCTGAGTTCTGTTTTTGAGACTCTAATTTGAAAACCTCTTATTTCATTTTTAATAGTTATTCCAGGTTATTCTTTAACCTAAGAGGATTTGTTATTGGCTTCCTAACTTCCTTAAGTAGGTCAGAAGAAGCAGCAGTATAAAATTTTGAAAAACTCTTGAACATAGTTGCTGGAGTGAGGGGAGGGAGCTATCTTGTGCATTCTGATCTCACAGCAAGGATTAAAATCTTCTTGGAGGCCTCCAACGAGAGTAATTTGGGGCTCAGGAAATTTCTCTGGGCTGATTTTAATTTCACTTCTAGTTCTGCTTCTTACAGAGAGGATGCCTTTAGGCGAATCACTTAATCTTTCTTAGTTTCTGAATTCTTGTTTGCCATAAAAGGAGTTTCCTCTAACCTGGTTCTAAATTTTCCTTCCTCCCTCCCTCCCTCCTTTTCTCCTTCCTTCTACTGTATTTTCAGTTTTCTGGAGGACTGCTATTTCTGAGGTCACTCCCCTAGGACCTCCAGAAGTGACGTCTGTACATTACACAACCTGTATTTTAAGTCAGTTTATTCCAAACACATATTTTAATTCGGTGAGAGCCATTCTAGCTCTTTTCTTGTGCTGTGGTATCAGATAGAAAAATAAAACATACAAGCAAATATATAATTATATGGTATTTTTTTTAATGTTCTGCCTTCACTTTCACTCCCTCATTCTTTATAATCCGGTGTGTTAGAAGCCTATACAATTTTTTTTTTTTCATTTCAGCTCTTCTGTCTTTTAGTTCTAGAATTTCAGTTTGGTTCTTCTTTATAGTTTCAATTTATCTGCTAAGATTCTCCTTTTTTTGGAAAGAGGACTCTCTCTTTTACCCTCTATCCAGGATCAACAGTCAGGCACTTTCAACCAGAGGATTTGGTGACACCAGCTTGTGATTTGGGAATGAATTTGCCATGTAATTAAGATTGGTTTGAGGCATTTTGTGCAGTCTGCCTAGTTTTGATTTTAAATTGTCAAATCTTTTATCCCTCATCAGTCTTTTTTTTTTGTATACTGTATGGCGGGGGTCACAGTTCATTCTTTTTCCATGTGAGTATCCCGTTATTGCAGCACCATGTGTTGACCTTTTGTTTGTTTGTTTGCTTTTTGGAAAGTGCACGGGTCAGGAATCGAATCTGGGTCTCCCGCATGGTGGGTGAGAATTCTACCATAAATTACCGTCGCACCCCATCAGTCTGCTTTTTTTAGCTTCCACAACGTTGCTGCCACTATCTTCTCTGTGCCATTGGAGTGTGGATTTGTACAGGGAACAGGAAATAGACATGTATAAATATTTGTGTGTGGTGTGTGTGTGTGTGTGTAACCCTCCATCTTTACCCTGGAGTTAAGGTTTTGGTTTCTTAAGTAGGAAATAACTAGATTGATTTCAACTTTTGAATCTATCATGTGATGTGGTATTCCAGGAGAAAATGTTCTTCAGTGTCTGTACAGGGTGTATCTGTTCAAATGCTATGAAACTCACACCTTTATTTTGTGTGAGATAAGAGAGCCTGTTTCTAGTCATTTGTGTTTAAGTTGAAGCCTTAGCTAGTGAAAATTCTTTCTTTATAAATGCCTGATCCATATTTATGTATTGAATAGTTCATCATTAACAATCTTCATCCACTGATGAGTTGTTTTTTTCCCTCCTCTATCTTCCTCCATCAGCATCTTTTCTTGTTTACTTTCATCACCTCCCCAGTTCAGAACTCCAGGTGATATTTTGTATATGAATATAAATTACATTCCCATTTACTTAAAAATAGACTTGTCAGTGTGGGATAGAGAGTGGTCATGGAGAATGTATATTGATAGATAAAGGGAATCACGTAAGGAAGCAATCAAGGACGAGGCATCTGCAGTTTGGAAACACAAGTCAAATTTCTGTGTTTTGATTACTTGGGTAGACAGAAAGGAAAATGACCCTCCCTCCCAGGAATTTGACCCAAATCAATGCAATAAATGCTGGAATGCTCCACAAATTCATTTGCTGACTT
Organism: Tamandua tetradactyla; assembly: GCF_023851605.1. Lineage (NCBI taxonomy): Eukaryota > Metazoa > Chordata > Mammalia > Pilosa > Myrmecophagidae > Tamandua > Tamandua tetradactyla. The sequence continues at coordinate 45,818,469 of NC_135329.1, read as the reverse complement.
TTAAGCTAAGCATGATTATTTTTAATGAATCAAACAAATACTTTTTAAGAAGCGTTTTATTGAACCATAAACCAGAACGAATTCTATAAATCATCTAAAATTAGTAAGTTGGCTGAAAATAATCAGATTCCTTAAAAGCTGATAAACATTGAAAGAATTCAGTAAATTTCATAATGGAAGGACTTATTTGTGATTTGAACCTAGTGTTACCCCATCTTCCCTGTTGGGCTGGATAAATGGTTTGGACCTGTGAGGAAGGAATTTTGATTTTTCTCTAAAGTTGATTTGACAAGGGAACTGATCTTTCTGTTTCTCGTAGTGACTATCATCCTTGTTACCTTTTATAGTTTTTAACTCAAGCAAGAGATGGGCCTTCTAAGGAGGGTTAAAACAGAAGTTTCTGTTCTTCTTTACTTTTCACAGCTACTTTCATGGCTTTAAAAATATATAGATTTTCTATGTTTATTCTTTTTTTCTTTGTCTTTTTTATTACATCACAATCAACTTTTTTCTTCTTTTTTGTGAAAAATAACATATTCAAAAAGGCAATGAATTTCAAAGCACATCGCAACAATTAGTTGTAGAACAGATTTCAGAGTCTGGTATGGGTTACAATTCCACAAGTTTAGGTTTTTATTTCCAGCTTCTCTAAGATACAGGAGACTAAAAGAAATACCAATATAATGATTCAGCAATCATTCGTTTGTTAAACCCTACCTTCTCTGTATACCTCCACCATCACCTTTGATCTTTCTCCCACTCCTGAGGGGTATTTGGGCTGTGCCCATTATAACTTTTTCATGTTGGAAGGGGCTTTGGATAATATGAGATGGGGAGATGGAACTAGCTGATGTTCTGGATTGGTTGGCCCCTCCAGAACTCTGGATCAGGATTTATCTGGGCCAGAGACCTATCTGGAGGTTGTAGGTTTCTAGAAAGTTACCCTAGTACATGGAATCTTTGTAGAATCTTATATATTGCCTTGGGTGTTCTTTAGGATTGGCAGGAATGGTTTTGGTTGGGGGTTGACAAGTTATTTTCATGTCTATTTTTACCTTAACTTGATTACCCCATCGCTGGACTTTGCTTTCCACATGGGCAGTGTCACCCTCCTCTCTCTCTGCCTGAGAGAACTAAATCTAGAAGCATCAATCAGTGCATTTCTCACTTCTGCAGGGTCAGCTCAGCATTTCAATGTCTTATGTCAAATTTATATGCACTCTGGTCTCTCCTGGGCAGTTTGAGTCCTCCCTCTGCCCCTGGGGCTGGGGGGAATAATTGCTTTATCAGTGTACATTTAACTATATTTAAAATATCTGTTTGGAGACAGTAGATTAAAAATGCATACACTGAGTGTCAACATTTTCAAAAGTTTTTATGAAAAGTTTATATTTATGTATTTTAAGAAATTACAGTAGTACAATTTTAATTAGTCTGAATGTTTCCAGGCATTGAAATAAATCTTGACTAAGGAAAGAAAAATGCATGCATTCCCTGAATCATATACTTAATTAGTTTTGTGATTTTCAGACATTCAGTCTCAACTTCCTTAGCGCAATATTGTTCTAGGTAGTTAGTTGATAAATAACTCATGAAGTTATTCCAGTTCATAAAATTATTGGAGTAAAAGCCAAAATATTTACACAGTCACACAGCTAGTTTTATTATGATGTCCTTTTCCAGATTATATGTATATGTAACCCGTGTTTATTATCTGAAAACATGTATTAAATTTTGCAATGTTTTAGCAGAAGTTGGGACATATAGTGAGCAAGTTAACGTAACTTTCTATTTCTCCATAATAACTGTTTAAGCAGATTTCTGTAATGTCATATCATCACTCTGTCATTCAGATAGATTCATACATACCTTAACCTCCCCAAAGAGATGATTTATCCAAGGAGTGAACTGAGTGTTTTTAAAATGCCTTAACAAACTTTGGAGCTAAATATTTAAGAAAAGCAGAGTAGTGATGATTACAGACTTCTCTCATGTATAAATGCATTTCTTGTTTCTTTACAGGGATCTTCGCTTTAACAGAATTAGAGAGATCCAACCTGGGACATTCAAACGACTGAAAAACTTGAATACATTGTAAGTTGAAATAGTCTATTGTTTACCACTGGGGGAAAATATACAGACATCGTTATGCCATTTATCTGTAGATAAATCTCAGCTAGTATGGCGAAAGCCTATTACCTACCGTAAGTGGATATGAATGAAGAAAAGTGAGACTGAAATGGAGAAAATCATATGCAAATTAAAATGCCAGGTCTATGAAAATCTGTGCTTGGCAGCAGTTCTTTTATTTATTTATCCTTCTATCTTATATGGCATCCATTTACCTAACTATTATGTGTTGGGTATAATCCATAACGTAGTGTCTTCATTTGAGTGATTGTTTATAGCATCACTTTTTTTTTCCATATACTGTATGGCAGGGTCACATTTCATTATTTTTCCATATGAGTATCCAGTTATTGCAGTACCATTGGATGAATTTTTTGTTTGTTTTTGAGAAGTTCATGGACCAGGAATTGAACCGGGTCTTCCCCGTGGCAGGTGAGAATTCTACCACTGAAGTACCCTTGCACCCTGCTTATAGCATCATTTTTTGTTTGTTAGAGGAGGTTTGATTGTAGATGCTTTTTTGCGTCTTTGATGGTAAGGTTGGAAGATTTGTGTTCCTCTTACGTCCAGCACATGCCCATGAGACTTTTTACTCCAGTTCATTTATGTCCCAGTACTTAGACGTCCAAGGTAGATAAACTAGGGGAAGAGGCAGGACCACTGCTCGAGTGATTGACAGTACAGTTAACACACTGAAAGCTTATTTGAATCTGCTTTTCTGCACCAGGATGGTGAGTGATTGGCAAAGGGGAATGTGCAGGGAAAGGGAAGCAGGTACCGTGTCACCAATTGACTGTGTGCCCTCAGTGGGCAAATCGCTTAGCTGCACTGCATATCAGTGTCCTTATCTGTGAAAATGAATCGCTCATTGAACTAGTTGACCTACTTTTAATAACACACCTGGCCAGACCACCCTATATTTCTATGATTGTCTTTAAATTGACCAAGATCATGGCTAAAGTAGAAAATCTAAGACGTAGCAGAATCAAGGTATATATTCCTGTGTATGGGAGAGAGTTATTTTTGTATTGTATGCACAGGTGAAATAATGTGGGGTGATATGGGCAATCATTACTCAGGAAAATTTGTAATCACAAGGGTTATATACCAAAAATGACATTTTTTGTGTTAATGTAGCATTTAGTGTACATCGATATTAAGGCCTGCAGCTTAATAATGTGACTTTTTCCCAAGACTATAAGAATGTAGATTTAAAAAAAAATCTTATTGAATTTCTCTTTCATAGGCTTCTCAACAATAATCAGATCAAGAAGATACCTAGTGGATCATTTGAAGACTTGGAAAATTTAAAATATCTGTAAGTGCATGATCAGTTTTTTAACTCCAAAGCATATGTTATCTGTATTTGGACTATTTAATCACTGGGCTAAATTATCAACTGTTTGTGCGTTATTGTAAATACATTCAGTTTTGAAAGAGGTTTTATTTTCGGGTGAGTGCAGTTTTGGCTGGGATTGTTAAAATGAGTTTCTGTCAGTATAAAGTGCTACGTTACGTGGTTTTTAGTATTTAGCTTTTAAGCCTTAAATAAAATAGATTGAGTACAATTTTAATTGCATAGCTACTGAAAATCATTTTAGAACTAAAAATCAGGATTCTTGAGATAGGAAAGATGATAACTTACATTTGCTTGCTGATATGAACTGACATACCTTTTGCAAAATAGAAGCTTTCATAGCAGTTTTGAATTACAGTATCGCTTAGGAGCTTTCCAGCCGTAGGAGAGATGTAAAGATGTAAATTATGAATCCTTTTGGCATGTTGCCAATTCCTGGTAATTTTCCTAGTCTCTCTCTGAGTGGTTTGCACTGCTTCTTATGTTTTTGTAATTAAATTTTATTTTACTTTTTAAACTAACTTGATTCATTATCATTTTAAAAATCTTCTGTTGGATGAAGTCAGCTTTGTAGTTTAGAAATGACCTCTCCAGGAAGTACTGGTTTAATTCTCTTAAGAAGCACTTATTTAAAAATAAGAAAGTATTAAGCAAACACTCAGATGTAATTCTTGGTTCCAGATAGATGAGAAACACGTGTTATGTGTTTTTAGTAAATTGTACTTAGTTTTAGAACTTAGCTATCTTTTTGAATACACTCATTCTTAATGCAATTTTATTGAGATATATTCACATATCATATAATCATCCAAAGTGTACAGTGGTTCAATAGTATCACCATATATTTGTGCATTCATCCCCACAATCAATTTTTAAACATTTTCATTACTCTAAAACATACATATAAGAATAAAAATGAAAATGAAAAGAACACCTGAAACATACCGTCCCCCTTATATCCCCTATTATTTAGTAATTTTGTGTCCTTATTTTTTATTCACCTCTTCATACACTGGCTACAGGGAATGTCAGTCACAAGGTTTTCACAGTCACATGGTCACACTGTAAAAGCTATATAGTTATACAATTATCTTCAAGAATCAAGGCTACTGGAATACAGATCAATGGTTTCAGGTCAAAAACACTCATGTTTTTTTTTTTTGGCTTTTTTTTTCTGGCATGGGCAGGCTCTGGGAATCGAAACTGGGTCTCTGAGAACTCTGCCACTGAGCCATCGTTGCCCACCCAATGCACTCATTTTTAATGAAGGATTTATAGCAATTATTTTTATTGAAAATTTATGTGATAAGTGAACCTAAACTACTTTATGTTGATTTTTTTAAAAAAACAATATTGTATTAGTGTATGTACAGGTTTGAAATCAGTTAAGATTTTAGATGTCAGTAGCTGTTAGCCACAGAGCTAACTTTAAATGTTTATTCAAATGTTTTCCTCAAAAAAGATGTTTGAAAGTATTATGTATAAATTTTCTCCATCATTTTGGGCATACTATACTAATTTTTAATACTGTTTGGCCATTACTAAAGCTATTGTTACTCATTTATAAAATGAGAGACAGACCTTCTCTTTATACTTTGAGCTTTTCTTTGCTTGCTTGCCTTTTTATAATTATTATTTTATTTTTCATTTTAAATGCTGTGCAAGTTCCAGAGGGGAGCTTTACATTTCTTGGAAAGCAGATTGCATTAGCTGATACCAACATTTGTAATGTGGTTGTTTTGTATTTTTTTAATATCTTGTTTGTTTTATTTTAGTTTGCTTTTTAATTACTTAAGAGCACCTTAGTATTCACTCTGCAAACTTTTTTTTATGTTAAGTAGTTTGGATACTCTGTTTTTCACTTAAGACAGTCTTTTTTAAAGGATACTTTTAAAGTCTTGTCTATTGGCCACTTACTCTCAAAGCGTTCATGTGCAACCTTTCTTCCTTCTGTCCTACAGAAGCATGTCCATCATACCCACTGACCATACAAAGGGCAGATCCTGGGGAGGGATAACACAGTAGGCAGAAAGGGGATTTTTTAGTCATTGATGATCCTCAATGACTAAAAAAGCCAAAGAGCAGGGAATAGAGCTAAGGAGAGAAAGAATCCTGGTGTGACAGTCGTACCTAGCTATTTGGAATTCCCATCTCATTCTTCTTGGAGAGGCGGACCTCATTGGTAGAGCACATTTTGTGTGTTTGTGTCTCATTGGTAGGGCACATTTTCATAAGCACCGTTCTAGCAGATAGTGTAATACTGTTAAGAACTCTTCTGAATTTTATTGACCATTTCAGCCTTGTATATGTAGTGAGTAGTACCAAAGTATATTTTTAAAAGTTAAATTTTCGTATATTTCCAGGAACCCCACTTACTTCTGAATCCAAAAATCTCTCTCGTTTTTCAGATTTCCCAATGATGAAATAAACTCTTGAGCAAGTTAGTACACACACTCAAAGGGTTAAGTCTATGATGAATTAAAAAATAAATTATAATTTGTTAATAGATGACCCATACCCAACTATTCTTATGAAAACAAAGGCTGCCCAGTGTCTTTAAGCATGTAGCCACTCATATTGGTTTGATTCATTTGCTTTACATACTCTTTAAAAGAATACCTTTACTATGATGTTTTAAAAATACTTGCAATGTGATGTTAGCATTGATATTTGTTTTTTGTTTTATTTGTAAAAAGTTGGGTACAAAAACCCACATTCAGACTTACCTTCCTTAAGAACACTGATAATAATGGAGATCAAAACAGTAGTTACTTTCTTCTAGGAAGTATTCTAGGAGCTTTAAACATATTAATTAATTATTTTTTTTTCAAGCATCCTATTGGTACTGCTATTATCTCCATTTACAGAAGAAACTGAGGCACAGAAAGGTTAACTGTCTTATTCAACATCGCTCAGCTAGTAAGGGGCAGCCCAAGGATTCAAACCCGTGCAGCCTGATTAAGTAAGTGCCATATTGTGCCTCTAGTGCTGGCACTGGGCTGTCACGTTCAAGGGCTCGCAAGGCTTTGTGAGGCAACCTTAGCAAATGTACAAAGAGGGAGACGTGAGATCCATTTAGTGGGTTGCAACAATTAAAGAAACAGAGCAGGTCCCTTTAAATTTGGCTCAGTGCCAAACATTATTAATTAAAATATATTACAACACTTTGTCCTCTGTTACAAAACATGTAGTATAGTAAGTATTAAGGCAAAAAATGTGGCTTGGCAGGATAAGTACATAAAAACTCATTCATCGGGAAGCAAATTTGTAAAGAAGTTTTTGCCTCCAGGCAAAATGTAGAAAAAGCTTGGATTTTGATTTGTACACCTGTCTGCATCAAAGATGAAGCCACACTGATTATAGGAGACACCAATGGCGCTATATGTCACCATGTATCTGAGTATAGAAATGCTCTATAATTTAAAGCCCAATTTATGGAGTTCATTGAATCTTTGCTGCTACGGAATTGTGTTATGAGAGAGACAGCTCCGAAACCACAAGTCACGCCGAGATAGATGAGTATCTTCAATATATGCAGTTTTGTAGTTCTTTTTGGAATTGCGATACACTTTGCTATGAAACCTTCATCTTTGCTAGGTTAGAGGTCAGATGTTTGTAAAGAGTCAGATAATCTATGTTTTAGGCTTTGTGGATCATATGGTATTTGTTACAAATACTCTGCTACTGAAGCCCAAAGCTAGTCATAGAGTGTATAGATATGGTTGTGTACGGCTGTGTTCCAGTACAACTTTATTTATGGACACAGATATCTGAATTTCATATAATTTTCACATGCTATAAAATATTCTTCTGATCTTTTTAAACTATTTAAAAATGTGAAAGCCACTCTTAGCTTTCAGGCCAACCAACAATAGGTGGCAGACCGAGTTATGTGATCCTTCTAGAAAGCTCTTGCTGCTTCTGTTTTAGAAGAATAAAGCTTTGGGTGCAAGAGTGAGTCAGGACGCCATTCAGTCTTCATGTTGTTTACTCCCCAAGTCATTTCTGGATATTTTCACACTCTGTCAATATCAGCTATAGAATTTCATATTCAATGCATTTTTTTCCCTATAATGAACATTTTGCACATGTTTTTGGTGAAGTGGTTTTATTATGTTCGGGCTTTTAAGCAAATGTGTTATCAACAATTTATAAGTCATAGTTTAAGGATCTATAAATTATGTAATGACAAATAGGAATGATTTGACCACCTCCAGTTTAGACATTTATTTTTTATTTTTTTATTAATTAAAAAAATTAACAAAACATTTAGACATTTATTTTTGATCCATTTGAGATTTTCTTTTTAGAAAGGGGAGGTGAGTCTCTGTGAGAGGAACCATACTTACCATGTAAATGTTTTGCTCATACTCTAATACAGTCCTTAATTTTAAATTTGTCTCCACATGTCAACTTAATTCTTCTTTTCCACCTGAAGTTATTACCTCTTGTTTGTGTGCTAATCCTCCCCAATGTTTCTTGTTTCAGCTATTTGTACAAGAATGAAATCCAGTCAATTGACAGGCAAGCATTTAAGGGACTTGCCTCTCTAGAACAACTGTAAGTGCCCTTTCTCTTCTGAGCTTTAATTTCTTTGATATCATCTGCCTTTTTGCCTCTCATAGGAACATGAACTGTTTTTGCATGATGCATGCCTATACTAAATGGGGTGGAGATAGCTAAACCCAGTAATATGTGCATGAAAATGAAAAAGCAGTGATTGACTATTTATTCATCCTTCTGTCAAAGTGCCCTTCTCTCCAACCATCTGTACATCCATTTAGCAGACATTTATTTGGTTTCTACTGTACACCAGATCTTGTGCTATGCCTTTGTGATACAGAGAAGAAGACAGATTCCCTGTCTTGGTGGTGCTCACAATTTAACGGGAGCAAGTAAAGCTCTTTTGTGGTAGAAGGATCCAGTGCAATGGGAGAAGAGGGGGTTGGTTTTATTGCACACTATTTCTTTTTTCTTTTTGTGACTGCACATATGCCTTTTATTTTCTTCATTTATGGTGTCATTACTTTGGAGAAAGCAAATGTATCAAAGTTTGTGTATTTATAATTAGTATACATGGGATGTAATAAAACCCCATTTTTGGTTTTGTTGTCAATGAAATCAGACTTTGCTATGAAGTCAGCGTGTTGATTTCTCAATAGAATATACTGTTTGAAGGATTTTTTTTTCCCCTGGTTTGTTTGCTTGGCCAATCATCTTTCACTAAATTAGCTAAGCCAATTTCTGAAAAGTTTCAAGTTATTGTACAGTTTTACCAAAGTGAATGGAAAACAGCTGAAGTGTGTTGTAATGCAGTATGACATTCTCCTGCTGCAAATATTTATTTGTTTTCAAGTTTCATTGGTTGAATGAGCACAGACATATTTTCAGAAAATTTAAGAGCTTTGGAGAACTCTCCCTGAAACCATGTGATTTAGAGATGCACAGAGTGCTTATATATCTAAATAAGTATTTATTTATTCAAGTAGGAATGGCTTTCCTGTGCTTATTGTATATGGCATAAAATATACTTTGAGGAGAAGAAGTTATATGTAAGGGGTTGAATAATTTCTACTTCAGAGAGTCTGAAACAAAGAGTTTAGAGCCTAGCAAAAACCCATAGGAATATCTAGAAAACATCTAGATTTAGGGAGTTTTTAGAAGGCACTGTTATTGTATTCAACAAGTTTTTAACATAAAATGGGGCAACAAGATATTCATAGCAGACAATTATAAAATCATGGCTGTAATTTACATGTACTGAAAAGACTAATATTAGGTGAGCATTAATTTTTAAAGAAGAAAGGGGCAAAGTCTGGGAAGAAAATAGGAGGAAATATCAAAAACATATATGAAGTCGTTCCATAGTCGTAGCCAGACAATTCCACATGTACCTGGCAGAGGAAATTGTCTTTTGATTTTGTGGTTTATGGTGTGCTTCTGGATAAGCATTTGTGTAAAACTGATCTTTTGTAAGGATCAGTTTTAATTAGAATTTGCAGTCGTGGCTATTTGCAGATCTACATCTGTCGTACATTTTGCTAAATATCAATACCATACTATCATAATTTGGATGACGTTTATTTTCAAAGTCGTAAATTTTAGCTAATTCACTATTTTGAAATCATTTAGTTAAAAAGCAGTTAAAGCCTTTTGGGAGTGGGTCTGGGGGTAGGAGGAGCTGTAAACTGTAAAAAGGGAAATGCCATCACCCAGCTGCCTGGAAACCTTAGATGCTGAATTTTTTGACTGAACAATTTGATGATCCCAGGAGAGTATTTTGAGTCAGGCTGCCTTTAAAATCAGTATCAGGTTGCTAGGAGCCTCAGCAGTTGAGACTTTCATTTCATTCAATGAAGATTGTTGAGTAAGTGAGAAGATCTAGAGACAATGAGGACTCTGTCATCATCGTCGTGGAGGAATGTACTGTGTGTGGGGCGGTAAACGAGGACCCGGAGCAGGTATTGTCACTGATGTGTGCACACTGTGCCAAGAGGACAGGAGGAGGGACCATTGGTTCTGGAAGGGCTCATCCGACTTCCCCAGCTGATCCCCCTCTTCAAAATCGAGCTGCTTCAAGAAGAGCATTCTTGCCAGCTCAGGAGGAAATTGAAGAGCCTGGAGCCTCTCTGAAGCGGTTTAGTGTGTGATATGCCAGGTGGATGACAAGAATCCGAGTCTCAGAGCCAAGAGGGACAGTGTCAGAGCCTCCCGCGTGCAGGCCGTGTGGGGCTCCACGGTGGTGTGCAGCCTTCCGGGCGTCTCCCGGAGGCTCCCTGGGAGGCCCGTCGTCACATATCACTTTGGGGTTCCCACTCCAAAAGTATCTGTGTATCCTAAAGGCTTTGAGCTGCCGTGGTGATGCTCTACTATAAAATGCTTTGGTAACCCCCCCCCCTTTTTTTTAAGCAAACACATGCAAAAAAAAAAAAAAAAAAAACTTGGCCAGAGTCAGGAAATGTGGATTTAAATTCAGTAAGGACCTAAATATACTTGGGGAAGTGAATTCCTATCTTTGATCTTTAGTTTCCTCAACTGTCTGGCAAGCGGTTTGGATGAAATGGCATCCAAGATTCCTTGGAGTTCCAGCAATGCTAGATTCTGTAAATCCCAGAGTAATTTTCCCTGCATGCTTTTTGAGGGACATTGCTTAAGGCCCACCTGTTCAGTCTCCTTCCTGGCCCAGCCTTTACTGTGAGTTCAAGAAGAATGATTTAAAAAAAATAAACCACTATGCATAGGGGACTTGTATATCTTCCTTTTGTTTTCTCGGTTGGCCTATATATTTTTTTCCAGGCTAAGCACGGGATTTATCTAATGTTGCAGGCTAGATGAAAAATGTCTCCTCTGTGCATCACATACTCTGTTGATATTCTCTGGTTTATGTGTCTGTCCCCCTGACCGTGTGTAAGTTCCAGGAGGCCAAGGACCATAATTTATTTCTTTACATTACCGGGCACATAGGAAGTACACCATACATGTTATTATTGTTATTTTTAATCCTTCTCCTTCAGAATCCTTGATACAGGTACTAACCTGTGATAGTCACTGCATTTGCATTTCCTTCCTTTTCCTGCTGCAGTTCATCCTATGTTTTCTCACATTTCCCGTTCCTGTTTGCTGGTGTGAGAGTACAGAAAGGTCCATAGGAGACAGGGAAGAGAGCGGGACGAAAGGGAAGCTCAAAAGTGCCCTGTGGGCACTGAGAAAAAGAACGGGCAGCTGCCTGTGGGTCCTGGAGGCCCATCAGCCACATTTTGTGTTGTTCCATATGTTCTCAGGTGCTTGGGGAATAAATGTGTGGTGGTTTTGTCTAGTGGTCTGGGCCAGGGAAAGAGCCAGATTTAAAATGGGACAGAGGCACCAATAATTGAAGGCTGGTGTTCTAGTTTGCTGGCTGCCGGAATGCAACACACCAGAGATGGATTGGCTTTTAATAAAAGGGGATTTATTTTGTTAGTTCTTCAGAGGAAAAGCAGCTAACTTTCACCTGAGGTTCTTTCTTAGTGGGAAGACACAGGATGGTCTCTGCTGGCCTTCTCTCCAGGCCTCTGGGTTCCAACAACTTTCCCCGGGGTAACTTCTTTCTGCATCTCCAAAGGCCTGGGCTGAGCTGTGAGTGCTGAGATGAGGAATGCCGAGCTGCTTGGGCTGTGCTACGTCGTGCTCTCTCATTTAAGCACCAGCCAATTAAGTCAAACATAATTCATTGCAGAGGGCACACCTCCTAACCGACTGCAGATGTAATCAGCAACAGATGAGGTTCATGTACTATTGGCTCATGTCCACAGCAACAAAGCTAGGTGCCTTCACCAGGCCCAGTTGACGACTGAATCTAACTACCACAGCTGGTGACCATAAATTTACAGTTATTTCAAAAAGTTAATGCAAATCTCTAATAGCATTGAGAGTAAGTTTTGAGAAAGCTTTCTTTTGTTTCGATTTATGATAAAGAACTGTAACTGTCAATATTTTAATTCGATTACTCATTTGGGTCCCCAGAGTCTCTTGAAGTAGTAAACATTTAAAAACTGTGCTTATTGGCAGTGAATGTGGAAATGGCTTCCTCTCTTCTGGCTGTATGTGGAAAGGAGGTTCACATAACAAAAGCAGTAAGCCATTTATGCACCCAGTTAGAAGGGTGAGCGCTTATGTTTTACATAAGAAAAAAAAAGGAGTGTACTGAATTTCAAAGTGAGAAAACCAGTGTTCAAGAAAACAGTATTCAGAAAAATTGGTGAAAATGTTATTTTCAAAATTATACCAAAAATGCGTAAATTGCTGAAAGTAAGGAGACATCTTGAATGGCATAGATTTAAATGAAGTTAGTCACATAATTTTATATGCACTACAATTAAGATTATGTTGATGGATTTTTATGAAATATCTATTTTTTCATAAGTATAACCCCAAATTTCCTGTTTTATTCCCTTTCTATTATGCAGTTCAGGGGTATGAATTACATTCACAATATTGAGCCACTGAAATATCCATATATTTTGAAAGTGAATGCAATAGGACTGGGTTTTCAGCTTAAATGCTACAGAGACTCAGTGTGTGTAGACCTTACTTTATGTTAAATATTGCCAAACAGTTTTATGAAAGGCCGTGCCCATTTCTTCAGTTTTATTTAATCTTCCTATGTGATGATTTCATTAGCTTCCCATGTAGTATAAGAAATCTAGGAAGTTATTGACATTTCAATTTGATCAGAAAACCTGGATCTGAAAAAATAATTAAGTTTAAATTGTTTCTTTTTCTTTTTATAAAACTCCTCTAGATACCTGCATTTTAATCAGATAGAAACTTTGGATCCAGAATCATTTCAACATTTACCAAAGCTCGAGAGGCTGTAAGTTGTATTTTGCTCTTTAACTTTACATTTTTACTTAAAGGTCATTAGTGTCTCTGGCTTCTGCTCATTTGCTTTGTAGAGTTTAGGTCAGTGTCTATTAAAATATCTGAAAACTGTTTTGCTGCAAAATCTATCTTGCTAGTCTAATTAACAAGTCAGAATTTGGATTTATAATTTTCCCTATTTGTGAATGGTCATGAGATAGTAAATAAAAAAATCAAGTTCTTTTCTGAACTAATTAACATTGCTTTTAAGTTCATTTCTACTAAGTAAATATGATCACTGAACTATGAATAAAAGCTAATGTGCTGCTTATACTCTTTCTACAAAAAAGTTGGTTTGTTGTATTCTCTCTTTCAACAGATTTTTACATAACAACCGAATTACACATTTAGTTCCAGGAACATTTAATCACTTGGAATCTATGAAAAGATTGTAAGTATAATACCTTTTGTGTTCCCTTTTCAGCAAAATCTGATTTCTCTGTGTTATTCATTTACCTGATTCTTTTTAATCAGGGATTATGGAGTGCTTATAATAATCAGAATATGCATTATGAAAGAGTAAAGACATATGGAGAACGGATTAAATCAATTAAAATGTAAAACTGAATACATGGATGACTCAGAATGTGGCGATAAATTAGTCTTTTTATAGGGACCATGAGATCAGTCACCAAAATTAGGAGAGGAAGACATTTTTTTAGAACCATCTTTAAATTCTTGAAATTAGTTTTTAATGCAGTTGTGCATATTTCTCTTGTAGACCTAACATCAGTCTAGAGAGAGTCTCTATACTGTATTCCATTCCTTTTATTTTAGGGTGCATATAACTAAAATTTATTAAACACACTGAAGACTATCCATTTTCTAAAGGCCTCCACACATATAAGACATTACTTAGTATAAAGTTCTCTTTATACTAAGTAATGTCTTACAATCAAAAGAAAGTTATTTGACATCTTTTTTTGTGTTTTCCTTCATCATCTTGAAGGTCATTATTTTCAGTTAGATATTACTGAGTGCCTGCTCTGTAGAATTCAATGAACTAGACCCAAGAGAAAAATAGAAAACTTGGAGAAACAAGCTCCGATCCAAAAGGGGTGTATTGTTTGTTTGATTCTCTTCAGTGAAATAAAGTAAACTAAGACATATACCTTAAGACTATTTCTGATTTTTTTTCTTTAGGATAGGTAAGAAATCACCAGCCAAACTAAGAACTACTTTCTAGTTGGGACAATAGGATAAAATTCCTTCGTATTTGATAGATGAGAGAGAGTAGCAAAGAAATTGCCAGATAAATTACTGCAGAAAAGAACCAAGAAGACTTTAAGGTGGATGAAGTTTAATTAGAATCTTGAATATACTGACAGCCCTTTTTTCTCTATTTTCAGCTTCCTTCCATATGTTTGGCAAACTCCTTTTAGACGAATGCTATCTTTTTTATCTAGATACTTCCCTTTCTCTCTTCAGTTTGCTCAGCTATGTGGCTCACTCTATAAAATCTTAGGTTTAGATCCAATGGTAACATTTTACCAGTACTAGGTAGAGAGGGCTCATGGCATCCTGTTCTTGTATCTGTGCCAAAGAACTCTCTAACCTCCCCTTCCAGCATTGCAACTGTCCTTGTGAATCCACTGCTGCCCTCCCCACCCATCCCATCTCCTCTGTTCCCTCTGGGTTCCTGATAGCAGTGGCCTCATTGAATGTGTCAATTTTCTCATTTCTGAAACATGCAGGACTGGTGTGTTTCTTCCTCTGGCGCTCTCCAGTAAGGACCATTAGATACCAGCCATCTATCTAATTTACCCATCAGAGTTTAAGCCTGTAGTTCTGTACTGAAATGTACAGGTTATATTTTTTAGCAGTAGGCTTTAGAGTCACATGGAACTGGTTCAGATATGGGGTCCACCATGGCTTGTTGAGTTGTGCTTGTGTGAATTAGTCAACCTCTCCAAGTCACAGCGTAGAAATCATACCATACTGGAATTGCATTATTTCTGCAATTTACTTAATAGATTATTGTTCTACCTGTTTGTCAAAACAGTGACGATTTCATTAGTGGGGTCAATTTCTGTCAATTAACTCTAGGAGCTAATCCTGGAGAAACATGGCTGGGAAATGGAACTTCACTCAGTCCTCAGTCTCCTCTCTCACTGTGAGAGCTTTTGGCTGTGTTGAGTAGGAACTTTGTGAAGGGAAATAGCTTAGCTTAAAATCCAGGCTCTGCCACATCCTAGCTTTCTGACCTTGAGTAATTCACTTGAACTTCTCTAGATCTCGTCTCTTTATTTCCACATTGGAGATCTAGTACCTACCTCATAAGATTTTTGATAATGAGTCAATTCATGGAAAACTCAGATGATAGTATGTGTCTTCTAAGTGTTGTCCAGCTATTTCTAGCACTCCTTTCTCTATCATTACTACACCTTTTTATGGGGTTGAACTGAAGAAACAACAATCTATTCCAATGGTGGAGGCCAAAAAATCAAAACAAAACCAAAACAACTACCTGCCTATGTTATACTTTTTTGAGAGATATGTCAGGCTTCAGCGTGACACGTCATCAGAAATTTCCCAGAAAAAATTCACTTATATATGATTTTTTTGCCTTATGGCTTTAGAAATAAACCCTAGGCATAGGATGCAACTCTACTGTAATAGTCTACCTTTTAGGATGCTTAAGGATTAAGTGAGATAATGTGTAGTAATACAGTTCCTGATAGTTGAGTTCAATGATGGTGATAGTTTTGTGTTTGTAATTGTTATCACTGGTTTTTCTGCATGCTTCCTGTCCTATCTCATTCTTAAAACTTTTCTTGATTGATGCAGCCCATATTTGTCCTTTTGTCTTGAGCTTAAAATATATTTGAGCACTCATTTTAATCATTCACTGCCTTGTTCCATCTTTATCTAGTGTTATTCTAGGTCATTTTTTTTTCACTCGGGTTTTTCTTTGTATTGAATTATGTATATAGACTTCACTTCCCCAACTAGTCCAAGGTTCTGAGGGCTGGACTGTCTCAGAATTTGTTGTAAAAAACATAATCTTATCCCAAAGCTTTATATCCATTAGGCCCCACTATGGGTTTGTTGATTCAAGTTCATTTGTGATTTTGGGATCAAGAGGCCCTTGTCTGTCTAGGATGGGTTGACATTTACTGATTTCCATTTCTCACTGGCTGCATCTTCCTTTGCAAAGGCGGCTGGACTCTAACGCACTTCGCTGTGACTGTGAAATCCTGTGGCTGGCAGATTTGCTGAAAACCTATGCCAACTCTGGTAATGCCCAAGCGGCAGCGACCTGTGAATATCCTAGAAGAATCCAGGGACGATCCGTGGCAACCATCACCCCAGAAGAGCTTAACTGTGGTGAGTTAAGCACTTGGTGCTTATGCCGGTGGAGCTCAGCTCTATTGGGCATCTCGGTTTAATGTCTGTTTTGGTATGTTGGCATTCCAGTGATGATTTTATGATGTACCACGGCTTTATGATGTACCCCCAGCTCTTCGTTTGCTATGTCCTTCTAAAAATCACTTCATGACTGGAATCAGATAAGGAGCCTCCTTTGAGAAATACTGCTCTATAGGATGTATAAGAGACTATTTGGTAATATACTCAGGTCCTTCTTTAAGGTTCCCTTGTGACATTGCAAAGCAAAATGGAACAAACTGCCACTACTGCTCCCTCACATCCCCTCCAAGTATCTGTTTTTAAGAACTGAGCTGCCCTACTCACAAAACTAATTGATGGTGATAGAAGTGAGGGTGGTAGTTACTTGTAGGGTGGTGCCCAGTGATGGATATCAAGTGGGAATGGGCATGAGGGAGCCCGGGTGGGAGCTGGAAATGTTTGGGGTCTTAATCTTGGTAGTGGTTACATGGGGATATATGTATGTAAAAGTTCATCAATCAGTATGCACTAAGTTTGTGCACTTTACTGTACTTATGTAATGCCATAATAAAAATAAATTACCATAAGAAAAGAAACAAAAATCAGATTGCAGGGCAGAATCTTCCTTATAAACACACAAGGAATTGTTCAACATTTTGTTTTCTTACATGTCACCTTTTTTTTGTTGCTGTAATTAAGTTTTCAATTGTTTATCCAAAGCATCCTTTTTTTTTCTTCTATATTAAAAACAACATTTCAGTAGTAGAATGCTCACCTTCCATGCGGGAGACCCAGGTTTGATTCCTGGACCATGTACCGAAACCAAAACCCAAACCAAAAACAACAACGTAAAGGAATCTAAAAATCAGTAAATATACATGATCTTACTAATAATGTAAATGAATTTTTCATAATTTTTTTCATTTATATATTTTATCGTTTGTGGATATATTTTTCCCAATAATTGTCCTCAGCTGCAGGGAGGTGCCCCCCCCCCCCCCCCCCCGCAAGTTTTGCTCTCTCATCTACATCCATGTCCAAATGTTGGTTGGTGAAGGGGCTACAAAGCCTCCCCTCCCTCACTTCAATGTGGCAAAACTCTGCAGGATACCCCAGTTCCCGGGCTCCTTTTGGCATCAATTGAGACCAGTATTGTAACTGCATCTGAGCCCAACTTCTCCCTTCACCCAGTCCTGCAGCCCTAATTCCCCCACAGGTATTGCCCCTTAGGAAACTCCCCAATAAAAATCCTGCAATCTTAACTCCCTCTCAGATGAAACAACTTTAAAACAGTTGCATAATATAAGATTGTTGAGGTTGCATTATTTTGAGGTTGTTTAGTTGAGTAACTAGCAATTATTTTTTATGACAGCTCTGTTGAGATATAATTCACACACCACTAAAAGACACCTTTTATAGGGTACTATGAGTGGTTTTTAGTATATTCACAGAGTTGTAGAGTCTGAGTAATGAATTAGTAATGAAAAAAATTATTGAAAATGTTCTTTTCTGATAGTGATGGGGAGCCATAGAAAGATATGATAAAAGAAAGACAGGATGAGGTTTATATTCTAGAAAGCCCTTTGGCAGCTGTGCAGAGAGTGAATCAAAGGGCGTTATGAGTGGAAGCAGGGAGAACATTTGAAGGCTGGTGCAGGGATCCCAGAGGTTCCAAAGGCCTTAGAGCAGGAGGATCTGAGAAAGCCCCGCATCTTACTGTAGGAAGCAAGGCCTGAGTCAGAAATGCATCCCAGGTTTCTGACGTGGGTTACAGAATGCATGGACACAGACAGTTCTCTGCTTTAGAAATGGAAAGGAATTGTTCAAGAGTAGTATGAGTTAAATTTTAGACATGTCAAGTTTGAAGCACTTTCTTTGGGACTGCTATTTAATAAGAACATTGCTGACCGTATTTTGCACTATTGAGACATCAGATATTGTGCAGTGTACTGCATACACACACATGTATGTGTCACCACAAATGTATATGGTACATGAAGGAGTACCTTAAGGCTTGGAGAGGTTGAGTATCTTTTCAAAAATCTTCGAAGTTTGTAAGTGACTAAGGCAAGAGTTGAACGGAGGTCTGCTCAATGATCATGCTGGATTTTCTTATTGTCTGCCAAAGGGAGCTATCCTGGAGGTGGTTGTATATGTAGGCTTGGAGTTCATGAGAGATCCCTGCACTAGAGGTAAATGATTGGGAACCTATATAAGCAACTGAGAATCTCCTCATAGAACATCAGAGTGTGGGAAACAGCGAACATTCAGGAGGGTTTTAGAAGCATTTAGGCTTCTATAGAGAAGCCCATATCTGTTGGGGGCAGAGGTGTTAGAGGAGGGACACGTAGGAAGGACATATAGTGCAGCTTTGTCATCTACGCTGCACTAGGCTTTCTATAGATTTTTACTCGCAGGTTGACTTCTAGATAAAAATCATTATTTTTCAATTTTATTCAATAAAAATAGTTATTTTTTAAAATTTATTTATTAATTAAAAAATTAAGAAACAAAACATCAACATACATAATCAGTAATTCACAATATCATCACTTAGTTGCATATTCATCATTTCTTAGAACATTTGCATTAATTCAAAAAAGAAATAAAAAGACAATAGAAAAAGAAATAAAACAAACACAGGAAAGAAAAAAAAAAGATTATACCTACCATACCCCTTACCCCTCACTTTCATTGATCACTAGCATTTCAAACTAAATTTATTTAAAAATAGTTATTAACTGAGTGTCCCCTATGTAAAGGGGTTATACTGTCTTAAAGAGTAGATAGACCATGGAAGGCGATTATTTGATGCTTGTCTGAACACATTAAATAAGATTCTTAGAGAGTGGCATCCCTGAGGCATTACAAAAAGGCTCTGTAAAAACTCATGCAATAAAATGATCTTCCCTATAGAGAAGCCAATCTGTCATTTTTGTGAAGGCACTAAAATATTTGTGTTTGAGATACGCTTTTGGACATTTTGTGTTCTTTTGAACATGAGGAATTTGCTTTTTTGATCTTCTTTAATTTTACTTGACACTTGAAAACTAATAAGGTTTCCATTTCTTTGTTTGGCACAGAAAGGCCAAGGATTACATCAGAACCACAGGATGCAGATGTGACCTCTGGGAACACAGTATACTTCACTTGTAGAGCAGAAGGCAACCCCAAACCTGAAATCATATGGCTTCGAAACAAGTAAGTTGGATGGTGAGCAGAACTGTCATTGGACCACATTTGGCACATAGTGTTTCTTAAAATAATATCCAGGTACTCTACTTACTGAACTGTGCATTTCACCCCTACCCCCATCAACTTCCCAGCTCCCACTTTGCTTCTTTTTTCCTCTCCCACGTGTGGGAAAACATTAAGGGAAAAACTATTGATTCTTTTCTGCATCTTTTCTACTTTTTAGTAGCAACTGTGCTAGACACAGAGTTTGTGCTGGCCTTCAGGACCTCTCTCAAATGGTTTGGCTTAGGCACAGCAGTGCAGATGAGAGGATGTAGGTCTTCGTATATAAAGGGCAGAACACTTTCTCCTTGCCGGGACACAGTGGTTTGAATTAAAGAAGCAGCCTGGGGTTAGGAACCGGAAGGGAACAGTATTGTTCCTTTTCTATCCTCCACTTCCCTTCTGGCTGCAGCTGATTCGATCTGGCCAGACGCTGCAGGGTTTTGGTCCCTGATGTTAATATAACCGTCATTGAATCCAGAGCTTCATGATTAGACCTGACCACATGAGGGTGTTATTGGTGAATCTCTGTTAAGGACAGCATTTTCGGCGAGACAGGAGTGAGCCTGGGTAGCTGCAGCCTTACGCCCTTAATTGAACAACTATTCCTGAGTTCTTATTTGTGTCTAATTTGCCTCCTGAAACAAAGTTCCCCCTCCCTGTTTCATTTCACAAACAATCAGCAGGGGCCTATTAAGAATTTGATACTGTGCTTTGTGCTGGGAGTTCAGGCAGAAGATGCTCCTTCTCCCTTGCCTTCAGCCCCCAGGAGCTCACAGACCACAGAGGGACGTCCTAAGCTGATTGTTACAGTGTATTACATGCTGTGATAGAAGTGTAGGAGGTGACCCAACCTCACCCCCACCCCAGTTGTTTTAAGGAGCTGGAGGTTTGTCAGCAAAGCTTGAAAGAAGAGTAGAGATGAGAGATGAGGAAAGTAGTTTGAGAAGGTGTAAAGGAATGGGGCAGGGGACAGTTCCCATTTTGTAAGTGGAAGCCTTGTGGTATGGGTGAACCAAAAAGTGGCATATATGGGGCAATGCCAGCTGGTCTGAAGAAGGATCTAAGGGCAGATCACTAACAGTTTTATATGTTGAGATGGGACAGCTGCGAGCTTAAATTATGAAGTCAATCCTAAAAAGGAAATCTTAAGAATAAAGCCACCTTACCATTCCCTCTCAAATATATTTGTACAAGGAAGTCAGTACACACATTTTTCTGAACCAAATCACCGCTGTGATCTTAATTTTAGCATTTTCACTTTAACTGGCCATGTTTAGTCATGACAGAGCAAGGGAGACATTTCAGAAGACACAGATTCCAGTTGTTTTCACTGCCAGATGTTTCAGACACTCACTGAGTCATCAGTCCTTAGTAGATGAGGGGAGATTCCCAAAGGCAAATATGGCTTGGTCATGTGAGGGAAATAATATCTATAAAAAAGTTGAGATGAGAATAGTGAGCTTGGCATTTGAGAGTTGTCAGATACAGAATGAAAAAGACATAGGGAATTTTTTCTTTTGGTCTAGATTTTTTTTTTTTTTGTCATTGGAAATGTAAAATAACATGGACATTGGACCCAATTGTTTGTCCAGGGAAAAAAATGCGAGATACTGTCTCAGTCTACGAAGATTTTATCTCACATAACTCTGAAGTAGAAGAGATTTGAAATCTGGAATATAACTTGGAAGGAATTCTGGATTATTATGAATTCTGAACTTAAAAGGTAGAGAAGCCATAAATTTGGCTCAGCTGGTTCCCAACTACAATGAAAAAATGAACAAATTGGTACAAAAAAGTTATGATGCCAGAGCCAAACATGGCAGAGCCAGAACCGAAGCTCCAAGGCATGACTTCTTGTATTGGGGCTCCTTCCACGACCCACCCCCCCCTGCCCCGTGAGTCCCTACTGGGAAGCCCCTCCTGCTCGTTCACTGTGCTTGTGGAAAGGAGACAGGGTTGTATAGTCAGGAGATTACCAAGATTGAGATCATCGTTACTTCCATCCAGAAAACTGTGAATGAGGATGCATTAACCTTTTAAGAATGGGAAAAATAAAATGGTTTTGGTGGATGGGTGACCAGAGGCCATGGGGGGCAGGGAGAGCGTGAGGAAACCGGGTGGGGAGTAGGACATGGAGAGACCATGGGGCAGCATCTTTACTGAGCATTTGGAAGCCCTCTTTGAGGTTACTGTTAATGCTGCCCTTGGGGAAATGCATTCACAAAATGACACGTTTGTTCCTTCCCTACATGTAATCAAACACAAGTTCCTGGCTTTGTTGGGTTCTTAGGAAAATGAGGTAGAGCCATTTTTAGCATTGAAGGTGATTAATTGCATGAACTACGGGAAGTGAAGCTTTATTTTTAAAATTGCTTTATCTGACTTGATGATCTGGTAAAACTGAGCTTCCTTTTATATTGGGCTGTAAAGCTCAGTAGATTGGCTTTGTTTTTTTCTGCTGGTATGTGTACTGGTATGTTTTTTCTGCTGGTATGTTTTTTTCTGCTGGTATCATGGTCTCAGCTTGACTCCAGATTGTCTCCTCTTCGTGTGTTTTTTGAACAAAGGGAATGAAAGCCAATTCACATGGGTGTGGTGTGGGAGCTGGTGGGGGGTGGGCAGCAATGGACAGAGGGGCCAGGGCACGAAGATTTCAGGGGACGGGCCTTGTCATTGGATGGCTCTCTTGGCTGGGACGAGGAATTGGTAACGTCTGTGTGATGTGGCAGCTGTCCAGCGAGAGATGATGATTGTTTGCAAGTCTCACCAAAGTCATGGGGAGGATAAGAATTGGTGTCCTGGGAATTGCACATCCACCAGATGAGCTATTATGGCAGCTACAGCGATACCTCTGGTTTATTGTATATCCTGAAAAGGAAGGGATCAGAAGCTTATAGATATTTTTTTAAATTTATTTTTAGATGTTGTTTAGTGCAGTATTTACCATTTGCTTTTTTTTTTTTTTTAAATATGGGCAGGCACTGGGAAACGAACCCAGTTCTCCGGCGTGGCAGGCAAGAACTCTGCCACTGAGCCACCGTGGCCCGCCCTTTACCATTTGCTTTTAATAATGTAAAAGCCTTTTCTCATAGATAAATTTATAGCAACTAAAGGAAAATGTTTCCACTGACTTTATCCCCCATGTTCACATTTTTCCCTTTTAGAATCACGACGTATTAAAAACATTAGCTCTTGCTTGAACATATAAATTATGAAGGTAAGTAAATGAATTAAACAGAGACACACGATTAATAGGTAGTTTTTCTGAAATTGCCTATTAAATCAGAGGCAACTCTCCAAAAATGCTCCCTGAAAAGTATGACATACCCACCTTCTCTAAATAGTTCATGGTATACTCTGGGACATTTGAATCCCATTTCTAATACTCAAAAACCATTTACTGGGGATTAGGTATTACCCTGTGCTTTAAAATTATGAACTACCGGATTTCTATCTTTATTAGTAATGAGCTGAGCATGAAAACAGATTCCCGTTTAAACTTGTTGGATGATGGAACTTTGATGATTCAAAACACTCAAGAGACAGACCAGGGGATTTACCAGTGCATGGCGAAAAATGTGGCAGGAGAAGTGAAAACCCAAGAAGTAACCCTCAGATACTTTGGGTCTCCAGGTATGTTATTTCACATAAGGGCTTTGTTATGGGGTGAATGTGTCCCCCCAAAAGATATGTTTGCATCCTAACCTCCTGGTTCTGTGAGCATGGCTCTCTTTGGAAGTAGAGTCTTTGAAGTAGGGTTACTTAAGATGAGGCCAGACTGATTAGAGTGGACTCGACTGGTGACTTTTTAAGAAGGGAAGAACTGGGCACCATCAGACACACAGGAGAAGGCCATGTGAACAGCGAGACAGAGATGGGGGTTGTGCTGCCTCAAGCCAAGAAATGCCAGGTATTGCCAGTGACCGCCAGAAGCCAGGAAGAGGCCAGACATGTTCTCTGTAGATTTCAGAGGGACCATGACCTTGCTTACACCTTAGTTTCAGACTTCTGGCCTCTAGAACAATGAGACAATACATTTTTGTTGTTTTAAGCCACCAGTTTTTGGTTCCTTCTTGCCAACAGCCTTGGAAAACTAAGAGTTTCTTCCAGAAACATCTTTCTTTCTGCTCATTCCCTTCATTTACTTGCTCCCCAACTCAGCAAAATAATAATAGCCATTAAAGTCTTAAGTTGAAATTCCTGTTATGTATCAGGGTTGACTAACTCTGCTTTTGAATCACAGGGTCATACGTGGTTCATTACAATCACTCTGTTGGCATGGTCATCCCCTAATCTGGGGTCAGAAGGGGCCAGTGCACAAACTCAGTTTGTGCACAGTCAAGGCAGAGGATGCTGCAAGCCAGCCCTGTGGGCTGAGCACCCATGCCCCACCCCACCCACTCACCCCGTATCTAAAGGGGGCAGTGCTGCTGCTGCCATTTGGTCAGAAGTTCTCTATTTGGCTGGGGTCTTTGATTTTTTTTTTTAAGAAGCCAGAAATCTGGATTTTTTGCAAAATTCCTATGTTAAAAATACTGCACTGAATAAAATAATTTTAAAAGATTGCTTAAACCAGCCAAAACACAGCTGTGTGGACTGTAATCTGTCCTGAGCCTGCTAGGTTGCGACCTCTGCCCTCATCTATGTTTAACCCATGACCGTTGATCAGTAGAGGAGCTGCACGCTTGGAGAAGTGTTGAATGGAGTGATCTAAATCCATGATGGCAATGGGGAAAACAGCATAAATCACTCTTCGGACTCATGATGGGTGTACAGTATCATTCTTATGTGTGTAGGTCAGCAACAGAGTAAGATTCATTAGGCCAAGTTGCAGTTGTAGCTTCCACCATGGAGCTTTTCTGTCTTCCCTTAACTTCATCCACTGTGGAATGAGTCACTTTAGTGTCCATGTTTCCCTGGCACTTTATAAACCTGTCAGATGGCTTATAAGTGGTTTTGTGCTGGTTTCTGCATCTGGATTCTTAGCTCCTTAAAAACTGGTCTTTTCTTTGTATTATTTGTGTCATGGTCAGGTTCATGTGTCAACTTGGCCAGTGGTATGTGCATCTGCTTTTAAAGAATTCCAGTAAAACCAATCAAGACCCACCTGGAATGGGTGGGGATACGTCTCCACCTAGTCAAGTTTAATACCCACATTGATTGAGTCACATCTCTATGGAGATAAGCTAATTAAAGTTTCCAACATACAGTACTAAATACGGATTAGAAGAAACTGTTGCTTCCACAAGATTGATTAGGATAACAATTTGGCTTTTCTAGGGTGCATAAACCTTTTCAAACCAGCACAGCTTGGTACCTCCCAGGATAGACACAACAAATATTTATTAAGTGAGTGAGAATACCTAGTTATGAAATTTCAGCTCCAAACTAAGCAAAAGGAATATAGTGCTGCTGAATAAAAAGTCCTTAATTTAACAAATATCCATTAGCTTAAACACATAATATTTAGCTTCTTTGTAACATCAGATTGCTATGAGCCTATGCAAAGATGAGACACTGCTCCGGGTCATATAAAGAACTTGTACTCTATTTGTAGGGAATACAAAGATTTATAAAACAGTGAGCAAATGATATAATACTGTACAACAGCATTGTACAAAATGATATAATACAGTACTGTCATTTAGATGCATGTAAGTATATCTATGTGACAAATTCCTAGAAAGATAATTGCTGGGTAAAAGGGTGCATGAATTCTTAATTTTGATATGTATGGTTATATCACTGTCCAAGTAGGGACTGTACTATATATATTACCACTAGCAATGTATGGAGTTCTGTTTCCACCCAAACTCACCCTCAAAATTCATTATTGAATACATGGATTATCAAATACATAGATTGAGAATTGAAAAATATGATCTCAGGGTAGTTTTAATTTGCGTTTTTCTTTTTGTGAGTGAAATTGATTCTTTATATATGTTCTAAATACACTTTGATAATAGTATTTTGGGCCAAAGAAGACAACAGCAAGGTTTCACAAAATTGACATGATGCCTTTAGACTACGCAAAAGTAAGAATTATCAGTAGAGTTCGGTGAATGTTTAGACAAAAAATCTGCCACTTAACCAATCCAACGTAAGTGCTTATTGTTCTCAGACTGCGTACATTTTGTTTGACAGAAAGCAGTGGACCATTTTTATTGTTTGTACATTTTTGAAAACAAACCAGAACAGTGTGTGATTAAATGTTGTTTGTTTAGCTTATTTTTAGAGACAAATTAGTGCAAGCAGCCTAAAAACAGAAAAATTCCAGCAAAGGACTATGATTAAACTAGAAGAAATTTATTCAGAATTTCTTTTGTTTTGATTGTGACAGCTCGACCCACTTTTGTAATACAGCCACAGAACACGGAAGTGTTGGTTGGAGAAAGTGTCACTTTGGAATGCAGTGCCACGGGCCACCCTCAACCACGCATCACCTGGACAAAAGGGGATCGGACGCCCTTACCTGTTGATCCTCGAGTGAATATCACTCCTTCTGGTGGCCTTTATATACAAAACGTCATACAGGAAGACGGCGGAGAGTACACATGTTTTGCATCCAACAGTATTGACAGCATCCATGCCACAGCTTTTATCATCGTACAAGGTAAATATCAATACAAGTAAAGGTGTTTTCTTTTTATGCCGCCCTCCCCCAGTATGTCACATGCTTGTCACCTTGTGATTACTCTCTAATAAAGCAACTTTTGCTCTGGCTTCTATTCCCACCCCCAGCCATGCTGCCCCTAACTTGTATTTTTATCCAGTGCACTTAAAACTTTTTGACTCGTTGACTATTACTTGGTAATTTACTTATTTTCTTAACAGAAGCATTGTGAAGACAGGGTATCCCTAGTGTTTAGAGCACCTGGCTTGTATAAATATTTGTTGAATAAGCAAATGCATGTATACACATATGTGTGGGCATGTGTATATCGAATTAATCAATACATCTTACATACATTTTGAATGCTCTATTAGGATGAACTTTTGGACACAGAATGCCGAGAGTATGTATATATTTTAAGACTTTGGCATGTTTTTCCAAGTGGCTTAATTGGCTGTAAAATGAGTATTCGTTTTAAAATAAGTATTCATTTTTAAATAAGTTGCAAAATGGAACATTTATTGGAAAACTGTAAAACATTTCTAAAGCACAAAATGTAACGAAATCACCTCCTTTCCACTTCTTTCCAAAGGCCATTTTTGCCTCTAGTGGTAGCTACTGTGTTAACAGTTTGTTCCCATCCATCCTTCTAGTTTTTTCTGTGCACGTTTAGATGTGCAATCACATTGTGTGGTTTTCACTTATGTGTTGCTATGGTTGTTACTTCTTTAAAAATGGAATCGTACTAGACATTCACTTCTGTAGCTTGCTTTTTTCACTCAATAACAATAAAATAAATTTAACAGTGTACACAGATACACAAGCTGACATTTTTTAACCATTTGTAAATATGAAGCAGAGGAATTAGACAAATCTTTTAAGGTCATCTGTGCTTCCAAAGACTGAAATATGTTGTTATCCCTACTGTGTATGTATTATAGCTAGTGGTGTTGTTAAATGAATAGCATCATTTTGCATACTTTTTCAGCATAACAATGAGAAAACACCCACAATTAAATATTCTTTCTGCTTCACTTATTTGTGGACTCGTGAGGATTAATTTTCTTTCTTACCTGTTCATCAACATTGCACAAAGCAGTAGGGCGATCTACTATAACTCTGATCATTTTCTTGCTACTAATGGAAGTATGATTTCCTAAGGTGAGGGAAAAATTACTTTGATGTGTGGCAGTTTTACCCAATGCTGTCTTTTAAAATTTTTGTAATTTGAGTTTTTTCCTTTTGGAAGCTCTTCCTCAGTTCACTGTGACTCCTCAAGACAGAGTTGTTATCGAGGGTCAGACAGTTGATTTCCAGTGTGAAGCAAAGGGTTATCCACAACCGGTCATTGCATGGACTAAAGGAGGTAAGATTTCTTTTCTCTCAGCCATTTTAACCACTTTCAAGCATACAATTCAGTGGCATTAGTTATACACACAATGCTATGCCAGCATCACTACTGTCCTTTACCAAAACTTATCCATCACCCAAGCAGAAGCTAACTCTGCCACTATGAAGAAACTCCTCATTTCTCCCATCTCCTGGCCCCTGGAAACCCCTAATCTACTATCTGTCTTTATGAATTTGCATATTCTTGGTATTTCAAATAAGTGAAGTCATAGAATATTTGTTCTTTTGTGTGTGGTTTATTTCACTCAACAGTGGCCATCATGGCTTGTCAAATTGTTGCATGTGTCAGAACTTCATCCTTTTTTACAACTGAATAATTCAATATTCCGTTTTATGTATAAACCACCTTTTGTTTATCCATTCATCTGTTGATGGACACTTGGTTTGTTTCCACATTTTCATTATTATGAGTGATGCCACTTCATAGCAGCACATTCATAGACTGGTGTATGGTTATCTGTTTGAGACTTCGCCTTCATTTCTTTTGAGTATATAAAAAGGTAAGATGTCTGATCTGGAGTATCTTTGATTTTCTCTACAGTACTCCCTTTTGTGGTACATAAACACAAGAAAAAAGTTCTGTATTGACCTAGGCCTAGAAAACATAATAACTTCTGCACAGTGCCAAACTGTGACTAAATGTGCTATGATCCAGGCTCTGGGAAAAGGGACAGAGACATCTGATGCCCTCCATTTTTGTTTTGTTCCCATTATTAAAGACTGTTCTGGTTTGCTAGCTGCCAGAATGCAATATACCAGAATGGTTTTTAAAAAGGGGAATTTAATAAGTTACAAGTTTACAGGTCTAAGGCTGAGAAAATGTCCCAATTAAAACAAGTCTATAGAAATGTCCAATTTAAGGAATCCAGGAAAAGATACCTTGGTTCAAGAAGGCCGATGATGTTCGGTGTTTCTCTCTCAGCTGGAAGGGCACATGGCAAACATGGTGGCATCTGCTGACTTTCTCATGGCTCTACCAAAGGGACTCTCTCCAGAATGTTTCCTCTTTTAAAGGATTCAAGCAAGCAACTCCACCTTCAATGGGTGGAGACACACCTCCATGGAAATCATCTAATCAAAAGTTATCATCCACAATTGGATGGGTCACATCTCCATGGAAACAATCAAATGCTCCCACCCAGCAATATCAAATGAAGATTAAAAGACGTGGCTTTTTGGGGGTTCACCACAGATTCAAACTGGCACAAAGACATTACTTGCATATATCATTCTATGAAATGCCAACGTGAGCTCTCATTATTGAAAGGACATGAGCATGTTTACTTTCTACTTTTTTATGCTCACCTTCCTCCAAATCTCTAAACCCTGATTTTTAATATACAATTAATTAACATTTTCATGGAAATTTAATAACGTGGGATAGAATTTTCTGGAAACCAATAGTGGACCATATTTAAAACTTTCTATTTCTCTCTTTTTTTTTGTTTCAGCTTTAACTTTAATTTGCATTTATTGCAATCTGAATTTATTTCTGAGCCATAAGTTTTTGTTTCTTCAGTTTTTTTCTGGGATATCTCTTTTTTCTGGTTTAGGAACAATGTGTTCTTTTTCAGTAAGGATCATCTCAGTGTGGCAAGGGGAACTTGTGCGTGGGTTAATCTGACCATGAGCTCTGTAAGTCCTATGGTGCATCTTAGGAGCTCTGTTCACCTGGATGTGCTCAGTGACTAGAGAATCTACATCTAAACCCTTAAGTTTGGCATTTCCCTCTGCATTTTTAAGCATGTGCAACAAAAATTCAGCACTTGTTGGACCACCCACCCTGCATCCTGCCCCACCGTTGGCCTGGGCACACCTACCAACACCACCATTGTAAGGACGGAATGGAACACATTGCTTCTGTAAGGTGTCCTCTTTCAGATACTTGGTGGCTTTTCGAATATGCATACCCTTGATGGCCTGAGCAGTTTCTCGGATGTTCTTAAAGTGAACACGAAGATTTGAACCTCTTGATCTGCAGGATTTTGTAGGGTTTTCTGGGTCAAGTGAATAGCGAACCATTTTTAGCTGTCACCACAACTCGCTGGGCCTCTGATGTGGGACGCGGCACTGGCCACAGGCCCCCGCGGGCAGAGGGGCCCTGACTCCAGTGGTGAAGGGTCTATTTCAGCTTCAGCTTTCAGTCTATTTCCTGCCCTGGAACAAATGTATAGTGACCTGGTCAGTGACGCCATCCACGATGACTTGCAAGATAACTACGTCTACCTCCCTCCCTGCTATGCGGATGCAGCCAGGCCTGAAGACATTTATAAATTTGAAGATCTTCTTTCCCCCGTGGAGTACGAAGCTCTTCAGAGCCCATCTGAAGCTTTCAGGAGTGTCAAGTCAGAAGACATACTGAAGATGATTGACGAGCACAGCCACTGCTCCTTTGTCATAGAAGCACTGAAATCTTTGCCATCAAATGAGGAGAGCTGAGATCACCAGGCCCGATGCATGTGGTTTCTGGACACCCTCATCAGATTTCGAGCTCAGAAAGTGATTAAGCGGAAAAATGCCCTGGGACCTAATGTTTCACACATCATCAACACCAAACTCCTGAAGCACTTTACCTGCTTGGCTTACAACAATGGCAGTTTACGGAACTTTATTTCAGATTCAATGAAAGCAAAGATCACAGCCTATGTAACCTTGTGACCTTGAGAACCTCTTCGAGAACATTGGAATGAATCCAAATGCCTGCCAAGGCTGGCTCTACCCTTTAGTCCCACTGAGGAACCCTTTCCAGGAATTCTGAAGAGCAGACTTGGGGGAGCCATGCGCAGTGCACCATCCACACTGAAATTCTTTATTCTCAGGCAATTAATATATGAGACCTGGGGAGGTCTACCCTTAAAAAAAAAGAATGTATCAAGACCTTTGTTGGGTTATTGTTTGCTTTTAAATACACAGTTCAACATATTTCTCTCAGAAAAACCATCCCTGACCCAGTATCAGGGTCTGTGTTGAAGCCTGTCCTCTGAGCCAATGTTTTTCTGCCTTACTCTGATTTTGTCCTTACTGTCGTATCATAGATGCCTCTAGTATCTGTCCCTCTCACCCCCTCTTGCTGTGACTTACTCGGAAAGCAGGGACTGTGTTTTCTTCATCTCTATATTGGTCGTACCCAGCTTGTATATAGCATCATAACGGACATTTAATATACATTTGTTGAATGAATGAATGAATGATTTGCTTACTGGAGGGCAAGGCTAAATTGCTCTCTGCCGTAACTCATGCTGACAGACACATTCTGTAATACTTGCATTTTCTCAGATAAGGTTCTCCTTAATCCTTGCCTTTTAACAACATCAAAAACCAGTTAGGGGACCAGATAAGTCTTGAAATGCAGAGAAGCCAAACCCTTCCAGAACATTAAATAGTTCCACCCCCCATTCCATATTATCGACAGCTCCTTTCCAACGTGAAAAAATTAGAATGGGCATAGTCCAAATACCCCTAAAGAGTGGGAGAAAAATCAAAGGTGATGGTGGAATTATACAGGGAAGGTAGGCTTCAACAAGTGAGTGTGAGTGCTGAATCATTATACTGATGTATCTTTTAGTCTCCAAACCCTGAAAGCTGTTCTGTATCCACATGTTGATGTGTACTTTGAAAATCATTGCTTTTTCTTTCTTTCCTTTGTGTATATGCTGTGGTTAACAATAAAAAATGTTAAAAAAACAAAACAAAAACAACACAAAACCAAAAAAACAAAACCAGTTGGGCACTGTGGGGGATAAACAGCTAAAATAATGTCTGTGCCTTTCAGGGAGTCAGCTCTCTGTTGACAGACGCCACCTGGTCCTTTCGTCGGGAACGCTGAGGATTTCTGGAGTGGCCCTGCACGATCAGGGCCAGTATGAATGTCAGGCTGTCAATATCATCGGCTCCCAGAGGGTGGAGGCACATCTGACGGTGCAACCAAGAGGTATGCGTCTGGGTGGGTTGAGGCTTCCTCCATTGATTTGTTCCAATGCTGTTCTGCTGATGTGAATTTGACTGCTGACCATAAAGAGTTCACTCTTCCCTTTTTGGCATTTTGTTCACCATCACTCATAACTTATATTCCCAAGGTGTTTACAGTGTCTCTTAAAGTCTCTTTACATAAGTTAGTAAAAAGATTTTTTTAAATGATGGCCTGTACTGAACTCAGAAAAGGCTAACTTCTTAAAGTAAAACAAATCTTTATTTTTTTTTTTTTGCTAACCATTATTACTTTAGAAAAGGAAAGTTTCTTACCTGTCTTTTCTAAGATGATTAAGTGAGCAATGTCCACTCACCTGGATATAAAAGCCAAATGGTGTTTTTTAAGGGCCAATTGTGTTTTGCCCTTGTTTGTCCTCTGATAAGACTCCTGTTTTCTTTTGGTCCTTTTGGATATGCCATTTGAATTGTATCTCCTACTAGAAGAATCTCTGCTGTCTCATAACTGTTTCTTTTTTTTTTTTTTGAAATTATTTCAAAATTACAGGACAATTGCAAAAATAATACAAAAGCAGTATGGAAATCTCCAATATACTCCCTGCCCAGATACCCAGATTTACCAACTTTAATGTTTTGCCACATTTGTTTCCTCACTTCTTTTTTGACAGAGCCAGGGTAAAAAAGATGAAAACATATCTCCTAGCTTTTTACCCAAAGCGTGTTGTTCTAAAAGTCAAACTGGTGAGACTAGGAGAGTGGTAAGAATGAGGTAGAATTAGGGGTCTTTGAATTCCTTTGTGACCCTTTGCTGAAGATCATTTGAAACCTGGTTTTGGGACATTGAGAGAGGATTCTTCTCATGTCTCTTATTAGTAGATTGTTTGATAGAGTAAGCCCAGCCTTATTGGCTCTGGGTTGTATCAGCTTTGCTTCAGGTGGCTGAATTGTTGCGATTTAGGGTATCTGAAAACTCAGCCTGTCCAGTGAGAGAACATTCATAAGAATGGAATTCATGAAAGGTCACCCAGAAACTTGCCACATTTAACTAAGGTTCTCAACTTTTCACACAAGGAAAACCCCTTCAGTCTAATTACATATTTTCTTTCTCTAATCAGTCCTTCTCCAGAGTTCACTGTGTTCCTCAGTGTCCTGCACAGCCCTCTCTGGGATACTGTCCCCAGCAGCTGAGTCTCCCCATGGGGAATGGTGGGGGAGGTACTGGAGGACTCAGGGTAACTCAGGAGGTCTTTAAGCCATGTCCAAGGCTCTGGGGCTCTGTGCTCCTCAGCAGGGAGGAGTTATATGGCTGTGCTTTCAAAGGCTTCAGCTCATTTGGGTGAGAAGTTGGACAGTGGATCTCTTGGCCCCCTTCAGCTCTCTTACTCTGTG
Organism: Tamandua tetradactyla; assembly: GCF_023851605.1. Classification (NCBI taxonomy): domain Eukaryota; kingdom Metazoa; phylum Chordata; class Mammalia; order Pilosa; family Myrmecophagidae; genus Tamandua; species Tamandua tetradactyla. Next base: position 45,785,656 of record NC_135329.1, on the reverse strand, counting down.
AAGATGCATCTTGGATGTCAGAGAGGAAAGAGGGGGTTTCATTTTTACCTAAACTTTTTCTGTATAAATTACAAATCTTCATGGATTCGTAACACTGATCTGCGGCCTGTCACTTGCCTTGCAGTTACACCAGTGTTTGCCAGCATTCCAAGTGATATGGCAGTGGAGGTTGGCACCAATGTGCAGATTCCATGCAGTTCCCAGGGGGAGCCTGAGCCAGTGATAACATGGAATAAGGTAATCAATCTCGGGTGCTGGGTGTCTTCAGAGCACAGAAGAGGCATTCTGACTGTACTTCTGTTAAGGGAAATTTTATTAAGGGTAGGTGGTACCTGCCTATTTCTTTTCCAGATTTTCAATGGCAGGAAAAGAGTTCAAATTGTACATCCTGTATTGAAGAAATTCTGAGGGTACCCCTAACTTATGAAAATGAAACAAAATAATGAAACTCTAAATATTTGTCTTTACACATTCTTCTCGGTGATGCGAGCAAAGAAAAATCCTGTTAATAGATCCATACTCCCATAACCAAGAGTTGTGTTATTTTTATTATCAGTAGTCCCTTTCAACATGAAGAAGTTAGAATGGGCATAGCCCAAAAACCCTAAAGAGTGGGAGAAAGATCAAAGGTGATGGTGGAGTTATACAGAGAAGGTGGGGTTTAACAAATGAAAATGACTGCTAAATCATTATATTGATATTTCTTTTAGTCTCCAGTGTCTTAGAGCAGCTAGAAGTAAAAACCCTAAACTTGTGGAACTGTAACCCACACCAAACTCTGAAATCTGTTCTGCAACGAATTGTTGTGATGTGCTTTGAAATCTATTGCTTTTTTTTGTATATATATTATTTTTCACAAAAAAAGGAAAAAAAAGTCGATAGTGATGATAAAGCACAGCTGTGCGATGATATTGTGAACCATTGATTGTGCACTTTGGATGATTACATGGTATGTGAATATATAATATAAATTGATAAAAAATAATCTTAAAAAATCACAGAAAAAAAGAAGTGTTTTTTTTGTAGCTATTGTTTAGTTTTTCTATGTTTGTTTCCATTACACCCAATGCAAAAAATTTTAGCAGTATTTTAAAAATTGTAAACAGGTATCTTAATATGAAATGATTTCCTGTCAGGTACAGGGTTGGTCAGGTTTGGTTCCCTGGCAACCAATGAATATAGTGTTAGCTCTTAAGCAGGGAGGATGTGTTCCCTTATGCCTGTCCTCCACCCATCCACCGTGTTTGCCTCACCCCTTACTCCTCTACTAGCACACTGATTACCTCCTCTCTGCACATCACCCTGTGCATTTGTATTACTCCTCTGCCTGGAAGGCTCACCTGTCCTCTCATTGTTTAGCTCTGAATCATCAAAGTCTCAGCTCAGGTGCCACATTACTCTGCTTCCATCACCCCCTGTGCATTCCTTACCAGAGTGTTTATCCGACAGAAGTTACCCTCTGTGTCCAGCCCTCTTTCACCCCTACTACCTGGAAAATCCTTTGGAGCACAATCTGTGTCTTATTTGTCTTTGTAACTCTGGCATCAAGCTCTGTCTCAGCGATGAAGAAATGTATAAGAAAAGTTTTTCTGCTGAGTTGGTATTGGTTGAATTGGATTAAATGTCCTTCTCTTTCTAATTGTGGACAGAGTTGAGGACAATCCCTAATACATTGCTTTTGAGAAATCCTAACAAATGGTACCCCTCCCCCACAAAACCCACAACAAAATAAAAACCACCCTCCCCCCCGCTTCTGCTTTTATTTCTATTCTTATTCTTATCATCATCATCATTATTATTATTCTTTTTTTGTGCCAGGATGGGGTGCAGGTAACGGAAAGTGGAAAATTCCACATTAGCCCAGAGGGCTTCTTGACTATCAATGATGTTGGCACGGCGGATGCAGGCCGTTATGAATGTGTGGCCCGGAACACTATTGGATATGCCTCAGTTAGTATGGTCCTGAGTGTAAATGGTAAGAGCAATACATGTTCACAGCAGTATTTCTTAGCACTTGAATAACATATTTTACCTGATGGGTATGAAAGGCAGCTGGGGAAAAAAACCCAAAAATCAAAAAAGCATGCACAAGCCTATAACGTAATTGCGTGCTTATTAGTTTAGGATTTTTAGAATGCCTTAGCAGACAAGAGACACATCCTTAATTTACAAGTGAGGAAACTGAGGGCCCAGATTGGCGTGGTAGCTCGCCCAGTGTTATATACAGCTTCGTGGTGTGGCCCAGTTCCCACTCGTAAGCTCTTGGTTTTTCTACTGTAGTGAGATTCTACAAACCAATGTGGTCTATTTACTTGGCAAAACTTCCCTTGCTCAGTGATTTCCTAGTCTGGTTTAGTGGTCACTTAATTCCTGCCATGTTTAAATGTATAATTCATAGTCAACACTTGGCAAAAGTCACACAGTTGGTGTTTTAAATGGTTCTATGCTTCTCTTTTCTGGGTTTGGCTACACATACTTCTGGGATGTTTTACATTCTGAGTGTCCTTCAATATAAACATCTAGATAATTTGTCAGCCCTTCTCTTTCCCTAAATCCAGCCATTACTCTTAGAACTGTGTTTATTCTACTCCTGTGGTCTCTTCCCTCTTACCTCTATCCCCATGGCACTGTCTTACCTTTGGCTCTCATTAAATTTTGTTCAGATTATTGCAATAGGCCTCATACCATTTTAGTTTACTGCCTCCAGAGTCATCTTTCTAAAATAATGAATCTTAATATATTTTGGTAGCACTTCTTCAAGATTTCTGTTGCCACCAGGGTAAAATCCAAATGCTTTAGGTTTGCATATAAAGTCTTTACGATTTGACTCCTACCTGCACTTCATCTTTTGCATATTCCATCACTCCAGCTTTCTCTGTACACTTAGTTTTAGCCACATGCTTCATCAGCATGTGTGCCCAATGTGACATTTTGCCTTCGTTCACGCTCTCTTCTATACTGGAAAGTCTGACTTCACCAGGTAAGTTCCTTCAGGCTCAGATATCCCCCTTTTCTAGAAATCTCCTTAGTTCCTCAGGTAGGCAATCAGGCTATCTTCTGAACTTCTGCAGCATTTCACTTGTAGCTCTGTATTTGCTTTTACTACTATTTTGTAAAGGGTCTGTTTTTTCCACTGAACTTGTTATACCTCAAGGAAAGGAGCAAGTCTTATTAATCTGCATGTCAAACATCCCACATAGTATTCAGAAAGTGTTAGAACTGTAATAAAGTTGAGCTATAAGTGGATAATTGGAATCCTGCTTATTCTAGGAAAAATGTAAATGGTCTTATTTTCCCATTAAAATAATATGTGTAAAACTTAATTGATGGGTCCTATAACTAAAAAAAAAAAAAAAAGTGTTTTCCTTTATTTTTGCATGGGCAGGCACCAGGAATCGAACCTGGGTCTCTGGCATGGCAGGTGAGAACTCTGCCTGCTGAGCCACTGTGACCCACCCCAAATATTTATTTTTGACTTGAAAAATATGTGTTTTTTGAACATGAATTAGCTATATATAAAATTTTAAAGTCATCTCCTACCCAAAGAGAAAAAAGACATTATTTTGGTTAGTTTCTTTTCCAGTTTTTTCCTTGTATACATGGATAAGCGATTTTGAATTATTTATCTCTGATTATTGCTTGTAGAAAAACAAATTCATTTTAAACCATTACTAATAATGAAACAATGGAATCAATAATGGAAGCACAAAATGATGTAAAATTGACTGCCTTGATGTTGTCTACTTGGAACAAAAATGTTAGGCTCAACAAATGAGGCAATTGGGTCCTTGTATGTGATACACAAAAAGATGGGGGTCTTGTCTAGGTAAAATTCCTTTTCAATTTCATGAATTATAAGTGTATAAATATTTCATGCATTCAAAGTGGCTGATAAACTCACCAAATATACATATATATACCTTATGTTAGCAGCAAAGAAAATTGGATTAGTTTTGTTCACTGATAGTGAGATTTATTGATAAATGTACAGCATTTTGTAAAAGATAATAAACATAAAGGTTCTCTGGTTAACTCAGTTAATTACAAATAATTGCCTAGTGCTTATTCATTTATTTGTTCATTCAACAAATATCTAAAAATGTTAGTGTAAGTCCCTGTTCTATGTGTTAGAAATATTACAAGGAGCAAGACAGATGAAGCTGTCTCCATGGAGCTTATATGCTAGTGGAGGGAGACAAATAATAAACAATAAATGAATAGTTACTTTCAAATGGAGATCAGTCTATAAAAAAATAGCAGGGCAAGGGCTTAGGGAGAGATGGAGAGTGTCACTTTTAGTTAGGGTGGGCACGAAGACTTCCTTCAGCAAGTACATTATGAGTAGATAGCCATGTGGAATTGAGGGCGGGGGAGCAGGCCAGTCTAGGGGTACAGCATGTGTGTGTGAAGACCTGAGATCAAAACAAGCTGGACCACCAGGGTGGGAGAACATGGTGAGTAAGAGGAGCAGTTGTAGGAAATAGGATTGGAGATTTAGGAGCCAATCCTGTGGGGCCTTGTTGCCCAAGCAAGTTTAGTTTTTATTCTAAATGTAATGGGAAGACCTTGGAAAGGACTGAGCAGGGGAGTTCTGTAAGCAAATTTATATTTTTAAAAGATTACTTTGGTGTGGGTGGAAAGGTTGCAACTGTTAAGTGGAGGAAGAAGGTGACATTGAGGTGTTAGTTCAAGTGAGAAAAGGTAGTGACATGAATCAGTATTGACAGCAGTAGAGGCAGTGATGATTGCCTGATTCTGCAGATATTACTAAGCAGATCCGACAGGATTGGCTGATCAATGGACTTTCAGAGGGTGGGAAAGTACAATCAAAGATGAGTCCTGTTTTTTTCCTTAAGCTAATTGGGTGCCATTTATTGAGAGACAGGATTAGGGGAGAATGCAATTTGGAGGAGGGTGAAAATCAATAGTTGTGTAAATGTTGATAAATTTGAAATGCCTGGAGTAAGCAGTTGGATATCTGAGTGTGGAACTGAAGAGAGATCAGGGCTGGTGATACAAATTTAATGATATGAAAACCATGGGATTAGATGAATCACCTAGGGAGTGTCTGTAGATCGACAAAACAACTGATTGCTGTGCCCTGGGATTGTTCAGCAATTAAGAGAGCTGGTAGAGAAGGAGGAACCAGCCAAAAGACACCAAAAAAAAAAAAAAAAAAAAAAAGGAGGGGGAATCAATGATGAAAATGCATCACAAAACAAGAATTATGATTAATCTAATTCTGTGTTCTTGTTAGTCAAAAGAAGAAAGAGAGAGAAACAGAGAAAGATAAAGGAAGAGCAAGAGAGAGACCAAGTCTGAATTCTAGTGAGGCAGGAGGAAAGTCAGAAGGAACTATGTTCCAGGAGCAATTCAATATGATCATTTTCAACTGAGTGAAATGCTGTACACAGTTCCAGTATGTTGAAGGGAAAAAATTGCGTTGGGCTTAAGATGTATATTGTTGGTAAGTTGGCAAGAGCCAAGATGAAAGACAGACTAGAACAGAGTTATTTCATTTAGTAAACTCTAAAAGATAAAAGACAGATTGGAACAGGGTCATTTCATATAGTAAACTCTTACTTTAGTGCTTAGTATGTTCTAAGTACTTTACACTTAGTGAAAAGTAAAAAAGAAATGAGATGAAAACAGAAATGGGACAGGACATTCGGGACTAAAATTGGGTGTGTTTCTGTGTGTGTAAGATGGGAGGTTCTACGACTTAATCATATTCTGATAGCATTGGTACAAATTAGTCTGTGAGGGGTTGGGATAACAAAGAGCCAATACATGAGTGGGTTGGGACCTAGTGCATACATGGAATGTTTGGCCTTTGACAGGAAGAAAGCTGGAAAGAGACTCAGGTAAGTAGATCTTTAATATTTAGTTGGAAAAATGAGGTGTTGTAAAACTGATTAATTACAATCCAAAGGAACAGGGAGCAGAGGTGGAAGGTGGTGGTGGTGCAAGAAGTTTGGGGAGAGACAAGGATTGTCTGGGAAGGAGCATGCAATGGTCTTACTGGAAAATGTGAAAATGAACTTACTAGAAAAATGCAATAGGTTATTTGGGAAGTGCTTGGAAATGCCCCCCTTGTTATTTGCAGTTAACAAATGCAAGAAACAGGTTGGGTGCTTTTTTCTTCAGTGGCTTTCTCTGCTACACAGTACCAAGTGCTCTAGAAGATAAAGAAGAAGTATAAGACCGGATGGAGAAGAATTTGTGTGATATCAAGGTTGAGGAGCAAACTGACCACTGAGCATTTTCTGATCTGAGGTTCAGCATTTCTGAACCTCAGCAGTGCCCTGAAGTTTCATAGTTTGGATAAACAGATAGGAGAAGGAGAACTTACTACTAACTGCATCTTTGCATACATTGCCTCATACAATTTTTAGAATATAAGGCAAACAGCAGCATCCTTATTTTATCAATGCAGAAGGCATAAAGAGATTAAATACCTTGCTCAAAGTCACTCGGGGCTGGGGCCTGCATTTCAGTACAAACTTGTCTGATGCTGAAACCTTTTCTTATACCCGGGGAATTGAAGGTAAGGATTAGCAAGGTGGGTGAGGAATGTGTAACAAGAGGGGAGGATCTTTATGGTTATTTGGGAGATAATAGTATTTTACTTATTTAGCCTTGTTGCTCAAAGAAAGTGAGGAGGCCTGGGGTCAAATGGTAACAGGTACAAAGATTGTGCAGGAAAGATTCACTTGAAACACGCAAGGATGTTGGTTCTGAAAGGTTCCCTATGCATTGATTATAAAAAAAATACAAAAGACAGAAACAACTAATTTTGTGGATTAATGACAGATGGTCTACAGTAAATATTGGCTGTCATTATTATCGCCATTGCTAAATTTATTGCTACTACAGTTTTATAAACAAAACAAATTTAAAAAGCAATAAAGTCGTTTCCATTTTGAGCACCCACCTTCACACAACTACAATGTATTATTCAGGGCAGAGAACGAGGTTATGCTTCAGTAATACACAAAACCCTAAAAATTTCAGTGGTTTAATGTATCAGAGGCTTATTTCTCACTCATGCCGAATTGCCTACTCAGCCCCCCCCCCCCCCGCGCCCAATGGAGACCCCCACCTCTATAACGTGAGGCCTCAGGGTCCCTACAGCAAGCGGAGAGAGTGCTGAGGAATCTGACAACAGGAACGAAACACTTTGACCTGGAACTGAACCTTCAAGTCTACTTGTAGCCCATTGGTCAAAACTGGTCACATGACCCAGGCTGACTGCAGGCGAGAGTTGGGAGTTGCGGGATCGCACAAGGAATATGTGCAGGCATTGCCGTCTCCCCTCCATCCCCAATATTGTTCTGCTCGGATGTATGCATAGTAATTTCAAGAGGAAGTCAGAAGGGAGACTGCTGTCATGGTCTCTGATACAGGGGCAGGAAACCTGGCCTGGGGTGGTTATGGCGGGATTGGGAGGAAAGGTCAGCTAGAAAATGTTCTGAAGGAAGGCTGGACCCGTTTGGTGGCTGATCCATGGAGAGGGACAATGGTAACTCCAGAACCGTGAGCCTCGGTGACCGAGGCGGTAGAGAATGCGATTATAGTTTTCTTTTTTTACTACATATTTCTTCCAGCTTCAGAGCTTAATAGCAGAAAGCATTTGGTGGTATCAGAGCAGTTTGTAGGAAACAGGAGCAGAATGAGTGTACTTTCTTGTTAACCAGTCCCTGATAGTTCCTGGGTCACATGTTCAAATTACAAGCTATTTAGGCAGCGATATCTTATGAGTTGGGGATGGGGGTGGGAGGATAAGAGAAAACGAAATCCACCTAAAATTAAAACATCACCACTGATTGCTCTCTCTTCACCAGTCTTGCCATCTGGCTTGGCCTCAATACCTCCCGTTACTGCTGTCATGCTTTGTTATAAAAACGTCAGCATTTTATGTTGTAACTAACTTTTCCCTTGTCCTTTTATTGGATGTCACGTGATTTCCAAAATTAAAAAGCCTTGTAATTTCTGTACCATTTAAAAATAACTTCTAGTAGAATTTGTGATAGAGTAATTTAAGTTTTGGTATGAAAAGCAGAAATAACATTTGGAGAAAAGTATGCCTTAAGTCTAAATGATGTAGTGTCTAGACATTATTTTTTATGAGTAACTTGTATAATATATTTTTTCTGGTAATTTGGGATTTCATGTTTTCCTAGTTCCTGATGTCAGTCGAAATGGGGATCCATTTGTAGCCACATCAATTGTTGAAGCAATTGCAACTGTTGACAGAGCAATAAATTCAACCCGTACACATTTGTTTGACAGGTATTGTGGAAATTTAAACAGAATTCTCACCCTCAAAGCACTGAGCTTCTTAGGGATTTTAAAAAACGTGTGCAATTCTAGCATTCAGATTTGAATATCTCCTATCTGATGAAGGAACTTTTAATTTAAACGTCTATATACTTGATTATTTTCTGGGGGAGAAGATAACAGAAAGACATGCATTTTCCAAACAAAAGCTGAAATTGTTGAAATTTCAATGCATTTGGCTGCCCTGTTATGTAATGATGTGGCAAAAACAAAATACAGAATTAGTGTATTTGTCTCATGTTGGTGTTTCCAAAATGTTTTTCAGTATCTTAATTGAAATAGAATATCTGTGCTTTTCTCTATTGATACAATTATTTGTTTTTAGTATCTTTTGGTTTTTGTTTGTTTTGTTCTTTTTGTTTTGTTTTGTTGCCTTCCATTTCAGATAAGTAAGGTATAGTATATCATGTCAGTAAAAAGTAGCTATAGAAATATTAAATGCCAATAATTTTTTTGGAATATAGCAATTTTCATCTACTTTAATTTCTTTAATTTGATTTTTCGTTTTTTCTTTTTCTCCTCCTCAACTCCTGTCAGCCGTCCTCGTTCTCCAAATGATTTGCTGGCCTTATTTCGGTATCCAAGAGATCCTTACACTGTTGAACAAGCACGAGCAGGAGAAATATTTGAAAGGACATTGCAACTTATTCAGGAGCATGTACAGCATGGCTTAATGGTCGACTTAAATGGAACAAGTTAGTACTTAATTTTTGTCCTTCCTCCTTCCCTTATCTAGGTATTAGATGTTAAATACACCCCAATAATGTCTCATTCAACACTGTCCCTAGTGAAAAGTTCTAACACATTCTGTTCTACAATGTTTATGCATTATAAAATAGTTTTAAAAATATGAATTCTATCAAGCTATGAAAGACCTGTTCTTCTCGCTTTGGGTCTAATAAACTTTTTTAGTCAGATGAAATTTACTCAAATTCTAGCAAACCTACACAAAATGTTCACCTGAGTGGGCTATGTGTTGGCTTTCACAGCAAGACTTGTGACAATGCAGCCCAGTCCCTGAATTATAAGTGAGATTTAATGGAAGTCCTTGTAGGGTGATACTTAATAATGATGCTATAGCCATATGATGAAATGTCTTGTGACTATTAAAAATAATGTTTATTAGGAGTCCAGGCATTTGTAAAATGGGTTAATAAAAGTATCTCTGAGGTTGTTGCAAGAATTACATGAGGTGATTTGCAATACTCAGTTCAGTTTTTGCCATATGGCCATTGCCTGGTAAATAAGAATTGCCATTATTGTGTTATTATCATTAGTCATAGAACTCTTAATGAAATTCTAGAAGAACCTGGTTTTTACTGCATAAAGTATCATTTTTCAGTACTTTCTGTGCAACAACTATTTATTTTAAATTCATTTTAAATTCTATATACACACACTGCTGGAAATTATGGCAGCAAGAGCTACTCTTATAAATGAGAGAACTAGATGATTTAAAATTTTATGTTTTATGATTTTTCAGTACTCTCCATGTTGTCTTCAATGAAGATATCTTGTATGTTCAGGAAAAACAAGTTATTTAAAAACACAGTATTATTATTATTATTTTACATATTTTTTATTTAAGAAAAACAATATACTTAGAACCACCAACAATGCATATCTTAGTTGGCTTAACCATATGCACATTTAAATAAAATATCCATATAATCATTGTCAAGCCTGTGTTGGCAAAGTAAGTTTCATAAACCAATTGGAAATTAAGGTAGCAAGGAAAAAATCTACATACTTGGATACCAAAGTTCTTCAATTCTAAGTATTAAAAACTAACTTAGATACCACTTGATCACCTGTCAAAACTGAATGCTCTCAAAATATCAAGTAGAAAGTTCTTACAAATACGAAAATACGAAGATACAAATATTTTTACAATTAACATATGGAAATCCTAACCACCTAAAATGTGTATCTTAGTTAGCTTATCCATGAGCATATTTAAAGAAAAAAGTCTAAGTAGTAATTGTAAAGCCTGTTTGTACGATATGTTTCATAAACCAATTTAAAATTAAAGCAAGGAAGAAAAAAAATTTACAAATACCTTTTATCAGAGTTACTTGAATTCTAAAAATTAAACAGTATCTTAAATACCATTTGATTAAATATCAAAATTGTGTGCATTCTCAAAATAACGTAAAACGTTGTTGCAGATACCGACTCTGCTAGAGTAGTGAGCTATGTTGTAAATATTTTCAAATTTTTGAAATTTGAAATTTGTAATAAAAGGTAAAAAATATTCTATTTTTAACCTTTTTTAGTTGTAAAATATAACATATATATAAAGAAAAGAAGAAAACAAAGCAATAATTTTCAAAGTATACTTAAGCAGTGAACAGAACAGTTCCCAGAGTTTGTCATGGGCTACCTTAAATATGAATATGTGAGATGAAAGAAATGTAGAAATGCAAATTGTAGGATGATTTCTTATCACAGGATTGTGGTAATTACTCTGAGCCGTTTCTCAATGTTGTTATATTTTAAGGCCTAGTTTCTGTGCTTAAACATATAGTCACTGGCAAGTTCAGTGCTGTGTCCAGACCACAATTCCTGGTCTCTCAGATCTGTCAAGGGCTTGGTAACCTGGCCCTCCCTTGATCACCTGTGGGGAATTGTCAGGGTCTGGGGCCTCTGAACAGTTACCGCTTTTATTGATAGACAAATCTCTAGCCTTACCCCATAGTCACACTCATGGAGAGAAATGTCAGAGCTCATTCTTTCTTTCAACCAATGTTTGTTAGACACAGGGTTTCGTGCTGAGGGTACATGGATGAATTGGGCGTATTTTTTTTTTTTCATTTTCGACTGATTTATTTCTTTCGTCCTCCACAATCCAATCTGTCAGCAAATTGTGTTGGTTTTATAATCAAAATACATCCAGAATCCATGCTTTTCTTACCATCTCTACCCTGAACCAAGCCACTCCGGTCTTTTTTTTTTAAATTTTTTTATTAATTAAAAAAAAAATTAACAGACAAAACATTAAGATATCATTCCATTCTACATATACAATCAGTAATTCTTAATATCATCACATAGTTGCATATTCATCATTTCTAGAACATTTGCATTGATTTATAAAAAAATAAAAAAGACAACAGAAAAAGAAATAAAATGATAACAGAAAAAAAAAGATTATACATACCATACCCCTTACCCCTCGCTTTCATTTACCACTAGCACTTCAAACTAAATTTATTTTTAATATTTGTTCCCCCTCTTATTTATTTATTTATTTTTAATTAAAAAAAAATTAACACGACATTTAGAAATCATTCCATTCTACATATGCAATCAGTAATTCTTAATATCATCACATAGATGTATGATCATTATTTCTTAATACATTTGCATCGATTTAGGAAAAGAACTAGCAAAACAGCAGAAAAAGATATAGAATGATAATATAGAGAAAAAAATAAAAATAATAATAATAAAAATATATATATAAAAAACACAAACAAACAAAACTGTAGCTCAGATGCAGCTTCATTCAGTGTTTTAACAAAATTACATTACAATTAGGTAGTATTGTGCTGTCCATTTTTGAGTTTTTGTATCTAGTCCTGTGAATTGGGCATATTTTATGTGACATCTCTCTGTTCCCTTCATAAGTCCCTGGTTTGACACTGTTGCATAGCTTACTTCTTTTCTGATGTAGAGGACTAAGTAGGAGTTGCTAAATATTACTTCTTGCTCCTGCTTACTTTTCTCCATTTTGTTAATAGTTCGGATCTTTAAACATTTGCTGTGGTGGCCTCAGGTAGCTGATGCCTTGAACCTATTTCTCCTGCTGCTGCTAGGAGCAAATCTAGAATCCGTACCTGACTTGAAGCTATGATTGAAAATTGCTTTTGTTAGGGATTGTATGCTAATTTCATACAATTACATGCTACTTGTTGAAAAATTTGGAAGCTTAGAAAAGCAAAAAGATAAAAGGAAAACCAGTCCAAATCCCCGACAATTTGTGATAATCTTTTTGCATTTGCTTTTTCTCTAAGCAGGAGTCAACTATACATGCATGTACTAATCAATCCATTTATTCCACATTTATGTGTGGAGTGTATACCCTGTGCCAGTCACTGTTCCAGATCTGGGGTTATAGCAGTGACCAAAACACATAGAAATCGCTGCCTTCAAAAATCTAAAATTCTAGCGGGTGACTAACAATAAGCAGGTAATTCAGTACATATAATTAGCACATGGTGGGTGACATTGATTAAAGTATACAGGGCTGGTCATATGTGGAGTGAGTGCTGAATGGGATGGGGGCTACCATTTTATATAGTTTGGTCACCAAATAACTCACTGAAAAGATGACATTTGAGCAGAGACTTGACAAAAACAAGGGAGTAAACCATGCAGCTCTCTGAGAGACGAAAGTTTGGGGAAGACGGAAGAGTAATTGCAGAAGTTCTGAGATGGGATCACGTTTGGCATATTTGAGGAACAGTCAAGCGAGGTGAGTGAGGCTGGGGCAGAGTGAGGAAAGGGTGGGTTTGTAGGAGATGAGGGCAGAGGAGTTTCAGGCTGTCCCACCAGTAAGGGCCTAGTAGGCTATTTTAAGAATTTTATTTTATTTTACGTGAGATTGGAAGCTTTGAGAGGGTTTTGTGTGGAGAAGTGACATGCTTTGACTGATATTTTAAAACTTCAGGTTGTTGTGTGATGTGGCCATAAAGGGATAACGGCAGATGCAAGGAAACTAGGTAGGTGTCTATTGTGGTAATCCAGGTGAGAGATGATGGAGACCGGGGCCAGGTATATATGGTAAGAAGTGGTTGGATTCTGGATGTATTTTGAAGGTAGAAGTGACAATATTTACTCATGGCCAGGATGTAGGGAGCAAGAGAGAGGAGTCACAGATACCTTAGGATTTTTGCCTTAGCAGCTGATAGAAAGAATGGAGTCTCCACTTAATGAAAGGGGGAAGATTGAGAGAGGGTCAAGTTTAGGAGTATCTGTACACACATGCACATATACTTATTCTATAAATTGGGCATAATAATTTACTATTTAGGAATACAATTTTAAAAATTTTCACAAGCAATAATTTATGGTATTTTTCATTTTGTAAGCAGTTATTTGACCCATTCCCTTAGTTTTAGATATCTTCCCTCACCTTTCAGTACTTTAACCATTGTTAGTTCTCTACATTTTGAGATTTTTTTTTATTTCTAAAGCACAATACGTTAAGAGTGAATAAAATTGGCCTGAAATGGCAAGTACAGTTTTCTAAATTCCTGATGAAAAGTTTACTTTCAAGAAGTTATTTATGCACAGTGGATAGCCAGCCCTACCTAATTTTGCAAGTTGGTTCGGTTTGTAAAGCATTATCTGTGTTACTTTATCTGGTTCCATAAAGCCTAAAAAATGATAATTAATTTGATAAAAGGATATTTTTGTTTGAGTGTTCATGTTTGTATATGTTGGTGGATACCCTATTCTATACCCTGAGCTCTGTGTGGTCCCATCTACAAAAGCACACAGCAGAAGCCAGGTCTGGAAAGCAAGTGTGAAAGATTTGTACTACTGCCTGCTTCCTGGCTGCTAACATCCAGCATGTGTGTTATTAAACCTATGGCTAAAAGCCTTGGAAAAAATGATAGTGCTTAAAGAAAACTACTGAGATTTGTCATTGAGCCCACAGACTGAAAATTTGGGAGGAAGAATTTTCTTCTTGGCTCTTTTCTTTCTTGGCTCTTTTGATGTTCAAGATTGAGAATTTTCTGTGACTTCCTAAAAGTTTAACTGTGAAAATAAAGCCAGACATTTTAGTTTCACCGGTTTAGTCCTTGAGAAGTGTGTATTGCTAAAGCCTTTCAAGTCCAAGTGAGTCCCAAATATCTGGATGGCCAAGAAAAGCTGAGTATATGTGCAGTTGCAAAGCTTATTTTCTCAAGCAACAGACCGGTGATTATATTTCTAATTGCTTCTCCCCCGGCCTGTGAAAAATTTTCGCCCCCTGTTCTTTCCTGCATACTTGCATGAGTATTTCGACTGCGTCCCCCACACACATATGAAAGGGGTTATTTCTTGTCTCTCTTCATTAAAAATGTGTGCTGAGTTGGTGTTGATAGCTAGACCTCGTCTCTGAGATATATTAGAAGGAAGATAACTCATAACTCAAGAGAGGGTGTCTTTGTATGAAGCTGTTAGAACAAGCCTTGTAGAGAAGGTGCTTTGAAGGAAAAGAAGGACTTGGATATATACATTTGGAGGAATGGAACTGGCAAGACAAAGAAGTATGGGAGTGTATATGGATCCAGGGAATATTCTATTTGACTGGGGCAGATGTTTTAAAGGAGAGTAGGAGATTGAATTAGGAATACCTGTTTGGAGTAATTCGCCACTTCAGAATTTCTTCTATAGCTATGGACAAAGACTGAGGTTTTTGAGCAAGAAAGTGACCTCATCAGAACAGTGCATATAGATCAGTTGGAGAACAAGTTAGTATCATGGAATTAGTTAGAAAGCTTTTTTGAATTTAAGGCAAGGAAATGTGAAAATCTGGCCTGGGGTTATGGTAATAGGAATGGAGAGGAGGGCCCAGTTTTGAGGAGGAATATTTAGAGCCATAATACACAGGGGTTGGCGATTGATGGGATATTGAAAACAAAGAAGAATGAAATATCAAAGATAATTGAGATTTTGATGATCTAAGTCTGGGACAATGGTCTTGCTATGTGATGTGAGTGGCCTGCACTACTTGGAGCAAGATTTGAGAAGAGGCTGTTCGTGTTTGGCTATATTAAGTTTTATTTTCAAGTGCAATGGAATTGTTAGAGAGAAACTGAAAATAAGTAAACTTGGATTCATGAAAGTGGTTAGGAGTTGAGTGATGGAGAATGGAATTAAGAGTTGACAGTAGAAATCATGAGACTGGTTGAATTGCTAAAGAAATCATGAGACTGGTTGAATAGGCAAGGTAGAGAGAAGACCTTTGTTTGTAGCTGGGGGAAGGAAAAATAGCAGAGTAAGACAAGGAGGAAATTCTGTGAAACAGCAAGGAAGAGTGTGTTCAGTAACATGGCAAGCTACAGAGAAAGAGATGGGGGCAATTGAGAAGGAACTAGGAGGTGACCAAAATTTTATACTTGTGTTCCAATGGAAAAACATTTTGTCTTGCTTTTGCTTTATATTTTAGGTTACCACTACAATGACCTCGTGTCCCCCCAGTACCTGAATCTGATCGCTAACCTCTCTGGCTGCACTGCACACCGCCGTGTGAATAACTGCTCGGATATGTGCTTCCACCAGAAGTACAGGACACATGATGGGACATGCAATAATCTCCAGCATCCTATGTGGGGGGCCTCTCTAACTGCCTTTGAACGCTTATTAAAATCCGTGTACGAAAATGGATTCAACACCCCTCGAGGTATTAATCCAAACAGACTCTACAATGGGTACGTGCTCCCCATGCCCCGCTTGGTGTCTACGTCTCTTATAGGGACTGAAACCATCACCCCTGATGCGCAGTTCACCCACATGACCATGCAGTGGGGCCAGTTCCTAGACCATGACTTGGACTCCACAGTGGTGGCCCTGAGTCAGGCACGCTTCTCAGATGGACAGCACTGTAGCTCTGTGTGCAGCAATGATCCTCCTTGTTTCTCAGTCATGATCCCCCCCAATGACCCCAGAGTGAGAAATGGGGCCCGCTGTATGTTCTTTGTGCGATCCAGCCCTGTCTGTGGCAGTGGCATGACTTCCCTGCTCATGAACTCTGTCTACCCTCGGGAACAGATCAACCAGCTCACTTCCTATATTGATGCATCCAATGTTTATGGGAGCACGGATCACGAGGCACGAGAAATCCGGGACCTGGCCAGCCACCGGGGGCTTTTGAGACAGGGCATTGTGCAGAGATCTGGAAAGCCACTGCTTCCTTTTGCAACGGGGCCACCGACTGAATGTAAGAGAGATGAAAATGAAAGTCCAATTCCTTGTTTCTTAGCGGGGGATCATCGAGCCAATGAGCAGCTGGGCCTGACAAGCATGCACACACTCTGGTTTAGAGAGCATAATCGCATCGCCACAGAGTTACTCAAACTGAACCCCCACTGGGATGGAGACACCATCTATTATGAGACAAGGAAGATCGTTGGTGCGGAGATTCAGCACATCACCTATCACCACTGGCTGCCTAAGATCCTTGGAGAGGTGGGCATGAAGATGCTGGGGGAATATAAAGGGTACGACCCCGGCATTAATGCTGGAATCTTTAATGCCTTCGCGACGGCAGCTTTTAGGTTTGGCCACACCCTCATCAATCCACTCCTTTATCGACTGGATGAGAATTTTGAGCCCATCCCTCAAGGCCACATACCTCTGCACAAAGCCTTCTTCTCTCCCTTCCGAATTGTGAATGAGGGAGGCATCGACCCACTTCTCAGAGGACTGTTTGGGGTGGCGGGGAAGATGCGTGTGCCCTCCCAGCTGCTGAACACAGAGCTCACAGAGAGACTCTTCTCCATGGCACACACGGTGGCCCTGGATCTGGCTGCCATCAACATCCAGAGAGGCCGGGACCATGGAATTCCGCCCTATTACGACTACAGGGTTTACTGCAACCTTTCGTCAGCTTATTCTTTTGAAGATCTGAAAAATGAAATTAAGAATCCTGAAATCCGGGAAAAATTGAAAAGGTGAGCTCTAAAGAAACCATAATTTTATATCTTCATATGCAAACATCGGGTAGGGGAGAAAAACCCAAATGGTGGGGGTTTTGTTGTTGTTATCACTGTTTGTCTCTATATTTAAGTTTTTGTTTGTGTTCAAAAGAGGTTAGATAAGAGAAGTCTAGAAAGGTCAAGGAAATGGGGCCCCAGATGGAGAATCTCGAATACACACCTGGCAAGTAAGGTGGACTTGGTTGCCCTGCCGTGTTGCAAAGGCAAGGAATACAACCGTGAGTACAGGATGGATCAAGTTAAATCTGTATGCATCCAGCTGTGCTCATGAGATAAGCTTCACTGAGCTAAGTTATGAGTTAAGAGAGAAAAGTAATGCTTATCTGGCAAAGGAGTCTGACTAGGGAGAAAAATAACCATTTGAATGGAAAACTGCCCGAACAGAAACTGTGTCTGTGTTTGGGCTTTGGGGTAGAGGTTTCTCACCTCCTGTCTGGAAGAGGGAGAGCTTGAATTTGGTGTTGACAGAGTAGGGTCCTGAAATAAGCCAACTCCTATGGCTTGTAACCTTTCCGTGTGTGCATGGTGTAACCCAACAGTTCAGTATCGTCCTTGATTAATCACAGACAGCAAACCTGTGCAGTCTCCTGAGCAGCAGCAATCCATGCTGGGAGTAAATTGCATTGGACTACATTTATAGTCTAATCCAGAAGAAACGTTAGAGGACCATTCATCCCCAAGAAGATGAAACCACCCCTGGGTAAACAGATCTGAAGGGAAGTTTCGGGATCCTTTTGTGTAGCCCTTTTATTTTACAGGTCAAGCAAAGACCGCTGCACTATGCAGTTGATTATTAAGTACGAGAGCTGGGATTAAGGTTGTGGTTTTCTGGTTTACAGTATCTTTCCAGTAAACCTCTAAAATAATCTAATTACAAATTATATTTTTAGAGGTCTCCAGTTGCTCTCTTATTTTTAAAGCCTCTTCCTGTCTGTCCTTTGCTCATTAAACTTTGTTGTTCATGCTATGCACACCAAGTTCTTTGGAAATAAAAAAGAATTACTCATGAGAGTTTTTACTATAATGATCCTTAGTAGCCCACGCACTTAAGTCTATCCATGTTGTAATTTAAATATGTTAATTCTTATATGAAATATTTGTTTAAAAAATTTCCTGCTTAAGACTCACTTAGCATGTTTTCTGAACCCTCTCAAATTTTTTAGCACTGACGTTAGAGCAGTAACTAATTAAGATCTGACCTATGCCTTCTAGAGAAAAGTGATTTTCTACTCATAATTTATTGCAAGTTATGAAGAAATGAACATTGTGTCCTAATAAGTTTAACATGTTCCAAATTCATTTCAATAATAGTACTAAATTACTGGCCAATGTAAATGTACACATACTCCACTGGTAGCACATATTTTTCAACTTTTTTGGTCACAATTTTACCTAATTAGGATTTATGTGAACTGTCTTTATATTTTATGTGTTTAAATATACTCCTTTGTTCTTGTCCAGACTGAAATGGATTACTTTTTCCAGTCATTTCTCTCCTCTGCCAAACTTAGTTTGAAAAAGTTCAAAGGAGTTAGCAGTCCAGCTTAAGTCTCTTGCAGATTTATGAACCTATGCTCAGTCATTTGCTATAGACCCCTGGTAAAGAATTCAAATATTATTTACCATATATTAAGTCATTAATTTATTTTTTCTTATGACAACCCATTATTTGCTAAGTGGAATGGTCAGCCGGGGAAATAAAACATGTATACATGAAAAGTTAAATAATGATATGAGTTCATAAATCAAGGGGCCATCGTTGCCTATGAGAGTTCCAAGAGGAAGTTGGATTTTTTTCCTTACAGACTTTAGGGAAGCATATAGTTAACCATCTGTTTTCCTGGGACCCAATTAAAATGTAACTTTTTAATTTCAAAGTTAGAAGGCAAGTGGGAAGTGAACAGAATTTAACTTGAGTTTAGAGTGCCAGCTCTGCCTCTTATTAGCTGCGTGAACCTGTGGGAGCTACACAACCTCCCAGGATCTCCATTTCTCACTTTGTGAAAGTAGCACAATGAACTAGAGTGGAGGTTTAAACCTGTTTTTTAATCCCCATCATGCCTAAATGAGACGGTCATTCCAATCCTGTAGTGATGGAATGCTTCTGGAGGAGGTGCAGGGAGCAGGAAGGGAGTAGGCTCTCTCCACTCCAGGATCAGGAGGGCTGCTTTGTTTGGAAAATTGTCCATGTGCTGTTCTGATGTACCCAACCTTCCCTGGATCAGATCCAGTCACTGGATCAGATGACTTCCAGGAGTCTTTCTAACTATATTTGCATCATAACTGATATTTTATGATCTCTTAGAAATTCGATATTAATATCTTTGAACTTAGAGGAAAATGAGCTTAGTGTATCCTTCTTTTAAACTAATAGCAAAGACCATGTTAGTTTTAAACACAATTGTATTTATTTTACTTGTAAGATAAATGGCCACTGAGGACATAAAAGCTACACACATCTTCTTAGCTCAGTAGCAAGTTTTTCTACTTTGATGATAGATGTTAGCCCAGTAGCACTGATTTAAGCTGTCTGAAAAAGAACAGTCTGAATTTTACAATAAATATTTTAAAAATTTTCTTGAGTTTTTTTTTTTCTTGAGTTTTAATAGTAACTGAAACTAAACCACCTTTTGCCTCTTGGAGTTCATAGGATATTATAAAAGATTAGAGAAGAGTGATTTGTAATAAAATTGTCAAGTCTTTGCTTGTAAGGATGTATTTCTAAGGAATTGGCAGAATTTGATAAAAATGTTTGTTTTTGAGCATTTCAAACTTATCATGGTCTGTCATACCCTATCTGCTTAGTAAATATTTTCTTTAGATCAAATACAAGTTCAATATATAAAACTGCAATTTTATTCTTTTAAAAATATAGACATGTAACTTTATGTAATTTTTGTGCTCATATATTTATGGAAAAAAGGTTGGAAGGATATACACTATAATGTGAAGGGTCATTCCCTCTGAATAGTAGGAAGAGGTGTGGTTTTAATTTTCTTCCTTATATTGTACAGCATTTCAAAACTTATTATAATAAAGTATATCCACTAAAGTAGGATGGATAGATGCTTTCTTTAAAGAAATAAAGATAAATTTTCCTCGTTCGGTGAAAATTTGATTAATGAAAAAGAGTGATAGGAAAAAAATTACTCTTTTTCACATTTACTTTGATTTTGACCAGATATAACTCTGTCAAATAGATTTAAGAAGTTGTGCTTTTTGTTTTTTGGTAGGTTATATGGTTCACCATTAAACATAGATTTATTTCCTGCCCTCATGGTGGAGGATTTGGTTCCTGGTAGCAGACTTGGGCCGACGCTGATGTGCCTGCTGAGCACACAGTTCAAACGCTTGCGAGATGGGGACAGGTAAAGACGAACGAAATGGAGAAGAGATTCTGTCCTTGAACTTACCATTTTGGGAAGTCAGGGAAGAGAGGAATAATTTGGTGGTGGGCCCACATCCATGCTAACTATTAAAAAATTGCCTTAACCCTTTAATATTGTTTATGGACAGCTCTGCACATTGTTGTGTGCTTACCTGTCACCACAGCATTGGAACATAGCCGTGCTAGGATACTTCATGTGTTCATAATACTCATATTAAGTATTTATACTAATAATATTTTTGTTCGTGGAAACCTATTGGAAAATCCATACAGTTAATCCATTGCAAGAGTTTAGAGGAGTTTGAACTATTAGCAGTATTTTAAAAATATCAGTATTAGTTTATCATTACTGGTTTAGTTCAACATGTTGAAAAGACAATCATGTCTTAGTGGCAATATCTATTTCTGGGTAATTTATTAGATGGCTTATTTGCCATGCCTGTTTTTTGAGAGGCAGACCATTCTCCTTAGTTCCAGCAACTGAACTTGCTTACAGTTGTTGTTTGTACTCCAGTCTTGGGTTTTGGTTTGTTCTCTTTTTGTCCCCTTTGAGTAAGGAAAGTGAGCCATGTTTGAATCCATTTTTAACTGATTCCCTAATTGAAACCAGTGATTTCTGTGTTGTTAGTGAAACTTGGTAGAGGACTGTTTTAATTCAGTTCTGACCTTTGAGACTCCTTGTGATTATCTGATTCTGTTTTCATTTTGGGGAAATACAGGTTATGGTATGAAAACCCTGGGGTGCTTTCCCCCGCTCAGCTAACCCAAATCAAGCAAGCGTCCCTGGCCAGGATACTGTGCGACAATTCTGACAACATCACGCGTGTACAAAAGGATGTGTTTAAAGTGGTGGAGTTCCCACATGGATATGGTAGCTGTGATGAGATTCCCAAAGTTGATCTAAGGATGTGGCAGGATTGCTGTGAAGGTTTGTATTTTAAAGTATTCATTGGTTATCACTTCTGATTTATTTTTCTTTTTTCATTGCCAGTTTTGGTGAATTCTTAATGTGTCCTAAAGTGCTTGCAGGTATCATCATAATACTGAAAGTGGGAAACAAAATATTTAGTTATAGAGGATTTGTTAAATTATTTCCATATTGAGGAATGCTGTGGAGCCAGAAAAAAAATTTATGATTTTGAGGACTTTTAATGACACGGGATAATGTTCATGGGCACTAAAATATTAAGTAAAAGAAGTAGGAAGCAAAACATTAATAAGGTGCATTCCTAATTTTTATTTAAAAATGTGTATATGTCTAAATATGAGTACTAGTATATTAGCTCATATATCCTTACCTACAGATAGTGCTTAAAAAGAAACCTGCCAAAGAATTCTATCAAATGTCAATTTTTCTTTTTAAAAATTTATGTTGGGTATTCTAAATTTCTATAATGATCTACGTAATCAGAGAAAAATACTATAAAATGTCTTCTAAAGAAGTAAAATGTGCCATGCAGATATAAGGTGGTCTCATTATGAGTTTGGAAGCTCTTTAAAAAGTAGTCAGAGAAGTTCACCCATCCAAGCAACCCATGTATGTTTCGTTGCTTTGCCCCAATCCACATTGCTCATTAGTTGTCAGCTGCTTGTTCTACCAGCAGACAGTTTTATGTGGCTCCTGTAGTCATATTCTCAGTTCCTAGTTACGTTCTTAAATCCCGTTTGTGGTCAATCCAGATTTCCATTTTCTAATTTGAATGTTTTTTTGGCTTTATTCAAACTATGATCAGTGATCCATAGTCTATTAAAGCTGGAAGGGGCTTTTAAAACACATCTACTTTAACCCTGTTATTTTGTGGGTGAAGAAAATGAGGCCCAGGAAGATGAAGTGTCTCATCCAGGCCACCCAGCTGGCTAGGGGGGAAGACAGCGCTAGAACCGTGGTTCTAACCCAACATGCCTTGGACTTTGTGTTGCCATTGAAGGATCTGTAGTTTAAGAACAAACAGAGTTCAGAAAATAATGCAGGATTGTCTTCTCTTCTACTCCTTTTTTTTCCTGAAGGAGTAGTTCACGTCGGGTTTTTATTTTAATGCTACTTATCAAAATCCGGTTTGACATATTGGCACTATATTTTAACAGCTTCTACTCGTGTGTGTATGTATGTATGTATTTATGAAAAATAGGATTTGTACTATGGTAGAAGAATTCAATCAAAAATTAAAATTGCATATGGTTGTTAACAGTTTTTTAAATCATCTGCATCTCTTGGAAACCTTGATCTGGTTTTTTGTTTGCTTAAAATATATTCTTCACTGGTTTAGTCAGTTCAAAATACTTTTTGAAACAGATGGCAGAGAATTCGATTCTTGTGTTTTGCAGAAAATTGTTCTCTGTGAAAATCATTGGGAAAAGCCAATTTCTGCTATTCTCAGATGCAAAAACTTCATTTTCTGATAACTTTACCAGGTTACCTTGAGCTGCTTAAGAAGCAGTAGTGCCAGATTTTCTGTTCTTTTGCTCAGAAAATCCAAACACTTTTTAAAGACTTAATCTTTAAAGCCAGTCTGTGTCTCATTATCATTTTACAAGCCTTTTCCTTACTGTTATTTGGACTGTTTGAGAAATTTAGCTACTTGAAACTTCTGACATAGTTTCTTCTGGATACTTTTCCTTTTCAAAATAGCAGGCATGGCCCTAAGCTGACAAAGCTTTAAGAATGCTTTCTAAGCTTTATCTGTTTTTATTTTAACCCAAAAGACATATCTAAAATACAGCAGAAAAAGAAAAAAACTAAATTAAGATTTCACAGGACTGAATGTTGATTGCTATATACTTTTCAATTCAGCTTTAAAGAAAGACTGACTTAAAATAAACTTTCTTGAGCTGTACCTCTTAACCATTTCACTTTTTTTTAATCAAAGCATTAAACTTGTGCCCATAAACACTAAATAAACACTAAGCGGCAACTCCTGGGGAGATATAGTTCCTATTTGATTGGACCAAAGTTTTGAAGCTTCTTGGGAGGATTAATGGGTAACAGGGAAGAATACAAACACATCTAATCTTGAAATAATTGCAACAATTACTGAAATAGTACAAAGAAACTCCTATATTTACATCAGTTGTTAACATTTTACATATATCACTTGCCATTCTCTCTCTATATATGTCTGCACATATATATGTTTATATTGCATATGGTTTTTCTAAGACATTTGAGGAAGTTGTATCATGCTACTTCAGTCCTATATAGCCCTAAGTAATTTACTTCATTGTGTATGATGAAAATTGGAAATATAGCATAGATAAAATATTGTTATCTAATTTACAGACCTTATTCATGTTTTACCCATTGATCCAAAATATTCCCCTTTCATATAATTTTATATGCTAATCCAGGATTCCATCCAGGATCATGAATTACATTTCATTTGTATGTGTCTTTAGTCTCCTTGAATCTGGAACCTTTTTTCAGTCTTGCTTTATCCTTATCGTTTTTATAGAATTTCCTTCAATTTTTGTTTTTCTCTCTCTTTCTCTTTTTTGATCATGATTAGTTTCAGGTTATGCATTTTGAGCAGAATACTACATAAGTCATGTTGCATTCTCTTTTCAGCACATATCAAAGGAAGCACATGGTGTCAGTTTGTCCTATTATTGGTGATACTGATTTCTATTACTTGGTTAAAATAGGATGTATGTTTCTGAGCAAAAATGGGGAATGGGGGAAAATGGGCTATGAAAAATGTTTCAGAATTAGAAAGATGAACATTTTCCTCTTTTAAAATGAATTCTTATTTCAACCCTAAAGTACATCTGGACTAGATTATTTTAAAAATCACATTGAAACTGGTACTATTTCGTATAAGTGAACAGATGCTTAAAATGTGGATTTTAGCTTTAGAACTTTGGTCATCTTCTGCATTTTACAGGCTTTTTCTGAGGTATGAAATGGTTTTAGTGCAATTACACTGTGGATGTATCTGTCCTTATGATAAGCACCACCCGGGAGGGCTGGGTTAATAACGCAGTGCTAGGTCCAGGGAAGACAATCTGCTGATGACTTAATAGTCCAAGCTGGCCAGGGGCCCTGCCTGAGCAACCTTTATAGTGCGTGGTAGAGGCTGGAGGGAAACTGCTGGCCAAGATGCCAAGACAGTGGCACAGAAGCCCCAGTGGTCACATTTCAGTCAAAGCTGTCGTATCTGGAGCTGGGGCCTACCCTGCAGCAGTTATTTGTGCATCTGGCAGTTAAGTTGGGTGCATCTACCCTGCCTTGTTCTCACAGAGTAGTACTCTAGTGTTTTATTTGTGCTTCTACAGGGCAGCTTCTCCAAACTTACACAATCTGGAATGGGAGTTTTGAGCAGAAAGCAATCATCCTTCTCCTGTTACAGAAATGTTTAAGCTCCAGGCTAGCTTCGAAAGAGATGGTAGAAAAGTTCTGGCAAGGAATCAGGCTCTAATCAGAGGGCCGTTACATTACTGGGTGAGAGGCTGTGACTCTGAAGTTGAGTTGCTGCTGTTGATCTGATATATTTGTGTCCCAGGGAGCCATTCAAGAAACACCATTCTTTTTGGTTTTTCTGAGATGATTGATTATCAGACTATAGTGAGATGGATCCAGCATTCTAGATTAGAATCCAATGCCAAATGTTTAGCTGTTAAAATAAACTAAAGTACAGTTACTGGAATTAGCAATTTTATTATTTGGGCAGTAGGGGAGTGGGCAAGAGGTCTTGGTATTGAAGAACCCTGGCAACTTGGTTTTTAGCTAAAATAAAAAAAAACACTAGATCATTGAAAAGATAAGCAGCCCATTCATGGGGAGAAAGGACAGGGACAGCAAGCAAAGATGTTTGCTTCAGTATATTCTCATGTTGGCTTTCTCCTCTTGTGTACATTTTTAAAATTAAAAAAAAAAATTTTTTTTTCCGCATGGGCAGGCACTGGGAATTGAACCCGGATCTCCAACCTGGCAGCCAAGTACTCTGCCTGCTGAGCCACCAAGGCCCACCCTTTTAATGTTTTTAAATTGTGAAATATAACTTATATACAAAAGAGCAATAAATTTCCAAGTACATTTTAACAAATAGTTATAGAACAGATTCTAAAGTTTGGTATGGGTTACAGTGCCACAATTTTTCATTTTTTCTTCTAGCTGCTCTAAGACACTGGAAACCAACAGAAATATCAATACAATGATTCAGCAGTCACACTCATTTGTTAAACTTGACCTTCTCTGCATAACTCCACCATCACCTTTGACCTTTCTCCTACTCTTTAGGGGTATTTGGGCTATGTCCCATTCTAACTTTTTCATGTTAGAAGGGGCTGTTAATAGTATGGGATAGGGGGATGCAACTAGTTGATGTTCTGGAGAGGCTGGCCCCTCTGCATTTCGGGACTTATCTGGTCCAAGGACATATCTGGAGGCTGTAGGTTCTGGAAAGTTACCTTAGTGTGTGGAACCCCTGTAGAATCCTATATAATGCCCTAGGTATTTTTTAGGATTGGTAGGAATGGTTTTGGTTGGGGTTTGGCAAGTTATGATAGGTAGCAATGTCTAACTGAAGCATGCATAACAGTGAACTCCAGGGTAGCTTCTTCACTCTATTTGAATTCTCTCAGCCACTGATACCTTATTTGTTACACTTCTTTTCCTTCTTTTGGTCAGGATGGCATTGTTGATCCCACGATGCCAGGGCCAGGCTCATCGCTGGGAGTTGTCCCCCACTCTGCCAAGGACACTTTCATCTCTCAATGTTAAGTCCATGTAGGGGGGAAGGCAATGGTTTTATTTGCAGAATTGGGCTTAGAGAGAGAGAGGCCACATCTGAGCAACGAAAGAGGTCTCTGGAGGTGACTCTTAGGCATACCTATAGGTAAGCTAAGCTTCTCCATGCCTACATAAGCTTCATAAGAGCAAGTCTCAAGATCCAGGGCTTGGCCTGCTGATTTGGGTGTCCCTAATGTTTGACACAGTATCTGGGGTTTCCCAGGTGGTGAAGTTTATTAGTTCCATAATTTTCTCCCATCCCTCCAGGGCTTTGCCAATACTTTTTTTAATTATTTATTAATTAAAAAAATAAGAAACAAAATAAAACATACACAATCAGTAATTCACAATATCATCACCTTGTTGGATATTCATCATTTCTTAGAACATTTGCATTAATTCAGAAAAAGAAACAAAAAGGCAATAGAAAAAGAAATGAAATGAACACAGGAAAGAAAAAAAAAAGATTATACCTATCATACCCCTTACCCCTTTTAGCATTTCAAACTAAATTTATTTTAACATTTCTTCCCCCTATTATTTATTTTTATTCCATATGTTCAACTCGTCTGTTGACAAAGTAGATAAAAGGAGCATCAGACACAAGGTTTTCACAATCACACAGTCACGTGACAGCTGTATCATTATTCAATCATCCTCAAGAAACATGGCTACTGTAACACAGCTCTACATTTTCAGGCAGTTCCCTCCAGCCTCTCCATTACATCTTGAATAACAAGATGATATCTACTTGATGCCTAAGAATAACCTCCAGGATAACCTCTCGACTCTGTTTGGAATCTCTCAGCCATTGACACTTTGTCTCATTTCCCTCTTCCCTCTTTTGGTCCAGAAGGTTTTCTCAATCCCTTGATGCTAAATCTCAGCTCATTCCAGGGTTTTTCTCAATCCCTTGATGCTGAGTCTCTGCTCATTCCAAGATCTCTGTCCCACGTTGCCAGGAAGGTCCACACCCCTGGGAGTCATGTCCCACATAGAGAGGAGTAGGGTGGTGAGACTGCTCGTTGTGTTGGCTGGAGAGAGGGGCCACATCTGAGCAACAAAAGAGGCTCTCTTGGGGGTGACTCTTAGGCCTAAATTTTAAGTAGACTTGACCTATCCTTTGTGGGGTTAAGTTTCATATGAACATACCCCAAGACTGGGGGCTCTGCCTATAGCTTTGGTTGTCCACACTGTTTGTGAGAATATCAAGATTTCAACTTGGGGAAGTTGAATTTCTCCCCGTTCTCACCACTCCCCGAAGGGGGCTTTGCAGATACTTTTCCACTCACTGATCGAATCACTCTGGGATTCATTGGGGCATCACTCTGGACAAACCAACAACATTTCATGTCCTACCTGAGATTCCAAGTACTTATGGCATTCAATCAAACTATCTACATAAGTTATATTAGGAAATGCACTAGTCAAAATATTAATTTTCTACCAAATAAACATTTTTTGCTTTTGTCTCACACAGAAGGTGACATTTTAAAATATTAATTACCATCTATTTTCAGTACCTTGCAATAATGATATTCCTTTGTTCTTCCTCATGCAAAAACATTTTTAAAATTGTACCTTGTACATTTCACTATTATTATACACTCTAGGCATTCCTAGATTATATCATCTCAATCTTTAACATCTATCTTTCTTTCTGATTTCAATATTTCCCCAGCCCTCCTCCTTCTATCATTCTCACATGCAGCTTCATTCAGTACTTTAACATAATTATATTACAGTTAGGTAGTATTGTGCTGTCCATTTCTGAGTTTTTGTATCCAGTCCTGTTGCACAGTCTATATCCCTTCAGCTCCAATTTTAATGGCATTCTTGAGTTTGTTAAGATATTGGAGACCGTTCATACGGCACTTAGCACATATCCTAAAACCTTTGTACATATTGTTCAAAAAAGGAAAGCTTGGGAATGGGATGTCCCCTAGCAGGCTGCCTTTGAAAAGTCCAAATGGTTGATGGGCATAGGAGCCTAGCTGGCTCCACTTGGTACACCAATGGGTCAGCACAGGCAGCTGTGGCTGTCCAGACTAGCACTCACACCATCTGGTGGGAGACTAGAACTATGCAAAGCAGGCAGAGAGCTGAACTAAGAGCGGTGTGATGGTCATCGTTCATGAACCCAGAGATGCGCTGACCATTTGTACTGACAACTGGGCCATGTACCAAGGCCTGACTGTGTGGATGGCTACATAGAAACAAGAGCAGTGGACAGTAGTCGGTCATTCTATGGGGAAAAGCGATATGGGAAGACATCTGGACTCCTTGCCATAAATGCAAGGTAGCTCTTTTCCATGTTTCCACACATAATGCTGATTCGTTACCAGGCAATGTCTAAGTGGACGATTTGGTGAAGATCCATAGCCTAGCACATGAGGCTGCCAAGTGACTGCACCAAAAACAGGGCACTAAGGATACTGAACCTTGTAGCAACTGGCACAGCAATTTCAGCTGCCTATAACATAACAGCAGCTAAAGGAAGTGGTACACTCCTTTACACGGCCCAGGATGCTTCCACATCAACTTGGCCACATTGGCTGTGTGGAGCTCCTGGTCACCTGGAGGCAGGTAGACTATATAAGACCTCTTCCATTGTCTGAAGATGCAAAGTACACCTTCATGGCTGTGAACAGAGCTACAGGACTGCTGCTGGCCTTCCCAGTAGGAAAGCCTAACCAAAGAGCTACAGTACAAAACCTGTAATAAATAAGTGTCTTTTTTGGGGTCCCCATGCATGTGGACAGTAATAGGTGGACCCCATTCACTGGACAATTGTCTCAAGCCTCAGCAGCAGAGCAGGATATTTTGTGGACTTTTCACTTACCCTGTAATCCAACTGCAGCAGGATTGGTTGAGAGGATGAACGGCCTCTTTTTTTTTTTTTTTTTTATTAATTAACGGAAAAAAAGAAATTAACCCAACATTTAGAAATCATACCATTCTACATATGCAATCAGTAATTCTTAACATCATCACATAGATGCATGACCATCGTTTCTTAGTACATTTGCATCGGTTTAGAAGAACTAGCAACACAACCGAAAAAGATATAGAATGTTAATATAGAGAAAAAAATAAAAGTAATAATAGTAAAAACAAAACAAAACAAAACAAAAACCTATAGCTCGGATGCAGCTTCATTCAGTGTTTTAACATGATTACTTTACAATTAGGTATTATTGTGCTGTCCATTTTTGAGTTTTTGTATCTAGTCCTGTTGCACAGTCTGTATCCCATCAGCTCCAATTACCCATTATCTTACCCTGTTTCTAACTCCTGCTGGACTCTGTTACCAATGACATATTCCAAGTTTATTCTCGAATGTTGATTCACATCATTGGGACCATACAGTATATGTCTTTTAGTTTTTGGCTAGACTCACTCAGCATAATATTCTCTAGGTCCATCCATGTTATTACATGCTTCATAAGTTTATCCTGTCTTAAAGCTGCATAATATTCCATCGTATGTATATACCACAGTTTGTTTAGCCACTCGTCTGTTGATGGACATTTTGGCTGTTTCCATCTCTTTGCAATTGTAAATAACGCTGCTATAAACATTGGTGTGCAAATGTCCGTTTGAGTTTTTGCCCTTAATTCCTTTGAGTAGATTCCCAGCAATGGATTGCTGGGTCATATGGCAATTCTATATTCAGCTTTTTGAGGAACCGCCAAACTGCCTTCCACAGTGGTTGCACCATTTGACATTCCCACCAACAGTGGATAAGTGTGCCTCTTTCACCGCATCCTCTCCAGCACTTGTCATTTTCTGTTTTGTTGATAATGGCCATTCTGGTGGGTGTGAGATGATATCTCATTGTGGTTTTGATTTGCATTTCTCTAATGGCCAGGGACATTGAACATCTCTTCATGTGCCTTTTGGCCATTTGCATTTCCTCTTCTGATAGGTGTCTATTCAAGTCTTTTTCCCATTTTGTAATTGGGTTGGCTGTCTTTTTGTTGTTGAGTTGGACAATCTCTTTATAAATTCTGGATACTAGACCTTTATCTGATATGTCATTTCCAAATATTGTCTCCCATTGTGTAGGCTGTCTTTCTACTTTCTTGATGAAGTTCTTTGATGCACAAAAGTGTTTAATTTTGAGGAGTTCCCATTTATTTATTTCCTTCTTCAGTGCTCTTGCTTTAGGTTTAAGGTCCATAAAACCGTCTCCAATTGTAAAATTCATAAAATATCTCCCTACATTTTCCTCTAACTGTTTTATGGTCTTAGACCTAATGTTTAGATCTTTGATCCATTTTGAGTTAACTTTTGTATAGGGTGTGAGATATGGGTCTTCTTTCATTCTTTTGCATATGGATATCCAGTTCTCTAGGCACCATTTATTGAAGAGACTGTTCTGTCCCAGGTGAGTTGGCTTGACTGCCTTATCAAAGATCAAATGTCCTTTGCAAATACTTTTTGATTATCTGCTTAATAATCTCTGGGATGTATCCAGGCATTACGTTAGGTTATGCAGGTGTAAAGGCTCTCATTCTTCTTCTGGGCTCCCTGTGTTTGTATTATTTAAATGATCTATCCAGACAAGTTGAGTTAGATTATGTGCCTCAGAAAATTTAGGTTCTGGATATAATAAAACTTTCTTCCTTTGGTCTCAAAGAGTAGGTGAAGTTCTGAAATATAGGCAATGTCTTCCTTACCCCTGTGTTCTGAGTTACCTTAATCCCGACCTAATCGGCTACATTTTTATCTCTAAATACCAGGTTATACATATTTAAAACAGCCCCTCAAAACCCAGAAATAACAATTACCACTCTGGACTAATGTGACTGCTTTAAGAGCTTACACTCTAGGCCCCAGTTTTCTATTTTCTAAATGAAATCATACAATATTTGCTCTTTTGTTTCTGGTTTATTTTGCCCCACAGTTGTCCCACAGGTTCATTCACATCATTGCATGCCTCACAGCTTTTGTTCCTTTTTGTAACAGCACTGTGTTTGATCATATGTTTACACCATTGTTCGCCAATCTACTTCTCAGTCAGTGCATCTTTTAGCCACCTCCATCTACTGGGCCTCATGTATAATGTCCAAAGTCAACAGTCCATTAGGGCTCTCAATTTTAAATAATTTCATTGTTCCTAAGAGAACATACCCTCACCAAATAGAAAATCCAAACGTCCCCTTAATTCTTATCCCTCTCCCCATTATGTACCCCTGGTGTTGTTGTGGTACTGTTGATGTTTTCCTGTTAAACACAGCCCATAGCTTGTAATAACACTGTTCCCCCTTTATCCCAAAATTATACACTCTTTGTATAAGATTCAGACCTTTGCAGTAGTTCATGCAATGCCTTATTTATATTTGTAGTGTTAATTAGTAGGACACATGAGTCTATATCTTCTTGTGAAACTTTGACCCCAGTCCCTTCATGATGCTTTTGAATTTTTTTAAAAATATTTTTATTGAGATATCTTTATGTACCATACAGTCCATCAAGAGTATGCAATCAGTGGCTCACAATAGCATCATGTAATTGTATATTCATCACTGTGATCATTTTTATAATATTTGTATCACTCTAGAAAAAGAAATAAAGAGAAGAATGAAAAACACCCATACATCCCATAGCCCTTACCTCTCCCTCTCATTGACCACTAGTATTGCAATCTATCTAATTTTTTTTACCTTATATCCCCTGCCTATTTATATATTTATTTATTTTTGTCCTTAGTTTTTACTCATCTGTTCATATCCTGGATATCAGCCACTTTTTCACTTTGGTAAAAACAAGATTTTCACAATCACATGGTCACATTGTAAAAGCCATATAGTCATACAATCCTGTTCAAGAATCAAGGATACTGGAATACAGTTCAACAGTTTAAAATTTTTCCTTCCAGCCATTCCAATACAACATAAACTGAAAAGAGATATCTATTTAATGCATAAGAATAACCTCCAGAATAACCTCAACTCTGTTTGAAATCTCTCAGCCACCAAAAATATATTTTGTCTCATTTCTCTCTTCCTCTTTTTGGTCAAGAATGCTTAGCCAGTCTTTTGATGCTGGGTCCCAGCTCATCCTGGAAGTCCTGTCCCACATTGCCAGGGAGATATACACTCCTGGGAGTCATGCCTTATGTAGAAGAAGAGGGCAATAGTCCCCTTGCCCAGTTGTCTTAGAGAGAGAGAGAGGTCACATCTGCACAACAAAAGAGGTTCTCTGGGAATGACTCTTAGGCATAATTATAGGTATGCTTAACTTCTCTTTTGCAGGAATAAATTTCATAGGTGAGAGGCCCAAGATCAAGAGCTAGGAGCTTTAGAATTTTGCAAAGGGCCGTAATTGATCTCAATTCCCTTTCTCAGCCAGGCACTGTCCTAGGCACTGGTGATACCAGCCAGATAAGGCGTGGTCACACCTTCTGTTGGGGAAGCAGACATGACGACAGATCATTTTATTTAGGAATGTATAGCCATGACCCAGGAGTGATGCAGTGTTAAGGGGTACCTAACTCTGTCTATAGGCACTAAGAAGGAAACTTTGGCAGGGTCTTGATGATGAACTGGAATCAGGAGGAAAAAGAAGGAAAAGGTACAGCTGTCATCCCCAAGACTAGTACCCAGAGGCAAGACACAATGTGATGTACATGGGAATTTCATTATAAAGTTCTCTGAAAGTACGATGTGAAGAGGACAGTGATGGAAATAAATGGAGTCACTTCTCAGAAAGCTTAAGTACTTGGATCACCATCTATAGGGGAAGGTAAACCACAAAAGGGTTTTCAAACCTAGCATGGATGTATTGTGAAGGATGTATTTGAGTGGAGTCAGCTGCAGTCAGGGGGACCAGTTAGGAGGCTGTTTGGGAAGCACATGTGACAGAGAAGGAGGACTCTTCATAGAAAATGTAGACAATGGCCTGGGTCCTAGAGTAAAGGAGACAGTTAAACCAAACAGACCAGTTTTTTTTTGTTTGATCAAACTGAAAGAGGGGAGGATATTTAGTCACCTAAAACATTGTGTCAGGTAGCATAATTTGTTTTCACAAAAATGCCATATTTTAAGTTAATATATGAAAAAATGTACTTATTTTCTCCTAAGATTAGATTATTCTACAGCTAATATACCCCTTTATGCTTTCATTTTAGACTGTAGGACTAGGGGACAGTTTAATGTCTTTTCCTACCATTTCCGAGGCAGGAGGTCTCTTGAGTTCAGCTACCGGGAAGACAAGCCAACAAAGAATACAAGACCACGGAAAATACTGAGGTACGGTTGATTGCATGGGTAAACACATATAGAGCCAACTTCCCACACTCCTGGAAAGAACTCTGCAAGTCTCACCGGTAGTGCCATTGTTTTATCTTCCAGGGACTTGCTCATTTGGCACAAGCTGCCTCTGTTGCCACTGGGCCTTCTTGTGACCAGTATTATTAACCCACTCTGGTGTGCTGGGGGCAGGACAGGCCTGCAGTCTGTGTCCTTTTCCTTCTGCCCTGCTGTGTCAGCTCAGAGCCTGGCAGCCATCCCAGTGGACTAGGGACCATGCCATTCAAGAACCTGGTTCTTCCTTTGGGCTCAGAAGGCAGGGTTTGAACTTGTATAAAATGACACCACCTGTAACTGTTGCGATCATACTTGGCTTCTTCTCCTCCTTCTCTTTTTTTGTCCCCTCCTTGCTGCAGTGTTGTAAAACACAGTAAACATTTCAATAATGCCACTTCAGCATCCTATGAGCACTCAAATGTACCAGGGACAAATGACTTCAAAGAGTTCGTTCTGGAAATGCAAAAGACCATCACAGACCTCAGAAAACAGGTAACAGGAAGTCAAAACCACCCCGTCTTCTTTAACTCCACATTTTCAATGGCATAAATCCATTCTACATATTTCATAAACAACATTTTACTTCATAGGCAATTCTTTTTTTTTTTTTTATAGCTCAGATGCAGCTTCATTCAGTGTTTTAACATGATTACTTTACAATTAGGTATTATTGTGCTGTCCATTTTTGAGTTTTTGTTTCATAGGCAATTCTGAAGGTGTATATTTGGCTGCAGCATCTAACAACATACTTCAGATTCCATGGACTAAATCCCCAGTGACTGTTATTTTGTTTGCAGCCTGGCTACATTGAACTGTTGTCCTCAATTCTTCTGAGACTGGCTGCAGCCACTTGGGGATGTTAGAATACCTGAGTGCTGAAGAAGGGGGCATTGCTGGCTGTAAGGTTGCCAACCATTAGGTGGGGGATGGAGCGGGTGGTAGTTGGGAGGTTCCTCTGGGGTGCCAGCTGGGGCAGCCTGATGCATATTGGAAACACTGATGCAGGGTGAACCTGGCATGCATGTGCTCAGGAGTAGGACACTTGAGGGGACTCCAAACCCGAAATCCTATTCTTTAGTCACTTCTTTAGCAGTAACTTTTAAATGATTGTTCAAGGAATGGTAAGGAGCTATTTGAGGTTGGTGCTTGATAGTTTGATAAGGTATCTCTGGATGTGAGAAGGCCCTTGAGACTATCTCAGAGGTTTTGCAAACAATAAATTACTAACACCCCTCTCCTCCCCAAATAATGAATACTTATCTCTACCTTTTTTATTCTGTTTATTGGGGTTATCCCTTTAGTTTCATTTAAGAGAAATAGAAAGAATTCTTTAAGGCAAAATAAAAAAAGTATGCAAACTGCAGATGTTCATATTTATATGGATAACTCATGCTATGGAATTTCCATGAAGCATGCATGCAAGTGGTGGCCATGTGATACTTTGAAGTTTGTATCCTCAGTTCTTTTCTTCCAAGTGGGTTCTTCAGTCATTCAGTTTGGAAGAGACTTTAATTATCTTCTAGTCTTGCCCCCTAGCTTCTTTCTAGCAGCACTGAGGGTTATATTCTACCTTGTTTCTGCAGATATGTTTGATTTTATTATAATTATCTCTGAGGGAAACACTAGATCAGAGTTATGTGATTCTTTCTCTTTGGTTTTAAATTTTAAAAATACAGTCAGCCAACAGATACTGAAATGAATGTTTCGAATCTCCTGGGTGGCTTCCAGAGAACAGAGATGGTGTAGTTTGCAGCTTTTTGAGTTCTTTCCATATATATATTGTGCCACTGCTTCTGAAGCAGTAGGGATCCTCCTGCTCTTTCTGCATGTTTTAGACTAGATAGTGCTAAGGTTTGGTAACTTAAATATTAATTATGCTGACAAATGATTCATGCAGAAAAGATAGTTTTACTTAGAAGCTGTTTCTGAGATATTTCCCTAAATTATTTTCATTAAATATCTTGGAAGACCAGACTCTCAATGGCGTGGAACATTATAAAAATACAGGGAATAAGGTGAATTTGACAACTTTGGGGGGCATAATATTTTTCATAAGTAAAATAATTTGCTCTTAGACGGTTTTGAGAACCACATGTGTGAAATAAACGGAAGATATTTTCATTGAGATAGACTTGTAGGAACTTTAAAAAATTATTATGTATGGCAACTAATGCCTTTATTGAAGAATACAATCTCATACAGCGTTAAACATAGGTTATTAAAATGTTTATTAGAAGTATTCGGATGTAGATGACAAATAACACTTTGCCTATTCCAGACCTCACTTATCTGTTAGGTTTAGTTTTAGGTACAAGGGACAGAAAACTCAAAATAGCAATGGTTTAAATGAGAGCGAAGGTTATTTTTCTCTCACATAAGACTAGAAGTGGAGGGCCCAAGCTGGCCGTGCTCCCCCATTTTCAGACACTCAGGCTCCTGCTCCCTTATTGCTGTATTTTGTGTGGCCTCATTTTCTAAAGTCACCTCAGGCCCAAGAATTTTCCAGCTACCACCACCCTCCCAGCAAGAGGGAGGATAAGGGTACGAGAATGGCATGTTCCCACCTCAAGTGGACACTACCAAGAAGTCACATTCCTTCAGTCAGAATTTGGCCACACTAGGCCTCAGAGGATTCTTGCATACCAAGTTTCCAGATAAATATCAGTGGTTTTGTTCCTAGAGAAATAGACAAGATTTGATATTGGGTTTCAATCAATTGTCACAATCATTAATTCCTTTGAAAATATAGTGCAGAAAGTTTTCTTTAACTGATTGGGTCTTGGTTTACAAGACCTGTGAAAATACTTTCTTTGTTTCCAAGTTTATTTTAATAAATGTTTGCCATATTTTAAAGTATAGATACTTATTTTAAAAAAGTATTTATTTATTTATTTTTGGCGTGGGCAGGCACCGGGAATCAAACCCGGGTCTCTGATATGTCAGGTGAGAACTCTGTCATTGCACCAACTTTGTCCACCCTTTTTAAAGTATATGTACTTTTAAAATCAGATAAGACAGCCTTCATATAATATTGGCATAAAGATTTTGGTCAAACAGGAATCACCTGTTTACTATCTAGATTTGAGATTCCCTAGAAGTCATTTAGAATTCTTACCTCAAGCCTTGTTAATTTTAAGCCATTATTTCAAACAAAGAAACATATTTACTACAAGAGATAAAAATGTTAATCTGAAGTGAGCAATGACGACTTCTGCCTTGTTGTATTTTCTTTTGCTTTGCTGCAGATAAAGAAACTTGAATCCCGGCTCAGTAAAACTGAATGCACTGACGCAGAGGGTAAATCTCATACAAATAATGCAAAGTGGAAAAAAGACTCCTGCACTGTTTGTGAATGCAAAGTGAGTATGGAGATCAGATTTCACAGTGCAAATCACACTTGGAATTCCCAAGAGCTGTATATACTAAGCTGAAGGGTGGTAACTTCTCAGGTGGGCTGGCCCCAGTTTCAGAAGCAAAGCTGCTCCCCAGGCATCTCTCTGTATCCCGTTCTTTCTTTCACACAGAAATACCAGGTCAAACCAGCACAGCTCCTCTATTTCCAGGTGCACTCACAGAGGAAAGCATGAGTAGGTGCAGAATCTCTCCATGAGTGTATGCCTAACGAGGGTGAGCAGCAGGCGCCTACTCGAGATACGGGAGGGCTGTAACGAGCTTGTGTGTTCCCTCCCCAGCCCCCTGTTCAGTGACTTCACATTGGTACCTTCACAGAGACCATGGCAGAAACCCTAAAAATAGGGTATTTACACCATGGAAACCTACAAAACAGACTCTTTTCTGCGCAGAGAGCCGGTTAAACATTCACCTGCATGCACTGACTCTACATCAGTCATGGTGGTGGTGGTGGGGGGGTGATGAGGGCATTTATAAAGGTAAGTAATAAGTAGACCCTGTCCCGCAGCTCATTGTCTTCTACTGAAAGTTGTCTATGACAAGACATTGATAAATATTTCTGAATGAAAACAGTATGTACAAAGTTCATTCCTATTTTGAAATTGTTCATCTGCTTATACCCTAATGTCCTAGAAATAATTTATGATACCATTAAGCCATTGTGTTTTTGCACCCTATGAGGTCATTGTTACTCCAATTTGCAGGTGAGAAATCTGAGCTTAGAGCTGTTAAGTGATTTGCCAGATGTGACTAAGAATGAAGAACTTAGTCTTGTAAACTGGGGTTGCAGTATATGGTTGTGAGGGTCATGCACATGGTGCCCAGGAGAGAGGGCAAGTGGAGGCTGAAATCCAACCCTGGCTGCTCTTCCCAAACCATGCAGATTGGCCGGGGGTTCAAAATCCCAGAGGGGATGGCTGGATAGGACCCAGACTTATCCTCATACCTTGCAACCTCTAAGCCCAGGATTCTTTGCGGGACACTGTATTGACAGTGGTCAGATGCAGAGTGTCCAATGACAAGTGGAAATGTGCCCAGCAAGAGACTATTCATTATCAAAGGGCTGAGGATCCTGACAGTGTGAGGCATATTGAAGTGAATAGAGAAGTTAGCTTGAAGAAAGGAGAAGGGTTAGAGGACTCTTCAGATGAGGCAGCAGAGGCTCTAAGGCACAGACAGCCTGCTCAGCCATAGATGGATGGAGGATACGATGGGGACCAGCAGTGTGGAGGAGTCTGGCTGCAACCAAGGCTCCACAGAAAGTTCAGCAGAAAGTGCTAGGGAGATGAGGACAGTGAAGAAGGTCTGCACCAGTCAGTAGGGGTGCTTCCAATGCCAGTGTGGGAAATTTGGACTCTGTCCTCCTGTCCAACAGGACACTAGGAGAGACTTCTTTCAGTGTCACTGGTTATTGTGCTAGATTGAGACGAACAAGGCAGAACAGAAAGAGCTGTGTCCCCTCCCACTTCTGGTCCAATTCTGCCTCCCTCCTCAGTATGGATATCCACAGGGCACAATCAGTCATTATCCCAGATGCCAGGCAAGGCAGGTGTGCCCAGCTGGAATACTGTAATCTGCTCAGGGTCAGGAAGAAGAGGGAAAAGGGCAATGGAGGTTGGGGAACATGAGTCTTCGAGGAAGAAGCGGTGTGCAGGAAGAAGCGGTGTGCATATGGGTTTTAGCATCAAATTCTTATTTGTTCATAAGGTTTTGTCTTGCTATCTATTTAGCTCTTTGCAAAGAAAATACCTCCTTTATTATACAGTCCACAAAAGAGGTAAAATGTATATACGTGATCAAAAGTGGTACAAAATAACATATTACAAGTAAATGTGAAGTACTGTGTGTGAATGAATTATTAAAGGAATCGATATATTTTTGAACCACATCTTTCTTCTTCAGGATGGGCAGATCACCTGTTTTGTGGAATCCTGTCCGCCAGCAGACTGTCCAGCTCCAGTGAAAATCAAAGGGGCATGTTGCCCAGTCTGCTTAAAAAAAACTACAGGGACAAAACCTTAGGTTCTTTAAAAAGTTCCTAGGAGTTTCTCTGCCAAGTCATCTTGAGATCAGATGGCCAAAACAGGTAACTGCAGACAGAAGGAAACATCAAGAACTCAAGACATTTCATGACAACATTCAACTGGTGCTGTTACAGAATATGGCGCAGGATGCTTTTTACCAGTGTGTTCATGGAGGAGAAATAATAGTGCAAATGTATGGGAAGGGAAGTAGATAAATTGTCCTAACTTCATGTTAGACTTCTCAGGTTTTTATTTAATTTTTTTTAATGAAAAAATTGGTGCTACTATTAAATTGCACAGTTAAATCATTTAGGCTCCTAAATTGATTTAAACTAATAACACCATTTCTTTTTAAATAAAGCAGGATACCTCTAAAAGTTAGCTCTGCTTGGTTCTGATACCAGAAGCTTGCAAACGTGTTCCCTGCAGATGTGTGTGAATAATGGAGCTGCCAGAGATGGAAGCACGCCGAAATCTGGGTTACATTTCAAGCCACATTTAAAAAGAAAATCAGTATTTGGCAAACTGAACAGAATCTTTTACGAGAGTGTTCACAGTGAAACAGCGTCTCAGTAGAAAAATTTGGGCTCCCCTGTCTCCCCCGAAAGCAGCATTGGATGGCATTCCCTAGTCTCAGTTCCCTGTGTAACATTTCACAGCTCATCAGCATTTAATCATAAAACATAACATTCCCTTTGCTTAAAGCATATGTAAAGCCTGTAACTTTCTTTGTTTGAAACTCCTTTCACACATGACTGTACTGATCATTAGACCGCATTTCAAAACCAGGTTTTGTTTTCATCTATTTCTTGCATACATATTGCCTAGTCATGAACAGAATGTGAAAATTCTCTAATGCCATTTCGTATCTGATGATACCTACTGAATGAATGGGTGCCAGAATCTGTCCACAGACAGCTGTGGCTCTATTCATGTTTGTAAGGCACCCTTCCTGACCAGAGTATACAGAAGAAAACCTTTCCAGAACAATTCCCTAGATTGTTCTTCTGATGAGAGGAATTTGAACGTTGGGTACTTTCTAATTTCAGGTTGTGTGTGTGCTTTTAAAAAAATCAATCCCTATACCTCATCTGTATTTTTAAAATGCATTACGTTCAAAGAAATTTTGCCCATTTGTTGAGGTGTTGGATATGGCAGAAAAATCATTTCCACTATGCAAAAGTTCTTAGAGAATTCAGTGAAAAGCAACTATCATACCTCATGGTCTCTCTCTTTTCAATTGACCAAAACCTTACATTCGTTTCTCAATACAAAGTGAGGCATGTTCTAAGAAACATTTCATTAAACATACATGTTGAGTTCAATAAGCATGTATTAGAGTGCCCACTATGTGCCAGGTAACTTGCTGGGTATAGATGATACAAAGATAAATGAAACTGCCTCTGCCCACATAGAATTCCCAGTCTAGGTCCAGGAGAAAGACCTGGGAATTTAAGAAAATAA
Organism: Tamandua tetradactyla; assembly: GCF_023851605.1. Lineage (NCBI taxonomy): Eukaryota > Metazoa > Chordata > Mammalia > Pilosa > Myrmecophagidae > Tamandua > Tamandua tetradactyla. Next base: position 45,745,280 of record NC_135329.1, on the reverse strand, counting down.
ACAGACTGTAGGTGGTGGTTGATGTGCCCACCTTAAGTATAGCAGTGTGGAGGGCAGCACAAGTGAAAGGCCCTCTGAGTGTGGCTTGGGATAGAAGATGGGGTGGAGAGCAGGAAGATAGCCTTCCTGAAGATTTATTATTTTTTTCTGTGAAATTTAACATAATTAAATCATTTCAGAAGGAAGCCCGAAATTTATGGCATTGTTTTGAGACCCTCATTGGGGAGCTGAGGGGTGTGTGCATGTCTTCTAGCAATGTCTGGCACATAATGGACACAGTTATAAGGTCTGGTATGATTTGCTTTCAACATATTCTAGTGCTAGCATCCTTCTTACAATTAAGAGACAACCAAATGCTTTTGTGCATTGTGACTGTACCACACCTGCCAGGGATATATTTAACATTCCAGTTGTAAGAATATTTACAGTGTATTTACAGTGTTTTATGTATAAAATTGGTTAGCTTAACTTCATATCCTCATGTTTTTTAAATGGTTAATAAAACTGGTTGGCATTCCATTGGTCACGGAACATGTTCGGAAATATCAAGTCAAATGTATCATTCAAATATTGGAATGAATTTCTGTAAACTAGGAAATGTATGACTTTCTCTAAGGAAAACTGATGGTTATGTAAATTGTTCAGGTATAAAATGTCAGCAGATTACATATTGGTCTTCTGGGAATGATTTGATGTCTAAACATGTGAGTGGAAGTGCATTTGTGGTGGCATTGCTGAGACATTGGATATGTTGGTAAAACATGTGAAAGGAACCCGGGCTGGGCAGATGTCAAAATGATTATGCTGTCAGTGAACTGAAGAGGGTGGGAAAGCTGTCTGTGATTTGCAATAAAATTCTGTAATTCCAATTGAAATGTCTGCAGAATCACCAGTTTAATTTTTTATAGATTACCAAAACAGTGGGCAGTGCCTGAATGAACTTTCCTTTAGTAGCCACTGTAAGGAGATTGCTGTAATATGAAGCAAAATGTACATATTTATTTACTTTTCTAACTGTTGCCAACAGCCAGATGCCTTTTTATTAAGTATAATCAGTACATTACCAAAGAAGTGTTTGCACTGTGTAATAATGCCTTTCAGTTGAAATAAATGGGCCACATTTTCAAATGGAGAATGGCTTTCTTTTTTTTATAATCTCACCATGTGAGATCAAAAGCATGAAAAGGAAAGGAGGTCTTAGAGAGTCACTAATTATTTCATACAAAAATGTGAAAACAATGGAAGTGGGGATTAGTTAAAATGGACTCTTTTCTCGGAAGTAACTAGAAGAGACAAGTCTGGCTTTTTTTTTCTTTTTCTTTTTTTTTTAATGGTAGGCAGGTGGGAGTTGAGCCCTTGAAATAAACCCCTACACCTGCCCCCCTTGTTGCATGGAAATTGTAGTGTGAACAAAGACATTTGCCAGAAGGAAAAATGTGTGCCACAAGTTGACTTAGATTCACACTGGGACGTAAATGATGGGCAGTCTGCTTTTCCCAAGTGAAAGTGAACGGATGAAAAACCAGCATAGTAAGGGAAGCTCTGAGGCACTGCAGACAAACTTTTTCTCTGCAAAAACATACTCACATGTGGCCCTGTGACTAGATTATGTGACACAGTGTGACACCCTTAGATCCACTTGGGCTCTGGGTCCAAGTGTAAGAGAGGCAGCTGTTCTGTAGGTAAAGAGAGGAGATTAAGGCGTGGGGAAAATCTCATAACCGTTTACATTATAAAATTATCACCAGAAAATGAACCATTAGGGAAAAATCAAATTATGATTTTAAACATTTTCCAAAATGTTTCCAAATTTTTGAGAAACAAGCTGCTTTCATGAGCATACCTTTTAATAGCAGATTATATGCTAAAATTATTTAATACTTTTCAGTGATGATCTCTTCAAATCCTAGGAAGACAGCATCCAGTGATTAACTTTGCTCACAGAGAAGGTAATAAATTTAAAACCATTTCTTACCATTATTCAAGAATTGTATTTGAAGACCGATAGTTCTGTCATTCCTCACAGCGGCTAAGGTAATTTGAAACTAATCGCAAATAGATTTCCGTTTGATTTAAGCGTGAGTATTTTAAAATTATAACGAACTAACTGAATTTGAAGAGTTTATGGTTTGAGCTGCTACAGATGGGCATGCCAGCCACCAACTGGGTAGAAATACTAGAATGAGGTGGAGACGGGTCCTACATCTCAAGCTGGGCCGGCCTGCTCTTCCTTCCCCCAGAGAGATAGCTACCTTATGCCTTATTCATTTCTAGAGCACCTGGAACCGCACCTCCCGCAGCAGCGCACGTAGCCCCTGAAACTTGCAAGGACCAGCGCGAGCTGTCCCTGGCAGTCTCGCTGCAACCACGCTCGGCTCCAGCGCGGAGTGTTGCTCCTTGCGCTCTGCTCTGCTCTGCTCTGCTCTGCTCTGCTCTGCTCTGCTCCTCTGTGCTGTGCTCTGCGAGATCTGGGAGTCTCGGGTCTAACTGCGCTCTGCGGAGGCTGCTGGAAGTCGGACGCGATCGTTTACGGACGCGATCGTTTACGGACGTAGAGGTTCATTTTATCCCCGCGCTCCTATAACACTTGCTTTTCACCGCTTAAGCAATAAATTGAACGCTTTTTTAGCCAGGATTTTACACAGGGGTGTGGGGACAGGAAACGAGTACTACATAGCCATTTGGTGTAAACAAAAGGCATAGTGTAAAACTAGCAAAAAATGATTTTGAATCTTGATCTTTTAAATGGGTGAATGCATAGAAATATTCCTATCGCCTTTTAAAAAAAAAACACTTTCCTGTGTGCAAAACTGATATGCTAATACCGTAAATAATTGTTTATTTTTAATCAAAAGGGTCACCAAAGGATTCTTAAATGGTTTAAGTGAGCCTCCCTGGATGCATTTTAAATGTATTTGATATTTAGCCAAAAAAATGTGTTTTGACAAAGTTTAAGGAAATTATCTGATTTGTGCAATTTTTAATTTATGTAACAAGTCTGTTTGAGTTTGCTAAAGTTGATGAAAAAAATGTACCAGAAATGGATTGTCTTTTCACAAAGGGGATTTATTTGCTTATAAATTTACAGTTCTGAGGCTGTGAAAATGTCCACATTGAGACATCAGGACAATACCTTCTTCCTGAAGAAAGGCTGCTGGCGATCTGGGACTCCTTGTCACATAGGAAGGCACAGGGGGATGTCTTAGGGTCCTTCTCTCCCAGCTTCCTCTGCTTTCAACTCTGGCCACTCCTTCTGTCTTGCTTTGTGAGCTTGTGTATTTTTCTCTCTTTTAGCTTCTGTCTCTCTTTGTTTCCCTGCCTTTTCTCTCTCAGCTTCTCTGAATTTCATGTTTTATATAGGACTCCAGTGAAAGGATTAAGGCCCACCTGGGGCATGTCTCAAGTGAAATAACCCAATCAAAAGATCTACACTCACAGGAGTGGACTCACTTTTAGAACGGGATCTTTTCTGGGGTACAAACAGTTTCAAACCATCACAGCATTTTCATCTCTCCCAACACTGATAGCCGTGAGACCCTAGCATCTTGAAGATAGGATAGATAGATGAGTAAAACAAAGGTTATCAGCCATGAGGATCATCTAGACCAGAAACCATCAGACATGACGGAACATTCCTGTATTCTGCCATGCAGTACATTGGGGCAGTCTCTGCTTGAACAGCTTCCAGAACTATCCTGTTTGTGCCCTCTGCAATACAGAAGAGGAAAAGGAAAAGTTATTGCACAAGGCCAAGTTAAGAGCACAACTGCAAGGAAAACACAGATCTGATATCCAGTCGTAGCATAGATCCTCTAGAGCACAGTGCTTTGTACCTTAACAAAGAGTCTGTCTAAAATTCCAGCTCCTGCTATAATTCATTTCACTACTGCATACCTGTCTCATTGAAGAAGCTCATTCCCATTAAAATTTCACATAGAATTACCTTTCCTAAGCTTCCTTTAACACGTTATCATCAAGGTGACTATAACAAAAGTACCGAACAGTAACTACATTTTTGTTTCTTGTGGTATTGAGTATTTAAGCCTTTATACTTGAAATCTTCAAGTTATGGATTTACTTTCATTTATGTTGATGGTAAACAAATTTTCTCAAACTCTAAACCTTGAGGCATTGACTATGGGGCAACATGTTTGAATTTGGAATGCCTCAGAAACTCCAGGACGTATACTAATGACTGTCTTCACGGTTGTGGGATTTGCTAAAAATAACTCTCTGCTATTACAGTGACTTTGAGTTTTCTTTGTTCAAACAATCGGGTCTCCTGAGGAAGGAAGCCAACCCTTACTGGGAAAATTCTCAATACCTTTTGCATTGTCTTTCCCATAAAAGCTTTACCTTATGTCATAAAAGGTTCCCTAACTTGTGATCATAAAGGAACATTTTTTTCCATTAAAATTCTGAATATCAGCCTAATACCTAACCTAGTATAGTGCTGTTAGGAAACCAAATTTTTCCAGAATAGATTCATGATTAGGAAATATGATTGTGGCGACAGCTAAAATGGTTCAGTGACTGGGGAGGAAAGTATTTTATGCCACTTTATCAATTACAATGACTTTTCAAATACATGATGGCAAATTGGTGTGGTTTTCTATTATAGAGATTTTTGGAAGGGATTGAATCTTCTGATTTTCATTATATTTTCTTTCCTTTTCCCACATTGAGTGTAATCCTAAGTATTAGGGAAAATTTTATGTCCAATATTTTTTGTTTCATGTTCAATTTAATGATTGGGACATAAAATAACCTCTCTTTAATGATTATTAACAAGCAATTATAGCATTTAGCCGTACATTAAATGACTATGACATCATTTTACATGCTTTTTAAATTGTCTACATCCTTCCCAGCATACAAATCAATTCTCTTGTTGTTTTGTCTTCACTGAGCAAAACAAACCAGAATATACAAATTGAGCCTTTGTGGAATGACTCGCATGCAGCTGTTTTTAAAAGAACTTCCTGGAAAACGTTTTCTGTTTATGTTCCTTAAAAGTGATTGTGCCAGAAATTAACGCAGAGAATGGCTACTGGTCATCATTTTTTATAACTGTGATTCAGAGTAAGTAGTGAAAAAAATAAGAGGGAAACGGAATGTTTTTAATATTATGTTGGTTGCCATGTGTCCTGTGGAGAAACTTGGGCACTAAATCGCCATGAAAATGGCCTGAGCATATGCTGTGTGCAAGGCTAGCTCATCCGGTCTTCAGTCCCGTAGCTTTCACAGCACTCCCCGTAAGTCTGATTGCTGACGTGCAAGATTCAAACCCACTCTGGTGCTGAGACCAGTATATTTTTCATTTTACTGAGCCTAGAGAAGCCAAACATCTACATTTTTAATTGAAACTTTTATTTCATTCCATGATTTGCCCAAGATATTGATAAAATTTCATAGTTCTTTGAATGTTCCTCATATGGGAAGCTCAAACTTCTGTAACTGTGGATGAGTGCCTGAGATTTATTTTCTTAATTTGAGATTAACTACTATCTATTAGCTCTGTAGCCTTGGCTAAGCCACTTAACCCTTCTGAATCTATTTTTTCTCCTCTGTAAAACACAGATAATTGCACTACCTTTCTCCTGACTTTGCTGTACAGATAACCTGAGACGTTCCTATGACAGTGCCTGGCACAGAACCAGGGATCACAGAAACGTTGCATTAGTTGCGTTCTGTTTCTTTGGTCTCTTGAGCAGAGCCTTGCTCCTGGAGAGGTCGGGCTTGACAAACACTCCCCCCCAGCTCCCTAATTAGCCCTTAAGAAATGTGGTCTCTCATGTTTTCATGCAAACAGGAAAAGAAGAAAATGCTGAAGCTATGTCCTCAGTTCATATGCTGTCTGAATTGAAAGGCAATACATCTGTGATGGGAAAGTCCCCATTTGACCTAGGACATTCTCAGATTAGAGGTCAGTGGCTGATAGCCCAGGTCTCACAAATGCCAGGAACATGTTTCGAAGAGAATGTGCACCTGGGTCCAGAATGAGCCTTCCAGATTCCTGCTCACTTGGCCCTCCTCCAAGCCTCCTTTCTGGACAGTGAGTCCTCCGCTCCTGTGCACTGAATTCCTGGGACCTTCCAACCACATTTTCCCTGCTTTGCCTTGATGCCTGGCTAGTCCTCTTCTGCCAGCCTCATTATTTGAAATATGCTTTTATCCCCTCCTTCGCTTCCCACCTCGGCCTAGGGTGACCCCTTTCTAGGAAAATCTCCAGCCTGAGAGGGCAGAGCTTGTGTCTGTGCCTGGGCTCTGTTACTTAAAACGAATTACTGGTGACTTTTTCCTTTGAACATATCTTACATCTCCAGCTATACTGTAATTCTTCAGGACATGTATATACCCATCTTACGTTTATTTCTGTGAATTCTTACTTATTTCAAAACCATTACAGGTTTTTGTTCCTCACCTCTCACTGATAATGGCCCCATTATTATTATTATTTTTGGCATTGCTGTATGGCAAGGGTCACATTTTTATTCTTTGTCCATGTGAGTATCCCTTATTGCAGCACCATTTGTTGAATTTTTGTTTGTTTGGTTTTTCATTTGTTTTAGGAAGTGCATGGGCCGGGAATCAAACCCTGGTCTCCCACATGGAAGGTGAGAGTCCTACCACTGAGCTACCCTTGCACCAACTCCCTCCCCATTATCTTTTTGAGCTGAGAATCTTTGCTTATAGGCTGATCATAACAGAGTCTTTTTATTTTTGTAAATAATGTATCTGAAGACCTAAGATTTGGTTGCGTTCTTACCCTGCCTCTTACTTGCTGTTTAATCTCAGATAAATTATGTAACTCCCTCGAGACTCAGTTTCTTCATCTATAAAATTATCTGCCTCGTAGAAGTCTGCTGTTTTAATTAAACAGGATAATGCCAGGGACGCAGAAAGAATGTAAATGTATGAGCAGCCAGGGCACCGCTCGGGCAGAGCTATGATGGTCTGTCTCCCAGACCCAGCCCGCCGGCATTATGGTGCCTCTCCTGCAAAGTCTGAAAATGGCCCAGACCCTCCTTGTCAGTGGCTCAGATGACCATCCAGCTCTGTTACTATATCTTTGATTGGGAAAAACATCTCATAACACATCACAGGGTGGTCATTGCCTCTTTACTTTGCCTTCTCTTACCCCACTGTCCTTAAAGTCATACACAGATGTTACAAGTGTATGTTCAATGCATTTCCAGAGCTTTCCATAATGCTTGGTGATATAGGTGCCCTATAGATGTTAACTGAATGTGTCAGTGACGGAAGAGATGAATAAATGAATAACTATTCATAATTTGGGGCACGCCTGTAATCTCATTTCACAAAAATACAGGACAAGTTGAAGGTTACTACTGTGTCTGCTCATACTGGCAACCCCAGACAGAGTTTAAGCACTCATCAAAGCTTTGGCTTATCTCTAAAGAAGCTCAGAGATAGATTTACTCAAGAGGTCCATTGAAGAAAAATATCCTGGGACATTTGCTGGGAAATTCTCATAATAAATATACAAATACATTACGACTATGACATGAATCTTGCCCTTAGTTATGTAACATTCAACCTTCCCATTTGTAACTAGAAACTTGGGAATGTAAACATCCTGTGTTAGCATAGTTTCTATGGGGTGTTTTGTATTCAAGGTCATCAAAACTTGCCTCGGTCTTTGGTCTTTTTAGAACATGCCTTGGACTTCCTCTCCCATTCCTGGATTCGTGATGCTTGGAAATCCCATTACAGCTATTCGATTTGAGCGAGCTAGAGATTTTGTCCTGTATCAGATTCTTATTCTGGAAAAGATAACAAAACCAGTCATTTTCATTCTTTGCAGGCATTCTTATATATTTATTTCCTTAAGACACTTTCCTGAGAGTAGATTTTTATGGGAAAAGAGGCAATTTGGATGCTAAGAGAGAATCAAGGATGCCAAGGCTCCCAGCCAAAGTTTTAAAATGGCAGTCGTCAAGGGCAGATCTCCCAACGTCCTAACTATTGAGAGGATAAAACACACTTGCAGCTGATTCACAAAACTATTTTTTTTTCCTGTTAGCTAAGTCATAAGAAAATGAATGAACAGAGCTAAACAGTCCAGCTGACTGCATACAGTCCACCCTATTCCCCAAATGGTGATATGGCCATCACCTAAGCATCTTTTGCCTCCATCAACCAGGATGTTTGCTGTGCCATCATCATATGTAAATCTCCTCTAATAAATTGTATTAGATAATTTGAGGACAGGGAACGGTGTCTCATTCACCCCCTTAATCCCATGTCGTAGCACAATACTGGCCCCATTAGGCAATAAATGTTTCAATAAATAACTGATATGTAGGTGGGTACTGCAGGGGAATTCATAGACAAGCTGAAGAGTCTCAATGAGTAATGGGAAGAGGGTGATCCTGGGGTCTGTGGCCTCTGGATTGGGGGTGGTGGTGGTTATATTTATCAAACAGCTGTTGGCGACTCACGTCGGTCTTAATTTGGAGCACTACCAGTGTGATCCCTGCGAGAGCCATGTCAATTTGAGTTGAGAATATTTTGTATCAGTCATTAAACTGAACATAGGGAAGAGGTCCACCAAAAGAATAGGCACATACCAGTCTGACCACAGGATTATCTTTTATTCTCTATGGCTTCAATGCCACTGCTTCATCCTCCCTCGTTTCCTTTGACCTGTATTTCCCAGCTCCAGAGCTCTGCCTGGCTCTCAAAAGAGGTTTGGCGCTTGAGGGAAACCTCTTCCAGCTGAAGGGTACATTATCTGTTAACTGAGAACTGTAAGCTGCCCCCGTGGCCCTTGCCACAGGTCAGGAGTCTAGTTGCCAAATTGGAGAGGAAATCCACAGTGGTAATGGCCAGTTTTTCCTTTATAAGGATGGACACTTGTCAGCCGTTACTGCTGCCATTACCCCAACAGCTACAAGAGTGCCTAGAACAGGGTCTGCAATGCCATGTGTATTCCTTGAACAAGTGAACTATCTAGTTCAGGGATGGTAAACAGGGTAGATTTCACCTGTCAGTTTCCACAGATTTGCACGTTTACAGCTGTGTTTCTGAACCAATTTTTTTTTCTTCATGATTTCCCTGCTAAGGAGCTTTTTTAGATGTATTTTTCTTTGCTCACCCCCATTATTTGCTTCCTGAGGGGTGATAGTTGGGGTTGAAATGTGTGGCCTGGAGGGCAGGGAATGGGGCTGGTCTTGGGTGCAGGATTGGGAATAGCAGCACTAGGGCCCCCCCTACTAGGCATCCCATGTACAGGTGAGGTGCAGGGGCTCTGGGCAGGGGAGTGGCCCACCTGCGTCTTTGCCCATCACGCTGGTTTAGATGTGGGTCAACCATGGCCCCATGGCCGTCTCCCAATGCGGACGCTCTTCTGTCCTGTGGTCTGTGGCTCCCTGAGCACCAAGGAGGAGCTTCCCAGAGGAGGTCATGAAACTTTCCCAAAGTCACACTTCAGCCTAGTGACAGAACTGGAATTTAGCAAATTGCTAGATATATCCACTCCCTTTTTATTAGAGGTTGAAAGTTGAAAGTTTTTCAAAGAATGACTTCAATCAACTGGAAGATTCTAGTTGTGGTGAGGTTTATTTTTGTTCTTCCCAAACTTACTTGCCCGTCAGGTTTTGGTTTGCTTTGTTCAGTTTTACCGTTTGCTGTGCCAAAAGCACATCTATTTATGATGCCTTTGGCACTTTTGAAAGGAAGGCTGGTGAAAGGCAGTGGCAATTGACCTACAGGGTGGGGAGCGTGTGGGAGGGGTGAATAAGTCTTGCTTATGGTGTAAAACTGCCAGGTTGTTAGGAACTGGGGAAATACCTGTAAATCCCCTGAAGGATGACTCTTAGTGTTCTGTCGTTCGCAATTCCAAGACCTCCAGCTTTTAGGTCTGTGGTGCATTGTGGTGTTTGACAAAGGCATGTCCTGGAACCGAGAACTACTAAGGGGAGAGATGACAGTGACAGATGAAAATAGACATTCTTGGATCCCATTTTGCAAGATTTTGGTTAGTAGCTTTGTGATGAACCCAAATGTATGTATTTTTTTCCCTTCATTTTTTATTCATTTAAACATTTTTAATCTGAAATATACTTTTTATATAAAGAAAAGAAAGAAAAAAAAGAATAATTTTCAAAGTATACTTCAACAAGTAGTTACAGAACTGATTTCAGAGTTTGTTGTGGGTTACTATTCCACTATTTCAGATTTTTCCTCTAGTTGCTTGAAAATACTGGAGGCTGTAGGAAATATCAATATAGTGATTCAGCAGTCATACTCGTTTTTAAAATCCTATTTTCTCTGTTACACCTCCTCATTCTCTTTTGATCTTTCTCCCAATCTCTAAGAATCTTTAGGCAATGCCCATTCTGATTTTTTAATGTTGAGAAGGGGTGACACTAAAGGATAGGGGAATGCAATTAGTTGATAATTTTGGAGATGCTGGTCCCTTTTGCTTTCAGTATTTATCTGGCCTAGGAACCCTCTGGAAATTATAGGTTCCAAGAAGGCAAGCTTAGTGCATGAAACTTTTATAGAGTCTCAGTTAGAGCCCTATGTGTTCTTAAGAGTTAACAGGAGTGATGTTGTTTGGGGTTTAGCAAACCATGGCAATTAGCACTATCTAACTGAAGCTTGCATAAGGGTAGCTGTCAGAATATCCTCTTGACTCTATTTCATCTCTCTTAGCCACTGATGCCTTATTTTATTACACATTTCCCCCTCTTTTGGTCAGCCAAGTATTTGTATTTTGAACAAACTTCTCCGGTGATGCTGAGCACAGGGAGGTTAAGGGACCACCAGATTAGTGAACAGACTGTGGCTTCAACAAGGTGTCCTGCTTTGTATCCCATTGCTTCTCACTTTTGTGAACTGAAGCCTTTCCTTTCACCTTCCTTGGCCTTTGTTTCCCAATCTGAAAAATGAGCAGATTGGATAGACTCTTTGGCCCATCTCTAACATTCTTGGTCTGTAGAAGCCTAAAAACTTTGAATTATTCAAGATTCCAACAAGAAATAGATGTCTCTCTTAGACTGGGTAGTTTGAGGACTATTTGCAAGTCTTAGGGACTTGGGGAACCCACCACAGCCTAGTATACTCTTCTGTATTGACCAACAGCAGGGAGCTGTTACCACCCCTAGACCTGAGGGCGAATGAAAGGGGTAGCTGCAGAGCCTGGAGAGGGTGGCTGCATGAAGGGTGCTGTGTGATAGGAGCTTGGACTTCTGGGAGAACAGCACAGGCAACTCCTGGTGACTCTGCAGAGAAGAAGCTGAGATAATGAGTGTCCCACTTCATTCTTGTCCCATCCTCCAGTCTACTACCAATGCCTCTCTTTGGGCAAATCCACCTGGAAACTCTCTGGACACAGTCCACACAGTCAGCTCTGCAGGGCACAGAATGAGGCAGAGGATGGTGGGAAGTAGACCAGGGTGTGAGGGGGTGTGCTAGGTGTAACATATCCTGAAAAGATCTAATCAGTGAATCATTTTTTTTTGCTACTACATGAATGAGGCCATAATAACTACACTATTTTTTTAAAACCTAAAATTAGGAAACACACACATGTAAAATAATGTGCCCATTGTATGAATCTGAGAATGTTAGCAGCCTGTAAGCATTTCTCCATGTCATAATAATTTTTAAAAATATATTTAATTTCTGCAGAGTATACCAAAGTTCGAATTCAAGAATTTATTAAAATAAACCATGTACAGCATAGATTAAATTATTTCCAGGTTTTCACTATTAAAAGGAAGTTGGGGATCCTTATAAACAGATCCTTGTGTACCTCTGATAAGTCTTTTGCACAACGTCTTAGATGCTGCATTGAGTCTAAGGGTATGGGCTTTCTATCCTCTACTATGAATTGTAAGGCCACTTCCAGGGAAATTTGCATGAATTTATGTCCTCACAAGCATGGCCTGAGACTCCCTTTCTTATCACACTGGCCATAGGATTGAATTTGAATATTAGTATTTAAATAATATCTGCTCATCTAAAGGTGAAAACTGTAGACTCATTCTCAAGGCATTTTTAGGATAATGCTAATGTATGGCAAAAAAAATTCAGCTGTCAATCTTATTTGAAGGGAAAAATCTCTTACTTCACAGCCTCTTGCTCCATGTGGAACTGGGATCTGTTTCCAATGAGACCTTCCGGGAGGCCTGAATGAGGGGTGCACGAGAGAAGAGGAAGAGGGGCTGGCTTTGCACAGACATGGCAGAGCAGTCCCAGCTCTGAGAATTTCTGCTCTTGTCTTATGGACAGCAATAAGAACAGCTGTAAGGAGGATTTTACAGTCATTCCTGAGGGACACTATTATTGGGGCCCCCAAAGTAGGACTTCTTGTTTGAGTGTGACTGCTCCATCGTTCACTGACCTGTTCTCCATCATTGGTAGAGTCTAGAATGTTCTGTCAATGTCTACCAACTGAGGCCCTATGAATTTAACATGCTATAGATTGGATTGGGGAATTAGTGAATTTTAATGTTATTCAAGTATAAAGAATTAAGTAGCTTTTTTTGTTGTTGTTAAAAAAGAGACTAAAAAACTAACTTTATTTTTTGTTGTCAGTAACTATGACTGAAGCACACAACATACCTATGATAACAGAACTCAGACTCTGTTATTTCTGTGCAACTATTGATTAATCAAACATCCCTAGCTCATGAATGGGTTCAAATCATTTTATAAGGTGTTTGAGTTTAGAAGACGTATAAGTCATGGTCTCTTCTAGTTTCTATAAAACCCAGCTGACATTACAAGCCAGACGTATATGAAAAGTTAATTTACATTGCACTGTTTTGTTTATCTATGATGGTGTCAATCACCCCAAACCTTAGCTGCTCAGAACAATGGCATTCGTTTTGCTCATGAATTTGCCATTTGGGCAAAAATGGATGGGGAAAGCATCTGTTCCATGTGGACTCAGCTGGAGTGGATCAACTAAAGGCAGGAGCATCTGCTTCCAATGTGGCTGGCAAGTTGCTACTGCAGTTGGCTGGGAGTCCTATAATGGGATGAGGGCTTGGGACCTCAGTTCCTCTCTGGGTGGCCTCACAGCATGATGCTTGGGTTCCACAGGTGGGCACTCTAAGAGAGAGATCCAAGCAGAAGCTGCATCACTTATTTTTTTCATGGGCAGGCACTGGGAATCAAACCTGGGTCTCCTGCATGGTAAGTGAGAACTCTGCCTGCTGAGCCACCATGGCCCACCTTGCATTGCCTTTTATAACCCCATCTCAGAAGTCACAGCACATCACTTCAACCATGCTCTATTAATTGAAACAAGCACAAAGGTCCATCTGGTTTTAAGGGGAGTGAACTTAGGCTTAATGGGAGAGAGGGGGCGGCAAGGTTCTGATGAGCCACTTCTGTAGTGTGCCACAGTTCTTCTCAGATTAGAAAACATTTTACTTTAACATTTGAGCTTTGCAGAAGAAGAAATAATTATTTTCACTTTAGAAATGAGGAAACTTCAGTTTAGAAATGTTGTTACAGATCCAAGGTCTTGAGCTTGTAAGGAGAAAAAAAAGAACAGTACTTGAACTTTGGCCTTCTGAAGCCAGATCTGGAACCCTTCCATGGCATACAGTCTTCACCCTACCAAAGTTACACAAACATATAAGAAGTTTCACAAAGTATTACCTGGTCTATTGTCACATGAGTGTTAGGTCAGCATGTCTGTAGTTTAAATCACAAGCTCCCTCTCACTCCCACGGAAACACACAGAGGGCTTTTCTTCAAAACTTAAAGACCCTCAGGGAAGACCTGACTACCCCCCTCCCCCCACCTCTAGGCTCTCTCTACACTGTGAAGGTTTTAGTTATCTCTATCTGTTCATCTCATGGCTTTGAGAACAGTGAATGCTCCTAGAACAGAAAGAAATCCCATTTTCTCTTCTCTGAAGTGGTATCATGCTTCTCCGTACCAGTTATTTAGATGGAGTCCTTGGATGTGGGAATGTTTGCTGCTTACCTTTGGTCTCCTGAGTCTAAGAGAATAGCCCACAGAGAAAGTGTTGCATAAACATGAAGGCCATCATCTGACCATTTGAAAATATTCTTGATAGGCTAAGATGGAAGGCTATTTCCTAGGATGGTGTTGATCGAAGAATTTTCCAAAATCTGCATATGGAGTGCTGGATAATGCGTTTAAAACTCCAGAACATGGAGCCTCATTCATTCAGTGTGGCCTTCTGGTTATCCTTTCATAAATACTGGGATAATGTGGAGGCTGCAGCTGGATTCTGTGGCAGTTGCCACACGAGAGGGTGAAGCTGAGCAGGCAGAAATGAGGCCTCAGGGACATTTAAATCCATACAGACTGGAAGGCCGGGATCAGCAGGTGATAAAGTGCTGGCAGTTGATTCATGTCCATCACAAGGAGAGCCAGCATGGAAGCAGCATATTTATTAGGTTACAAGAGAGACATTTGAAAACAATTTGGCCTCAATTCATAGCTGCTGGAAAATGAATTTTTCAAAAAGCTACTATTGCTTTACTCATGTCCTGTGTATTGTGTGTATCTGCTGATTTGCTCTTTAGGGTCATGTTACCCACATTGTCCTCTGATTTGAGTATCTTTCTGAAAGAGCAGGAGAGTATGCAATGCACTGACATTCTCAGTGTCTTTATTAGTCAGTGCTTTCTAGGGAAACAGAACCGACAGGAGATATCTGAAAATATTAAGAGATCTTTATAAAAATTGCCTCATACAACTGTGGAGAGGCATAAGTCCAAATTTCCTAGGGCAGGCTGTAAGCTGGGAACTCTGATGAAGGTTTTTGATGAATCCTCCAGGAGAAGCTGGCTGGCTGAAGTAGAGATGGAAATTCTCTCTTCTGACTGCTAAAATCATCACTTCTCCCTTTAAAGCCTTCAACTGATTGGATGAGATGTCTCTCATTGTTGAAGGAAATCTCCTCAGTTGGTTGTAGAGGTACTCAGCCATAGATGCAATATATTTATTGATGATTTAAGTCTATTTAATGTCCTCAGATTAACCATCAGTCCAGTGTTTGCTTAACTAAACGACGAGACACCATCAGCTTGCCAGGCTGACACATGGACCTGACCATCACAGCTTGTTAGAGACCCATACAGTGGTGGGCCCTTGAGGCAATGGGTGGATGGAGAGTTGGTACTGAGGTGCCTTATCACAAGACTGTTCAACAATCACTTCCTCTTTGCCGTCCCAAATTCTTTCCATCTGCAACCTTTTAGCTTTCAAGAAAAGATTGACCTTGTATTACTTTTTAAAATTAAATATACTTTATTAACTCTTCACTTTTTCTGAGACTCTGTGCCAGCTTTGGGGTACAAAGATTCAGAATTACAATAACTAACACATATTTAGCACCATGGCAGGGGTCTGGAAGGATATCCACAATTTTTACCACCTTCAAACTATTTTCCTACTCTGGATATTTTTTAATGACACAGACTTTAGTTCCAGGGTGACGGAGAAATATTGACTGCATGTAAGCATTGTTGTTCATGAATAAGAAATAGGAGAAAGCTATTTTCATATATGTAAAACATATATAAATGAAATTTATGTGCATCTTATTCATTCCTAACTCCATCTTCATTTTTTTTTTTTTTTGGCAAGTGCAGGGTCCATCTTCATGTTTGAACTGAAGAAACAGAAGCTTGTGAAGGTAATGTAACACGTAAAAAGCTTTGAGACACAAGGTCAGATCTGTAAAATATCAAAGTCCATGCTTATGACTACACTATAAGGTCTTCCTCCCCACGTGAATAGATTATGGTCCCTGCCCTCAGAAGACTGCTTTGCCTATCAGTGGGAGCCAAGGCATAAATAAATGGCAACAATGATGTACCCCTGCAACCATGGAGGTATGGTCAGTGTGCCCTATGAGCACATGGGAGCGTGTCACCAACTCAGCCTTCCCAGGGGACTTCAGCAGAGCGTCCCTTGCAGTAAGTGTGGATTGGATCCTAGAGTTTATTCATGCACTTAAGAAGTTTTTAGAATAAGAGAAACAAAGATATATAGATTGATGATTGATAATAGATTAGCTAGACAGACATGGAGATTATATGTATAAAACACCTATATGTATATATTATAAATAGAAATATCTATATATGTATATATGTATTTATAGAAATGGTGTTCCAGAAAGGCAGGATTGGAGTTCTAAGAAGAGGAAGCAGTACTTACAAAGACAGAGGTGAGAATAGCCAGGTGTGTGCTTGGGGCCAGAGGACACAGGAGTTAGAAAATCAGACTCAAGCCATGGAACAAATCACTTCACTATGTCATACCTCAGGGCTTTGGTCTAATCTTACAGTTTAAGAGAAGCAACTGAAGTGTTTTAAATCAAATAGGGGAAATGGCTAGATTTGTGATTGAGAAAGTTGCCTCGGTCTGTAGTCTGGAAGTTGTCAAGGAACAGGAGTCTGAGACAGTGAAGACAGCTGGCAAGATGTTGACGTAGTCCAGGTGAAGATGATGGGTGAATGGGGAAGGTGAAGGAGGATGCAGAAGGCAGTATGGATCCCAGAGGTTAGCAAGAGATAAAAGGGAAGGGTCCACGGAAGGAATATTTCTGAATGATTTTATGAGGCCAACATTACCCAGATAATAAAAGCAAAGATAATCCAAGAAAAGAAAAATACAGACCAATAAACTTCATGAACATAGATGCAAAACGACTCAACAAAATATCAGCAAATCAAATCCAGCAATATTTAAAAACTAATTGTATACTACAATCAAATGTGGTATATCCCAAGAATGCAAGATCAGTTTTACATATGAAAATAAAAAAATATAATCTACCAAATTAACAATCCAAAGAGGAGAGAAATGTGATCATATCAGTTGAGGCAGAAAAAAATATCTGACAAAATTCAACATCCATTCATGAAAATACTAGGAATAAAAATTCCCCAACCTGATAAAGGGCATCTACAAAACCCTTACAGCTGACATCATACTTAGTGCTGAAATACTGAGTTTCTTTCCCTTAAACTGGGAACAAAACAAGGATGTCCACTCTTAAGCGGCCATTCAATATCTTCCTGGAAATAATAGCCAGTGTAATAAGGTCAAGAAACAAACAAACAAAAAAGAGCATGTATGTGTGTTTCCGTGTGTATATACACACACATATATGCATGTCTATATATTTAAAATAAATAAATAAAATAAAATAAAAATAATAAAAGGTATATAGATTAGAAAAGAAGCACTGCCTCTATTCACAGAAGACATAATTGGCTCTGTAGAAAATCCCAATGGATCTACCAAAGTGGACCTCTTTGAACTAATAATTGAGTTCAGAAAATGGAAGTCTACATACACAAAAAATCCATTGTAATTCTGTATACTAGCAAGGAAAAATTGGAACCCAAACTTAAAAAAAACAATATAAACTACAATAGCTCAAAAACGAAAGCAACAACAAGAACAAAAGAAATACTTAGATATAAATCTAACGAAATATATATAACATCTGTATGCTGAAAACTACAAAATACTGATGAAAGAAATTAAAGAGGGCCTAAATAAATGGAGGGGCATACTATTATTCTTGGTTTCAAAAATCCAAAATAGTAAAGATATAAATTCTTCCCAAATTGATCTATAGATTTTATAGATTCAATTGATAAATATAATAAAAAATAGCTCCAACACAAAAGTCAAATTCTCTGCACTGGGCATACAATTATGTGACAAACATAATATATAGAAAGTTCCTACCAAGAACTTGACCCCAAAAAACCAACTGAGTCGCAGTTAAGCACACCTACTCCAATTGAAAATATAGCCCTACTTACACTCAACTCATCCTCAGAGGACTAACAGGTCCTTGATCTTATCAACAGAATCTAGACTGTTTCCTTCTTTCTGGATATAAAACTGTCTACAAACTCTCTCGCCTTGAAGTGGCTTTTGCTTTTGCAAGTGAATAAGTCTATTACAAGTTTGGAGTTTCCACCCAGTTATAGAAGTTTCCCTTCCAGCACTGTGTGCTCCAGGACAGACCAAGTCGTTCCCCCAAAACAGACCCCTTTCATCTACTGCTTAACAGACACAACTCTGCATCTGCAAGGTAAGGCCTTCCTATATCTCAACTCTGTAGCTTGTGTCCAATGCGATAGCCTTTTGTTCAGGACTTTGGTTAAGTTTCATTTGTTTTTTTTTGGTTATTTTGTTTCAGTCCCAGTGTCAGATCCTTCATTTAGTTTCATTTCTCTCTCCCTTCTGATCTTCTTTCCCATTCTCCAATTTTCCATCTAAGCATTTCCCTTGGAGGCATAAGGCTTTGGAATCAGTGTGGACCAATAAGCCAACTCCCAACTGGCTTCATATAGTGAGCGGTTTACCAGTCCTCTCACTCTAGAGCTGCTTCTGATGGGGTCTAGGAGACTCCATAGAGGTCAGAATGGTTTCCAAGTGGCTGAGTTGAAAAGCTTAGAGGCCTGAGACCTGAGGTATAAAAGCAATGTTTCATCTGACTAAAATTTTGTTTTATTTTCTTTAAATCTCCCTCTTCTCCACCTGCTCAAACTCCTGCTGCTTATATGAGTTCACACGATGGACCTATTGCTTGCAACATCCTGTGTTTGTGGATGATCTGATGAAGGACAGTTGTCTCTACACTGGCCACTTTGGTGAACTTTTTGTTATGAACAAAATTCTTCAGTTCAAAAGGTGACTTAGAAAAGAAGAGATACAAAACCTTTCAGAAACAGTGGAAAACATTCTTTAATTAGTGCACAGAGACTTGTAAACAACAATCTGACTCCATAATACTTTCAAGGAAAAATTCATTGGAAAAGGAAAAAAGCCAAAAACAGACTAAAGGGAAATAAACCTCCACCCAAATCTATCATTTCCCCAATTTCCCTTCACCCTGTCCTTTCACTAAATCCCTCTAAACCTGTCACTCCTTCTGACCCTTTTTAATCCCCTCCCTTTTCTTTCTGATTCACAATGAAAAAAATGATCTAGTCCAGATTCCCTAAAGATTAAACTTTCAGCTGAACCTGATGTGTTCTCTAGTTTGAAATTTAAACCTTGGACTCAAGCAAAATTTAGAGCCATCATAAAGAATTTCCCTAAGCCTAAAAAAGTCAAAATGAATTCACAGATGAATTTAGAACTTTTTTGGGAACCTATGATCCTGGCTTGTCTGATTTTCATTAATTGATCCATATGCTAGTGGGTCCTGGAGGTACTCAACATTGAATGGGAAAAACCACTTGGGACTATCCTACACTTAATTTATAAGACCTGACTGATCAGTGTTGGAGAAGCCATAAAATATCACTCACATGGCTGCCATGGTTGATGCAAGGCAACACAAAATGGCTGACCTGAAATCTGCCCTCCGCCCTAGCAACAACGGTGACCAATCCCAGAAATCTGCTCTCTGCCCTAGCAACAACAACCACCAACCCCAGCCTGACACGTGTCCCTGCATGCTCCCAGCCTATATAAGCCTGTGCACTTCCTCAATAAAGTGGACACCTTCCACTCTCCCCTGAGGGTTGTCTCCTGAGTCGTGTGCTGTGTGCTCTGTGTCTGTGTGACTGACTCAGTACGGCCACTTACCCCCAGCCATCAACTAACCAGCCATCAGCTACCCAACAGATCACACTTAACCAGACAGTATAAAATGCTAGAAAAATAAACCAATCTCTATTATGAGCTGTTCCTGAGGCATTCCCTGTTAAAATTGATTGGACCATTATCCAGGCCAATGAATAAACACACCAAAAAATGGTAAAAATAATCTCAGATTACTAAATCAGATTAGGAAATATCTTCCAACACTACTTGGGACTTAAGAAAAGTGCAGATATAATATCCACCTTCCTTTCACTCTGATAATGAAATGAAACCAGAGATCAGGGATTCAATAAAAAATCAAAAGTTTGTCCTGAACTGTAGCACTTGGCAAAACACTTTAAAAGGGCGTTGGTACAAAGATGAGGTTCTACTAAGCACAAATTTATGAATTTACAAATCAAGCAATGAAATGTTCCTCTGACCCATCTGGCCAATAGTAATTATGGTAGAGACACATGCAGATGCTGCAAACAGAAGGGACATTTAATTGTCCCTCATGCACTACAGATTTGCAAACACCCAACATTTTTCTACTAATAGATAGATCTCACATGAAATTCTTTTACTGACCCATTGCCACATAACTATATAATTCTCTTAATCTTGTGACACCCCTCCTCTCCCTGAAGCAGACAGCCCTGTGGTTGTTTATCCATTGTCCAAAGTCCTGACTTAATTATTTTTGTAGATTGATCTCACCTTAAAATTGAAAACAGTAAATGTCGGGGGGCAGGAGGAGTGGGTTGGTCTATGTAATAACCACTAACCACTTTCTTGTACTCTCTTTAATATAAACCTTAACCTGGGGTCAAATTAGCACAAATGTTTGAGCTAGTAACTTTAATTAGAGCTTGTAAATTAGCAAAACAGCAGAAAGTAAGCATTTATACAGAAAGTAGATATGCTTTTTTTGTGTAAGTCATGAACTTGTATGCTCTGGAAACAAAAAGAAATTCATGAATCTCTGGGAATTCCCCTAAATAATGACTTTCTAATAAATGACTTCCTTAAATCTCTAAAATATTGGAGAGGTAACTATTATCAAAGCAGAAGCTCACTGAAGGAGAGACACTGATTAGTACAAAAGAAATGCCTTGGCAAATTTTTATGCCAAGAAGGCAACACAAACGATTATGCCTGGTCAGCAGCTTACGATTTAAAAACTCGTAGACAAGGCTAAAAAAAATCCTCAAGGATCTCCTATTGTAATTCAACAATCTGCTTCTGAATTAAAAACCAAAACTGGCTCAGACCTGGATGTGCATTCCTTTATGATGGGCTCTGGTGGTTCCAGGATAACTGCTTGGTAGCACCTGAGTCCCTAAAATGGCCCATAGATAAGATCTTACATGAATACATCCACTGTGGTCCAGAATCCTTCAGTTCAACTGTAAAAGCTCACAATGTGGAGACTTTAGTGAAAAGCATGGTAAATGTACAAATCCTGTTCCACCTGTCAATTGCATAACAATGTTAAAACCGTGGAAATGGGACCAGTTCACATAATTCAATTAACAGGATCCTTTACACATTTTCAGATGGATTTTATACAGTTATCCATGTTTATGGGATATAATACACCCTTGTTCCTGTATGCCTATTTTTCAGATGGATAGATGCTTTTACTTGTCATAAGCCTACTGCCCTTACAGTAGCTAAAACACTATTGCACTTTGTTTTCCCCACCTGAGAAATTCCTCTTATTTTCCCAAGCAATAGAGGAGAGCACCCATTGCACTGACATTGTAAATAGGTCACTTTGCAAGGTCTTACCCATCAACCAAAAGCTGCACTGCCCTTTCCGTCTTCGATTGTCAAGAAAAGGTAAAAAGAACAAATAGTATTTTAAAACTGAAAATAGCTAAATTATCTAAATCTCTCTTGCTACCACATTCTAGGGTCCTTCTCTTAGTCTTAATGGCCATAAGAGGTAGACTATCAGAAAAACACCAGTTACTTTCCTATAAAATCATAGTGGGAAGATTCATGAGACTCATTATTTCTCCTACTATGTTAGACTCCAGACAAATTAGTCTCAGCTCTTTGGCCCGAGTAGTAATGGGTAACCACATTGTCTTAGATTTTTGTTGTTGTTGTTGTTGCTAATTAGTGATGGTGGTGTCTGTATCATTGCTAATAAAACAAGGCAAGTGGAACATATTATACATAAGCTTATTGAAAAGACAACTTGGCTTTCCTGAGTAGACCCCCCCAGTCTCAGAGGAGTTATTTTCTAATATTAGTTTGGGTTCCTGGGGACCTTGGTTTAGAAACATCCTCACAGGAGCACTTGTATATTTGCTGTCATAATACTCACTTCCCTCATTCATTGTCTCCTCTCTCAACTCTTAGATACTACTTTGTAGCCACACAGTTGATAAATGGTACAACTGAGACTTCAAGAACAACAATATTAAAATGACCCCCATAGAGCCTTGGGAAATTGAGCCACTGAGCTACAGATAATTCATGAGACATAAAAAATAACCAGTGGTAAATGAGAGACAAGCAATATTTTTAGTCATGCTCTCATAGCTGAGGGGATGACCAAAAGGGGGAACTAATAACTATAATTAAAAATATCTCCCGAGTTTTCTCAGAATCAACATAAAAATCAAATTCTCCGAACTGGCATAACATGATGCAAAAAACTTTCACTTCAGAAAGTTCCTACCGAAACTCTCTACCTCAAAAAGCCAATTAAGCACCTAGTTAAGCCCATATAACCCAGTTAAGTATAACTCTGCATACACTTAACCCACCCTGATAAGACTAAAAAGTTCCAACTCCAATCAACAGAACCTAGACAATTTCCTTCTTTCTGGTTACAAAACTGCCCACAAACTCTCAGGTCTTAAAGCTACTTTTGCTTTTGCAATAGTTTCATTGCTGCAGCAAACTTGGTGTCCTGCATAAAATGCTGTAAACTTTCACTCAACTCCATAATAACATAATGAAATTCCAATCAAAATCTCAGCAGATTTTAAGTAGAAATAAGTGAATTGATTTTAAAATTTATATTCAAAGGCAAAGGATTGAGATAAATGAAAAGAGTTTTGAAAAAGAATAGATTTGGAGGAATCATACCACCTAATTTTAAGACTACTATAAAGCTTCAATAAATAAAGCAATTCGGTATTGTTACAAGGATAGACATTTAGGTCAATGAAACATAATAGAGAATCCAAAAATATACTCATCCAAATAATTCCAATTGATTTTTGACAAATGTGCAAAGGCAATTCATTTGGAAAAAAGAATGTTTTCAACAAAGGGTAGTAGAATATTGGATATCCATAGGTCTAAACCTCACATCAAAAAAAAATTAACTCAAAATGGATCATAGATTTAAATGTACAATGCATAACTCTAAAGCTTTAGAAAGAAACATAAGAGAAAGTTTTTGTGACCTTGGATTAAGCAAAGAGTTCTTACACATGATTCATAAAAGCCTGATCTGTAAAAGAAAAAATAGATATATTGGATGACATCAAAATAAAAAGAATTTTGCTCTGTGAAAGACATGTTAAGAAAATGAAAAGATAAGCTATAGAGTGGGAGAAAATATTTATGCATTCAGGAACTTGTATCTAGAAATCTCAACAGTCAGAACACAAGCAACCTAATTTAAAAATGGGCAAAAGACCTGAATGACGCCACCAAAAAGATATGTAGAAGGTGGTTAGGAATATTAAAAGATGGTCAGAATTAATGCAAATTAGTCCTTATTAGAATGGTTAAAATAAAAAACGCTGACACTATTAAGCACTAATAAAGGTCTGTGGACCAGGTGTGACTCTCATACACTGCTGGTCAAAAATGGTACAGCTACTCTGGAAAAGAGTTCAGCAGTTCCTTATAAAGTTAAACAGACACTTACCTATATGACCCATAAATCCCATTCCTAGGTATTTATTCTATGGATATGAAAAGTTATGTTTATATGCAAAAATCTGTCTATTAATGTCAATAGCAGTTTCTAATTTATAATTGTCAAAGCAACCCAACCCAAATGTTCTCCAACAGGTGAATAAACTATGTACATCTGCAATGAATTTGGCCAACCACCCAGTCTGAGAGTACAGTTCTCATAAAACTACCTTCACTTAGGACTCCAGCCACAAGTTCAGGTATCCTCCCCCCACTGCAGACCAACTGGCTCTGTCTTTGGTGGGTATCACAAATTCCCTCAAACTCAATAATTCGCCAGAATGTCCAACAAAACTCAGGAAAGCACATACTTAGTATTGCTTTTTTATTATAGTAAAAGGAAACAAATGAAAATCATCCAAAAGAAGAGACATAATGGACAAAATCTGGAGGAGTCTAAACACCAGGCTGGGGTCTTGAATGGTGTTAGCTCCTCCAATCTATGATGTGTGACAATACTTAAAAGAGTATTGACAACCAAGGAAGCTCATCTCAGCCTTTGATGTCCAGAGCGTTTACCTAGGCTCATCACACACTGACTAGCATGGCTGACCTTTATTTTCCATCCCCTCCTGGAAGCTGACCTAATACTTTTAGTCATTAGTTCCTTTGGAGATTGGAACTGATACAACGTGGCCCAAAGCATTGCTTTAAAACTCATATTGTTAGACATTTCTGGTGGCCAAAAGGCCCAGACAAACAGAAGCACTCCTGTTGGGAGGAATATTCCAGAGATCTAGAAGTGACCCTTCAAGTAGCAGAAGGCAAAGGTCAGACCTCTTTTTAGGTAAGTTTAATTCTTCACTAGGCAACATCCATACAATGGAATACAATTCTGGAGTAAAAAAGAATGAACTATTGATAAACAGAATAATTTATATAACTCTCAAAGGGATTATGCTGGGTGAAAGGAGTCAAGTCTCAAAGGGTTACATGCTCTGTGATTCCATTCATATGACTTTGGTGGTTTGGAGCTGTATCTACCCCCAGAAAAATATGCTCTTAAACTCAATCCATTCCTGTAGGTGTGAGCCCAGTTTAAGTAGGACCTTTTGATGCCACTACTTCCATTAAGTTGTGCCCCAGGATGGGTCTTAATCTTGTTACTGGAATTTTTTATAAGTAGGACGAATCTCAGACAGATAGAAAGCCACTTGAAGCAAGAAGCTGAAATTCAGTGGAATGCAGAAGAGAAGTGAGAGCCAGGAGATGCCGCCATATGTACTACCCTGAGACAGAGGACCACAGGACCGAGGACCACCAGAGCCGGCCCTGGAATGCCACGGTCTTCAGAGGGAAAGCATCACCTTGCTGATGCCTTGATTTGGGCTTTCTTTTAGCCTCAAAACTATAAGCTAATAAATTCCCATTGTTTAAGCCAACCCATTGAATTGGTATTTCCAATTCCAATTGTTTCCTGGAAATAATTCCAAGGAAACTGAAACAGTGATATTCTTATAAAGGTAAAACCAGAATGTTGGAGAACAGATCAGCGGTTGCCAAGCATTAGAGATGGGGATGGTGGTGGGGTTATGACTACAACCAGGCAGCAAGAAGGACTTTTGATGAACTCTTCTGTATCCTTGTTATTTTGCTTTTCAGGAAGTCCTCATGTACTCTCAGGGCCCTGTGAATACAGGGTGGGCACTTACAGATGCTGAGAACATGTGCTTCCTTAAATTTTCACCTTTCCCTAGTCCTGGCACTACTGAGCATGGTACTGGTCATTTGAATCTAAACATGTGTTAACATTTATAGAGATATTAC
Organism: Tamandua tetradactyla; assembly: GCF_023851605.1. Taxonomy (NCBI): domain Eukaryota; kingdom Metazoa; phylum Chordata; class Mammalia; order Pilosa; family Myrmecophagidae; genus Tamandua; species Tamandua tetradactyla. The sequence goes on along the minus strand of NC_135329.1, from coordinate 45,719,978 downwards.
ACATAAAATTTAAAAAAATCAATTTACTGCATTTTAATACAAAAGACAAATGAAATCTCAGTAAGGTTTGTATGGGCAGAGTGAGGATGAGCTATTTAAAATTTCTTCATATTCTTCTATGTCAAACAAAACTAATACATATTCTTTTTTAAAAAGTTCTCAGTGGCCAACTGGATGAGCAGGCCAGGAAAGGAGAAGGCTATAGGGATGTCTTCCTATTTCTTGGAGGTGACAATTTTGCTGAGTCTTATAACAGCAGCACCCAAAGTGTGGTCTAAGGACTGGCAGTATTTTTATGACCAGGAAGTTTATTAGAAATACAAATGCTCAGGGCTTTCCCTAGGTTTACTGAGTCACTTTCTGGGGCAGGGCCCAGAAATTTGCTTTTTTTTTTTGTATGCTGTATGTTAGGGTCATACTTCATTATTTTTCCATGTGAATATCCCATCATTGCAACACAATTTGTTGAATTTTTGTTTCTTTTGCTTGTTTGTTTGTTTTTTGGGCAGTGCATGGACCAGGAATTGAACCTGGGTTTCCCACGTGGCAGGTGAGAATTCTACCAGTGAACTACCCTTGCACCCCTGAAATTTGGAATTAAAGCTCTAGACATGCAGAATGAAGAGAAGTTGGTATTTAGAGGAGAAGTGGGGAGGGGAAGTGGCATTTCAAACTTTGCATAAGTCTGCTTTGGAACTCCCTTTCCAACCTAGCTCTTTCTCCCAGACCTATGCTCTTTACACTCTCCAGGCTCCCTTATGCCCAGAGCCCACCCACCCCACTCCCTGCCCTGCCTTTGCCTGTGAAGCTTTCCTTCTTTAGTTCACCTCCTAAATCTAGGAACCTGGCTTCCCTTCACTCTCCTCTTCCATCCTCTTCTCAGTTCTGTCACTACTAGCACGTCCTGGTGTCAGAGGTGCTTTAGAACCAGGGACTTTGAGAGTTAGAGGTTATTCCCAATCCCAAACTCATCCAAGTTCATTATTTCACAAATAAAGAAGAAATTTAGAAAAGGGGGCTGGTTTGCTCAAGATTACAGAGCTAAGGCACATCAATCTTAGAAGAAAACCCAGGTTGATTTATTTGTAGGTTTTACCATGCAGATTGGTTGATTCCCCTAACTTTATGGCAGTTCTTAAGAGCAGGAGCCTGTCTATCTTCTTCCCTCTCTTCCTTCCTTCCTTATTTCATTCTTTCTTTATCAAACATATCCCCCACCACACACACACACACACACACCTTCATACACAACACTCATCACAGTAGAGATGCATAACCAAATCCTTAGTTGGAATTATTTGTTGGTTGGAATTATTTGGTATGTTGTGAGGATGTCTGAATTGCATATATTTTTTTGCATGGGTAGGCACTGGGAATCGAACCTGGGTCTCTGGCATGACAGGTGAGAACTCTGCCTGCTGAGCCACCGTAGCCTGCCCTGAATTGCATTTTAATTAACCCCATGCTTTGATGCAGAAGTAGAACTCTCCTGTTTACATTGTTGGTTTTTTGGGGTTTTTTTGCCTAAATTGCTTTAAGAGTAATTAAAATAAAAATTGGGATCTTTTAATAGTGGCTAAATTTCAGAAATAATTTTTTCTTTTATCAAAAGCTGTAATGAAAGTCAGTAACTTTAATACTAAAAGTCTACGCCTTTTATGAGAATAAGTCCAAGAACTTGCCAGTTTTGAAAATGTCCAGAGGACAAATACATTTTTAAAAATTTGTAATTGTTCCCATAGACAAAGCCAAAATTCTTTCTGGCAACTCGTGTTTGAAATAAGCAGTTATGATGATTCCTTTCAAATTGCTCAGTGCATCAAAGCTCTGCCACAGTGTTCAGTTCTGTGAATGCAGAGTTCGGAGAGCATTTGGCCCAAGGGTTCGCTGCATTCCCAAATGTGGAACACAGGAGATTGACACTTACCCGGGGTGCAAACTTTCTTTAGATATTTCCAATCAAGATTAAAAAACAACAACAACAACTTTTCAGAACCTTGTTTTCATCCTTTGCTTCTGGATTACCAGAAATATCTTGGAAGTTCATGATCCACTAATATTTTTTTGTAGGTATTGTTCCATCAATATGGTGATATTGGGTCATAGGGATAAGTAACTGTTGAGCCTCTTTCTTTCTCCACTTCTTTCTCCCCCTCCCACCCTCTACTCCCTCTCATCATCCCTCACTTCCTCTTCCCCTCTTTCCAATAAGAGCAGATGACTTTTATGAGACCAGATGTTTTTCTCTCCCAGCATGGCCTGTGGCTTTTATTTACTCCAGGTTGACTACAGTAAAGTGGAAAAATGCCAATTTAAGAGTCTGTGCGTCTGGAGTCTGGTCCCAGCTCTCCAGCTCACTAATTCTAAGATCTGGCTCAAGTGACTTAAGCATAAACCACTTGAGTCCCAGTGTTCTTGTCTGAAAGGGCAATGCTAAAACACCCATGTCTCCCTCACAGGACAGTGAGGCGAAATTTGAAATGTGAAATGTGGAAACTCTTTGGCTAACTAAAGGACTATAGAAAGTTGAGCCATTATTAAACTGTAGTTCTGCAAATAGTCACGTTTTTTGGCAGAAACATTATAAATTCAGCCTTTGCTGAATGAAACATGCTTTCATTATTTAAAGAGGACTTCATTTCAGAAGTTCCAAATTCCTGTTCTGTTACTGACTACAATCATAGAATCATGGACTAATATTTCAAAGTTGGCGAGAGCCTGAGAGACCATCAAATCTATCCTTTTTTGGTTACTCATGATTCTTCCCTTGAAGCAATTCCTCAAGAACCCATGATCTCTTTGTTTCCATGAAGCAAAATACTCTTGGAATGATTTTAGTTGTCTCAATATGAATAAAAATGATGCAATTAGATAAGGCAAAACGTTATTATTTTTTTCATTTTTTTATTATGGTTTTGATTCTGACAACAACAGTTTAGAAAAGTTTTGACAAATATTTCCAAGCAATAACCACCCTGCTATTTTGTTAATTATTATTTTAAAAATAATGTTCTTCTTTGTTGCTGCTTTTCTTGTTGGCATTGTTTTAAATTATACTTTCAGAATTTATACTCTAGAGATTTTCCTCAATCCTCTCAACTCCATCTTTCTTTTATGACCAAGGCAATTCCAATTATCATGGCTGTCTTTACTCTGAACTCTTTTAAATTGCCTTTTCTGAAGTTTAGTTCAAAGTGTCCAGTTTTCAACTTTATGCAGTTTCCAAACTCTAAAGAAACATGCTTGCTGCCTCTCAAATGAATAGGGCTGTGATATGTCTATTACACTTTATAAAGAAAGAGGGACAGAGAGAAGGGGAAAGAGGGGTAGAGAGGCAAGTTGGATGGGGAAAGAGAAAAAAAGAAAGAGAAAGAGGAGAGAATATGTAAAATGGCCAAGGAAAATACTCGTAAACACTTCATAAATGAAATGCTTTATTTGACCAATGCAGAAAGAGCTGTATTGATATTGGAGAGGTGTGTTTCTTTCCTCACAGAAATTGCAAGAATAATTAAACCTTTTTCTACATACTACCCAATTAAATTGCAAATGCAATACACACAGTGTAGGATTTTGGCCAGCTACTTTAAACTTAGGAGAAAATCAAACCAAAACAGGAATTCCTTGAGGGTAAGAATTGCACTGTTTCATCCTTTCAGAGGGACTCTGATCTAGGAGGCTTGAGGAAAGCGGATGAGATTTGAATTTGCTACCCTCGCACAGGAGGGAGTTCATTACCACTAGACTTGGCTGACAGGAAAATGCTGTGGGTAGCCTTTCATGTTGAAAGGAAAGGAGACTAGACAGTATCCCAATGCTGGATGAAAAATAAAGATTTCCAATGTATATAAAAATGTCAGTAAATATATAGGCTAGTACTAATATTATTTCATTTTTCATTTGTAATGCAGTCTTTTACTTCTAAGGTTTAAAATCAAATGTATAAAAAACAAGCATAAATCTTTGTAACCAGGCACACAATGTATAAAGGTGTAATTTGTGACATGAGCAACAAAGAAAGGAAGAATGAAGGGGTGTAGACACTGTCCATTACAGGGAATCAACACAAACTAAATTGTAATAGATTTATTATGCTAAAAGCAATCCTAATTACAACCATAAAAATATTTTTTAAAAATCTATACAAAAGGAAAAGATAAATGATTCAAAATGGTTTGTTCTTGTGAAGCTTTTGTATATGGCAAAGAAGTTTAGCTTACCTACAGGTCTGCCTAAGAGTTACTTCTGGAGGACCTCTTTTGTTGCTCATATGTGGCCCCACACTCTATAAGCCCAACTCTGCAAGTGAAATTTTGGCCCTCCCTGCTACGTGGGACATGACATCCAGGGGTGAAAGTCTCCCTGGAGGTGTGGGAGATGACTCCCAGGGATGAGTCTGGCCCTGGCACCATGGGATCAACAACACCATCCTGACCAAAAGGGGGAAAAGAAGTGTAACAAATAAGGTATCAGTGATTGGAGAGTTCAAATAGAGTCGAGAGGCTACTCTGGAGGTCACTCTTATGCAAGCTTTAGGAAGATATTGCTACTTATCACAACTTGCGAAACCCTAACCCAAACCATGCTAACCAATCTTAAAGAATACCCAAGGCAATATATAAGATTCTTCAAAGGTTCCATGCACTAAGGTAACTCTCCAGTAACCCACAAACTGTAGGTACCTACTTTCTTCCATTCCTGGAGGAAATCTGTCCTGTAACTACTTGTTGAAGAGTGCCTTGAAAGCTATTGCTTTCTTCTTTCTTTGCCTTGTATATATGTTATATTCTACAATAAAGAAGCTTAAAAAAGGCTCATTATAAAAGATCAGCTAAACAAAAAGAAAGGCAGCAATGGAGGAAAGTAGGAACAAAAAGTTATCACTTACAAAGCACAATCACCAAAATACCAGAAGTAAATCTTTACCAATAATATCTTATCAGTAATTGTAAATCCTAAATGTAAATGGATTAAACTCTTAATTCAAAAAGCAGAGCTTGGCAGAATGGATATAGAAACATGAACTCACTATCTGCTGTTTACAAGGCAACCTTATATCTATAGGCATAAAGAGGTGGAAAGTGAAAGGATTGAAACATTTTTCATGCCAAGTGGAATCAAAACAGAGCAGGAGGTGATGTTAATATCAAACAAAATAGGTTTTAAGTAAAAAAACTGTTACAAGGGACAAAGAAGGACATTATATACTGATAAAGGGGTCAATTCAGCAAGAAGATTGAACAATTATAAACATACACTTAATAGCAAATCAACAAAATATATGCAGCAAACAGACAGAATTGAATGGAGAAATGATCATTGTACAATAACAGTCGAAGATTTCAACACTGGATAGAAATCTAAACAGGAGAGCAATAAGGACGTAGATGAGCTGAATAACATTATAAATCAACTAGTTCTCCCCAACATATATAGAACACTTCACCCAGTATTGGTGGAATACCCATTCTCTCAAGTAAACATGAATCATTCTCCAGGATAGATCATATGCTAAAGCACGAGGAAGTCTAAGTAAATTTAAAAATATTAAAATTATAAAAGGCAACTTCTCTGACGACAACGGAATAAAGGTAGAAATTAATAACAGAAGGAAAACTAGAAAATTTACAAATATGTGGAAAGGAAATAGCACACTCTTAAACAAGCAATGAGTTAAAGAAGAAATTACAAGGGAAATTAGAAAATATTTGGGGACAGATGTAAACAAAGACATGACATACCAAACCTTGGGGATCCAGGGAAGGCTGTGTTCAGAGGAAAATTTATAATTATGAATGACTATTAAAAAGGAACAATCTCAAATTAATAACCTAACTTCAGATTTTAAGGAACTAGAGATACAAGAGCAAAGTAAACCAGAGTTAGCGGAAGAGATGAAATAATTGAGATTAGCATGGAGATAAATGAAACAGAAATAGAAAAACAATTGTGAGAAAAAACAAAACAAAAAGTTGGCTCTTCAAAAATATCGATACAATTGGCAAACCTTTAGATAGACTGACAAAGTAAAAAATGCTTAGATGCAAATAACTAAAATTAGAACGGAAAATGGTGATATCACCATTAACCTTGCATACATATAAAGTATTATAGGAGAATATGAGGAACAATTTCATGCCAAGAAACTAAATATCTAGAGGAAATACAAAAATTCCCAAAAATACACCAATTATTCGAATTGACTCAAGAAGAAATAGAAAACTTCAACAAATCTATAACAAGTATAGAGACTGAATCCTAATCAGAAAGCTTCTACCACAGAAAAGTCCAGGAACAGAAGGTTTTACTGGTGAATTCTATCAAACACTGAAAGAAGAATCGATACGAATCTTCTCAAATTCTTCCAAATAATTCAAGAGGAGGTCTAATTCATTCTGAAAATCCAGCATTACTCTGATACCAAAGTCTGGTAAAGGAATCACACAAAAAAGAAACTGAAAATTTCCTTTGGGTTTATAAGATGCAAAAATCCTTAACATACTACTATCAAACCAAATCCAACAGCATATTTAAAAAATTATGCACCATGACCAAGCGGGATTTATCCCAGGAATGCAGAGTTGTTCAACATAAGAAAATCAGTTAATGTAATACACTGAATAAATGGAATGAAGGGGGAAAAACTCGTGAGTGTCTCAATAGATACAGAAAATGCACTCAACAGAGGAGTAAAAACAGAGCAGACAAATAGAAAATAATAAAATAATAATTCTGAACCCAATTCTATGAAAGATATAATTAAATATTAATGATTTAAACACTCTAAGAACAGATTTTTGGAGTGGTTAATAAAGGAAGATCCTACTGCTTTATGGTGCTTATAAGAGTCATACTTTAAAAATAAAGGCATGCTCTTCCTCTAAGTCAGCTTGGCAGGTGAACTCACTGCCTGCCTTCCTACATGGGACATAGCTTCCAGGTGTGTAAATCACCCTGGCAATGTGAGACCTGACTCCTGGGGATAAACTGGCATTACGGAGATGAGAAAGCCTTCTTGATCAAAAGGGGAAAGAGAGAAATGACACAAAATAAAGTATCAGTGGCTGAGAGATTTCAGAAGTTATCCTTGAAGTTATTCTTATGCATTATATAGATACCCCTTTTTAGTTTATGCTGTATTGGAGTGGCTAGAAGGAAGTACCTGAAATTGTTCAGCTATGCTCCAGCAGTCTTGGTTCTTGAAGAGAACTGTCTAACTGCATAGCTTCTACAACATTACCGCGTGATTGTGAAAACCTTGTGTCTGGTGCTCCTTTTATCCAGGCTATGGAATATATGAGTAAAAAAACCTAAATAAATAATGGGGGAGAAAAAGGGTAAAAATTAGGTAGATTGAAATATTGTGCATCAATGAGAGGGAAGGGTAAGGGTATGGGATGTATATGAGTTTCTGTTTTTTTTTTCCTCTTTTTATTTCTTTTTCTGGAGTGATGCAAATGTTCTAAAAATGACCATGGTGAAGCATACGCAACTATGTGATAACGTTGTGAACCACTGATTGCACACTATGGTTGGGCTACATGTGTGTGAAGATTTCTCAATAAAAATGTTTTTAAAAAGGCACAAATGGGTGGAAGATAAATGGATGGAAAAAGATGTACCATGCAACCACTGAACATAGGAGGTTATAGTGACTATTTTAAGATCAGAGAAAATAGATTTCAAGGCAAAGAGTATTACCAATATAATGAAGGACATTTAATAATGATAAAAGGAAGAATTAAGAGGACGTAACAATAATCAATGTAAATTCACAATACATGAAGCCAAAATTGAAAGAATTAAAGGGAAAATTTGACTTTTCCATAAAGTCAGGGATTGTTAATACTGCTCACTCAGCAAATGGTAGAAAACTAGATAAAATAACAAAATTGAAAGATAAGAAAGACATAGAAGATTTGAAAATATTGTAAACTTCCTTGATCTACTTGACATTTATAGAGAAATGTATCTGACAATTGTAAAATAAACATTATTTTCATGGGCACTTGGAGCATTCACATACACAGACTGTATGTTTGGCCACAAAAAAATCTATAAATTTAAAAGGACAGAAAATATATAATTTGTATTCTGTGACACAGTGTAATTAAATAAATCCATGGGTAAAAGGTGAAATCACATGGGAAATTAGGAAATATTTTTACGTTAATGACAATGAAATACAAACATATTAAAACTTGTGATATATCTAAAACAGTGCTTAGAGAAGAAACATGGTTTAACATTCCTTAGTCCTAATGGAAAAAAGGAGAAACATCTCAGCATCAAAGACCTAACATACCATCTTAAGAATCTAGAAAAAGAAGAGCATCGAGAACCGAAAGTAAGTAGAAGAAAGGAAATAATAACAAGACCAGAAATCAATGAAATAGAAAACTGAAAGAAAACTGAGAAAATTAAAATCTAATGGTGATTCTTTAAAGGATCAAAATGGACAGACCTGTAATTAGACTGATCAAGAAAAAATATATATATCACTATATAAACAATGAAAGTCCTAAAACTTAGAGGGGCCAGCCTCTCCAGCACAGCAGCTAGTTCCCTCTACCCCATATTATTGACATTCCCTTCCAATATGAAAAAGTTAGACTGGCCATAGCTCAAATACCCCTAAAAAGTAAGATAGAAAGATCAAAGGTAATGGTGGGGTTATACAGAAAAGGTGGGTTTAACAAACACATATGATTGCTGAATCATTAAATTGATATTTCTTTTAGTCTCCAGTGTCTTAGAGAAGCTAGAAGTAAAAACCTAAAATTGTGGATTTGTAACCCATCCCAAACTCTGAAAATCTTTTCTACAACTAATTGTTGTGCTGTGCTTTGAAATGTATTGCTTTTTTTTGTATACATATTATTTATCAGAAAAAAGTCTATTGCGATGATAAAAATACATTTTATTCCTTCTAGCCTCCTATATTCTGGAGCAGCTAGAAGGAAAAATCTGAGAGGATCATATGGCAGCACATGGCAAACTCTGGGATCTGTACTGTAACTACTTGTTGAAGAGTGCTCTGAAAATTATTGCTTTTTTCTTTCTTTGCTTTGTATATATGTCATAATCTACAACAAAAAAGTTAAAAAAAATGAGAAAGCTGTTATCCCAGATTTTAAAGTAATTAAAATCATAATAAGCTAACAGGATGTAAGACTTTATACCAAAAGTCTAACAACATACAGGAAATGATCAAATTTAGTGAATATTAAAACTTAACAAAATTGACACAAGAAACAAACATTTGTTCCAAAGTTGATACAATAAGCAACAGAAAATCCTAATAGTCCTATACCTATTAAAGAAATTGAATTTACCAAACCTCCTCAAAAGAAAATTTCTGATCCAGATGGGTTCACTGGTAAATTTCTTCCAAATATGCAAAGAAGAAATGATACCAACCTAGTCCTATCAAAACCTGGTGACGATGAGGGATTTTAACTGTTGACATGATTATATTGAGATTTAAGAAAAGTAATGCAGGTTATAGAACACAAAGGAGAAGTCCAGATGGGAGTGACAGGAAATGATGCCTTCCTTACTAGGGTATGGGAAAAAGTGGATATTTTGAAAATTATATGGGATATTTATAATTTATCTATTGTCTGGATATTGGGAGTTAAAGGAGAGAAAGAAAAGTCAAAGATCTCACACAGGTTCTGATTTGGGTGATTTCTTAAGTTCTGTGTGAGGTGAAGCAGGTTTTGGCAGAGGCCTTGGGGCTGGATTAAGTTCAGTTTTGAATCTGAAATGACGAGTTGGCAGTTGGATTTACAGAAAGGTTATTGGGATGGAAGGAGAAATTTGGAGACTTCGCCATTCAGGTAATCGCCAAAGCCTTGGAAGTAGATGAAATCGTAAAGTATATAGTAAAATAAAAAGGTATGAGCATGGGAAAAATAGGGTACATTCAAGCAGTAATGAGCGGAAATAAAAAGACAATTTGGTGGAGACTGAGAGTGAGTGTTCAGAGAGGTGATTCAATTCAGGAATACTTATAAAACACCTTCTATGGGCAGAAGACATAACACATATTGACCACTGAGCATATAGCGATGTTTGAAACAAAGCCTCTGCTCTCAAGAAACCTAACATACAGTAAGCAGGAAGAGAATTAAGAGTGTGTTATAACTGAAGCAGTGAAATGTAATAGAAAGAACACAGTTTTAGAACTGAATCTCAGCTTTTAAGCTATTGGCTTCATAACCTTGGACAATTCACTTGATTTCTCCGAGTCTCTAGTTCTTAGTCTGTACAAGAAAGAACATAACATAATACCTACATTTAAGATTGTGGTGGGAGTTGAATGAAATGGTGTAGGTAAATTTCAAAGAAGATGTGCAAACTCACATGCATGTGTTTATATGTCAATCAAGTGATGGACAATGAGATACTTCTGTGAGCAAGATGGACTAATGATTTCCTTAAAATTTAAGTGAATATCTTTCATTTAGAAGAGCACCATCTACATCTTCTCACTTAATCTTTCCTGAAGACTATAAGTTAGGGTTGATTATCCCTACGGTATGATGAAAAAACTGAAGCTGAGATGAATGAGTGATTGAACTTATTTGGTGAAACATAACCATGACCAGATCCAGAATTCATTTTAATTTTTGTATGTAACTGTTTCTGGGAGAAAACATATGTTAGAGCCATTGTTTCTTGGGAAGTTGTTTCTACAAAACTGCTACATGATTCTGAAAGACCAAAAGGAAAAAAAGTAATCTATTCGTTGTTTTTGGTGATCTGATATAGATAATACTTGCAACTTTGGATATAACAGTAATAGAAACTTCTTGAACATGTAGAGTGTCTCCTGTTCACTGAAACTAGAATAATTTCTGGCAAGTATCAGAGCTCAAAATATATTTGTTGACTTAAATAAATGAATGGGTCTGGCATCGTTTTGAAAGGAGTTGTTATTTCCAAGTGTATTTTCCACATAATCTAGATTTTGCCTTTTAAAAAAATTGCATTGCACTCTTCTCCACGTTCTTAAAGAGACACTCTATTCTAAGCTTCATTTAACTATTTTCAATTAATCATATTAATAATTAATAAAGAAGATTGTGTTGTCCATCATTAGTGGTGCTAGAAGTCATTGAGGTTTAAAGAGTTATTTTTCCCCAATGTCATGGCCACAGAATGCTTCTGCACTGCAGTATGTGCTTTTCGTATGCAGCTTAGAGGTCAGCAATTTGAGGCAATTTTTGTTTATCATTTACCAAAATAAGAAAAAGCCTCCTCCTTTCTTTTTCCCATCCTATGTATGACAACAACAAGCCTTCTTATTGCCAAATACTTATCTGTCTCATTTATGTGATTTTCTTGAGAGCAGACAGCACATCTTACTATTTTTATTCTCTTCAACCTAAGTAGAGTTCTTCTCACATATGAAGTGCTAAACCTGCATTTGTTGGACTGATGAATAAATGAAATAATTTCTCATTGTTTCTTCATGTTTGAGTGTCTTTCTTTTTGCTATGAATGTAGCAGACCCCTGCATATTGCCTAATCCTCTCTTTGGTTTTGTTGCTTCTAAGCTAAAATGAGTTAAAATTAAGTGGCTCTATCATACCCTTTGGAATAAAGTTTCCAAATGTGTTCTGAGGGAGCTAGTTACAAGACTTTGTTTTGTATGCTGTATGGTGGGGGTCACATTTCATTCTTTTTTCCATGTGATTATTCTGTTATTGCAGCACCATTTATTGAATAATTTCTGTTTGAGGGGGGAAGTGCATGGACTGGGAACAAGGATTTAAAAAAATATGTGTGCATGCGTGTGTGTGTGTGTGTAAGCATGGGGTGGGGGCTCCTGATTAAAGTTTAAAAAGAAGAAGTTGTTGAATAAGTAACCTTGAAGTAATTTACTCATTCAACTATTATTTAGGCACAGAGTTGCTCATTCTTTTTACTGCCTGTTTTGGTTTGCTAAAACTGATGAAATGCAATATTACCAGAAATAGGCTGGCTTTTAACAATAGGGATTTATGAGCTTACAAATTTACAGTTTTAAGGCTGTGAAAATGTCCAATTAAATGTCAACAGGGTGATGGTTCTCTGAAGACTTGTTCCCAGAGAACTTGGCCTCCTCTGTCAGATAGTAAAGCACATGGCGAAGTCTGCTGGACCTTCTCTGCCCGGTTTCATTGCTTCAGCTTCTAGCTTCTCCATCTTTGACTTTTCCTCTAAACTTCTCTGGGTGTTTCTCTCTCTCTTTTAGCATCTGTCTCTCACATGTTCTGTGGGGCTCTTCTCTTAATTCCATCTCTATGTGTTTTATCCTCTTCTAAAGGACTCCAGTAAGAGGGTTATAACTTCCCTTAGGTGAGGAGGGTCACATCTCAATAGAAATAACCTATCAAAACATTCCACCCACGACAGGTCTACACCCACAGGAATGGATTAGCTGCTCTTTTCTGGGATACATACAACTTCAAACAACCACACTGCCATCATTATATGGTCTCACTAAAGTCCACTATTGACTCATAGGAACAAGTCCTTATCTTTGGATTTCATAATCGGAGGAAGAGAGTTGTGAAGGAAAACTTCTTCTGATCCTTTGCTCATTCATGACACACGCTGGCCTAATTCAATAGCTCTTTACTGGCACATTCTTATTGCACTAATTGAGATTTTGGACAAAAATTAAAATTGCTGTGACCACCATGTGTAGACAACTGCAAATGTTCAGATGACTCTGAGTTATAATTTGGTTATAATTTATTTTCTTGACAGTGAAAATACAAAGAGCAAATACATTTTCTTCATAAGAGTCTAGGTTAATGTATATGGTAAATAGAAATTCAAGTTTACATATGTTGTGATTCTCTTTAAGTGATATACACTTGAATGACTATGCCAAACATTTAGTACAAAACCTGGCACATAGTAAGTGCCACATTAGTGATAGCTGCTATTATTATCATGTTTCATTATAATTAACTTTTACTTCCTTGGTAGTGGCACTAACTGGCATACACAACCAAGTTCTATCCATTAGATATGGTTTGCAGAATATTTAGTAAACATCAAATATACATAACCAGAGCATGTTTGATGATTCATATCAGCTTTGTAAGTTGTGAGATGTTGTAGTAGTTAGGTTCAAGTGTCAACTTGGCCAGGTGAAGGTACCTAGTTCTATTGCTGTGGACATGAGCCAATGGTGTGTGAACCTCATCTGTTGCTGATTACATCTGCAGTCAGTTAGGAGGCATGCCTGCTGCTATGAATGATGTTTGATTTAATTGGCTGGTGCTTAAATGAGAGAGCACAATGTAGCACAGCCCAAGCAGCTCAGCATACCTTATCTCAGCACTCACAGTTCAGCTCAGCTCAGGCCGTTAGAGATGCAAAAAAGAATCACCCCGGGAAAAGATGTTGGAACCCAGAGGCCTGGAGAGAAGACCAGCAGAGATCACCCCGTGCCTTCCCACATAAGAAAAAATCTCGGTTGAAAGTTAGCTGCCTTTCCTCTGAAGAATTATAACTAAACAAATCCCCTTTCATTAAAAGCCAATCCATCACTAGTGTGTGGCATTTTGGCAGCTAGCAAACTAGAATAGATGTCATGATATTATCTAGAATGAAAATCATCATGTCAGCCTTTTAGAAGTAGGGTGATCCCACCTTAGTTTGACAGTTTGTTAGGAATATAAAATATGGAATAATATTCGGATGCCTCTTCAATGGGAATTAACAAATAAAATTATGATAGTTGAATTTTTTTGTGATTAGAGGGTTGGTGAACATACTTTTCTTCTTCAAGACTGGTTCTAACTTGCAAAAATTCCTTTTGTTCACATTTCTGGCACTGGTAACAGCAATGGTACTACACTCAAAGAGAATACAGAGATAAAGGTGAAATTATTGTCAGGGCGCTTGAGATACCAACATACCCAAGACCCCAGAGGAAGTGAGAAGAAGGCTTGAGATTGGGGCCATACAGTGTCATGTGGGTGTTGAAGGATTGATTTCCAGGAAGCATCTACTAGATAGATAGAACAAGGCACTAACAGATCTTGCAGACCAACTATGAATTCCAGGTCAGTCTCTCACTAGCTGTGTAACACTTGGCAATTTTTTAACCTCTCTGAACTTCAGTTGCCACTCTTGGAAAATAAGGACAATAATGTATAGGTCCAGGATTGTTTCAGGATTAAATTTAATGATTGTAAAATGCTTAGCATAGTGCCCAGCAAGTCAAATGATTTTTCTAAGCATCATCACAATCATCACCATCCTCTTCATTGCTATTGTGGCTGGGAATTATTTTATGAAATGGAAGAGTTCTCCATTTTTTCCCCTTTGATTTTCCAAAAGCCTAGATCCTTGGGAGAATTTAACATTTTGGGAGGAGGTAAAAGACAAGAAGAAGAAGCAGCAGAATGGCTTGGAAGAAACATGAGAATTTGGTGAAGGAGGAGAGAAGAGTCAGTTCCAAAGAACAGAGAAGATTGCAGTGCGCTGGCTGTTGGCACCAAAACCAGAGGCAATCTTGAGTACCTTGTGTTTCAAGTGTGGCCCAGAGCTGCAGAGTAGCTAGATGTGGGTGTCTCATCACTTGAGCCTGGGAACTGATTACTGGCTACCACAGCTGAATCTTTCCCTGACTCCTTACATAGGCTAAGATTCTGGGAACCTGACATGGCCTGTGACTGAATATGGTGAGAGAGTCTCCAGGAACAGGTGAGGAGGTTTTCTGCTAATGCTGAAGCTTGGACCATGAAGCAAAATTTAAATTGATTTAAAAAAAAAGATTAATTATCAATTTTGCACACCCAAACATGGACATTGAAGCCCAGACCTTCTACATTTTAAATGACATTACCGTTCTTAATATTTTTATTTTGTAACCCAAGTTTATTTCAATGAATCCTTCTTTTCCATTTGATTGTACTAGGTGATTGCTCTTTTTTGAGCACTCATTGTCATACCATCCATCATAACAGCATCTAACCTCATCTTTCACTACTAGTCAGTCTGTAACTCTGACTACTTTATACTCTGCTGCCAAACTTTTCATTTTAAGAAACCAAATAAATTATTATACCCATTCTCCTGCTTCAGATCCTCTGGTCCAAAAAATTTAGTCCTAGGAACCTCATAACTTGGCCTTAACCCAACTTCTAGCCCATCTTTTGCTCATCTTGGCCTATGCACTATTATACTTTTATTCCATTTCCCAGAAGCCTCAGGAACCTTTCACAGTTTTCTGTCTCTACCGGAGATATTGTCCTCCTTTCCCTCCCACATTCAACTGACAAAACCTCTGTTTGTTGCACAACACCTAACTGAGAAATCAACTTCTCTGTGAAAACTCCCCCTACTTCCCCAAGCTGAATAGGTTGTTCTTCTCACTGGGTGATTCGGTTTGCTAAAGCTGCTGGAATGCAATATAAGAGAAACAGGTTGGCTTTTAACAATAGGGATCCATAAACTTACAATTTACCGTTCCTAGGCTCTGAAAATGTTCCAATTAAGGCATCAACAGGATGCACCTGGACTCTGAAGAAAGGCTGCTGGCATCTGGAATACCTCTGTCACACGGGAAGGTGCATGGCCAGCATCTGCTTGTCCTTCGCGCCTTGTCTTGCTTTCAGTCTTTGATTCCTGTGGTTTTCTCTCTGAGCATCTGTGGGTCCTCTCTTAGCATCTCTAGGGCTACTCACCCTCTGTGATCTCTCTCTGGATGTTTCTCTCTGAAGCTCCCTGAGCTCTCTCATAAAGGGCTCCAGGAAAGGGTTAAGACCCACGTTGAATTGGTGGGTCTTAACTGAAACAACCTAATCAAAAGGTTCTGCGCACAACTGGTCTGCACCCACAAGATTGGATTAGAAGAACCCAGCCTTTTCTGGGGAACATAGCTTCAAACTAGCACACTGGGTTAACATAAAGCATCTCCCCTTTCTGTAAAGGCACTTGCCTCAGTCTCTTTGTTTTCCTAGGATGGCATTCTGGGAAAAAGAAAGAACACATATATGCACAAAGAGACTTCTCTCTGCCATGATTTTTGCTGGATAATTACATATCTAAATAGATGTTATATTTTAAATATATATTTATATTAAATATACTTATACATATTCAATATACATTTATGCATAAATTTATTATAAATTGATTGAGACTAAATATATATTTATAGATATATTTAATATGTAATATATTTATGCATGCATTTGTTTATATGTGTAATCTCATTTAAGATTCAAAACAAACCTACATGGCTGGTACAGAGCAGAGAGGCAGTGTCCCAGAGGAGGTGGTGTGGAAATGAATCTTTGAGGTAACTAGGAAGTGGGAGGAAAGACGTTCCCAGAAGAGGCAACAGCCTGAGTCAAGTCTTATAATCAGGAAGGAGCATGTGGATGCAATACTCAAGAGGAAGGAGGCAGGGAAGACATATTTTTTGCATTTCTGGCATGTTTTTGCCAGCACCATGTTTAGCACCTTATAAACATATGACTAAGCCTTACGTTTTACACCTTCAGATTTCCTCTGGGGTCATCAATTTTTTTCTAAGAAGAGCTAAGGAGGGTCATGGCAAATTAGCTATGGTTGGAGCTTTGGATTTAACATGCCTGATGTCATCCTGGCTCTGGAAAACAAACTCAGTGATATCATCCACAGATGGGGCTCTGTGTACTTTTGTGGTCTGCAGGCCGATACACTGTGGTTTCTCAGTAAGGGAAATGTTGCACATCTGGGAACAATCTAATCTGAACCCTCAGCAGGATAGCCTCCTTGATTTGTTCAGTCAACAGTTGCTGTGCATTGTCTTTATAAGAAATGATCATTAAATAATGGAGACGTGGGCTTTAGTTTATACCAATGGTTCCCAAAATGTGGTTCCCGGACCAGCAGTATCACCTGGGAATTTGTTAGAAATGCACATTTTTAGGCTGCCATAATCCTACTGAATCAGAAACTCTGGAGGGGAGGCTCTTTGATATGTGCTTAGCAAGCACAATTCTGATGCATGCTAAAGTTTGAGGATCTTTGGTTTATATAATGTTTATTTGTATTAGTTCCATTTAAACAAAAATACATAGGAAGGAGAAAACTACAAACCTCATTGCTCATAGAAGGCAATCTTTTGCATAGAAGGTAATCTTTTCAAACACCTTTTCATATTGAATGACCAATAATACATAAGCATCATAGCTACAAGTACCAATCTTAGGGTATATACTCTATTAGATAATGTTTTAAGCCAGAAATTGCAAACCATTGGACCACAGGCTGAATTCACCTTGCAATGCCTAGACTCATTTTGTTTGGCATGTGGAGTGTCACAAGAAATAGAAAATTTCACATAAAAATTCAGATATCTAGCTTTTTTATAGACAATCTCAAAACCCAGAGCTGTTATTTCCACATGGCAGCAGGAGGTAGGAATGGTGTGGTTGCCCCTTTGGACTATCTGGTCAAGTTCTTTGTGAGCTCTACTTCTAGTCAACTAATAAATGACCTTATGGATTAGTAAAAATGCTTAATGCTACTTCATTATTTGCTTTGCCAATGAATGAGACTGTAATCTTTCTGGATTTTACATACCTGGGACCACTCATGGTGCTAGTTAGGATTTTCAGAGGCCTGGGAACACAGTCTCATGGTGTCTTTTGCAGGCTCCTCTTGCTCTGAGACCCCCAGCAGCAGGTGGGCCATTGGTTCTCTTGGAGACTCTGAGTGAAAGGCAGTCCTTCCTCAAGCTGCTTTACTGCCTGATGAGGAGAAATAGTCAAAATGCATACAAAATTACCATGTTTTAAATGTGGCACAAACTGCCAACTGTACATGGTGCTCTGCAAAGAAGGATCACCACAGCCTTAAAAGATGAAGAACTGGGTCACAGTAATCTTCCAATTTGTGATAAATTTCACATCATTCACTTTATTTAAATGGTACTAGGCCAACAGATGTACTGAAGTTTCCAAGTTCTCCACACAATTCAAAGAATTGCTTAATATATTCTCATTGAACTTGCCAGCTACGAAAATCCTATGCAGGCCATCTAAGTAGACTTTGGGCAGAAAGATTATTGTGATGCTTAACTTAAGTTCTCCCTCTTACTTTATCTTTTCTGAGAGGAATAGTCAGAGGGGAGTTTGTCTGGCCCCCAGTCTATGAATACTGCTTTACAACATGAGTCTACTGAGCCTTCTGTGCTAGGCTCAGTGGGCACAGAGATGAATAAACCATGGTGGCAGTTCTTAGAGAGTTTGTCACCTGGGAGGAAAGACATTCACAGGCCACACAATAAAAAATCTTCACCTGGCTGTACAATGGGGAATGCTCCAAGGAAAAGTGGGTGCTGGGACTGAGAGAACAGGAAGAACATGGGGTAGGCAAAATCAGCAAGTATCTAATGGGGCAATTATTCCAGGCAATAGAGAGAAGGAGAAGACTGCATCTAAGGCTCTTCCCTCTGTGTGGCCCTTTGGCTCTCTTCTGCACCCTCTATACACACTTAAAGAGGTTTGAAGGGTGCTGTGCTATTTACATGTCTTTAATCTCCCTGGATTATTTTACATGATGGGCCAGTGCTGATCCCACCAGCTTTTCTTCCCTTGTCCATAACCCTTTCCATTTTTCTCTCTTTTAATGCTTTCTTTCTCTTCCCTCAAATCACAACAGTAACAAATAAACTGGCTTAGAATGGAGGTAATATATAGGTATGTTGTTTGCTTGAACTTGGGTTGGCTCAGTCCTTTGGGGTGCACTGGGGTGAGGCAGATGTTTCACTTTTGAATGAAAGTGAGCCTTGGCTTGAGTTCCCAGAAAATCCTCTGCTTATTGATGTCAAATTTTGGAACAGGTTAGAATTAACTTTCAGCAGTTGCTGTTGCAGAAGGAATCAGCTGTTTACTGGTGGAAAAGAGAAAGGAATTAAGTAGAAATAGGCACAAGAAAATTGAGTCCCCATTCCAATTCTGCCAGTACCTGTGTCAGCATGACAACAGGAATACACACTTCATACATGTGAGCAGAACTAGACCATGAGCTTATCAAGAGTCTGGGCAAGATCTCATTCATTAAAAAATTATTACCTTATGTATAGGTTTTTATTCAGGATGTCTGGCCTAGTTCCTGCCACATAGTAGTTTGGTAATAAATATTTATTGGATCATTCATTTACTTAACACATATTTATTGAGAGATTGCTATTTGCCAGGTATTGTTTTAGGTGCTTGTAATATCTCAGTGAAAAAACAAAAACAGAAACAAGACTTTTCCCTGGTGGAAATTCCATTATGTTTAGTGAGGAAAATATTACTTGTGATTAATAAGCAATAAGAATTATAAATAAATACATCTTAACATCTGTTAGAAAATGTGTGTCATGGAAAAAAAAGATGAACCTAGTAATGGAATAGGAAGGGTCAAGGGGAGTGAATATAAGCAGGTTGTAATATTAAATGGAATTGTCAGAGTGACATTTGAGAACAGAACAGAAAGAGCTGAGGGAGTGATCCATGCAAAGATCCAGGGGGAGAATATTCCAGGCAGAGAGAGCTGTGCAAAGATCCTGCAACAGCAAAGCTAATGACCCTGAGGCAGGATGAGCAGGGACAGAAGTAAGAGGGTCACAACAGGATGCAGGTCATATAGGACCTCATAGACAATCATAAAGACTGACTTTTACTCTGAAATAGAAAGTCTTTGCAATTTTTTAAGGCTAAAGGCAAAGTGTTCCTATTTACCTTCTTAAAGGATCACTTTGGTTGCTTTGCTAATGACAGAATTTAGAGGACAGAGGAAGAGGCAATGAACAGACTGTCATATAGTGACTCATAAAATTTACTCTGGGATGCCTAGACAATGAGTTGGACAGAGGATCAGAAAGTCCCATTCTCCTAGTGGAAGGGGTTGCAACCAAGCTCTCTTATGATGTAGCAATTGGATTATTGTTCCAATTCTTCACTCTATCTCAGTCATCTCACCTTTGCCAAGTGATTTTGTAGTACCTCCCACTAGAGTAGGCTGAGTATATTTCCCTGACTGCTGTATAGGAATGATCTTGATCATGTGGGATGAGGGGACGGCACAGCTACATGTGCCTCTCTTTTCTTACTGACTCTTGTCAATGAGAATTCTATAATGAATCCTGATGCTACCTCACATATCATGTTGTTGCAAAATTTGCCCCCCAAAATAATACGTTACAGGTGGCAATCTAGAAAAGATCCAACTTGCACCTACATAACAAATTAGGAAACTAGAGGTTATTGCAGCTATTCAGAAAAGAGATGGTGGTGGTAGGACTAGGGTGGCAGCAGTGGAGGTGGTGAGAAGTGCGAGTCTCAATATTTGGAAAATGTGGAATCAACATGATTTCTGATTGAGTGAAATGTATGAGAGGAGAAAATGGTCAAGAATGACTCTCTAGCTCTTGGCTTGGGCAACTGGAAGGATGGATGAGCCATCTACTGAGATGGAGAAGGCTGTAAGAGGAAGTTAGGGGTCACGTTGAATGTGAAGTGTCAATAGGTTGGGTCATGTTGAATGTGAGCTGTCATTTAAGCATCCGAGTAGAACTTGACTACAGCAGTGTAGTATTTGGGAAAGAGGGCTGAGCTTTAGATGTACCTTTTTTGTGGCATTTGCAATTAGATTATATTTAGCTCTCAGATCACTAAGAAGAAGCTGTTGAGGGACAAAGGCCTGAGCCTCCCAACATTAAAAGATCTTGGAAAAAATGAAGACTGATCAAGTGATTTAGAGAAGAAGCAACAAACACGGCAGGAGAAAAACCAGAGTATGTGGTGTCCAGGAAATCACATGTAGGGAAAAGGGGAGATAAACTCTGTTCATGCTGTTCTGTTGTTAGATTAAGTCAGGTGAGGACTTGGCATTGAGCATTGGATTTAGCAAAGTGAAGGTCATAGGTGACCTGGTAAAAAGCAGTTTCGTGGAGTGGTGCTGGTGAAACCAGACTATACTCAATGAAAATGAGAATGAAGGAATGTACAATAGTACAGCTGCTGTGGAAAACCACAGGGGCGGACCCTCAGAAAGTTAAGTATAGAATTGCTGTATGATCTGGCAGTGCTACTTCTATGTATATACCCAAAAGAATTAAAACAGGAACTTGAAGAGCTATTTGCACACTGACATTTATGGCAGCATTATTCACAACAGCCCAAAGGTGGAAGCAACCCAAGCGTCCATCAATGGGTGAATGGATAAACAAAATATGGCATATACAAACAATGGAATATCAATCAGCTTTGAGAAGGAATAACGTTCTAAAACATGCTACAACCTGGACGAACTTTGAAGATATTATGTTGAGTGAAATAAGCCAGATACAAAAAGTAAAAAATTGCATAATTTCACTGAATATGAAATAATTAGAATGTACAAATTCATAGTCAGAAATTAGAATACAAGGGCAGGGGGGAGGGCCGGGCTGCAGTTCAGAGAGTTAATGCTTCATTGGAACAGAGTTTCTGTTTGGGGTGATGGAAAAGTTTTGGCAGGTAAATGGATAGTGGTGATGGTAGCACAATTCTGTGAAGGTAATTAACTCCACTGAACTTTATACTTGAATGTGGTTGGAAGGTGGAATTTTATGTTTATATACATTACCAAAGTAAAAGTTAAAACAAACAAACCAACCATAGAACCATTCAACACAAAGAATGAACCATAATGTAAACCATGGCCCATAGTTAATAATATTATAATAATGCAACAAAGGTACCACACAAATTCAAAATGCTGATAGTAGGAAAAACTGTATATGTGTGTATGTGTGTGTGTGTGTGTGTGTGTGTGTGTGTGTGTGTGTGTGTGTGTGTGTGTGTAGTGGTGGGTAGGGGGTTATGGGAATTCTGTACTTTCTGCATAATTTTTCTGTAAACCTATAACTGTTCTGACAAAATTTTTAAAATAAAAAATACATGGCACTTTATATGTAAGCATTAAAAAAAAAAGAAATGGAAGGAGAAAAATTCGAAACAGTGAATACTGACAACTCTTTCGGGGATGGGTGGTGCAGTATAATGAAAAACTTCTCTGGGCTCTGTCCTCAGTTCCTGGGGGAAGTGACCTCTGACTCTTCAAAATTTCCTGTGATAGGAAATTTTCCTTCTTCTTCTTGTTGGACCTGGGGCCACAGCTGATGCTAAAGTAACAACAGGGAGGGGTCAGCCACACCTTTGGTCTTAGGGTAGAGGCTGGCTCCACCAGAAAGACCAACCCTGTCATTAGGGGGTTGGGGCTTTGAGCCAGGAGGGATCTGTATATAGTGTTCAATCACGATTTCTTTGATTCCATTAAGCATGCCTACATAATGAGACCCCATATAACTGGAGGGCACTGTACGCTCCCGTGAGCTTCCCTGATTGATACAACACATCAATGCTGCGCTGGGAGGGTGATGTGTTCTGACCCCAAGTGGGGAGGTCACAGAAGCTTGTGTTTGTCCTGCCAGACCTCCACCATGCATCTTCTCTTGACTTCCTCTAATTTGTAACCTTTTACCCTAGAAAAGCTATAATCCTAAGTATAGAACTTTCAGTGAGGTCTATGGGTTGGGATAGAGAATTATGGAACCAGAGAGGGCTATTAGAATCCCTGAGTTTGTAGCTAGTTGGTCAGAAATCTGGGTGGCATGGGCCCCCCAACAATCTTGTAGCGGACCTGTGAGGTCTGGGCCTGCCTCCGAGTAGGCAAGAGTCAGAATTGAATTGGTTGAGGCCCCGCAGGATTTACAGTTGTTGTCAGAAGCTATTGTGGACATTGACTACCTACATAGGTGGTAGCAGGCAGGGAAGGTGGGATCATGAGGGGGACTTTGGTTTGTTTTCTTTAAAAGGAATAGATGTATATTAGCAGTAAAAGTTTTTTTTTTTTTTGTATTTCCTAGTGAGCAATACAAAAGAAGATTAGAAAGGAAAAGTTCCCGCTTGAGAGAGAAAAATGGAAGCTATAGGAAAAAGAAGGGAAAATCATGGAAACATTCTTTGCGTACGAGACCGGCTGGCTCTTTGTTGCACGCAGAAGGGTCATGGCTGCGTTTGCCTGCCCACAGCCCTCCTCACACGCATGCGCCTTGCTTGCTGACCTGTCAGCCTCCTCACCGTGAGGGTCATGGCTGCGTTTGCCTGCCCACAGCCCTCCTCACACGCATGCGCCTTGCTTGCTGACCTGTCAGCCTCCTCACCGTGAGGGTCATGGCTGCGTTTGCCTGCCCACAGCCCTCCTCACACGCATGCGCCTTGCTTGCTGACCTGTCAGCCTCCTCACGGTGAGGGTCATGGCTGCGTTTGCCTGCCCACAGCCCTCCTCACACGCATGCGCCTTGCTTGCTGACCCGTCAGCCTCCTCACCGTGAGGGTCTCTCAGCACCCATCTGATTTTGCATCCATGGCACTTCTTCTCTCCCTGCCAGATAGTGGGACTTGGAAAGCTTTGTTGAATGAATAAGATTGGATTTCCATCCCCTATTTTCTCTTGGCCATAGAAATTTCACAACAAAGAAGATATAAATGAAGGAAACCTCTCTGTCCATCCTCCAGAGACTTCAGGAAGGGCTACAAACTCAAACATTCATCTGGTTTTCATAAGAATGAGTCAAAACACCCTCATCGTTATTTCTTTTTTCTCCCACATACCATTCTAGGGTCCAGAGGAAGCCATAGAAACTCGATTTTCTTTGAGCTCTCCCTCCAGGTTCCTTATAAAGTAATTAATCTACTCCAAATTTCAAAAGCTGCAACTCACATTCGCCTGGAGTCTGAGTCCAAAGCTGAAATCCAGAGCAGCAGTGATATCAAGATTTCCACAATTATGCAATTTTAGGAAACAACCGGGTTTTCAGCAACCTGTAGGAATAGCTGAGACTTGCACTGGGCACATACGAACCTGTTCTTACTCTGGATTCCCCTCCATTCCCTCACAGCCACCCCTCCCCAGGGGCCTCAGTGCCCTTGAGCCAGTATGAGCAGTGGGCTGGGCATTCAAGAGAGCTGGACACCCAGGGAGCACATGTGTTGTGGGTCTCTGCTGTACATTTTCACCCCATTTAAACTTACTGTCCTGCCAGCAGTGAGCACCACTTAGGGTGATAGGACAATATAGTTGGAAGGGACCTTTGAGATCTTCTAGTTCCTTCTGTTTATTTTACAAATAAAGAAACTGAAACCCAGAAAAGGAAGTAACCTCCCAGTGTCTTTTTCTACTTAGTAGCAAAGTCCAAGTTTCTTAGCAAATAAATAAAGAAACCAACCAATAAATACGTAAATCAGGATACTTCTTTTGATATAATGGTTCCAAGCCATTGACGACTCCTTAGCCTAACTATATTTCTAAAGCTATATGTGTATATGTAGTCTTCCATCATATCTATCCATTTTTCTATCTGTCTGTTAATCTCTCTGAAAAAGTGTTTTCTAGATTTATGGCGACTTGCAAGAAATCAATGATTCTTTTCTCCTAAGGATAAAGACAATACAACACATGAGTCATTCTAAAGCATCAACAAATTTCATTTTCTTCTACATCTAAACATAGATGTAATAGGAATCTCTTTTACTTGTCTACCATTTTAATGTTTACTACACTTTCACTTGCATTATCTCATTTAATCTTGACATGCGGTTGTTGTGAGATAGGTTTTTCCACCCCCAGTTTATATTTTGCAGGAATTGAGGCTCAGAGAGACTCAATGATTTGCTCAGGGCATGAGGCAGCACATGGCATAGTGATGGACTTGTGTTGCCAAACCTATTAAGCCTCCCACAATTCAACTGATAACCTAAAACTGCACAGAAAAAAGAAGAAATAATTTGGGGTGCAAAATATTTCTGGTCTTTTCTTGCCCCACATCTTAATCCAGGGAAATTGAAGTGATATTCTCTTTAATAAAATTAAACGATAATTTTATCAATTTATCTAAGTGACATCTCTTAGATAAAACCCTTAATTTTGGAAGATGCTAAAATTCCACCTTTTCAATTATGCTAGTAGTTACTTCAGATACAATGATTCAAATGATACAAAAGTCAGCTCTGATGTTGAATCTGATATTAAATAATGAATAGATTCAAAAGCCCATGAATGAGATGGTGTGGTTGCAAAGATATTGATTGATTCTCTTTTATCTTTACTATCTCTGTGACCCCAGAATCTCATTCATAGGTTTTGACATCTGTAAAGTGGCTATACTAGCATCTAAAATTTATCCTTATATAGGAATTTTAAGGATCTAACAAAACACAAAGTAAAACTCTCTGAAATTTTTGAATTTCTATGTAGATGTAAATTATTTTTCTTAATTATAATGATAAAAAGATTGAAAAAAATGATGAAAGTGGGCATATTGGTCATGGTGACAAAGACGAAAAAGAAAACACATAAAATGTACTGAAGTTGAGCCTGAAATTCTTTTCAGAATAGTAGTGAAATAAGCAAACACATGATTGACTTATGGTATAAGGGCTAGGGAGCTTTATAAAACCATTTTGTCAAATAGATTTGTAACAAGAAGAGCAATTTGCTTTGTTTTATTAATATACCTACCATACAAATTTGATAGATCATTAATTAAAAAAAATTTTTATTGTGAAATATAACATGTATACATAAAAAGCAATACATTTCAAAGTACATTGTAACAAGTAGTTACAGACAGATTTCAGAGTCTGACATGAGTTACAGTATCACAATTATAGGTTTTTCCTTCTAGCTGCTCCAAGGCACTGGAGACTGAAAGAAATATCATTTAATGATTCAGCAGTCATACCTATTTGTTTGTATCTTCTCTGTTATTACTCCCCCTTCTCCTTTGATCTTTCTCACAATCTTTAGGGGTATTTGGGTTATGCCCATTTTTTTATGTTGGAAAAGGGTGTCAATAATATGGGCTAGGGGATGGAACTAGTTGATGTCCTGCAGAGGCTGGCCCCTTTGGATTTTAGGACTTATCTAGCCTAGGAGCTATCTGGAGGTTGTAGGTTTCTGGAAAATAATCTCAGTGCCTGAAACTTCTGTAGAATCTCAGATAGAGCCCTATGTGTTCTTTAGGGTTAATAGGAATGGCTTTGGTTGGGGTTTGGAAAACCGTGGTAATTACAATATCTAGCTGAAGTGTGCATAAGAATAGCCTCTAGAATAGCCTCTTGGCACTATTTAAATTTTCTTAGACATCGATATCTTATTTTATTACATTTCTTTTGCCCATTTTGGTCAGGAAGGTGTAGTAATCCCATGATGCCAGGGCCAGGCTCATCTCTATGAGTCATATCCTAGGTTGCTAGAGAGACTTTTACTCCAGGAGTCATGTCCCACATAGAGGGGAGGGTAATAATTTTCCTTGCAGAGTTAGGCAGAGAGAGAGAGAGAGAGAGAGAGAGAGTTCACATCTGAGCAACAAAAGAAGTTTTCTGGAAGTAACTCTTAGCCATAACCATAGGTAGGCTTAGCTTCATTGCTACAGAAATGTTTCTTAAGAGCAAGCCTCAAGATCAAGGGCTTGGCCTATTGACTTGGGAGTCCCTAATGTTTGACACAGTATCAGGGGTTTCCCTGAATGCAAAGCTTAATTGTTCTTTATTTTAACTCCGGTCTCTTACGGGACCTTCCAATGCATTTTAAGTACCTGCTCAACATAATCTGGAAGACCATAAACTTCTATAAATGAAGGAGATCTGCAAACTCAAATTAGTTCCACCTTGTTGCTTCCTAGTAAAAAAAATTAAGACCAAAAAAAAAAAAAAAAGAAAAAAATTAAGACTAGAAGGATGAAGTGAGTGAACTCAAGATGTTCAAAGGGCTTTTATTCATGGTTTGTTTTTTGTAAAAAGAAGTTAAGCATCTTAATCAACATCATAACAAATATTGCTCCTCTCCTTAGGTGTGAAATAATGAAGACATAATAGTCATTCCCTTGGTTATTTAAGCCCTCCCTTCTTGAAATCTCAGAGGGACCTTGATATCATGTAGTGCAAACATTTCCTTTTATAGCCATGAAAACTAAGCCCTGGAGAGCAAAATTACCAGTTTCAATTTTGGATCTTCAATCTGACTCAGCTAACTCTGGCAGGGCACTTTAACCTTCAATACATTTTTAAAAGTTTTGAGCAAGTAAAATTAAGTTGATGGATTTAATGAACTCTAAAACTTTAGGATACTTTATTTTATTCAACAACTCTGAATTATGGTCATTTTAAAGAAAATTCTGAGGTTCAGTTTGGGTAAATGACTTCTCTAAAGTCACACAGCTAGAGCTGAAAGCCAGGGCTTCTGCCTGCAAGTCCATTTTATTTTTAACTAGCATGTTTGCCTGGTGTAGTGAAAGCATCCCTGGACCTACCTGAATCGGGGTACTCAGCCAAGTATTGTCTCTATAACAACAAGCTGTGAAGTGGGAATGGATGACGCTTCTCCTGTGATCTTACAGGGACCAGACCAGGAAAAGTCTGGGAGGTTCTGGAGACACAGGGTAATGAATTATCCCAGAAACACCAAGGAGAAAGGAAGCCCAGGCAGGTCCAAGAGAGAGCACATGCCTAACTGGTCAAGTGTCAGAAAGCAAACAGTGGCATAGGAATCCTTTGGCTGAGGCCACCTTACTTAACTTCCGCTTGTTTATTTCCCTGCCTTTTGTGACTCTTGGATCCTGTTTTGCAGACTTGGAGAGTAATTAGCGTGTTCTGTGTTGCTTGTCACTAGTTGTCCCAGTGTCTCCTTTCTCTGGGCTGTAAATTAGGAATGGTCTGTTTTTCTCATAACATATTTTCCACTTTCCTGGGAACAACTTGTGACTTCAGTTGTAACCATAGGGACTAGACAGATGTCGGGCAGCCTTCTCCAGTGAGGTTTTTGCAGGCGGCAGTCCTTCCTTGGGGCCCGACTGCAAGCTGCAGCCAGAGCTGCAGGGTTCATCTTCTTCCCAGTCTGGATAACAGTGACGCATTCTCACTTCTGCAGCACTCTGGAGCCCTGAGAAGAGAGCCTTCCAGCCTGTTATCTTTGCCTCTCTAGAACTCTGCCCTCCTTGCCTCTGTAGGTTGTGGTGTAAAGGAAGCTTTCTAAGTTAAAGGTTGTCTCCAAGAATTCCTCGCTGGGTGTGTGTTTATGTATGTTGTGTTGTGTGTGCGTGTGTGTGTGTGTGTGCGCGTGTGTGCATTCAAATTCAAGTTTCTTTAACACGAAAATTGATTCTTCATGCTTGCTATGCTTATTCCTGTTGTAAGTTTGGAACAAAGCAGTATAATAGAATATCTATTTATGCCTTCATTCTTTTGCCTAGTGAATTTTTACTGAATTCTTCCCATGCTCCAGATACAGTTGACAGATAAAAGGCACTGTCCCTTTCTTCAAATTCATAGATTTAATGAGACCGGCAGATATTAATAATTAGAACGCAACGTGATAAGGTGCAGGAGGTGGGGAGGTGATTGGTCAGGGTGCCGTGGGAACGAAGGGGAGTGCAGGAGTCTCAGCTAGGGACGGGGTGTCTGGAAGCTTCCTGGAGGGAGTGACAGGTGAGCTGAGTTAACCTGGAGGTCGGGTGGGTGGGAGAAGGGCAAGCCGAGTCCCACTCAGAGCACAGGGCACGTGCAGCCGTGGGAAGGCCAGATAGCCCGTGGGGGACCGCGACCCTCGGGAGGTGGGGTTGAAGATAAGGGCAAGGATTAGAATTTGAAGGGCCTTTGGAATTTACCCTGAAGGCAAAAACCCGCTATTAAAGAATCCCAAGCCTCTTGTGTGACAGGATCGGATTTTGACAGTTCCGAAAGATCCCTGGCACCTTTGTGAAGGATGAAACACAGAGGGAGTGGGGGTGGTGAGGGAAACGAGCCAACAAAAACCTTCTTTTGTGATGATTAGAAAAAGAGGGCTGTGTGTGTGTGGGGGGGGGAGGTGGGGGGGAATGGACGCTTTTACTAAGACTTCAAAAGGGGGGAGTGGGCGCCGCCCACAGAACCCTCATTTCTGCTCCAGGGCGCCCGTGGTCTCTGCAGGGCCCCCTGCCAGAGCCCTTTGCACTGCTGTGGGCGACATCTGCTTGGGACGCGCTCACCATTAAGTAAGTGATTCTCTCCTCTAGAGGATTCTGTAAAATAGGTCAACAGGATTATTCTTGGTTACGAGGAACCAAGCAAAAGAGAACAGTTGACACGTGTCGGTGACAGGCCCCGGTGGTTCCTTGACAGCGTTGCTGAGAAGGCGCATGCGGCGTTGGAGACCTACTCCAGAGTCTGCAAACTCAGCGCCGTTGCTCTTCAGTTCGGTGGGACCCTCTCCGAGCTGGCTTTTAAATTCAATCCCTCTTCTCCCCCTTTTTTAGGAGGAGAAGATAAAGTTCACGAAATGCACGCGATATCAGGGATTTATTTTGGAAATGAACTTTAGGGGAATAATCCAGCATCACTGAAGTCTAATACCCAGCACCCCGCAAAGCTTTAAGTAATAGTAGTCTGTGATGTGGGCCCGGCAGGTGTGAAGGTTTCCCCAGCTGCAAAGGTTATACAATTTTCTGGTTAACGTTCAGTTGAAGGGAAAATGAAGGCAGTCAGAGATGGTTAGAATGAAATGTTTGAAGACATCCGCCCGTTTTGTGGGAGACTGGGTGCAAGCCTGGAGGGGGCGCGAACAGTAAAATGAGCTCTTGCTTCCTGCAGGCATGGGCTATTCACTGGGGATGAAAAGGTGAGCTGCCCCAATCTGGTTCATGTCCTCCTGAATTTGCAGATGGGGGAAGGCTGTTAATGAAACAGTGGGATCAGAAGGATAAGTTTTTATTAGACAAATGGGTGGAAAGTGCCTCTGACCACTGAAGCAGCTTTGGCAAGGGAGCTGCAGTGGGGACAAATGTGGCATGTTGGAGGCCAGGCATATGGCCCCTGTGGCTGAATGGAGAGAAATGGCATGAGATGGTATATAGGTTTGAAAATGTTGCTGGAATGCAATATGCCAGAAATGGAACAGCTTTTAAAAAGGGAAAGTAGTTTGGTGGTTGCAATGTACCCCAAAAAGGATCATGTTCTTTTAATCCATTCCTGAGAGTGGAGACCATTTTAGGCAGGAGCTTTTGATTAAATTATTTTAATTAGAAGTGACCACCTCATTCAAGGTGATTCTTAATCCTCTAATTGGAGTCCTTTATAAGAGGATAAAACACTTGTGCATGAACTTAAGAGAAGTTCATAGAAAAAGCCCCAGGGAGCCTAAGAGGAAGCCGGTGAAACAAGAAGGTGAAGCCACAAAACCCAGGAGAAAAGGACCAGCAGATGCCAGTCATGTGCCTGAACATGTGACAGAAGACTCTGGATTGCAAGAAACCTTTTCTCAGAAAAGGTATCATCCTTTGGATGACTTAATTGGAACATTTTTACTGTCTTAGAACTGTAAATTTGCAAGCTAATAAATCCACATTATGAAAAGCCAGTCCATTTCTGCTATATTGCATTGCAGCAGTTTTAGCAAACCAAAACAGATGTTTTCGTTTTTTAATGCTGCTGGAATTCAGTATACAAAAAGTGAGTTTACTTTTATAAAGGGGATTTTTTAAGTTACAACTTTACAGTTCTAAGGCTATAAAAATGTCCAAACTAGGGCATCCAGACAAAGATACCTTGACTCAAGTCATGAGAAGGCATGTGGCTGGCATCTGTATCCTCTCCTGGCTTCTGGTTTCAAATGGCCTTCTCAGCCCCTGTGGCTCCTTCTGGCTTCTGGCTTGCTTAGCATCTCATGGGAAGGCATGGGACAGCATCTAGTAGGGCATCTCATGGGAAGGCACGTGACAGCATCTAGTAGGCTCTGCATCTCCAAACGTCTGTGTCTAGGCCTCTGCTCTCTCTGTTGGCCCTCCAAGAATCTCCAAATTTCTGAGTCCAAGTCACTTTTGAAACAACTGTGTTTTTCCAAAATGTCTCTCTTTTTCAAGGACTCCAGTGAGCTAATCAACAATCACCTTGAATGGGCTGAGTCACATCTCCATCTAATCAAAAAAGTCACGCCCACAATGGAGTGTGTCACGTCCCCTTAGAAGTAATCATCTTACATTCTTTTCATAATAATCCTGTCAAAAACTTTAGAAAATAATTAAATATCAGTTTCCTCAATTATAAAAAACAGTAGATATACATGTATATGCTTTGGTCAAGTGTATTATTTTAAGAATATATCAAAAGCAAAGTGTGTGAATGTTACCAGACAATGAATTAAGCAAATTTGGATCACAGCTTTACACGTTCAGGCACTTTCCTCCAGCCTAATACACCTTAATCTAGAAAGGGGATATCTATATAAAGCATAAGAATAAGCTCACAACTCTGCTTGAAATCTCACAGCTGCTGACACTTTATTTTGTCTCATTTCTCTCTTTCCCCTTTTGGTCGAGAAGACTTTCTCAATCCCTTAATGCTGAGTTCCCACTCATTCTAGGATTTCTGTCCCCCATTGCCAAGGAGGTTTATACCCCTAGGGGTCATGTCCCACATAGAGAGGGGGAGGGCTGTGGGTTTGCTTGCGTGTTGGCTGAGAGAGAGAGGCCACATCTGAGCAACAAAAGAGGTTCTCTGGGGGTGACTCTTAGGCCTAATTTTAAGTAGGCTTAGTCTATCCTTTGTGGGGACAAGGTTCATATGAACAAACCCCAGATTGAGGGCTCAGCCTATTGATTTGGTTGTCCCTACTGCTTGCAAGAATATCAGGAGTTCTCCAAATGGGGAAGTTGAATTTTCCCCCTTTCTCATCATTCCTTCAAGGGGACTTTGCAAATACTTTTTTATTCACTGTTCAAATGACTCTGGGATTTACTGGGGCATCACTCTGGGATTTATCATCTCCCTCGCTTTTGAAGGACCATTTGGCTGGGTACAGAATTCTTGGCTGGAAGTCTTTCTCTATCAGGATCTTAAATATTTCATACCACTGCCTTCTTACCTCCACAGTGCCAGTTGAGTAGCCCAAACTCAGTCTTATGTGGTTTCCCTTGTGTGTAGTATTTCTCTTGCTGTTTTCAGGATTTTCTGCTTCTCTTCAACATTTGACAGACTGATTAGTATGTGTCTTGGGGAAGGCCTATTTGGATTTATTCTATTTGGAGTTTGTTGGGCTTCTTTGATTTGCATATTTATGTCTTTTGTAAGGGTTGGGAAGTTTTCTCCCATTGTATCCTCAACTAATCTTCTTAACTCTTTATTCTTCTCTTCTTTTTCTGGGACACGGATGATTCTTATATTTGTGGGCTTTGTTTTGGCCATCATTTCCCTGAGATCTAATTCACATTTTTCCATCTTTTTTGCCATTTGCCCTTTTGTGTGTTCAAAATCAGTTCTCCTGTCCTCTAGTTTGCTTGTTCTTTCTTCTGCCTCATCAGATCTGTTGTTTTGTGTCTTTATTATATTTTTATTTGGTCTGCAGCATCTTTAATTTCTGTAATATCTGCTTTTTTCTGTTTATTCCTTCAAATTCCTCTTTATACCCTTCTACTGTCTTCTTGATCTCCTTTATGTAATTAGCCATTCCACTGATTTTATTTAATAGAGTTATATGACATCTTTGATTAGGTGTTCCAAAGTCTGTGTCTCCTCTAGTGTTTTAATTTGGTCATTAGGCTGGGCTCTATCTGCCTACATCTTGATATGCTTAGTGATCTTCTGTTGCCTTCAAGGCATGTAAATATGTTAATAGGATTATTTTGGAAGTTGATTTCTTTCTGTAGTCTAAAGTTTTGTATTTGCAGGAAAGGTGTGGGATGCAGGGCATGGGGCCAGGCACATCCATGTGGTGATGGTTTGCAGTGCAGGTACAAGTACAGGTGAGGGACACTATGCTGGCACCTGTGAGCATGGGGTATGGGTCCCGGTGTCGTGGAGGCTTGGAGCAGGGGCCATGGGGATGAGGCACAGTTCAGGTAGGCCTTGGAGTGCAGGAGCAGGGTGTGGTGTGGCAGACACAGACATAGGGGTGCAGCGAGAGGCAGATGGAATGCAGATGTGCAGGGAATGGTACATGGGCAGGATGCAGGTGGGCACCTGGAACAGGTGGGTCGTGGGTATCAGGGTGTGTGGTACAGGACACAGAAGTCGGGTACAGGGAAGGCAGAGCATGGGTGTGTCCTTGTGCAGAGAAAGGGGTCCAGGCGGCCTGGGATGCAGATACGTGATTGTTTAGTGGTGGAGAACAGGTCCCAGAAGTTGCGGGTTGTGTCAGGGGTGGGTGAGGTCAGGTGGGTGGGGCCCTGGCGTGGGTGCACAGGTGTGGGAGGTGGAGGGTGGGGCAGGTTTGCATGTGTGTGCAGTGTAGGAGCAGTGTGGCACAGATGGGCACTTGAGTACCTGCCACATAAGGCACTTGTGCTGGGGGGTGGGGCAAAGGACGTGCACGTGTGTGGGGTAGGGGGTTGGTGTACGGGAGTCAAGATGCTGGGGGTGGGTGTGCCCAGGTTTGAAGGTGAGTGTCTGCGGGTGGCAGGGAGGGGGGGGGGGCGTTGAGGGACTGGGCACTGGTACGCAGGTCTCAGGAGGGGTGGGGTGAGACTGCGTGCTTGTGTGGGAGAGGTGGGTCGGGCTGGACAGACATGTACGGGGTGGGGTGTGGGTCAGGGATAGCCAGGATGGAAATCGAGGAAGGTGGGCTTAGAGCGCGGTGGAGGGGGCCCGTGTCAGTGTTCAGGTGCTTGGAGCGTGGGGGGAGTCATGGATCTTGGGGTGGAGGCGGCAGGTGTGAGGGTAGCACTTTCAAAGAATGAGGCTTGATTTACTTCCTTGTCACTGTCTCCCTGTCTGTGCACTCCTTAGGGCTCTGGCCTTCCTTTTGGAAAGGGGCACCTTAGGCTGTTTGCACTGGTTGCTTGGCCTCTGGTTCTCTGCATCTCAATTCTTCAGCTTTTGCAACCAGGGCCTCCTTTGTGGTGTAGAAGCCCCTTTCAGGTCACTTACCCTCTGGAATCACCTCCTAGTTGTGTTTTTTTTTTTTTTTTTTTTTTTGTCATTTCTGTAGCTGTTCCTTGGAGCAGGGGGTAATTCTATCGTATTCCACTATCTTGCAACAATCCCTCATGTTAGTTTCATGACTAGCCTTCTGCTTCACTGTGAACGCCTGCATAACTTGCACAGCTATCATTCCGAGCAGCCACTTCATTTCTCCCATCAAATCATGGTGAAAGGAACATCGGTGAGAAACAGGTGAAGTCAGGGTACTGTCTATTGCATGCAACACGACATCACAGAACTTTAAATCACAGGGTAGAAAAGACATTGATTCTGCTTGAATCGAAGCTTTCAGGGTATTATTAATATAAATTAGTGGAAATGGTTATTAAAGTGAAAGTTAAAGTGAATGATCCAAACTGACTTATTGAGTGCAGGACAACCTTTAAGCTAAACATCCCTGCTAATTTGCGATAAACATCATTTATACTACTTAGAAGTTAGTGAAGGCATAGGGCTCATGATAAACGAATCTCATTTACTGACTTATTGGGGAACAGAGCATGGTTTAAGAGTTCCTTACAGTTCGGCGCTTGTACCCTAATCTCAAGCTACCATACTCTGACATTTGTTTTTGTCACCATCTGCCAATAAAAAGGAGAAGGAATTCATTTATCCTTAAATGGAAATTGAGATGAGGATCCAATCCATTTTCCCCTCCGGGATAGAAGATTAGTATAAATCTGCAGTGTTGACAATGGATTGCTTTATCTGGAGAGGATGAGGGGAAGGAACTCCACAGAGAGATCTACAAATGGAGAGAGCAGTAATGTTAAAATAAATCACAAAATGAATGATTGTAATCGTTTTCTAAAGGGGACTTGACTCAGGGAAAAAAAAAAGCTTTAATTGCTGTTGCAAAAAACCTATGCATGAACTAGAAAGTGGTTTCAGTAACATTAGTAGAGAATACGCTATAGAAACTGGATGTAACTGGATGTCAGATTCAGGCAGAAATTTAATAGAACAGTCTCAGGCAGGCTGTGGTCAACACCTAATGAGTACGAAAGCCTTGTCTGAGGGCAATTTTGGATGATGCTTGGAGAAATAGTATGTTATGCATAAACCCAAATGAACTCCTTTCACAAGAGTTGTTAAGTTCCCTACAGTAAAAGGGTTTTTTTCCACATGCACTTCAATTTCACAGCAAGAGTGGCATAGAAGAGCAAAACACAGAAGAGATCATTCATGCAAACTGTTTATTCCTTGATATAATAATCATAAAATAATTCAAAGTGATAACACTGTGATTACAACTAGGGCTTCCTGCAACTGCAAGGAATGCAGGATGGCGGTGGAAAGCAGGGTCCCGGCATCCATATCTAGAAAGCAGCCACTACCTTCTTTTGCGAGTGTTCTCTCTTTTCGTTTTTCCTTCATTTTCCTTAATGAAGTTTGCTATTGTTGCCGATTCCTAGCAGAGCTGGTAAAAACAAAGTTGTAGTTGTTAGACATAGCACTGTGATGATCAAGACATTTAAAACCTGCAGTCTTCTGGGTGGAGAAAGCACTGTGCAAGATGTAGAAATGGATTTATAAACAGGGTGGTCCCACATTCTCCTGGCCTGAAGACTTCCACAACTCAGCATAGGCGGTCTGGCTTAAGTTTGCTTCAAAGCTAACGTGAGAGAAGTCTGGTTCTGGAGTGATATGAATAGTCCAAAGAATTCCAACTGATTTCATCCATTTGTTGAATGTCCACAAGGATTGAACAGTGTGGCAACAATGACAGAACTTTGTATCAGGCTACAAATTCCACACCCATGGGTGACATCCCTTGTAGCAACCCAATTTTTTCTGTTGAACTGCTCGGTCAAGTTTGCTCATCAGAATTTCCAAAGTTTGATCTGGCTAATTGACAACATGACTCTGCGGTAAATCCAGAGTGTGCAAGTACCAACAGTCAGAATTCATCTGTCCCAAAGAATATGCTGTTCCACTTGGGAAAATTGCAATTAGAGACACTATTTCTTCCTGGAAACTCCAAAGTGGGTACCCTTGGTGAGAAGGTTGCCTGACGTTCTTACAAGAATAAAAGATGCTTTGAACTGAGGCAAACCCACCTGAATCCCTAGTAAGCTTCAACGGGGACACCAGTGCTTTCAGTAAGAGGGTGGTACCACATGCCTTCAAAATGAAACGTTTTTTGGAGACAAACATGCTACTGTCACTAAGTACGTAAGCTTCCTGCTTGTCAGTTATTGTCACACTTATGACTGAGCATTGCTCATACTTCAAAAGTCTGCCCCACTCAGATCTCAGGATGGTGTGAAGAGCCTCAGATTCTCAGTTTGCATCAGGCTATTGCCAGGAGAACCAAACCTCTCGTGGCTTCTCAGTCTTTTTAAAAAAACGTGCAGCTTCCATCACCATGAGACTAAGGAACAGCCAGCGGTCATAGAAAATCAAATATTTTCTCCTGCTACTGTGGATTGTTCAAACTCTATTATTAAAGTTTAAGTTCCTTTTTTGCTTTAATTTTATGTTAATTTTTTTTGAAAGAAGCAATAATACAATTTTTCCTTTTTTTTGGTGAGTGGAAGATGAATAGTCTGTTGGAAATAATAGGCAGATACAGTTCAGTCTCTGGTAGGCTGCTGCTTCCCATTACAGAGAGTAGAAGGAGGGCTGGCTAATGTCACAGCCCTTACTGCATAAGCCTGAGTACCCTTCTGTGCCCTCTGTTATTTACCTATTTGCTTGTTGGATACATGGGTTGTTTTGCTATAGCAACAATTGAACTGAATGTTCTGGAAGGGAAAATGCTTTTTATATGTCCATTCACTGGAATTCATTTCTAGAACAGCCATTGCTATATTAAAGGTTTCCACATTTTTAAATGGTGTTGCTGTTCATTGACAAATTGTCCCCCTGGAAGAACTGTAACAATTTCCACCTTCTCTAGTAGCCCAGGGGCAGTATTTCCCTTGCTATAGGGTTAAAGAACAGAGGAGGGCACACCAATGTTTATAGCAGCGTTATTTACAATTGCAAAGAGATGGAAACAGCCAAAATGTCCATCAACAGACGAGTGGCTAAACAAACTGTGGTATATACATACGATGGAATATTATGCAGCTTTAAGGCAGGATAAACTTATGAAGCATGTAATAACATGGATGGACCTAGAGAACATTATGCTGAGTGAGTCTAGCCAAAAACTAAAAGACAAATACTGTATGGTCCCAATGATGTGAATCGACACTCGAGAATAAACTTGGAATATGTCATTGGTAACAGAGTTCAGCAGGAGTTAGAAACAGGGTAAGATAATGGGTAATTGGAGCTGATGGGGTACAGACTGTGCAATAGGACTAGATACAAAAACTCAAAAATGGACAGCACAATAATACCTAATTGTAAAATAATCATATTAAAACACTGAATGAAGCTGCATCCGAGCTATAGGTTTTTGTTTTGTTTCGTATTGTTCTTACTATTATTACTTTTATTTTTTTTCTCTATATTAACATTCTATATCTTTTTCGGTTGTGTTGCTAGTTCTTCTAAACCGATGCAAATGTACTAAGAAACGATGATCATGTATCTATGTGATGATGTTAAGAATTACTGATTGCATATGTAGAATGGTATGATTTCTAAAAAAAAAAAAAAAATGGACAGCACAATACTACCTAATTGTAATGTAATTATGTTAAAACACTGAGTGAAGCTGCATCTGAGCTATAGTTTTTTTCTTACATATTTTTGTATTTTTTATGTTTATTTTTTATTTTTTCTCTATATTATCATTTTATTTCTTTTTCTGTTGTC
Source organism: Tamandua tetradactyla (assembly GCF_023851605.1). NCBI lineage: Eukaryota > Metazoa > Chordata > Mammalia > Pilosa > Myrmecophagidae > Tamandua > Tamandua tetradactyla. The sequence goes on along the minus strand of NC_135329.1, from coordinate 45,682,221 downwards.
TTGCTATTTCTTTTTCTAAATCGATGCATATGTACTAAGAAATGATGATCATACATCTATGTGATGATATTAAGAATTACTGATTGCATATGTAGAATGGAATGATTTCTAAATGTTGTGTTAGTTAATTTTTTTAATTAGTAAAAAGGCAAAAAAAAGGCAAAAAAAAAAAAAAAAGAACAGAGGAGGAGTGAGAAGGGCACAGAGGAAGGACAGAAGCCTCCTGGCACACGTGCCTTTCCCCTTCTCTAGCTGGCCAGGCCCACTTTGCTGGCTGAGCCTCCTCTACCCCACCCATAAATGTTGGAGTTCTCTGGCGCCTGTCCTAGGTTCTCTTCTACCCATCCCTCCTGTGGGGCTCAATTCACGCCTGTGGTTTCAATTACTACCTATTATCTCAAGTGCTCATTTGGGAGCTCCAGACAATGCTTCCTGCTGGCCCCAGAGCAGCTCAGACTCAATGTGTCCCAAACTGAACTCTCACAGCCATTCCACCAGCTGCTCTTCCCGACACAGGGCTCCTCCTGCGGTGTCTCTCCCATAAATCCTTTCTCCATCTGCTCCTCTGCCCGAGTGGAAACCCAGGGGACATCCTCCATCCATCCTACCCTCTCCAGCACACCCATTCTCCTGCTCTGTTTAAGAACTTACAGTAGTTCTCAACGTAGGCTACACTTTAAAATCATCAGGGAATCTTTTTAAAAAGCACTGATGCTCAGGCCCACACCATACCAAAGAACCTCTGCTATAGGATCACAGCATGGGTATTTTTCTTTAAAAGCTACGGATAAACTATGGGATGGTATAACACCGTGAACCCTGTTGTGGTTGATGACTTGTGGCTAATAGAACAAATATAAAAATGCTCTTTCATGAAATAGAATAAATGCACAGCATTTTAAAAAGGTGGTAATAAATAGGATGTTATATGGAAAAAATACAGCTCATGCAAACTATAGTCTATAGTTAACAATGACATCTTAATATTCTGTTATCGATGGTTACAAATTTACCATACCAATGCTAAATGTCAATAATAGAGGGATACAGGTATATGGGGCTTTTCTTACTGGACTAATGAAAATGTTCTAAAATTGACCATGGTGATGAATGTACAGCTCTGTGATTATACTGAGAGCCACTAAGTGTACACGGTGGATGGATTTTATGGTGTGTGTATTTATTTCAGTAAAACTGCTTAAAAAAGACAGAGAATTAAAAAAAAAGTTTTAGAGGAGTTGTAAGTTTACAGGAAAATCATATATAAAACAGAGTTCCCATATACAATTCCACTATAAACGCATTGCACTGGTGTGGCACATTTGTTGTAATTGATAAAAGGAAATGTTTATAATGTACTATTAACTGTAGTTTACTCCAGGGTTCACTATTTGTGTTGTATAGCCCTATGGAGACACACACACACACACACACACACACACACACACACACACACACGTGGAATATACATACAATGAAATATATATACGGATTTAAAATTTGTGTACCAGTAACATATATAGAATCTAACATTGCCTCCATTAACCAATTCAAATAATCATTTGCTGTTTACTACACTCACAATGTTGTGCTACCATCACTACCATCCAACATCAAAAATTTCCTTCATCCCAAACAGAAACTCTGTATAATTTAAGCATTAACTCCCCACTCTTTATCCACACCCTGGCTCCTGGTAGCTTATATTCTGGTTTCAGACTCTATGGATTTGCTTATTCTAATTATTTTATATCTATGAGGTCATATTGCATTTGTCTTTTTGTGTCTGGCTTATTTTATTCAACATGATATCTTCAAGGTTCATCTATGTCTTTGCTAGTATCAGAACTTCATTCTTTTTACAGCTGAATAATATTTCATTGGGTGTATATGCCACATTTTGTTTATCCACTCACCAGATGATGGACACTTGAGTTGCGTCCATATTTTGGCAATTGTGAATAATGCTGCTATGAACATTAGTGTGCAAATGTCTGTTTGCAGTCCTGCTTTCAAATATTTGGGGTATATATCTAGAAGTGGGATTGCTGTGTCATATGGTTGTTCTATACTTAATTTTCTGAGGAACCACCAAATTGATTTCCACCATGGCTGTGCATCCTCACCAATAGATATTTTCCACTTTTTTTTTTTTTTAATATACATATATTTTGGGATGCATGGTCTGGGAATCAAACCCAGGTCTCCCGCATGAATGATGAGCATTCTACCACTGAACCACCTGTGCACCCTAAAAATATTTTAATAGAAGTCATTCTTGTGGGTGTGAAATGGTATCTCATTGGAACTTTGATTTGCATATCCCTAATGGCTAATTATGTTAAGCATCTTTCCATGTACTTTTTGGCCATTTGTATATCTTCTTTGGAGAAATGTCTATTCATGTCTTTTGCCCAGTATTTAGTTGACTTGTTTATGTTTTTTTTGTTGTTGTTGAGCTTTTGTCTGGTAACTCCAAAGACTGATTCTCTTCATTGATGATTTCTGGATTTTTATTTTGTTCCTTTGGATGGGCTGTCATTTCCTGTTTCTTTGTTTGACTTGTAATCCTTTATTACACAATGTACATTTTAATATATTAAAGTGTTAACTCTGGGATTTAGTCCCTGAGATGGCAATTTCTTAAACTTGTATCCAGAAAGTAATATAACAGAAAATTTCTTGAATGCCAGGAGCTAACCAAAACAAACAAAAACTAAAAGCACCTTTCACAGGTTTTGCAAATCAGCTTGCTTTGGCTTGTTTTCTCCTTCAGAGCTTAGCTCTTCTATCAAGATGATCAGCCGTAGGCAAATGTGAAGTGTAGGTTCTCTTGGGGAGAGTCATAGAGTTGCTTCTTTCCCTGGACCTGTGCTTGCTGGTAGCCTTAAGAATTACCCCATTTATAGTTTGCAAGAATTATAATGAACATCCCTTCTACTGCCTTTGGAACAGACTTTCATCCCCTTCTGAGTACTCTCTTGTGTGATTTGATGCAGGTGGTCCTTTGCCCCAGGCCACTTTGACTTAATTTTTTCTCATACTTTGCCAGTTGCCTGCAAGCTACATCTCTGCTCTCAGGACAAACTTTGGGAGAGTGATCCTGAGACAAGCTCCCTAGTTCAGTCTGTCAGACTTATACCTGACAGACTGGCACTGACATGCATACATCCCAATATATGTACAGGGGTTGATCTGCTCCCTCTGGAACGGGGCCAGATACTTACAATGGGAATGCAAGCTGGCTCTACCCTGTGTTGGACTGGGTAAAAGAAAGTAATGTGACAGGAGTGGGGGTAATTGGCATTTGCACCACTTCTTCATGTAACTTTCTTGTGCTTCAGGACCTGCTTGAGACCAATCTTGTCTGTATAATTTACATTTTATGATGGAGTGCTGCTGTACATGCCGAACTTTATGGCTTGGTGGCTCAGACAGCATCCAGTTCTTGATAGCAGCTCATGTCTCATGGTAACTTGGTGGCTCATGGTTACGGATTTGGTCTCTATGAAGGCCCAGTAGTAGGAAAAAAGGTGTTTTTCAAAAGGAGAGCAGTTATGTGTAAAGGATGGCAGGGATTTGCCAAATCCTATGGGCCTTCACCATAATTCTATTAAAGTGGACTTCCGAAGGTTCCAAACAGCATCTCCATTTTCAACTGTCACTTCAAGCACCATTAGAATGGTTGGGTTATATGTCAGCCTGGCCTGCTTGCAAAGCCTTTTCTTTTCTAATCTCTACTCAAAACAGGTAGCTTTTGCATCACTTGGTAAATAGGCTGTAGTAGCACGCTCAAATCAAGACTATATTGCCTCCAAAATCCAAAGAAACACTGTGCCTTTTTTTTTTTTTTGCTGTATGAAGGGCCAGATGCAACAGCTTATCCTTCATGCTCCACACTGCTGGATGGTAGAAATTTCACCAAGGAGGAGGGCCCAGAAATTTTTGTTGAATTAATTTCCTACCATCTGACATGTAAATGCCTTGCTAATAAGTATAGAATAGCTGCTACTTCTTATTCATTTAGTCCAATCAGCAGAATGCCATCAATATAACAGACAAGTGTGATGCTTTTGGAATGGAAAAGTGATCAAATTCCCTGCAGACTATGTTATGACACCGGACTGAAGAACTGATGAATCCCTGAGATGGGACGGTGAAGGTGAATTGATGGACTGTTCAGCTGAAGGCAAACTGATTCTGGTGATCTTTAGTAATAGATATCAGGATAAAGGCATTTGCTAGCTCAATAGCTGTGTTGGTTAAGCAATGATACCACATTTAAAAGAGCAACTGCAATTGGAGTCCTACCTGGTTAAGGTTACAATAATCCAGCAACAGCTTACAAGTTTCAACTTTTTTTCTGCACAGGTCAAATAGGAGCTTCGAACTGGAATGTGATGGGAATCAACACCCTGCATCCTTTCAAGTCCTTGAGGTGGCATTAATTCCTGTAATCCCTCTAGGAATGTGGTCTTGCTTTTTGTCTACTAGTTTGCTAGGTAGTTCTAAGGGCTTTCATTTGGTCTTTTTACACCATAATAGCCCTTACTTCATAGTTCAGGGGAGCAATGTGAGGATTCTGTCAGATGCTGAGTATGTCTACTCCAATTATGCATCCTGGAACTAAGGATACAATGACAGAATGGGTTCAGGAATCCATTGGACCCTTTGTGAGATGAACCTGGGCTAAAGCTCCTCTGATTACCTGACCTCCATAAGCCCTTACTCTGATTGATGGACCACAGTGGTATTTTGGAATTTATGTCAGTTCAGAGCCAATGTCTAATAATCCTCAAATGTTTGATCATTTCCTTTCCTCCATTACACAGTCACCCTGTAGAAGACTGTGGGCCCCATTGGGAAAGGCTGGGGGGAAGCTTAGCAGTATAAATTTTCAGCAGTGTAGCAGGGTCCTCTTTCACTGAAACCTGCCTTTCCCTCCATTCAAGTTCTGTCTCAAATCTGGGAATTTATTAGGGGCTGTGACTCTTTTTTTTAATTTAAATTCAGATTACACTATTGTTTATTTGACCTAGAACTCTTTTGTCCATATAGATGAAATACGTATTCAGTAGACTGCTCATCTATTTCACTTCTAGGTACCCCATAATTAACTAGCCAACACCATAGGTCTCTGTAAGTCAGATTATTCTGATTGTTGCTTTGACTCTGCTGTCCACTATGGTAACCATGCCTACCTTGTCTTTGACAATTAAGTGACACCCCCTGGCTCCTACTAACCTGGTATCCAATCATTCCCATTTTGTTTAGAATCCAAGTTCAGTGGCAACAGTTATACTGTAGCATCTGACCTGTAGAGAAAAGTGACCAGAGAGCAATTCATGGGTAATGGGGCATCTCTCACAAACTTATTCCTTACAGACATGGTGAAAATTGTATCCTCTGGACATTCCCAAGGTGGGTGAGCATATCTTACATGATAAATCCACTTTAACATTACAATCTCTCTAAGTATTCAGATCCTCCTCATCTATATTTTACCACAGTAGTTGCGGAATTTTAAATTCTCTTAACATAGGATACTTTCTGGTCACTGTGTCAGCCATTCACAAATTGTTAGATCTATTTTGAAATCCCCAAGCCATGATATTGAACCCAGAATCTCTGCTTAGTGGGCAATATCAATATACTCAGCTTGATTCAACTCTATGTTCCTTCCACCATATCTCACACCCTTAATATCCATTCCCACACATGTTCCCTGGATTTCTGTCTAAATTGCAAAATCATGCAGTTCTTTTGGAGTGTTGTACACTTTCTCATGGAGGCGAAGTGGCTGATTCCAAAAGTAGCCTTGTGGGCAGGTGACTGATTCTCAGGGCAGACCATTACAAATCTGCCAAAAAGACTCAGCAGAATCTATGACATGTTCAATGTCCCCGTTACCATCCATATCAGCCCATATGTCCCTATTCCAATTTTCAATATTCCATTCCTTCCCAATCAACGCCTTCTCTTTAAGAGCAGATACCCCACAAGGTTGAGAATTCAACTTACATTGTTCCACTCACACAATAAAACTCTGGGTTTGGCTTTCAGAAATATCAAGTGTGCAGCTACCAGACATAAATTTCTTTCAGGGAGCATGGAAGATTTTGTATTCTTCATGTGCTGCTGAGTATATGAAGCCCTGAGCTCATGTTTTTTTTTTTTTCTTTTTTTCAAACAACCAAATCCATCATATTTAGGAATAACCAGCGAACATCATTACACTTTTTAACTCCACAAAGCACTGCTAAGGTATCAAGTACTGTGTCATCCAGAACCTTGACCCTTATAAGCATTTGAGTAGTAGTATCTAATGGTGATATTTTGTGTATTTTTATTGCCAGTTCATGTCATTAATTATCAATACCATCTTAATCATGGAAATAGAGTCATTAGTGATTTGTAATCTAATTAGACTAGAGAACCAATTTCAAATCCCCAGGACCAACTCAGAAATCACATCTTTAAGATTCTGTTTCTTAAGAGCCACTTTTGGTACGAAAATCATGTCAGGTTTCTCTAAAGAAACAATATAAGTACATTTAACAAAAATGTTAAGATATTTATTATAGGAATTGACTCATGAGATCGTGGTAATGGTAAGTGCAAATTCCATAGAGAGACTGCAATTTGGGAACTTGTTGATGACATTGAGTTCTCAAGGAGAAGCTACTGGTTAAAGTAGAGATGGAACTTTTTTTTCTGACTACTGAAATCATCAGTTCTCCTTTTAATGCCTTCAACTGATCAGATGAGACTTTTCTTGGTGATGAAGGCAGTCTACTTTATTGATTGTAAAGCAATCAGTCATAGATGCAATCAACTGACTAATAATTTAAATCCATGAAATGCCCTCACAGTAACAATAGGTCCATGCTTTCTTGACCAAATAACTGGACACTATAACTTTAAAAAGCTGACCCATGAAATTAGCCATGATAAAAATCATGCAAAATATTTTCCAACCACACTGGAATGAAACTAGAAACAAAAATAGAAGGAAACTGGAGAAATTCACAAATATGTGGAAATTAAGCAGCACACTCATAAATGACTGATGGGAGAAGGAATAAATTACAAAGGATCTTAGGAAATATGTTGAGATACAGGAAAATGAAAACACAGCATACCAAAATGATGGGATGGAACAAAAGCAGTGTTTAGAATGAAATGTATAGTTATAAACTTCTATTTAACAAGAGAAGAAAGTATTTAAATCAATAACCTAATGTTCCTCTTTAAGGAAGTAGAAAAAGAAGAGGAAACTAAACCCAAAGTTAACCAAATGAAGGAAATAATAAAGACTACTTTGAAAACAAATGACATACAGTATAGAAAAACAACAAGAATAATAAATGAAATTAAAGTTTTGTTCTTTGGAAAGATCAACAAATTTGACTGTCAAGTGTTGTGCAAAGCTGAGAGAAGGTTGAGCTGAGGTGCCACGTGTCAAAAGTGGCTGACAGTTAAAGACAAAATTGGTATAAGAGGGATGTGTTTAATCACTTATTGCAATGGGACAAGCAACAGGCTAACCTGGAGAATAAGTACTGGCTCCCAGTGTCCTGTTTTCTTCAATAGAATGGGCCCTCTAGGCAAGGATCAGGTGGATGAGTGCAGTTAGGGGTGTACATCTCAGCACTGATGGAGCACCACCACCCCCTAAAATAGAAAGGCTCCTCCAGTTTTATGGATTCAGGAGCTGAGAAGAGGCAAGGATGGGGGCTAGGAGTTGAAAAGCATTGAATATTGATTCTGAGTGGAGAATAATGTCTTCAAGGTCCTTCTTCTTCCCTGATAAGGGTGTCCCAGCAGAGGCACTTGGGGAAGGCCTAAGGTTAAGAATACAGGTATAGGAAAGAACATGACTGGTAAGGGGCACCTGAGCCCTTGACAGCTACTCTCTTCAGAGGCTGCAATGCACTTTCCCCTATGAGTCCTGTCAGGTAAAGCCTTTGTAATTGCCTGTGGCTGGGCCTGAAAAGTCACATACAGGATCTTTTCCCAGGAGCTGAACTCCTCATTGATTAATTTTATCCAGTCTAACCAAGAAAACAAGAAAGAAGACTCAAGTCAGTATAGGCAGAAGTGCAAAAGGAGACATTACAGAAAGGAAAAGGATTATAAAGGAATATTAAGAATTATATGCCCGCAGGTTACATAAAGTAGATTTGAAATGGATAAATTCCTAGAAAGACAGAAATTATTGAAACTGTTTCAGTTTGCTAAAGCTGCTGGAATGTAATAGATCAGAAATGGATTGACTTTTACAAAAGGGAATTATTAGGTTACAATTTTATAGTTCTAAGTCCATGGAAATGTCCAAATTAAGGCATCAAAAACAGGATACCATCACTGAAGAAAGACTGATGGCATCTGGGTTTCCTCTGTCACATGGGAAGGCACGTGGCGTCTGCTGGTCCTTGTCTTCAAATGTCTTGGGCTTCTGTGGGACCTTGCTTATTTCTCCCGTGACATTTCTGTTAAACTTTCCTCTCTCTTTGTGAGCTCTCTTAAAGGACTCCAGTAAAGGAATAAGACCCACCTTGGATTGGGTGGGTCGCATCTCCATGGAAACAATCTAATTAAGAGGTCTCACCCACAACAGGTCTGCCTCCTCAAGAATAGATTAAAAGGACACATAGTCTTTTCTGGGGTACAGATTCAGACAAGCATATTGTCTCAAGAAGAAAGAGAAAATTTGCATAGACCTATAACTATTTAAGAGATTGAATTAGTATCAAAACAAAACAAAACAAAACAAAACAAAACAAAAATTGCCATAGAAGAAAACCTACAACCAGATAACTTCACTGGTTTATTTATTTATTTTTTTTAAGTTTTTTTTTCTTTTTTTAGAAATCATACCATTCTACATATGCAATCAGTAATTCTTAACATCATCACATAGATGCATGATCATCGTTTCTTAGTACATTTGCATCGGTTTAGAAGAACTAGCAATACAACCGAAAAAGATATAGAATGTTAATATAGAGAAAAAAAATAAAAGTAATAATAGTAAGAACAAAACAAAACAAAACAAAACAAAAACCTATAGCTCGGATGCAGCTTCATTCAGTGTTTTAACATGATTACTTTACAATTAGGTGTTATTGTGCTGTCCATTTTTGGGTTTTTGTATCTAGTCCTATTGCACAGTCTGTATCCCATCAGCTCCAATTACCCATTATTTTACCCTGTTTCTAACTCCTGCTGAACTCTGTTACCAATGACATATTCCAAGTTTATTCTCGAGCGTCGATTCACATCATTGGGACCATACAGTATTTGTCTTTTAGTTTTTGGCTAGACTCACTCAGCATAATGTTCTCTAGGTCCATCCATGTTATTACATGCTTCATAAGTTTATCCTGCCTTAAAGCTGCATAATATTCCATCGTATGTATATACCACAGTTTGTTTAGCCACTCGTCTGTTGATGGACATTTTGGCTGTTTCCATCTCTTTGCAATTGTAAATAACGCTGCTATAAACATTGGTGTGCAAATGTCCATTTGAGTTTTTGCCCTTAATTCCTTTGAGTAGATTCCCAGCAATGGGAATGCTGGGTCATATGGCAATTCTATATTCAGCTTTTTGAGGAACTGCCAAACTGCCTTCCACAGTGGTTGCACCATTTGACATTCCCACCAACAGTGGATAAGTGTGCCTCTTTCTCCGCATCCTCTCCAGCACTTGTCATTTTCTGTTTTGTTGATAATGGCCATTCTGGTGGGTGTGAGATGATATCTCATTGTGGTTTTGATTTGCATTTCTCTAATGGCCAGGGACATTGAGCATCTCTTCATGTGCCTTTTGGCCATTTGTATTTCCTCCTCTGAGAGGTGTCTATTCAAGTCTTTTTCCCATTTTGTAATTGGGTTGGCTGTCTTTTTGTTGTTGAGTTGAACAATTTCATTATAAATTCTGGATACTAGACCTTTACCTGATATGTCATTTCCAAATATTGTTTCCCATTGTGTAGGCTGTTTTTCTACTTTCTTGATGAAGTTCTTTGATGCACAAAAGTGTTTAATTTTGAGGAGTTCCCATTTATTTATTTCTTTCTTCAATGCTCTTGCTTTAGGTTTAAGGTCCATAAAACCGCCTCCAATTGTAAGATTCATAAGATATCTCCCTACATTTTCTTCTAACTGTTTTATGGTCTTAGACCTAATGTTTAGATCTTTGATCCATTTTGAGTTAACTTTTGTGTAGGGTGTGAGATATGGGTCTTCTTTCATTCTTTTGCATATGGATATCCAGTTCTCTAGGCACCATTTATTGAAGAGACTGTTCTGTCCCAGGTGAGTTGGCTTGACTGCTTTATCAAAGATCAAATGTCCATAGATGAGAGGGTCTATATCTGAGCATTCTATTCGATTCCATTGGTCGATATATCTATCTTTATGCCAATACCATGCTGTTTTGACCACTGTGGCTTCATAATATGCCTTAAAGTCAGGCAGCGCAAGACCTCCAGCTTCGTTTTTTTCCCTCAAGATGTTTTTAGCAATTCGGGGAACCCTGCCCTTCCAGATAAATTTGCTTATGGGTTTTTCTATTTCTGAAAAATAAGTTGTTGGGATTTTGATTGGTATTGCATTGAATCTGTAGATCAATTTAGGTAGGATTGACATCTTAACTATATTTAGTCTTCCAATCCATGAACACGGTATGCCCTTCCATCTATTTAGGTCTTCTGTGATTTCTTTTAGCAGTTTTTTGTAGTTTTCTTTATATAGGTTATTTGTCTCTTTGGTTAAATTTATTCCTAGGTATTTTATTCTTTTAGTTGCAATTGTAAATGGGATTCGTTTCTTGATTTCCCCCTCAGCTTGTTCATTACTAGTGTATAGAAATGCTACAGATTTTTGAATGTTGATCCTGTAACCTGCTACTTTGCTGTACTCATTTATTAGCTCTAGTAGTTTTGTTGTGGATTTTTCCAGGTTTTCGACGTATAGTATCATATCGTCTGCAAACAGTGATAGTTTTACTTCTTCCTTTCCAATTTTGATGCCTTGTATTTCTTTTTCTTGTCTAATTGCTCTGGCTAGAACCTCCAACACAATGTTGAATAATAGTGGTGATAGTGGACATCCTTGTCTTGTTCCTGATCTTAGTGGGAAAGTTTTCAATTTTTCCCCATTGAGGATGATATTAGCTGTGGGTTTTTCATATATTCCCTCTATCATTTTAAGGAAGTTCCCTTGTATTCCTATCCTTTGAAGTGTTTTCAACAGGAAAGGATGTTGAATCTTGTCAAATGCCTTCTCTGCATCAATTGAGATGATCATGTGATTTTTCTGCTTTGGTTTGTTGATATGGTGTATTACATTAATTGATTTTCTTATGTTGAACCATCCTTGCATACCTGGGATGAATCCTACTTGGTCATGATGTATAATTCTTTTAATGTGTTGTTGGATTCAATTTGCTAGAATTTTATTGAGGATTTTTGCATCTATATTCATTAGAGAGATTGGCCTGTAGTTTTATTTTTTGTAATATTTTTGCCTGGATTTGGTATGAGGGTGATGTTGGCTTCATAGAATGAATTAGGTAGTTCTCCCTCCACTTCGATTTTTTGAAGAGTTTGAGGAAAGTTGGTACTAATTCTTTCTGGAATGTTTGATAGAATTCACATGTGAAGCCATCTGGTCCTGGACTTTTCTTTTCAGGAAGCTTTTGAATGACTGATTCAATTTCTTTACTTGTGATTGGTTTGTTGAGGTCATCTATGTCTTCTTGAGTCAAAGTTGGTTGTTCATGTCTTTCCAGGAACCCATCCATTTCCTCTAAATTGTTGTATTTATTAGTGTAAAGTTGTTCATAGTATCCTGTTATTACCTCCTTTATTTCTGTGAGGTCAGTAGTTATGTCTCCTCTTCCATTTCTGATCTTATTTATTTGCATCCTCTCTCTTCTTCTTTTTGTCAGTCTTGCTAAGGGCCCATCAATCTTATTGATTTTCTCATAGAACCAACTTCTGGCCTTATTGATTTTCTCTATTGTTTTCGTGTTTTCAATTTCATTTATTTCTGCTCTAATCTTTGTTATTTCTTTCCTTTTGCTTGCTTTGGGATTAGTTTGCTGTTCTTTCTCCAGTTCTTCCAAGTGGACAGTTAATTCCTGCATTTTTGCCTTTTCTTCTTTTCTGATATAGGCATTTAGGGCAATAAATTTCCCTCTTAGCACTGCCTTTGCTGCGTCCCATAAGTTTTGATATGTTGTGTTTTCATTTTCATTCGCCTCGAGGTATTTGCTAATTTCTCTAGCAATTTCTTCTTTGACCCACTCGTTGTTTAGGAGTGTGTTGTTGAGCCTCCACGTATTTGTGAATTTTCTGGCACTCCGCCTATTATTGATTTCCAACTTCATTCCTTTATGATCCGAGAAAGTGTTGTGTATGATTTCAGTCTTTTTAAATTTGTTAAGACTTGCTTTGTGACCCAGCATATGGTCTATCTTTGAGGATGATCCATGAGCACTTAAGAAAAAGGTGTATCCTGCTGTTGTGGGATGTAATGTCCTATAAATGTCTGTTAAGTCTAGCTCATTTATAGTAATATTCAGATTCTCTATTTCTTTATTGATCCTCTGTCTAGATGTTCTGTCCATTGATGAGAGTGGTGAATTGAAATCTCCAACTATTATGGTATATGAGTCTATTCCCTTTTCAGTGTTTGCAGTGTATTCCTCACGTATTTTGGGGCATTCTGGTTCGGTGCGTAAATATTTATGATTGTTATGTCTTCTTGTTTAATTGTTCCTTTTATTAGTATATAGTGTCCTTCTTTGTCTCTTTTAACTGCTTTACATTTGAAGTCCAATTTGTTGGATATTAGTGTAGCCACTCCTGCTCTTTTCTGGTTGTTATTTGCATGAAATATCTTTTCCCAACCTTTCACTTTCAACCTATGTTTATCTTTGGGTCTAAGATGTGTTTCCTGTAGACAGCATATAGAAGGATCCTGTTTTTTAATCCATTCTGCCAGTCTATGTCTTTTGATTGGGGAATTCAGTCCATTGACATTTAGTGTTATTACTGTTTGGATAATATTTTCCTCTAACATTTTGCCTTTTGCATTATATTTATCATATCTGATTTTCCTTCTTTCTACACTCTTCTCCATACCTCTCTGTTCTGTCTTTTTGTATCTGACTCTAGTGCTCCCTTTAGTATTTCCTGCAGAGCTGGTCTCTTGGTCACAAATTCTCTCAGTGACTTTTTGTCTGAGAATGTTTTAATTTCTCCCTCATTTTTGAAGGATAATTTTTCTGGATATAGGAGTCTTGGTTGGCAGTTTTTCTCTTTTAGTAATTTAAATATATCATCCCACTGTCTTCTAGCTTCCATGGTTTCTGCTGAGAAATCTACACATAGTCTTATTGGGTTTCCCTTGTATGTGATGGATTGTTTTTCTCTTGCTGCTTTCAAGATCCTCTCTTTCTCCTTGACCTCTGACATTCTAACTAGTAAGTGTCTTGGGGAACACCTATTTGGGTCTAATCTCTTTGGGGTGCGTTACACTTCTTGGATCTGTAATTTTAGGTCTTTCATAAGAGTTGGGAAATTTTCAGTGATAATTTCTTCCATTAGTTTTTCTCCTCCTTTTCCCTTCTCTTCTCCTTCTGGGACACCCACAACATGTATATTTGTGCGGTTCATATTGTCCTTGAGTTCCCTGATACCCTGTTCAAATTTTTCCATTCTTTTCCCGATAGTTTCTGTTTCTTTTTGGAATTCAGATGTTCCATCCTCCAAATCACTAATTCTATTTTCTGTCTCTTTAAATCTATCATTGTAGGTATCCATTGTTTTTTCCATCTTTTCTACTTTGTCCTTCACTTCCATAAGTTCTGTGATTTGTTTTTTCAGTTTTTCTATTTCTTCTTTATGTTCAGCCCATGTCTTCTTCATGTCCTCCCTCAATTTATCGATTTCATTTTTGAAGAGGTTTTCCATTTCTGTTCGTATATTCAGCATTAGTTGTCTCAGCTCTTGAATCTCATTTGAACTATTGGTTTGTTCCTTTGACTGGGCCATATTCTCAATCTTCTGAGCGTGGACCGTTATCTTCTGCTGCTGGCGTCTGGGCATTTAGTCAGATTTCCCTGGGTGTCGGACCCAACAAGGTTGTAAGATTTTTCTGTGAAATCTCTGGGTTCTGTTTTTCTTATCCTGCCCAGTAGGTGGCGCTCGTGGCACACGTTTGTCTCAATTGTTTGGAATGGATCCCCCTGGTCACCGATCTCCGCGGCCTGGGAATTTCCAATCCAATTCTCTCCGTTGGTTCAGGGGTCGCGCGTGGTGGGGGCGTCAGCCGCCGCAGCTTGAGGGGACCCTGTGGCTGGTCGCAGGCCGCAGCGAGCCCGGGGAATTCGCCACCGGACCAGGAATTCGCCCGCGGGGGAGGGGCGTCGGTCACAGGCTGCCGCGGCCTGGGGAGTTCCCCACCGGACCAGGAAGCCGCCCGCGGCGGGGGCCCACCGCGGCTTGGATAGCCCTCTGATCTGAGACTCGTAGCCGTGGACTCGAAGCCGAGACTCGACGCCGCCCGCAAAAGAGGGGCGCCGGCCGCCTCGGCTTGGGAAACTTGACTCTCCGAGACTCTCAGCTGGCCCGGGAAGGAGGGAGGGAGTAGCTCCGACCACCACAGCTGCCGCTGCTCGGGGAATCACACGCCGCTCGCGGATCTCACCGCAGCCGAATCTCGCAGTCAGACTAGCCAGTCCAGACTGGGTTACGCTGTGTGTCCATTACCTGCCGTAGCCCCAGGAGCTGTTCTGCACTGTTTCAGTTCACCTAGTAGTTGCTTTGGAGGAGGAGGAACTAAGACGCACGTACCTTACTAAGCCGCCATCTTGGAACCTCTCACTGGTTTATTTTTACCAAATCATTAAAGTACAATTAACACGAATCCTTCAGAAACTCTTCCAAAAAAATGGAAGACAAGGGAACACTTTCTACCTCATTCTATGAGGCCAGTATTTCCCTGATACCAAAACCAGACAAAGACGTATCAAGGAAAGAAGACTGCAAACCAATATCCATTATGCATACAGAGACAAATATGCTCAACAAAATACTAGCAAACTGAATCTGACACTATATTAAAAAGATTATATACCATGACCAGATGATATTTATTACAGGAATACAAGGTTGATTCTACACACAAAAATCAATCAACACAATACACCGTGTTAATAAGATAAAGAACAAAAAGCACGTGATCACCTCAATAGATACAGAAAAAGTTTTAGATGAAATTCGTCACATTTTGATGATAAAAGTATTCAACAAATCCATAAAGGGAAGCTACACAAAACCCACGGCTATTATCATACTTCATATTATAAAGGGAACCTTACGCAAAACTGGTAGCTATCATCTTACTTCATGCAATTCCACTCTTATATATATACCTCAGAAAGCTAAAACATATGTCTGCAAAAAACTCATACATGAATGTCGATAGCTGCATTATTCATAATTGCCAAAAATGTGGAAACCAGCCCAAATGTCCATCTACAGCAGACTGGACAAGCAAGACATGGTGTACCCAAACAATGGTATATTATTTAGCCACATACAAGTAATGAAGTACTGATACATCCTACAACATGAATGAACCATGAAAACATTGTGCTAAGTCAAAAGAAGCCAGACACAAAAAGGCCACATATGATTCTATTTATATAAACTGTCTAAGATAGACAAGCCCATTGAGACAGAAAGTAAATGATTGTTTGCCAGGGGCTGAGGGGAGGGTGGAGTAAGGAGAGTTGCCTAATGGGTACGGATTTTTGTTTGTGTGCCATCAGGAGAATGTTCTGAAATTAGACAGTGGTGATGGTTGCACAATTCTGTAAATACACTAAAAGTCACTGAATTTTACACTTCAAAGGATGAAATTTATGGTATATGAATAAATGCACCTTTTATTTGTATATGTATTTAGTGAGTGCTGAAAAAAACCTTTCTTTTTCATTTTTTCCCCCTCAACTGTAAAGACCCACAGGGAAAGCCTTTCTGTCTATTTTTAATTATTATTATCTGCACCAGAGCCAAAAGAGTGACTAGCATACGTAGAAGAACAAAAATGTTGGTTAAATTTGTTGAATACATTTGTAGGTGTGAGGGACTGGGTTAGTTCCTGAGAGTAACAGCACTCGTTTACCTACTTTCCCCTTTTCACTTCATTTTTAAAAACCATGTTTCAGTGGGTCTGGAGTTATGGACACGTATTTTGGCTCCACTCTCTAGGCTGAGTGAGTGTTCAGAGAATATTACTTAGGTGGACAAGGTGATTTTGCTTTTAAGAGTCAAAACTGGTCACAGTTGTTAAACGTTGCTTAATATCTAGTTGTTTTCGCTCTATTGAAATAATAATATATGGTTATTGACAACCTAAATAGTTTACTTATTATTTAATATTTCTAAATAATGCTGTGAAAACCCAAACTTAATCATTTAAATCAAAATGAGCATATACAGATCAGCTTGCCACTTGGTGCCTTCTGCCATAGACCTTCCATTCTTTGGCCCAGCCCAGAGTCCTTCCTTATTGTCTTCATGGCTACCTGGCTATATGACACATCTTTCTGTCTTAGCTGCAGCTCAGGTGTTTCAAGCACCATCACTGCTAGGAACCTTTCTTTCATCTTCTAGGCATTTCTGAGGCACCAATCTCAAAGGCATTCCCTTTTTTTCTTCTTCTTGTGCTATAGTGGAAAAAATTGTATGCTTTTAAACTATTTTGCTCTGAGACCTACTTACAATTGCAGGACTTTTGATGAGATACTGACCTATGTGAATTCTCTTAATATATGGGGAAAAGAACAGTTTAATCACACATAAAACATTAGGCCTTCATTTCTGTTGGGGTTGAATTATGTCTTCCACAAAATCATGTTCAAATCTTAACCCATTTTTCTGTGGGTATGAGCCATTTGTAAATAGGATATTTGAAGATATTATTATTATTAGTTAAGGTGTGGTCAAATTGAATTAGGGTGGGTCCTTATCTCTTATCTCTGGCCATCTAAAGAGAGGAAATTCGGACTCAGTCAATCAACAGAAGCCAGAAACCAGCAGAAGCCAGAAGTCTGAAGGAGCCAGACAGAATAAAGAGATATCCATGTGATGAAGGACAGACATCGCCTCAATGCTACCAATCATTAGAGAGGGCACAGCCTTGCCAACAACTTGATTTTGGATTTCTGGCCTTAAAAGTATGAAAAAATAAACTCCTATTTTTTAAAGCCAACCCATTGTGTGGCATTCCTCATAGAAGTTCTGGCACACTAAAACTAAGACTCTTTATTTGTGCCTTTTGAAGATCGACAACCTGTATTTGCTGACTCTTAGGAATCTTTTAAGGGATCTAGATGATGAGCAAACACTTAGGTGAGATGCTCTGTCTTAAAACCATAACCATAACAGATGTATTATTCTAAAGAGTTCTTATTGCCAGTGACAAAAAATTTAGCTCAGGCTAGCTGCGGTGGTTGGGTTCATGTGTGAACCTGTCAAGGTGATGGGGCCCAGTTACTAGTCAGGAAAGCACTAGCCTGACTGTTGCTGCGAAGACATTTCGTGGACTTGAACCATCAGTGAATCGATTGCATCTATTGCTGATTGCATCTGCAGCCAGCAAAGCGGAGTGTCTTCTCCAATGGAAGGTGTTTAATCCAATCATTTAAAGGCTTTTAATGGGAAGATGATGACTTCAGCAGTCAGAAGAGAAGACTTTCTTCTCTATTTCAGACTGCCAACCTCTCCTGGAGAAATCATTGAAAACTTTCATTGGAGTTGCCAGCTTGCAACCTGCCCTACGGAATTTGGGCTCATGTTCTCCACAGTTGCATGAAACACTTTTATAAAACCTCATACTATCTACAGACATTTATTGGTTCTATTTCCCTAGAGAACACTGACTACTAAACTAGTTGAGGCAAAAATTGGTACTTACTAGCTCACTTAATGATGCCATGCAAACAGGGGTATCCTTTAGTTTTCAGAGATGACAAGAACCAGATGCTCAAGTGATGTTAGATTTCTCTTTTCTGCTTCTTTCTGGCTTTTCACCTAAATTTCTTAGACAGGCTTCCTCTGTTCAGCTAAAAACTTTAATCTTGGGAGCGATTAAGTTCACATCATTCACTTTGCCCCCAAAGAGAATGCTAGCCCCTGTCAAAACTCCCAGGGAAAAGCAGTGATTGGGCCACCTGAGTCAGTGCCCATTCCTGCATCAGTCATTGCTGAATGTGTAAGAATATGGCGTGAGAAACCCAGACCTCTTCAAAGGAAGAGGAGAACTCTCCACACAAAAAAGGTGAGGCTGCTCGTACTCAGCAATAAGTATTGACCCAGCAGAAGTACAAAAAGAATTCAACTTGTTTCATCACAGTTGTATTCTAAAGTTTTTTTATATTTATAAATATTCCAAACACTTTTAACTTCAATACAGTATACAACTCCTTTACAGGAAAGCTATAATAATACAAAGCCCAGTTTTTCTATTTCTGGGATACCAAACCAGTCATTTAGAATTTTGTCCATTTATTGATTATTTTACCGTCCTCCTTTCACATTTTTTAAAACTCCTACTGCATGTAACCTGACATATTTTTTTGTATGTAATACTTAGTGACTCTTATACAATTTAAAACAGTTTTCTCCAGATTTGTCCAAAGTGTGTTCTATGGAGGAATGGGGGTACAAGGGTAGTACAGTGGTAGAATTCTCACCTGACATGTGAGAGACCTGGGTTTGATTCCCAGCCTGTGCCCTTCTCCCCACCTCCATCAAAATAAAATTTAACAAATGGTGCTGCAATAATGGGACAGTCACATGGAAAAAGAATGAAACGTGATTCCCACCATGCAGCATACCAAAAAAGAAAAAATCCGAAGTGTGTTTCATTCTATGGAAATCTAATTTCATAGTGTGTTACTAAGGGTTATTTTCATAGATTAATGTTAGGTAATGTGAGCTATCCATAAACTTAAAGTGGATTTCTTTGGTCCCCTTAAGGTCTTCTACAATCTTTCTGCCTAGTTGGACTGCTTAGTTTTGGGCATCTTAGGAGGCCAAGCAGCCTTGGCATTTAATTTCTTGGCAGCATTTCTTATGTTTGGCTGCAGCTAGAATCTTTCAGGCATGAAATTAGTCCTGGAACCACTGGTGCATGTTGTTTGGGCCAATTTGTTTCTAGGTGCTTTTACATCTTATTAGAGGGAGTCTCCCTTCCCTGAGAAGCTGTTGGTCAATATTGCTTTCTCAGCCTTGAGGCCATTTACCTGTCACAGCAGAGCAGGCGTTTTTGCCACCAGCTGGGAACACAGAGTCACTGGGAATCAAACCAAAAGCTGCTTCTCAGCATCAGGGCTGGGCTATCTCGGTGGCTGAGTTTGCTCGAACAATCCAATGGGATTTCTTATCCACCCTGGACAGTGATCCGTACATCCTAAGGGAACAGTGGCCAGGCAACCCTGAAAAACAATGTGGTTCAGTGGAAAAAACTGACATCTCCAGTCACATGCCAGCTGTATGTGATCTTGGCCAAGCCCTCATTTTCCTTATCCTTAAGGGGAGGACAACTGGAGATAAAGGTTGAAAAACTCCTAGCAACCTAGCAAACACATTTGTGGGAGTCCTGCTCCATGCTTTATAAGCAAGGTGAACTTAGGTGAATTATTTTATTTCCCTGAGCCTCAATTTCTTCATCTGCAAAATAGAGATAATCATAGTGTCTACCTCATAGATTCACTGTAAGGCATAATTGAGGAAAATGCCTGTAAACGTGCTTAGTCCAGTGCTGGACACATGGTAAGCCCTCAATGAATGCCATCTTCTTTCTTAGACTCTGCCCCAAAATCTGGTTAAAGAAAATCAGGTTGTAAATTTTATGTGATCATTTTTCTTGTGAGATGCTGTCCTTTTGGACATTCTTGGGCTGAAAAGATATCTAGCTCAGGTGACCATATTTCCCAATTCTCAAGCCAGGATACAAGATCTAATACGGGACGGGCGGTGGGCCAGACCCTGTGATGATGGGACTGTCTCAAGAAGGCATGTTGGTTTCACTGTGATTCTTCTATTTTGCCTTCCATCAGGGCCTGTGGAATTCCAGCTCCCAACACAGCTGTCCAAGGAGTTACCTTCCCATGCGTCTACTGGGGCTCCTATTGGTTCATGCCAGATCTGACTTCTATTCTAAACATCAGGGGCCTCCAGAAGTGCACAGGCCATAATAAAACAACCACTGGAAAACAAAAACAATACCCCCTCCCCTGCTTTCCCCACCCACCCCCACCCACATGCTCTCTTCACAGTCTATCTTGGTAACTGACCACAGATGCCATTTGCCAATTGCTGAAGGATGAGAGCAGCGGATTCCACCTCTTCTCTATATGGTTTCATTCTCCCCTCTACCCATTTTGTCATCTTGTGTTGTCCACAGCTGTCTCCCCCCCTCTTTTTTTTCCTTTTAATAGTCTTTATTTTTAGAATAGTTTAAAGTTTATGGAAATAATGTGCAGACAGTACAGAGCGTCCCCTTACCCCAACTCCCCACCCTCACTCAGTTTCCCATATTATTAGCATCTTGTCTTAATGTGGTACATTTGTTACAACTGATGAATCAGTAGTGATACATTATTATTAACTAAGGTCAATAGTTTGCATTCAGTTTTCCTCTTCATTTTGTACAGTTCTGTGGGTTTTTAAGAAATGCATAGTGTCATGTATCCACCATTATAGAATATCATACAAAATAGTTTCTCTGCCCTAAAAATGCCTTGTGTTCCATCTATTCATCCCTCTCCCTTCCCCCAGAACTCCTGGCAACCACTGATCTTTTAACTGTATCTATAGTTCTGCCTTTTCCAGAATGTCATGTAGTTGGAAATATGTCCCCTTTTCAGACTGGTTTCTTTCCCTTAGCAATATGCATTTAAGATTCCTCCAAATTGTTTCATAACCTGACAGCTCATTTCTTTTTATCACTGAATAGTATGATATCATATCAATTGTCTTTTTTTTCCTGGGCCCCATTTGCATGCTCTGTCATATCCCTGAAATAGTTCTGAGCAGGGCAAGCAGCAAACGTGCATCCTCCAGATTTGTGTCTGAGGGAGAATGGTTTTGAATTTTCTGTTCCCAAAACAGAGATCTAGCCTGCAGGGGGCTTGCACTGGCCCCAGATTGTGGCACCAGTGCTAACTCAACCGGCAGGATGCAGCTTTCTTCTGAATAGCCACCAAAGTCAGTCTAACAGCCTTTCCCTTTCCCCAGTCTTCCTTTAGAATTGTGGTCCTGCCTGAGGGGAAATATCATTCACTGAGCATCTACTCCATGGAAAGCCTAAATGACTTAATTTACATGCAATTTCTAATTTAATCTTATGCTATAGGTAACATCACACTCATGTTTCAAGTGAAGACACAGAGAGGCTAAATAAGTTTCTCAAGGTCACACAGAAAGCTTCAAAAATAAAATTCAACAAAAACATCTATCTGACTCCAAAGTCCATGCTTTTCTCACCATCAGCCAAGCTGATAGAATCAGCCTTAATATTTGTGCTTGGGTCTTGGCTACTGCCTGACACTCATTAGACCCCTTTCTTTTGAAAATAGATCATGTTCTCTGTACTCAAGTTACTAACTCAGGTCTTGTTATAGGACAGATTTAAAAGCTTGACTCAATTTTGTCAATTTGTACATTGTTTATCCCCAACCAGAGTGTGTTGGGTAGATTTAGCAAATAAAAATATAGGCTGCCAAGTTAAATTAGAATTTTGTATAGGACAAATTTATACTAAAAGATTGTTTGTAGTTGGTCTGAAATGTAAATTTAACTGATGTCCTGTATTTTGTCTAGCAGCCCTAACCTTGATTCTCTCTCATCTCTAATTCAATGGGGTTGGATCTCCAGCTGTTGGCATGTGCCTGAGCTACATGAAGACCAGCTTATGTTCCTCTGCCCAGTTTGGTTTCCTATTAGTGTATTTTCTACTCACTGGGTTATGATTTGAAAAAAAAAAAGGCACATTCTCATTAGCTTTCATCAGGATGGCAGGTACTTCATAAAAGTACCCTTTGTTCTTTCTCTCCTAAGCATGAAACACCATTAATTTACTCCTCTATTGGGTCATTCAGCATACAACTGTGCTCTCCATATATCTTTCCTTATATCCCAAACCAAATATATATATATTGGTCCCATATCCTTCCATGGTACTCTCCCATTTCCATGTAGAACAAAACTTCCAGAAAGAGTTGACTGCGTTTGCAGCCTGGATCATTGCCAAAGTCTTTAATTTATTCCCAGTTGGCTTTTTATCTCTACCACTCTACAGAAATGGTCACAATGACCTTCATGTTGCCAAACCTGAAGGTCACTTTTCTGCTATTTCCTCTGCAGTCTCATATCTCAAAACACTCTCTTGCCTTGACCTCCATGAATCTACATGTGTGTCTCCTCTGTCTTCCCAAGCTGTCCCCAGTCTCCTTTTCTGGCTTTTCCTCCCTGAATTGACTTTTATGTGTCATCACCATTCGGGGCTCAGTTTTGGATTTTCTTCTTTTTTCTATATTTGATCTTTCTCAACACGAGCCATCTGGTCTCTTACGTTTAAACACCTTTGTTATGCTGCTAATTCCCCAAAGCATTGTCTCCATCTCAGACTTATCTAGAGCCAACTGCCTACTGGGCATCTTGATATGTGTTCAAATATCTAATCAGTGTAAAATGTTAAACATCAAAACTAATATCTTGGTTCTCCTCCTGCTTTCCCAAGTTATTCTTAGTCTTCCCCATTTCAGTAAGTAACACCACCATTCAGCGCCTCACATGTAAAGTTTAAAAGCTAGGTTTTCTATTAGTCTGGTTAATGTTTGCTAGCAGCTGCAGCAAATAAATTAACCACAGTTACACAATAAAATGTTATTTCTCAATTGCATCACTAGCTGTTTTAAGCCAGGCAGCTCTCTCAGGGAAACTCTCCCCCAGGGTCATTTGCCCAAGATCTGGGCTCCTTCCATCGTGTGGTGTGACCCTGAAGTATTTTACTTCTTTCTGCAAGAGCAGAGAAGAGTGTTTGGAGGGCAATCATGCATTGAGTTCCACAGCCAGGCCAGGAAATGAGAGACATTCTCTCTGCCTGCATCTGACTGGCCAGAACTCAGTCATGTGGCCACAGTAAAACTGTAAGGGAGGCTGGAAACTTTAGTCACCCCTGTGCCAAGGAGGAAAACGTGAATTGTTTGTTGAACACATGTCATTCCCTCTACCACACCTTTGTACCTCCTGGTTTGCTCCTCTGTTACCCCTTCCCACAACCTTATTTAATACATCACTAAGGTCTGTCAGGCTTTTCTCCAAAATACACCTCAAGTTGTTCCACTTCTCTCCATCATCATGGCCCTCATCCCTCTTATTTGAACGCCTAATATAACTTCCTGACTGATCTCTCTCCTTCTGCTTGCGGCCTGCTCTGTCTAATTTCCTCTCTGTATAGAATGTATTAGAGCAGTGGCTCACATCTGAGGGTGAGTCTCTCCACCTCTGAGGTCTGTGTCAATGTCTGGAGACATTTTGGTTGTCACAACTAAGGAGGGTGTTACTGGAATGTAGTGGGTAGAGGACAGGCCCCCCTGCCCCAAAAGAATTATTTGGTCCAAAAATGTCAAGAGTGCCAAGGTTAAGAAACCCTGTATTAGATAGTATTATTTTCCTCTTAAGAACCTGTAAGGACTCTTTATTCATAGAGAATAAAATCTAAAATCTTTTTGATGATGTACTAGTCCCTGAATTATCAAGTTTGTTCTTCCCTCTACAACTTTATCTAATACTACCTCCCTCACACCACATGTGGTCCACAAGAGAGCATCTTCTTTCTCCCCCAGCCAGGGGAAGCTGTTCACAATTACCACTCAAACTTTTGGGTTTGCTTATCTTTGCCTAAAAGTTTGTTTGCGTGTCTGATTTCTTCTTACCGTGCACATTTCAGCGCAAACCTCACTTCCCTGGATAGACATTTCTGGATCTTTCTATCCTACATGATTTCCTCCTGTTACTGTGGAGTAGTTTCAGAGTTAAATTTTCTTTTTTCAGCTGGTCCAATCCATTGGATTGCATCGTTGTGGAATTGGTTTAACTTGGTGCTTATGTTTGAAAGTTGTAGCCACTTCCTGCAGAAGATTGCCTGGGGCCACTCACTTGGGGAGAGGTGAACGCTTGGGGAACGTAGGGCACATGGGGTCTGAGCCCACTCCAGTTATGGCCCTTCCGGATTTTGACATTTTACCTTAATGGTAACCTGGCAGCTACTGTCCCCAAAAGACATCTTGGTAGGAAACACAAATCCTCTGCTTGAAGACTGAGCTGAGTTAACGGATGTGACTGGCACAGTCTGTCTGCCCATCAGGGACAGGCCCTTGCCAGCACTGCTCTTGGGAAATTCCTTCACGTGGAATTTTTTCTACATTGCTGGGGTCAGATGTATATATGTTAAAAAAATAGAGCAAGAGGAGTGTTGGAATTAAATGAGATGTAATCAGCTAATGGGATCTGCGAAATTGTTATCGTTGAATGACATTGAAGAATGTGCTTGAGAAATGGTAAATATTGGTCCAGTTATAAATGACTTCATCTCCCTCATGATCCCCCCTCCTTATAGGCCTAAAGTTCTCCTTTGCTCTAGGGCGTCATGAAGAGAACAGAGAGGGAAAAAATTTGCAATGGTATGTTTTGCAGCACAAGCTATGACGTAAAGATTATAATCATAAGCATTCCACTCTAGTGTTTATAAGCAAATGTTTTATTCTGCCATGAAAGGACACAGGCAGCTTTCTGCCTCAGGTCTGACTTGAGCCATACCTCTCTCTTCTGTAAGTGGAACTCGGCTCTGCTTCCCCACCTTCAGTCACGTTCACTGTGCTTCATCTCTGAGTAGGTTCCTCCTAGTTTGGGTGCTGAACAGAATATGAACCAGTCCTGGTCATACAGGCTTTGATATTAAAGACGAGCAAGGCTGGACTTGAAACTATTTGGGAAGCACCCGAATTTGTCTTTAGCACCTGGAATAGGAAAAAGAATCTTTCGCTGGTAATTAGAAAGCTGGTTCTCTAGTTCTGCCCATACATTTTCTGGTCAATTTGCTGCATAGCAAATTTCACAACTACTTACTCAACTCCTGCCGTGTAGAAGGTACTGTGCAGGTGCTAGGAGGCTATCAAGGAAAACCAGGGTTTGCCTTTCACTTTTCTCGGCCACAGTTTCCTCACCTGTAAGCCAGGGAGTTGACAAAATGTTCTCTGAAGGCCACTTGGGTAAACCCTGAAATGTTCTATTCAGACGAGCCATGGCGTCATCCCAGTATAGCTTTAACTCTTTTCCCTCTGCCCTACTCCTAATCCCCTCAGATGCAGATGAATATAGGATTAGAAAGAGAGGAATTTCCCAGGCCCTTGGTTTGGTTGCCCTTCTTTGGAAGACTATAAGATAACAATGTTGGCGCACAGTGACAGGGCTGGGGACACAGCTGGGGGGCCTGCTGAAGCCTTGGGAAGAAACCAAGTTGTCTTTTTTGGAAGACGGGGTTCTGCCTGACCTGGAATGGAACTCACCCCCTTCTATTGTGTAGACATGAAAATTTCTGTGAGAAAAATTCATGCACAAAATGACACCAGACCTTTCTGGTTTGGTAAGACAAAGGCACATAAGTTCTCAATTAGTAACGTCCAGCATGTGGGAGTGAGAGTGTTCCCCAGCACTAAGGGACGATGCAAATACTGAGAAAATTCTTTCTCAGAGACAGGAAAAGCAAAAAGAAAAGCTCAACATTTGTCAATGTGTTAAACTCTCATTTGGATAAAAGCTGCTAAAACAAAACTGCCTGTGTCACTAAAGAATAGGTCAATAATCACCTGGAACAAGATTTTTATGTCCTGTAACTTATTTTCCCCACACACCAATTTGCCACAGTCCAATATGTGGAGATGCCCCTATGTATCTTAGTGGTACCAGGCAGTTGTGTGATTCTCTTCTAATCAAGGTTGTTTGTAAAGACTGAAGCTCAGCCAGCCTTCCAGCCAGCCTGCTATTGTAGAGATTGCCAGTGACACAGAGGAATGACCCCTCCTCCCTTCTCTAGTTTTCTCGTTCACAAAAGGCCAGTTGTTTTCTACTCTGAACTCCTGGTGGCTTTTGTGGAGTCAACCCGCCAAGGTTACAGCTGTGTTGGCTTTCCAGGGAGAGTCAGCAGCCAAAAGAGGCTGGGCAGTCCTTGGGGCCACAGCTGTCTCATAGTCAAATGAGGTGAGGTCCATGAAGAATAATTAAGTGGGTGGAGGAGAGAGAAACTGGGATATTATCACGTGCACCACGAAGAGAATGCATATCTCCCTCTTAACTCAGGAGACCTCGTCTCTGTCTTCAGAGCTTGTAGGTGACGTTAGTTAAATGTTCCACTCAGTGGAATATCTGCCCCACTTTAGGCCAGAAAACAGATATATTTCTAATAAATATTTAGAGTATGTGTCCTGCCTTCAAATTCACAAAGAATGGCGGGTTTCTTTATCTCCTGCGGTTAGCCAGAATCACCACCAGTGAAATTGTGGGACTTTGTTGACTAATCGTGCAGAAAGCTTAAGGTCTGACAGTCCAACCTTTTCCCGAATTTCCATGCAAAAGGCTGAGGACTGAGATGATTATTTTCTAAAAAATGATCTAAAGTCTCCTGAAGCATCCCAAGAGATACAAGGAATAAATAAAGTGCAAGAATCAATGTTTATGGATCATTGTGTTTAACAGTTTGCATGTAAATTATAGTTTTTGTTTTGTTTCTTTTTTTGCTGATATATCTAGAGTTGACAGCCTCTCTTTTCATCTGAAAGGCTTGCAACACGTATTTATCTCACAAACATCATGAGCCTATCTAGGTGTTCAGAGATTTGCCTGATTCGAAGACCATCAAACAGAGTTTTCCGATGGAGTTGTGGTATGATAGAATTTAGAGCTATGAAGAGATGGGACAAGTTACCTAGTTCAGCAACGATTCGATGTAATACCCAGCCAAGGGGTCAACTGGCCTCGGCTTGAACCTCTGCAGTGACAAGGCACAATTGCCTCCAGAGATACTCTATTTCTTCTTTGCAAGCACCTGAAAAATCTTTTCATATGAGGGTCCAAAACATATTTCTTTTATAGCATCAGCCCCCTTGGATGGCCTAATTTTTTTCCATAGAATACATATAAGCACTTTGGAATCTAATTCTTCTTCATTAATTCTAAGTCAACATTTAGATGCGTTTATATGCATTTTTTTTTCTGAGAAGATGTTCTATAGCTATAATTAAATTTTAGATTATTTCTTGATGAACGAGAGAGTAAGACCTTTGTTGAGGGGATAAAGGCAAGTGCACTCATTATCCCCTCCCTCAGGGACTGGGGCTGCCCCTTATTGCCTTGCCCCTCATGCTGTCATTTTGCTCCTCACACTGTTTTCCAGGGCACAGTGCCATCCTTCCAGGGAACCAACTTTTCTCACCCTTTCTCTTGTCTGAGCCTCCTCTCTGGGAGATGATTGGAATCAAGGACCAGGGCAAGGGCCAGGGCAAGGGCCAAGAAACACTGTCAGGACTAGGCAGAGAACAGTCCCCAAACAAGGAAGGTATTTCCCATTGTTTGTTCAAAAAAGCAATGGTGATTCAGTGGCAGAGTTCTCGCCTGCCACGCTGGAGACGCTGGTTCCTTTCCCAGCGCCTGCCCATGTTAAAAAAAAAAAAAAAAAAAAAAAAAAAGAGCATACAGAAGGTGCTTTCAAAGTATTTGGGGAATCAGCTCTGAAAAGGAAATATTTGTGAGTTGTGAGATTGTCAGCTTGGGGGAAAAATAACTTAGGGTTTCATCTGTCAAGTCTGAAAATATTCAAGGCTAAAAGTCAAAATTCAGACCTCCTGCATCTACAACTATATCTGCAAAGCCAAGAATAATGAGTAATTGCAACTAAAAAGAAGAGGTTAAGTAAGGAGTCCAAGGGCTCCAAAAGTTAGAAGAGCTATCAGCCAGGTCAGAAGCTTCTAGGAGTATGGAGGTCATCTTCTTTGGTGATGATTCAAGAATCCTCTCCAGTTTGCTCTTTGAGATATGAAAATCTATTCTTAGAGGGATAGCTATTTTTAGCCTGAGGCTTTGGTTTGTCAGAACACACAAAAAAATCTGGTAAATTTCTATAGTAAGATATCTGGTGCACCTGCTCGATACTTTCTTCATCATGCATGGCTCTACCAGGTGTCAGGCAGACACAGGGGAAACGAGAATGAGTTAGTACATAGCCCTTGCCTAAGATGATTTAGGTAGGAAGAAAACAGAGTGTAAAACAGTTAGCTATATTAAAAAGTGGTGAATTCTGTACCAGGAGAGTTACCAAGAGTAAGGGTCAGATAAGGCTTTACCAAGTAGGAGACATATTAACTGAACCTTGAAAGGAGTCTAAGGCTTTCCTGGGGCAGACCAGGGAAAGGAGAGCATGAGAGAGAGGTACAGGGAACAGAAGGCTGAGCTATGTGACACATGTAGTACTCAGAATGGCCCCGGAAAGTTGGCCTCAACACGTTTTCCTATTTCATCATCTCTCCCCAACTCTGAACTTCTAGCCACAAAGAGCTACTCATGGGTCTCCAAACCTTCTATGGACTTCCACACTTCAGAGCTTTTCTTCAGTAAGTTCCTCTGCTTAAAACATTATAAAGTTTAGAGGGAAAGAGAATAGAAGAGAGAAATTTGGGGGCTCCTTGGTTTGGGCTTTCCAAGTTTATCTGGAGTATTCTTTGGGGGCAATCATATCTTGTCTCCTTCTTAGCCTTGTCTCTGACCCCACCTGAATTGGCCTCGAATAGTGGTATGCCAGAGCTGGTGCCTATGGACTTGAGACAGCCAATTCCACTCATTGCTTTCCCACTCCATATACAGCAATGTCATGTTGGGTGCTTGCAATTGACAGTGAAAGTATTTACACTGTGGAAATTAGCAAATGCTATATTCAGGACTTTTTGTTTTTGTTGTTGGGTTTTTGTTTTCCTTTCCTTTTTTTTTTTTTCTTTTGCATAGGCAGGCACAGGGAATTGAACCCAGGTCTCCGGCATGGCTGGGGAGAATTCTGCCACTAAGCCACCGTTGCACCACCCCTTTTCTCTCTTTTTTTTTTTTTCTTTTTTCTTGTTGGTATGTTTTTATGGTAGTCAAATGATCATTTAAAACTTTTTTTAGTTCACAGATTTTACTTTTTACAGCAGGTTTAGAATTAGAAGAAAATTGAGCAGATAGTGCAGAGTTCCAATGTGCTCCCCTTATACAGCTTCTCTTATTATTGTTTTCCATTATTATGGTACAATTGTCACAATTATGAACCAATATTTATATATTGTTAAGTAAATTTCATAGTTGATTCAGATTTCCTTCGTCTTTATCTAATATCTTTTTATTGCACCAGGATATCATGTTACATTTAGTTGTCTTGTCTCCTTAGGCACCTCTTGGCTGTAACAGTTTCTCAGTCTTTCCTTGTTTTTGACAGGAGTACTGATGAGGTATATTGTGCGATATCTTTCTATAGAAATTTACCAGATTTTTTTTTTTTAATGATTAGACTGTGATCATGGTTTATTGGGGAAGATCACAGAGGTAAAGTGCCAGGCTTATCATGTCATATCACATATCAATCTGATCAGGCCTGCTAATGTTAACCTTGATCACCTGCCTGAAGTACTGCTTGTCAGGTTTCTCCCCTGCAAACTTACTCATTTCCATCTTTTTTACTGTACTCTTTGGCAGGAAGTCTTTCTACGCAGCCCCGGACAGCCAGCTTGCCATCACCTTGCACCTAGCCCCGCAGGTAGGAGACACTGACCTTTGACAGGAAGTGGAGGTCTAATGTGATTTCCGTTACTTACAAGAGATGAAAGCAGTTTATGAACCCAATTCCATAGATGGACTCCACTGACAGAGCAGAGAATAAGGGGGAAATGGTTCTGGATTTATTTCCCATCCTGTCCCCAAGCACACTGGATGGAAATCGCCATCTAGAAGCAGTCACCCTGACACCCTCTCATCCTTTACCATTCTGCCACCTAAGGTGATTACTTTTGGTTATTTTGGGGGAGAGAGGGAAGGAGGGAGGAGGAGTTCCAGTAGAGGGCAAAGAAGGAAATGTTTTTTAAAAGGACAGAAAGGGCTTAACAGCTTTCACGTATTTGTTATATGGAAATAAGGCAAGTGGATGGTACATTTTGTGCAGATTGATTATGAGTAAGGGCAGCAGAATGTGGTGGCTGTGTGATGCAGGGAACGAGCACAGGCTTTTCTCCCAGAAAAAACAGTCTTTTTGTTCCTTCTCCATAGCTTAACTGGGTTCCTAATTCTGCCTGGGTTCTTAAACTCCATGTGAATTCTTAAAATTATTCTGTCCCTCCCCTATAAAATCAGGCCTGTGATGAAGAATAGAAATAGTATACACAAAATACCTACCAAGGTCAGTGACAGATACATAGGCTATAAAAAAAATGAAATTACTGTTATAAGAAAACCAATAAGCAGAATGGAACAAGAAGCTTTAGGATGTTTGTGTCCATTGCAATGTAATAAATCCAATTAAATTCCACCTCTTCTCCCTTTCCAGTAGATACTGGATCCAGACTCTTCCACACCAAAGGTGGCATGATCCTGAACAAGTGATACTTCCCATTTATTTTTTTGCCTCAGTTTCTGCATTGTTAGGGACTGAATTGTGCCCCTAAGAAGATAGGTTGAGTTCTTAACCCCCAGTACCTCAGAATGTGAATTTATTTGGAAATAGGATTTTTGCACATGGACTTACCAAAAGGTAAGGTGAGGTTGTGCAGCAGTAGGGCAGACCTAGTAGTGTCTTTGTAAGAAAAGATTTAAAGTGATACCCAAGGGGGAATGTCATTTTAGAAATGAGATAGAGATTGGAGTGCAACAGCTGCGAGCTGAGGAGTGCTGGGGATTGTGCGCAAACCACGAGGAGCTAGGCAGGATTCTCACCTACAAGTCTCCGAGAGAGCATGGCCTTGCTCACAGCTCGATTTAGAATCTCTAGTCTGCAGAACGATGAAACAATGAATTCATATTGTTTTAAGCCATCCTGTTTGTGCTACTTTTTAGAGCAACCCTGGAAAACTACAACACATCCTTTGAAACTGGATAAAAGATATTTCTCCTTCAACTCCAAGGAACATGGGGAAAAACTAGCTTTATAATACCTATGAAAGTATCTATACTGGGAACAGTTCTTTACTTTTCACACATGGTCAGATTTCAAGTGGCTTATTTTCTTTATTTCTAGGCAATGCATCTTGAGAGGAGCTTCGAACAACTAGGGCAATTCCTGAAGGCTCAAGTGTTGAGTCATGTTATTTGAGAAATGACTGGAAGAACAATATTCACCAATGACAGAAGAGAAAACTAAAATAATCCAGTACTGCTCACTCAGTCATTTATCATGGAATAATTGGGCATCTATTTTGGGCCAGATACTGTATGGGTACACATGAAACAATAATAAATGATACAAATATGCTTTTTGCACTCATAATAGACAGACTGAGTAAACACCCAAACAAGTGAATAAATCAATACAAATTGTGATAGATAAAGCTAGGAGGCTTTGCTTTCTGTTTTTGTTTTTAAAGTGTCCGTTTCAGAGAATACAAGGGAGACCTGCCTAGAAAGTTTCTTGATTACATTGAGAGTTGAAGGCTGAGAAATGAGCTGGGCTCCCAGCAGGGATCACCCCTGGGAGAGATTCAGATTTGGGAAATTCAGAAAGAAAGCTGAAGCTGCTTTAAGTGAAACATGAAATGCAGTTTTTATTTGGGCTGGGGAGATCTTAGCAGGCTGAGTTGCCGTTTGGGAAATGTTCACTTTTCTTTAGAAAATTTGGGTCCCAGGAATTACTATTTGGATCTCAGAGAATTATTGCTGGACCATGGGAAAAGGATGAGTTATTTTGTTTAATAGCTGATACAGAAAGAAAGAAAAAACAAAAAAATGCCTCCCTTTACCTGCACAACTGGTGAGCCATCAAAAGGGACATGCTGACTTGCCAAAGTCCATGCAGGCTTGTTCTGCTGAAGCCCTTCATGATATTTATTCCAGACTGAATAAGAACAGGTTTGGATTATAAATCCTTGCAGGAAGACAGGAGTGCTTCTAAGATGAGGACAACCCATGAACAGGGAGGTGGGAACTTTCCTGAGGATGGGTGAAGATTTGCACTGTAAAGAATTGAGGAGGACATCTATTTTAGAGGAAAAGGAGACAAGGAAGCAAGGCAAGGAACTTGAGAGTCCAGAGGATCCTCCCATGAAGGGAACAATGTCATTTCTTTCCTCCTAGGCTCTGAGAGCCAGTTTTTGGTTCTCGTCTCACATGGCACATTCCCTGGGTCACAGCTCCCACCAGCTGTCCCCAAACCTTCCGGAAGATCAGTTACATCCATGTTTGACATTTATTCATGGTATTGGGAGGAATCAAGGGAGCAGACAGTACAAGGAAGTGTGAGCAATCCGTATCATCTCCTCTGAGGGCAGCTTGGCAGGAGTCACATTATAGCAGAAGACAATCTCAGTGTCCCAGAGGACAACCAGCTGCAAACTGAGTGGAGGTCCTGGGAGTGTCAGGTTGGAGCCATTAGCAGTGCCTTAAGAAATGAGTCTCAAGGCAAAACCAGGAGTGAGGAAATCTGAAACTTTTATAATAAATACAGAGCTTCTTAAACTTTAAATGTATGTACACATCACATAAGGATCTTGTCAAAATGATGATTCTAATTCAGTAGGACTAGGATGAGGTCAGAGATTCTGTATTTCTATTTTTAATTCTCAGCTTGTACAAGAGCTGCTGTTCATGGGACAGAATTGGAATGCAGGGTGCTGCAAGTAGATCACCCTAGAGAGGAAGAAGGAATGCTCTTGAGTCAAGTGTGTAAAATATCTGACACAGAGCACCTGTGCCATTTGTTATTATTGTCCTGTCTCCCATGACATGAAGTCACTTTTCAGTCTCCTAGATCACCTTCCAAAATATAGACCATCACAACTAAGGAAGATGCTTTGGAGGGAAGAGAATAATGTCCATTCTAATCCAGGACCAGGATAATTTTATCTTATGTTTTGTTTTCTTTTTTTACTAAGCTGACTCACATTTTCCTCTCATAGTCATTTCCATCCATCTGTAGATAAATATGAATTGTATGCCTCCAATCTTTTTTGGAACAAGGGTAGACAGAGGCAAAAATGTTAGTAAAACTGGATGAAGATGTAAATGATGCTTCAAAGTAGAACAAGTCAGTCAAATTTATGATTTAGTATAATGTAACAGAAAATCAGACAACTATTGTTATAATATGGACTATTTTTATTTTATATGAATTGATTCAAATGGGTTTGTCTTTATAAACAGTTTAAGATCGTGAAATCTTCAGATTGGAAGATAATATATTGAAAATAGCTCCTTTAGCCCTTGTCTGTAAGTCATGTGCATGATTTGAACAGTGACGTGAGTTTGATTTATATATTATGAAAAAGGGATTCAAACATCTACTATTTCTTCTGCCATATTGAAATTTTTTTGTTTCCTTTTCTGCCTTTTTTCTTATCTGAACTTGTTGAGAAAAATTTTCATCTATATAACTCTAGGTTTAGCAGAAGGACTGAGTCATGAGGTCCAAAAATGCTTCTTAAGTATCTGAGGAAACAAAAGAATAAGAAAATAAATACGTGAGTGAGTGCAATAGTGGAGTATAGATTTGAGGAAACATTTCCTTCCTGTCCTTGGCATCTTCAGAGCCAGGACACTGCATAGAAATATGTTTCATGAGTGTCTTAGTTTCCTCATGGGGCTGTAGCAAAGTAGCACAAACTCGGTAGCTTAATACAATGGAAATTTATCGTCTTACAGTTCTGGAAGCCAGAAGTCCGAAGTCAAGGTGCCAGCAGGGCCAGGCTCCCTTGGAAACCTGTAGGGGAAATCCTTTCCTTGCTTCAAGATTCTGGTGTTTACTGGTAACCCCTGGGCTTCCTTGGCTTCTAGATGCTTCTCTTTAATCGCCACCTCCATTGTCACGTGATACCCTCCCCCCATACATCTGTGTTCCTTTCTCTCTTCTTATAAGGCACCAGCTACATTGGCTGATGAGTCTACCCTACTCCCTTATGACCTCATCTTGACTAATTCCGTCTGCAACAACCCTATTCTAAGTAAGGTCGTGTTACAAGGAACTAGGAGTTAGGATTTCAAATATTGTTGCAGTGAAACAATTCATCCCATAACAATGAGAACAGTGACTGAGGGAAGAGAAAGCATAACACAGGTTAAAATATTTAAAACATCATCTCAGAAAATAAAAAAAAAAGGGAGTGAATCAGGTCATGTGTCTGTTCTTGTGAATGCTGGGTATGGAGTGGTTACATGATGGGTACTTGGGAATATGGGCCTTGGGGGCTTGGAATAAGAGAATGGGATGATCATAAAAGTCTTCTGGCTGAAGCTCTCATTTCCACTGCCACAGAATGAAGAGACCATGATCAACAATAGGGGGTGGCTTCAGCTGAAGAAACCCTGAATGGTTACTCATTGGTGCAGCCATCCAGGCTTCTCTGTCCAAGTCCAGTCAATATGTATCCAACACAAGCTGCTCACTAAGCATTCAGGGATGAGAGAAGTGAAAGTCTGTTCTGCTGTTGGAGCATTTAACACCTGTGGCAACGTATGTTTGTAATTTTTGCCTGGGTCTACCAGCTTTGCCATGTTCTACTTTAGTGTAATGTCGTTGCTACATATTAAATTTGAATTGGAGCTCTGGTTACTGAGAATGCCAAGAATAACTGAGTTCTCATTTCAAGGGGTAACTGGAAGATACCACTGTTGTTTATAGCTATATTCCATCTGCCAGACCTAGGAAGGACAA
Source organism: Tamandua tetradactyla (assembly GCF_023851605.1). Lineage (NCBI taxonomy): Eukaryota > Metazoa > Chordata > Mammalia > Pilosa > Myrmecophagidae > Tamandua > Tamandua tetradactyla. The sequence goes on along the minus strand of NC_135329.1, from coordinate 45,647,200 downwards.
TTTCCTAATAGAAAGCTTGGTGAAATGATGTTTCTTTGTGTTTTTTGGATTAACTAATCAGAATAATCTGTACTGGGTATGAAGCTTCTAACCTCGAGTGAGAAAAGTCCTTACGAAACAAGCTATGATAATTGTTAGGATGGCTTCATGCAACTCAAACATTTTGTACGTAGGGGAAAAATTCTGGCTGTTAAGAACTTTGAAATATCAAGCTTCAATGATAACAAATGGGCTCAACACAACAGAGTAGGCCAAGAATAGTCTGTTAATATATTTTTTTCAAGGTGTAATAAGAATTAGTAACTGAGACATTTTGTTTTACTGAAGTGTATTCTGTGCTGGGAAATATTATTAACTTATAATAAGATTGAAGGAGGAGACAGCCGAAGGATGTTTACATTGAAAACCCTGGAGATACTTAACCCAGCTGGGAATTCAATCATAGGAGAATTGATGCGGAAGTTCTTTTTTTTTTTCATTTTTTAGAACGTGAAGAAAGGAGGGGGAGGGAGGGAAGAAAAATTGAGTATGAAAAAGTATAGTATTTATGATCTGTTGGTGGAGAAGCAACAACACCTGAAAATGTGGCAATTTAAGATTATTTTTAGGTTAACCACCAGCCATTTATTCAGCTTGCTGGGAAAAACCACCTCAATCAGCACTCTGTATGACAGAAACAGAACCCATGGTTGTGGCATCAAAAGTGCTGCGCCAGTGATCACGTAAGAACTCTTAGGAAATGCTCAGATAATGCCTGAGATTAGAAGCCTGTAAATGCATTTGTGCTGTTGAAAATTCTGGGAATAAATGCTAATTAAAAATTGCCCAAGAGAGTAATTGGCCTTGGTTAGTTTATGTTTATTCTCTTCTCTTTTGCATTGGTTTTAGACCTCTTTTGTAGAGAGATTTCTTAAACTTTTCTTAGAAAAATTTCCTTCTCTAATTCTTAGAAAAGTTTACTTCCCTAAAATGAGGAATTATTTTCGGTACTATAAACTACAAAGAAAAACATTTTGGGGTAAACTTCCTGTTAAAGTATAACATTCATAGAGTAAAGTACACAAATCTTAACTTTTAAGCTCAATTCTTTTTTTTTTTTTTGCATGGGTAGGCACTGGCAAACGAATCTGGGGCTCTAGCATGGCAGGCAAGAACCACCGTGACTCACCCTCAATTCATTTTTGAAAGTGTTAAAGCATTCATGCAGCACTCTCAAATCAAGAATAGTTGGAACATCTCAGAAGCATTTCAGTTCGAAATATATATGTTTTAGAAGTAGAATTGCTGGGTTATAGGGGATGTTATGTTTGCCAAATGCTTTCCAAAGTGGTAGCAATTACATTCCCAACAGCAAGAGGTGAGAGTTCCAGTTGCTTCACATCATTTCTAACACTTGATATTGGCAGTTTTAAAATATAGCCACTCTGGGGTTCTGTACCGGTATTTCATCGTGCTTTTGATTTGCATATACTTGATCATTAATCATTAATGACTGAGCAGCTTTACATATGTGTACTGGTCATTTGAATATCACTTTCGTGAAGTGCGTTGTGCCAGTTTGAGAGCATTATGTACCTTAGGAAGGTCATGTTTTAATCCTGATTCAATCTTGTCTGGGCAACCATTTCTTTTAATCCTGATTCAAGACTGTAGGCTGGAAACGGTGATTGGATTATCTCTGCAGAGATGTCACATGACCAATTGTGGGTGTGACCTTTTGATTCAAGGGAGATGTGACTCCATCCATTCCAGGTGGGTCTTGATTAGTTTGCTGGAATCCTTTAAAAGAGGAAACATTTTGGAGAGAGTCAGAAATGACAGAAGTCTCAGAGCTGACAGAGGGAGCAGATGTAGATGCTTGAAGAGCAGCTGTTTAGAAGAACAGAGTCACTGATATTGGAGATACGTGGAGCCCAGCAGACATCACCATGAGATGATAAGCAAGCCAGAACCTGGAGAGAGTCAAGGGAAGCCAAGAGATGCAAGCCACCCCAGAGAAGAAAAGTGAGGTGGCCCCACAGAATCAGAGGCTCAAAGCAACAGAGCCCAGGAGCAAGGGACTGGGAGAGGCCAGCTACATGGCTTCTCAGCTGGCAGAGGTGTTCCTGACCCATCGACCTTTCTTAAGTGAAGGTAACCTCTTGTTGGTGCCTTAATTTGGACATTTTCATGGCCTTAGATCTGTAAGCTTGTAATTTATTAAATTCCCCTTTTAAAAAGCCATTCCAGTTCTGGTATATTGCAATCTGGCAGCCTGCTAACACATACCTGTTCAAATTATTTTCACACTTAGAATAAGTTTCTATCACTTTTGTTATTGATTTGCAGTGGTTCTATGTGGTCTAGAAATGGGTCCTTTTTCAGATATTTGTATTGTAAATACTTTCACTTTGTGCCTTTTCATTCACTTAATATTATTATTAGTAGTATTATTTTGCATGGGCAGGCACCGGGAAATGAACCTGGGTCTCCATTGGCAGGTGAGAGGGAACTCTGCCTGCTGAGCCCCCGTGGCCCGCCCATCATTCACTTAATATTATCTTTTGATGAATAGATATCTTAGTTTTCATCAAGCTGAATTTATCAGTATTTTCTTTATGGGCTTTTTGTGTCCTGTTTAAGAAACCTTAATGAGCATTGAGGTATTGTTATATACGGTCTTGGAGAAACTTAATTGTTTTCCTTTCAGTTCTACAGTATACTTTAGAAATGTTTTTTAAGTATATTATATTGTAGGGACCAAGTTTCATGCTTTTTTTCATATAGATATTCAGCTGGCATAGTAGTAAATATTGAAAACACCATCCTTTTCTCGCTGAACTGTTATGTCACCTTTTTCATAATTGGTTGACATATAGGTATTGATCCTTTTCTGGACTTTCTACTATATTTACATCAGTTTATACCACACAATACCACTTTGCTCTTCTTTAAGATTGTCTTTGATATTCCTTGGTCCCATGGCTTTCCATTTGTATTTTCATATCAGTTTGACAATTTCCATAAAAAGCAAAAAACAAAACAAAAATGCCTGCTAAGATTTTTTTGCATTGCATTGGATCTATTGTTTAATTTGAATTGATATATGAACAGAATTTAATAGCAATTTATGAATGTGGTATCTTCCTACATTTATGTGTTACTCCTTTAACAGGTTTTGGTAATATTTTGTAGTCTTCTTGTTTAAAGATGTGGCACATTTTGATAGATTTATTTCTCATTATTCATATTTTGTGCTACTGTAAATGATGTGATCGAAAAATTTCACTTTCTAATTGTTTTGCTAGTATATAGAAATCAATTGACGTTTGGATATTGACCTTGAATTCAGTAATCTTGATAAATTCAGTTTGAGTTCTAATGGTCTTTCTTTGTATTCTTTTGGATTTTCTATACATGATTTTTTTTCACTTGGGCAGGAACTAGGAATTGAACCTGGGTCTCCGGCATGGCAGGCGAGAACTCTGCCTGCTGAGCCACTGTGATCTGCCCTATAAAAGCATGTTATTTGAATATAATGACAGTTTTATTAGTTCCTTTCCAACTTTGTCTTCATTTCTTTTATCTTATTGTCCTGGATGGTACTTCTACATATTATTGAAAAAAAGTGGAGATAGTAGATATCTTTATATTATCCTTAATTTCATAGGTGGCACTTGGTAGAAATACCACCCTGAAGTGGGTGTAGATATTTTTGTGGATACTCTTTGTTACAGTTAGGAACTGACCTTCTGTTTCGGGTTAACTGAGGGCTTTTCTGGGTGGTTTGTTTTGATCGTGAATGGATGGTGAATTTTATTACATAATATTTCTGCAACTCGAAACCATTTGTTTTTTGTCATGCCATTTGTTAATGTAGTATGATACTCTCATTTTAAATGTTAGGCCAATTTGTATTCCTAAAATAAATCCAACTAGGTATAATATATTATTTTTTATGTAGTGTCAGGTACATTTTGCTAACACTTTGATCATGAACTTTGTGTCTATATTTATGAGAGAGTTGGTCTGCAACTTTTTTTCTCTTATGTAAGGTTATTAGCTTCATAAGACAAGTTAGAAAGTATCTTCTTTTCTATTTTCTGGAAGAGTCTGTGTAATATTGTTATTATTTCTTCCTTAAATGTTGGAAGAATTTGCCAATGAAGTCACCTGGACTTTGTGGAAAAGTTTTAAATTATAGATTCAATTTCTTTAACTGTAGGAAGTGTCTATTTTTCCTAATTTCAGTTTTGGTAAGTAGTATTTTTTTAAAGGTACTGTCTCTTTTATTTACATATCCATGTTTTTTAGAAAGTAAAGGTATTCCTACTACCTTGCTTTCTAAGAACTGTAAAGTATGTAGAAACGTTTCCTTTTTTATTTGGCATATTGGGTTTTGCCCAAGTCTTTTTTTTTTTTGCTCTAAGTCTGGCTAGAAGTTTCTAAAATTGTTTAAAGGAACAACACTTTGCTATGTTGAATCTCTTTCTGTTTTTTATTTCACTGTTTTTTTCCTCCTACATTTATTTCCTTCCTTCTACTTTCCTTGTGGTTAATTTACTGTTACTACTCCAGCTTCTTGAGATGTATACACAAGTAATTGACTTTTATTCTTAATAATATATGTATTTAAGGTTATACATTTGTCTCTTAGCACTACTCTAGCTGCACTCTTGTAGTTTTTATATTTCATATATTCATTTTAATTAAGCTCAAAATATTTCTCATTAAAATTTTGATTCCTTTCTGCAATAATACTCTTTCAATAAGGATTTTCTGCCTCATTCTCTCAAATTTTGATTGTCCAGGAAGATTTATTCCATCTTCATTTTGGAAGAACCTTTTTGCTGGGTATGTAACTCTAGATTGTTACATATAGTCTACAAACACTTTAGAGCTGTCATTGCTTGTATATGACTTCTATCATTTCTGTTGAAAAGTCAGCTGATGCTCTAAATATGGCCCTTTGAAAACACGTATCATTTTCCTCTGTCTATTTACAAGATTTACCTCTTTGTCTTTGGTTGTCAGTAGGTTTACTATGATGTGCCTGATATAAAAAACTGTGACAAGGCTGGAGTTTTATTTTACTTGTCCCCTAAGTCTGAGGTGGATGCTGCAAGCTTTGCATCATGGCTAAAGAAACTGTGAGCTTAGGGAAACCTGACTCTTATAATTGATGGTAAGCATGCCTGATCTTTTCCTCAACAGGAGACATCATCTTTGTAATACTGGACTGTAAACCCTGGGGGAGGCAGTTTCTCTCCCCCCAAGGCTGTCTTCATATACATGCTTGATAAAATGTGGCCCAAGAAGAGTCAGTACGTCTGCTTGCAAGAGGTGTAGAAACATGAAAATCCCTTGAAGGAATGTCTCCTAGCAATATCCACCCTTTATTTCTATGACATCTTCGTTTTTGGTGAATTTCCCATATACACTATTCTATTCAATATTTCAAATAAACTGGCAGAACTAAAACCATATCTATTCTATTTGTCTCATATAACATTTAATTAAGGCTTCTAGCCACAGGAAGCCTCAATCTTTTCTACAGGAAACCTCAGTTTGAGGAATCTATGATGATGATTGTGAGGGAAACCAGTGTGTGTTTCCTATAATCACATCAGAAGGGTGCTCTTTATCTCGATATTTGACATCCCACTTCCAACTCTCTTCTAATTTTTTGCGACCTTTTCTCACTATCATTCCTTTTCTCACTTTTGGATTCTCATAGAGGCACTTATTCATTTTATTCTTGCTTGAATTTTATCTCTTCCGATACTTTCATAGCCCTTAATGAACCAAAAGGCTAACACCCGAATTAACTGAAAACCTGCTTTCTAGAAGAATTAATCTTCAACCCTTCTAAGGAGACAGGTGTTAAGTATCCACATATTACATAATCCACATTATTGCAGGAGCCAGCATCTTTTCTTGATTTTTGTAACGTTAATCTTTTCCAATTGTACAGTATGCAATTTACTAGAGGCTTTAATATACTTATCCAACATACATTGACATGTTTTCTCTTCCAAATACTTAAGTTCGAAATTTCTGATCCTTTTTTTTTTGGAAAAAATTATTGTGGTAAATATATATTAAATTAAATATGCAATTTAAACCATTTTTTTTTGCATGGGTACCGGCACTGGGAAACAAATAAACCATTTTTTAAATCTGCAAGTCAGTGATGCTAATTATATTCACAATATTTTTTCAGACATCATCACCACTAGATATCAAATTTTTTTTCATCATTTCAGACAGAAACTTAATGTTTCTGTTAATATACTTAACAGTAGTTAATGCATCCATTAAGAAATGATCCCCCATCCCTCTTTACCCCAGTGTCTGGCAACCTCTAATCCACTTTCTGTCTATATAAATTTGCCTATTCTAGATATTTCATATGTGGTCTGTTGAATTGAGTACTCCAATAAACACATGTTTTCAGTCTGTGGCCCTGTGAGTGTGAACCCATTATCAATCGGACCTTTTGAAGATGTCATTTTTAGTTAAAGTAGGGCCAAGTGAAGCAGAGTGGATCTTTATTCAGACTACTGAGGGCCTTATAAAGTGATGTCCAGAGGGAGAAGCCGTAGTCATGGGGAACCCAGAAGGGAAAAGAGAGAGCATTGCCATGTGGCAGGAAAGGCAAGGGTTCTGTGGCCCATTGTATTATGTGTCCCAGTTTGGACATGTTCTTGGTCTTGGTCCACATTGTGGTGGGTGCTGATCTAATGTAGATAAGACCCCTTCAAGATGTTCCCTCAGCTCAAGCGAAGCCAGAGAGATAAGTTGTGGGGACAGCCAGTAGTCAAAAGTCAGTGTAACCCAAAGGAGAAAGGAGAGGACACCACCATATGCATCACCATGTGGCAGAAAAGCCAAGAACTAAGGATTGCCAGTAGCCATCCCCAGTATGCCAGTCTTTGTGGAGAAAGCATCACTTTGTAGATATCTCAGTTTTGAATTTTGCTTCCCTACAAAACTGTGAGTCAATAAATCCCTGTTGCTTAAGCCATCTCATTGTATGGTATTTGTTCAAGCAGCTGGGAAACTAAGACAGACCCCTGAGAACCGATGGCAGGCTGATACCAGAGTACCACGGTTTTCAGGGAGGAAGCATGGTCTCTTGCTAAGACCAATTTGGACTTCTGGTCTCTGGAACTGTGGGCCAATAAATCCTTGTTGTTTAAGCCAAAATCTGTAGGTGGTATTTGTGATAGACAAGAGACAAACTAAGATATCATAGAAGTATAATCATACAATATTTGTCCTTTTGTGTCTGGCTTATTTCAGCTAACGTGATGTTTTCAAGGTTCATCCATGTTGTAACATATATCAGAACTGTGATGGTTAGGTTCATATGTGAACTTGGCCAGGTAATGTTGTCCAGTTGTTTGGTTAAACAAGCACTGACCTACTGTTGCTATGAGAACATTTTGTGGTCTTAAATCATGCAGCCTGCCCTTTGGGATTTGGAGTCATGCATCTTCTCAATTGTATGAGACAATTTTATAAAATCTCATAATATTTACCAATCTCTCCTGTTCTGCTTTCCTTGAGAACTCTGACTAATACAAGAACTTCATTCCTGCTTATGGCTGAATAATTTTACATTGGACACTTGGGCTGTATCCACCTTTTGGCTATTGTGAACAACACTGCGATGAACACTGTATATAAATATGTGTTTGAGTCTCTGCTTTCAGTTCTTTTGGGTATAACATAGGAGTAGAATTGCTGGGTCAATACAGTAATTCTGTGTTTAACTTTCTGACCAACCATCAAAATGTTTTCCATAGCAGCTCCACTATTTTACATTCTTACTGGCAATGCTGAAGTTTCCAACATCTCCACATATTTGCCAACACTTGTTATTTTCTGTGTTTTAAAAAAATAAAATAATCATCCTGGTATGTGTGAAATGGCAATTAAAAGTGGTTTTGATTTGGATTTCCCTAATAGCTAATGATGCTGAGCATCTTTCTATATGCTTATTGATGGAAATGTCCATTCAATCCTTTGCCCATTTTTAAAACTGGGTTGTATCTCTTTCTTTTGAGGTGTAAGAGCTCTTTATATATTTTGGATAGTAAATCTTTATCAGATATATGATTTTCAACTATTTTCTCCCATTCTGCAAGTTGTCTTTTTACTCTTTTGGTTGTGTCTTTTGATGCACAAAAGTTGATAATTTTTATGAAGTCCAATTTATCTATTTTTTTTGTAACTCATTATTTTGGTATCATACCAAGTATAATATCATGCCATCTGCAAATTATGAAAGTTTTACTTCTTCCTTTCCAATCTAGATGCCTTTTATTTCTTTTTCCTGCTTGATTGCTCTAGCTAGAACTTCTAGTACAATGTTGAATAATAGTGGTGACAGAGGGCATCCTCGTCTCATTTCTGATCTTGGGGGGAAAGCTTTCAGTCTGTCAACATTGAGAATGATGCTGGCTAAGGGTTTCTCACATATGTCCTTTGTCCTATTGAGGATGTTAACTTTGATTCCTATCTTTTGAAATGTTTTTATCAGAAAAGGATGTTGAATTTTGTTGAATGCTTTTTCAACATCAATCAAGATGATCATGTGATTTTCCCCATTTGATTTGTTAATGTGCAGTATTACATTAATTGATTTTCTGTGTTGAGCCATCCTTGCATTCTTGATATAAACTGCACTTGTTCATGGCGTATAATTCTTATAAGGTGTCTTTGGATATGATTTGCTAGCATTTTATTGATTTGCTAGCATTTTATTGAGAATTTTTGTATCTACGTTTATTAAGAGATTGGACTATAGTTTTAGTTTCTTATAGCAACTTTATATGGTTTCGATACTAAAGTGATGTTAGCTTCATAAAATGAGTTAGGTGATGTTTCTTTTTCCTCATATTTTTGGAAATGTTTGAGCAGGATTGGTGTTAGTTCTTTTTGGAATGTTTGATCAAATACCCCTTCAAAACCATCTGGACTTGGGTTTTTCTTTGTAGGAAGATTTTTTTTATGACTGAATCTTTTTACTTATGATTGGTTTGTTGAGATCTTCTATTTATTCTTGATTCAGTGTAGCTTGTTTTTGTGTTTCTAGGAACTTGTCCATTTCATTTAAGTTGTCTAGATTGTTGGCATATAGTCCATAATATCTTCTTATGATTTTTTTTATTTCTTCAGGGTCTGTGGTAGTGACACCCCTCTCATTTCTGATTTCATTTATTTGCATCCTCTCTCTCTTTTTTTCATGCCAGCCTTGCCAGTGGTCCACTGATTTTATTGATTTTCTGAAATACCCAACTTTTGATTTTATTGACTCTTTCTATTGTTCTTTTGTTCTCCCATTCATTTAATTTCGCTTTAATCTTTGTTATTTCTCCGCTCTTTGCCTTAAGGTTAGTTTGCTGTTCTTTCTCAAGTTTCTACAGATGAACAGTTAAGTCTTTGATTTTTGCTTTTTCTTATTTTTTAATATAAGTATTTGGGGCAATAAATTCCCCTCTCAGCACAACCTTTGCCACATCCTATAAGTTTTTTTCTTTCTTGGAAGGGTGGGGTGGGATGTGTTGCTCGATCCAGGAATCAAACCCTGTCTCCTGCATGGAAGATGAGCAGTCTACCACTGAACCACTCATGCATCTTCCACTAGTTCTGATATGTTGCATTCTTATTTTCATTTGTCTCCAGATAGCTACCAATTTTTTTTTTAAAACAATTTCTTCTTTGACCCATTGGTTATATAAGAGTGTGTTACTTAATCTCCATAAATTTGTGAAAATTCTTGTTTTTTAGTAGTTATTTATTTCCAGTTTCATTCCATTGTAATCAGAGAAAGTAGTTTGAACAATTTTAATGTTTTTAAATTTATAAAGACATGTTTTGTGTTCTAGCATATGATCTATGCTGGAGAATGTTCCATGAGCACTAGAGAAGAATGTATATCTTTGTGTTTTGGGGTGTAATGACCTATATATCTATTTGGTCTAATTTATTTCTCCAATTGTTTAAGTTCTCTATTTCCTTATTGATCCTCTCTCTTGTTGTCCTATCTATAGAGGACAGTGCTGTTTTGAAGCCTCCTACTATTATTGTTGAAACATCTATTTCTCCCTTCAATTTTGTGAATATTTGACTCACATACTTTGGAGCTCCTTGATTGGGAGCATAATCATTTATGATTGTTATTTCTTCTTGGTGAATTATCCCTTTTATTAATATACAGTGTCCTTCTTTATCTCTTCTGATGTCTTTAAATATAAAGTTTATTTTGTCTGATATTAGTATAGCTGCTCCTGCTTTCTCTTGGTTACAGCTTGCATGGAAGAACTTTTTCCAGTCTTTCCTCTATTTGTATCCTTGTGTCTAAGATGAGTCTTTTGTAAGCAGCATGTAGCTGAAATATATTTCTTAAGCCATTCTGAAAATCTGTATCTTTTAATTAATAAATTAGTCCATTAAAATTCAAAGTTATTACTGTAAAGGCATTTCTTGGATCTGCCATTTTATCCTTTGGATTTTATTTGTCAGATCTATATATTCTTTTCCATCTTTCTCTTTTTATCTTTTATGTCACCCTTACTGGTACTCTTCAATTTTGTGCCCTCCTCCAGACCTCCCTCGCCATCTTTTTTTCAGTCAGGAGAACTCCTTTTAGTATTTCTTATAGGGCCAGTCTCTTATTGACAAATTCTCTCAGCATTTGTTTGTCTGAAAATTTTAATCTCTCCCTCAGTTTTTTAAACTCTTTTTATCAGTGTAATATATACATACATATATACACAAAGTTTGTTAGCTGCTGGAATGCAATATACCAGAAACGGAGTGACTTTTTTTTTTTATATTTAAATAATTTTTTATTAATTAAAAAGAAATTACAAGAAAGAAATACAAACATCCGTAATATATGCTCATTCCATTCTACATATATAATCAGTAATTCACAATATCATCACATAGTTGCATATTCATCATCATGATAATTTCTGAGAACATTTGCATCAATTCAGAAAAAGAAATAAAAAGGCAACAGAAAAATAAAACAAAAACAGAAAAAGAAAAAAAATTTTTACATACCATATTCCTTATCCCTCCCTTTCATTGATCGCTAGTATTTCAAACTGAATTTATTTTAACATTTTTTCCTCTATTATTTATTTATTTATTTTCCTGAATCTACTATGTGCTTTTATTTTTTTATCCAATTTTTAAAATTTTTTTTAATTAATCAAAAAAAAGAAAAGAAATTAACACAACATTTAGAAATCATTCCATTCTACACATGCACTCAGTAATTCTTAGTATCATCACATAGATGTATGATCATCATTTCTTAGTACATTTGCATCGATTTAGGAAAAGAACTAGCAAAACAGCAGAAAAAGATATAGAATGTTAATATAGAGAAGAGAATTAAAATAATAATACTAATAAAATATATATATAAAAAGGAAAAAGAAAAAAAACAAAAACAGAAGATACAAACAAACAAACAAACAAACAAAAACCCATATTTCAGGTGCAGCTTCATTCAGTGTTCCAACATAGTTACATTACACTTAGGTATTATTGTGCTGTCCATTTTTGAGTTTTTGTATCTAGTCCTGTTGCACAGTCTGTATCCCTTCAGCTCCAATTACCCGTTATCTTACCCTGTTTCTAACTCCTGCTGGTCTCTGTTACCAATGATATATTCCAAGCTGATTCTCGAATGTCGGTTCACATCAGTGGGACCATACAGTATTTGTCCTTTAGTTTTTGGCTAGACTCACTCAGCATAATGTTCTCTAGGTCCATCCATGTTATTACATGCTTCATAAGTTTAGTCTGTCTTAAAGCTGCATAATATTCCATCGTAGGTATACGCCACAGTTTGTTTAGCCACTCGTCTGTTGATGGACACTTTGGCTGTTTCCATCTCTTTGCAATTGTAGATAATGCTGCTATAAACACTGGTGTGCAAATGTCCATCTGTGTCTTTGCCCTTAAGTCCTTTGAGTAGATACCTAGTAGTGGTATTGCTGGGTCGTAATCCATTCTGCCATTCTATGTCTTTTGATTGGGAAATTCAGTCCGTTACCTTTTAGTGTTATTACTGTTTGGATAATATTTTCCTCTACCATTTTGGCTTCTGTATTATATATATCATATCTGATTTTCCTTCTTTCTACACTTTACTCCATACCTCTCTCTTCTGTCTTTTCGTATCTGACTCTAGTGCTCCCTTTAGTATTTCTTGCAGAGCTGGTCTCTTGGTCACAAATTCTCTCAGTGACTTTTTGTCTATAAATGTTTTAATTTCTCCTTCATTTTTGAAGGACAATTTTGCTGGATATAGAAGCCTTGGTTGGAAGTTTTTCTCTTTTAGTAATTTAAATATATCATCCCACTGTCTTCTAGCTTCCATGGTTTCTGCTGAGAAATCTACACATAGTCTTATTGGGTTTCCCTTGTATGTGACGGATTGTTTTTCTCTTGCTGCTTTCAAGATCCTCTCTTTCTCTTTGACCTCTGACATTCTAACTAGTAAGTGTCTTGGAGAACGCCTATTTGGGTCTATTCTCTTTGGGGTGCGCTGCACTTCTTGGATCTGCAAATTTAGGTCTTTCATAAGAGTTGGGAAATTTTCAGTGATAATTTCTTCCATTAGTTTTTCTCCTCCTTTTCCCTTCTCTTCTCCTTCTGGGACACCCACAACACGTATATTTGTGCGCTTCATATTGTCATTCAGTTCCCTGATCCCCTGCTCAAGTTTTCCCATTCTTTTCCCTATAGTTTCTGTTTCTTTTTGGAATTCAGATGTTCCATCCTCCAGTTCACTAATTGTAGCTTCTGTCTCTTTAGATCTACCATTGTAGGTATCCATTTTTTCTTCTTTGTCCTTCACTCCCATAAGTTCTGTGATTTGTTTTTTCAGATTTTCTATTTCTTCTTTTTGTTCAGCCCATGTCTTCTTCATGTCCTCCCTCAATTTATTGATTTGGTTTTTGAAGAAGTTTTCCATTTCTGTTCGTATATTCAGCATTAGTTGTCTCAGCTCCTGTATCTCATTTGAACTATTGGTTTGTTCCTTTGACTGGGCCATATCTTTAATTTTCCGAGCGTCATCCATTATTTTCTGCTGGTGTCTGGGCATTTGATCAGATTTCCCTGGGTGTGGGACCCGGCTGGTTGAAAGGTTTTTCTGTGAAATCTCTGGGCTGTTTTTCTTTTCCTGCCCGGTAGGTGGCACTCGTGGCGCGCGTCTGTCTGTGGGGCCCACCAGTAAAAGATGCTGTGGCTCCTTTAACAGGCCAGTCCGAATCTTGCAGTCAGCCCGGGAAACCACGCGTGGAGGGGGTGGATCGCCGGCCGCCGTGGCTTGGGGGACTCCGGTCCAAATTGCCCAGCTGGCCCGAGACGCCAAGCGTGGCGGGAGGGCCCCACTATCCAACGTTCCCACTCAGACCGGGGAGCCACGTGCGTGGAGGGGACCCCAGTCGCCAGCCGCCCCGGCCGGGAAAACGCGCGCCCCTTGGATATCTCACCGCAGTGAATTCTCCCTGCCCCTTCAGCCGTTCCAGAATGGGGTACGCTGTCTTTTTGGTCTCTGTTGTGGCTCCGGGAGCTGTTTCGTATTGTTTCTGTTTCTTTAGTTGCTTTTCTGGAGGAGGAGCTAAGACCCGCGCGTCTTACTAAGCCGCCATCTTCTCCGGAAGTCCATGCACGTGGCCCAAGTACTCCACGAGCTCTGGGCACGTCCTCCGTATGTCCCACGAGAAGAAATTGGTTGTCCTTTCTGTGGTTGGGGCGCCTAAAGGGGGAAATGACCGGAGTGACTTTTAAAAAGGGGAATTTAATGAGTTACTAGTTTACAGTTCTAAGGCTGAGAAAATGTCCCAATCAAAACAAGTCTATAGAAAGGTCCAATTTAAGGCATCCAGAGAAAGATACTTTGGTTCAAGAAGGCCGATAAAGTTCAGGGTTTCTCTCTCATCTGGAAAGGCACATGGCGAACACAGTCACAGTTTCTCTCTTGGTTGGAAGGGCACATGGCAAGCAAGGCATCATCTGCTACTTTCTCTCCTGGCTTCCAGTTTCATGAAGCTCCCCGGGAGGCGTTTTCCTTCTTCTTCTCCAAAGGTTGCTGGCTGGTGGACTCTCTGCTTCGTAGTGTTGCTCTCTCTGAATCTCTCATTCTCCAAAATATTTCCTCTTTTATAAAACTCCAATAAACCGATCAAGACCCACCCATATGGGTGGAGACATGTCATCACCTAATCCCGTTTAACAACCACTCTTGACTAAACACATCATCCAGGGAGATGATCTGATTACAGTTTTAAACATACAGCATTGAATAGGGATTATTCTACCTTTATGAAATGGGATTTATATTAAAACGTGGCTTTTCTTAGGGGGCATACTTCCTTTCAAACCAGCACACAAAGCAAAGAAAGAAAAAAAGCAATTGTTTTCAAAGCACTCTTCAAAAAGTAGTTATAGGACAGATCCCAGAGTTTGTCATGGGCTACCATACCATTATCTAAGATTTTCCCTTCTAGCTGCTCCAGAATATAGGAAGCTAGAAGGAATGAATATATTTTTTATCATCACAATAGATTTTTTTGGTGAAAAATAACATATATACAAAAAAGCAATGTTTCAAAGCACAGCACAATTAGTTATAGAACGGATTTCAGAGTTTGGTATGGGTTAAAATTCCACAATTTTAGGTTTTTACTTCTAGTTGCTCTAGGATACTGGAGACTGAAATAAATAGCAATATAATGATTCAGCTATCATACTCACTTGTATGATTTGTTGAACTCTACCTTCTCTGTATAACTCAACCATCACCTTTGATCCTTGTTCTAGTTTGCTAGCTGCTGGAATGCAATATATCAGAAACAGAATGACTTTCAAAAAGGGGAAGTTAATAAGTTGCTAGTTTACAGTTCTAAGGCCAAGAAAATGTTCCAATTAAAGCAAGTTTGTAGAAACGTCCAATCTAAGGCATCCAGGGAAAGATACCTTGGTTCAAGAGGGCCGATGAAGTTCAGGGTTTCTCTCTCAAGTGAAAAGGCACATGGTGAACACAGTCAGGGTTCCTCCTTCATCTGGAAGGGCACATGGTGAACATAGTGTCAGGTTTCATGACTTATCTGGTCCAGGGACTCATCTGGAGTTGTATGTTTCTGGAAAGTTACCCTACTGCATGAAACCTTTGTAGAATCTTATATATTGTTCTCTATATAAGAACATATATATATATATATATATATATATATATATATATATATATATATATATATATGTATATATATATATGTTTATATTGTAAATATATGAACATTGTAAACTTTACAGTTAAGTTTAAGATTGTGGAATGATTTTGGTTGGGGTTTGGCAAGTTATGATAGGTAGTAATGTCTACTGGAAGTTTGCATAAGAGCAATCTCCAGAGCAGCCTCTCAACTCTATTTCAACTCTTTCAGCCACTGATACCTTATTGTTTACATATCCATTCCCCCTTTTGGTCAGGATGGAGTTGCTGGTCCCATGGTGCCAGGGCCATATTCATCCCTTCTCCCTCAATTTTGAAGGACAGTTTGGCTGGGTACAGAATTCTTGCTGGAAGTCTTCTCTTTCAGGATCTTAAATATTTCATACCACTGCCTTCCTGCCTCCATAGTGCCAGAAAAATAGTTCAAAGTTAGTCTTATGTGGTTTCCCTTGTATGTAGTAGATTGTTTTTCTCTTTCCACTTTCAAGATTTTCTGCTTGTCTTCAAAATTTGACAGACTGATTAGTATGTGTCTTGAGGAAGGCCATTTTGGATTTATTCTATTTGGAATTCATTGAGCTTCTTTGGTTTGCTTATGTATGTCCTTTATAAGAGTTGAGAAAATTTCCCCCATTATATCCTCAACCCATCTTCTTAGGCTTTTACTTTTCTCTTTTCCTTCTGGGACACTGATAATTCTTACATTTGCATGTTTTGTTTGGTCCATCATTTCCCTGAGATCCAGTTCAAAATTTCCATCTCTTTGTGCCATTTCCTGTTTGTATGTTTGAAATCAGTTGCCCTGTCCTTTAGTTTGCTTATTCTGTCTTCTGCCTCTTCAAATCTGCTATTGTGTATCTTTAGTATATTTATTTGGTCCATAGCATCTTTAATCTCTGTGATAGCTGCTATTTTTCTATTCTTTCAAATTCCTCTTTATGTTCTTTTGGTGTCTTTCTGATCTGCTTTATGTCATTAGCCATCATATAGTAGAGTTATATGACATTTTAAATTAGCTGTTCCAAAGTCTGTGTCTCCTCCCACGTTTTAATGTGGGCATTAGGTTGGGCTATATCTGTCTACATCTTGATATGCTTAGTACCCTTCTGTTGCGTTGAGGTATGTAAATATCTTGATAGAGTTATTTTGGAAATTGATTTCCTTCAGTAGTCTAAAGCTTTGTATTTGGAGGATGGATTTTGAGCAGGATGCGGGATGTGAGGTGGGGCACAACAGTGTGGTGATGGGTTGCAGCACAGGTATAGGTACCAGTCAGGATGCTACACTGGTGCCTGTGAGCATGAGATGTGGGGTGCAGATTGTGGAGATGGAGTGCAGGGGCTGTGGGGATGGGGTTCAGCTCAGGTGGACCTTAGAGCACAGGAGCAGGGTGTGGCACTGGGGAACTCAGAGGTGGAGAACTCAGAGGTAGGCATAGCAGCAGGTGGATGGAGGGGTGCTGTGCCAATGCATGGGGGCAGGATGTGGGTGAGTGCATGGGGCATAAAGGTTGTCACTTTTAGGGTGTGGAATACGGGGCACTGAGGTTGGGGCATAGGAAGGGCAGAGGATGGGTGTGTCCTTGTGCAGGGGTAGGGTCCAGGGGAGCTGGGATGCAGATGTGTCAGTATGTAAGGGTGGGGCATAGGTCACGAGGGGGTTGTAGGATGTGGGTCAAGGGGGGGTGATGTTGGATGGGTGGGGGCCTGGAGCAGATGTGCTGTGGCTGGGGCATTGGGGCAGGGGTGCACATGTGTATAGTGCAAGGGCTATGTAGCACAGATGTGCACATGAGCACCTACCAGGTGTGGGAACAGGATGCTTGTGGCCTGGACATGCAGGTCAACACTTACCAAGAGCTGGGGGCATGGCAGAGATGCACTACTCTATGGGTTGGGAATGGGTGTGGCCTGGGCATGAATGTGAGTGCCTGCAGCCCAGATGTGCAGGTGACTGTCTGTCTGCAGGGGGCAGGGAGTGGGAGGTGGGAGTGGAGGGGTTGGGTGCAGGTGTGTGTGTCTCAGGAGGGGTGGAATGAGACTGTGCACTTGCACGGGAGAGGTGGGTCAGATTGTGGCCGGCTTGCACGCATGGGCAGGGTGGGGCAGTGCGCGTGAGGGTAGAGCATTCAAGGAACCCAGTTTGGCTTACTTCCTAGTCCTCATTTCCCTGTCCATGTACTCCTGACTGCTCTGGGCTTCCCTTGGGAAAGGGGAACATTAGGCTGTTTGCATAGCTGGAAAGTTTCCAATTCTCTGCATCTCAATTCTTCAGCTTTTGCAACCAGGGCCTCCCTATGTGGTGTAGAAGACTGTTTCAGGTCACTTACACCCTAGAATTGCCTTCCCACTCACCTTCCCTTCACTTCTCTAACTCTTCCTTGGAGCAAGGGTGAACTCTACCTACCTTATTCTGCTATCTTACTGGAACTATGGCAGTACTGACTTTTGCTGTGGATTCTTTAACAATGGGCCCTTAACGGCTGTACTTTTTTCTTTGTTTTTACTCCTTAATCCTGCTTTTCTTGAGGCAGAGGGTGTTTGAATCAGTGTGGGAGTCTAACAAATAAGGACATCCAGACATTTACAAAGTATTTATTATGCTCAATATATCTTAAGTTTTCAGAGAAAAACTTGCAAAGTGGTCTCTTTTCCCAGCAAAGAAAAGCAAACTGAACTAGGAATACACTGGTGTAGGTAGAAAAATGACTTCTTCCCTAAGGGTGATTCTTAAGCCTAAATTGCCTGGATTGTTGTTTCATTCTCTTCTTTGTCCCTGCACATGCAATTATAAAATAACTATCAGAAATGCAAAAACAAGGTGCTATGCAATAACACCAAAGAGGGCCTTCCTGCTTTAATTATGAGTAGGAACCCAAGTCTACATGGGGAGGCAGATAAAGCAAAGGAGAATTTGCAGAGGCCAAGATGCTTCTGTGCAAAAAAGAGAAGGTTAATAGCCATGATGCTATTTAAAATGTATCGTATTCTATCAGGACCTAATAAGTTGAACTTTTTATAAATTCAAGCCAAATAATTCATGCAGATTTTTTTCCTCACCTGGAGAAACACTGGCACATATCTCTCCAAGACATTAATTTAAAATTAATGTCCTTATCTCAGGTGACTTTTTTGACTAGAGCAAAATAGCCTGATGAGTGATCTGCATGATAACTTCACTAGTTTTTATTGTCACATCTTTCGTGATTCCCAACTTTTTCTCTGATGCCTTCTGTCAAATTGGACTTATATTGCCTGTGAAATTAAGTGAGTCAGGGAAAAATGTACATTTATATGTAATTTAAATTGAGATATTGATTTAATTCACACTAAGAAAAGGTTAATTAACATGTGAAGCAACTTATTGGGTCTATATACCCCAGGGGCCATTGAGAGTCTAATCGGCAGTATCATGCCAGAGTGACTGCCACCTGTACATCCACCTCTGCTAGCCTGATCTGCCTGCAATGGAAATTTTCATTGTCATAACATGTTAGATATAATTTTTCATTGGCAAAATAAGCGATAATTAAGAAACATGGATTGGGTTAGAAATATTCTACACTTCCATCCCTACATGAACAAATGTATAAGCATCTTATAAACCCCCAAATCCTAAAACTCTTCTGAGTGGCACCCCAGACTGGCAGCCCACCCCAGGAGATTCTGCCACCTGGTTTTTACTAGATGACAAACCACTGGTGCTCAAATGAAGCCACATCTGCTTTCAGTGAACCTTTCTCATGAGATCAGCTATAACCCCATTTTACTCCTCCATGCTGCAGATTGCAAATGTGATAGAAGAGCTTGGAAGGAGAACTAGAAAGGAGAGGTTGGGACAAGCGATATCTCTTACAGGAACGGAGAAGGGATTATAGGCAGTTCATTTTTATGTAGGCAGTGTTCCTTAGAGTTTGAGTATAAGGAGTATAAAATGTGAAAAGCAGGATGTCTTCACTGATGCTCTACCGGAGATGAGCTATTGTGAGTTTTTAGGAAACATGCCTGTGGCTTGGCAGGTTCTCTCTTACAGACACTTTCCACTGGGAGTGGGAAGGCAGTGGAGAGATGTGTTTTCTTAGACAAAGATGAAAATGCAGAAGGAAAGCTCAACTTAGAGAGATGATCAATATAGATTGAAACTCTTCAGACTTTGGTGACTGCAACTTATTTAAAAGAAAAAAACTTTTGTAAACATCACAACTCCCTTTCCTCAATCAATTTGTTTGGTTGCTACATAAAATAAATGCTTAGTGAATGCTTACCATGTGCCAAGCTTCTCTTAGGAGGTGTGGACATGGTGATGGATGAGATGTCCTTTGCCCTCAAGGGGCTTACATTCCCTCGACAGTTTGATTTGGCCATTTTGAAGCCCTGCTGCAGAGTGGAGTCAAATCTCCACAAGCTCTCTGAGATGAGGATGCACTAGGTTTGTACAAGCCAAAGTTTGCTTCCCCTTGGAAGTAGGATTCTGGAAGTCTCAGGACCAACAGCCTCAGGTACCTGGGCTGCAGTTGCAAGATTTTCTCAAAGATCTCTTCTCATGTACTGTTTTCCTTCAGAGATGTAACGAATTAGAGTTGGAAGAAGATTCCTCCAGCGTGGCCAGATGCAGCCTGTGCACTCAGATGCGCCCCTGGATGGCCAATCATTATGTAAACTCCTGACTTGCCTAACCGCTCCCCTCTGTCCACCTGTCTGTGACTGCAGTTACCTGTCTCCATCTCCCAGTGCCTATTCCACATCTTATGTTAAAATATCACCAATTTGCATAAGACAAGTGTCGTAAATAATAAATCCTTTTTTGAATAGCTCCCCCAGTGCCAGCCTTGTTCCAGTACTGCCCATGGTCTTCAGAAAGAAGTTGAAACCATTAAGGACTTTCATAATTTTCTCCTACTGTCTTTTCTAACCCTATTTCCTTCCCTTTCCTGTCTCTGATGCCACTATTAACCAGTTGTCTAGTTTTTCCCCTTCCTATAAGGGGTATGAATTTTTCCCATTGTTTTACCTCTGTTCGCTCAGTGTCACCTAGATATCCACCAGGATGACTTATCAGCTGTCACTTTCTCTATAATGTCATAACTGCAGACTCTTATTTCCTGAGCATCACAGACCCTGGCCATTATTTGCCATCAGTGTGTTGAATGAATGAATATTCTTTCATCCAGAAGGAAGTTATTGCTTTAGAATGCAAACATTCTTCTCTTGGCATAACTACTGTCTACTTTCCATTTAAAGTGTATCTTGTATCCTTTATTACAAGTTTTTAGAGCTTGTCCTTTTGATTGATATTGAAGTTCCCCTGAAACTTTACACATAATGCAAACGTCTTATTTCAAAGTCACAAAATATGTCTTTCAATTTGAATTTATGGTGAGCCAGCATTTGAATTTCTGCTTTATAGCTGAATGAAGAAAATGCAGATAATAAAAAAAAAACTTTTCCAAGGACACAAACCATGAAGAATAATATTTTGGAATTCTTTTGATTAGATTATATAAATATATTAGTTTATTTGTTTCCCCCTTCAATTATAACTCTGGGTAAGCCAGACTCTCAATTCTTCTTTTTTTTTCTTATTGTGTAGAAAACACAGCATTGTACCTACAACCTCCTGTTCACCCCAAAGGAATTTTAAGGCATAATACCTGATGTGGTAAGAGGTATTGCTTGGCCACAACAGATTTTACCTCTGTGGATACCCAGCCTCTGGTCCCATTATCTCCTCTGTAACCTCATGTTACACAGTGTTTGTATTCTCTTCAATTTTGTTGAAAGAACAAAGTACATGCAGCTCAAATTTTACCCATGTGTCTCACAGCAAATCAAAACTACCTTTTATTTTTATTTACTGCCACATTTTTGATACAGGGTAATGTTTTATAGACCCTCCTAATTATTAATCCATGAATAAAACACACAAATAAACAAATGAACCCTCATGAAGTATGTGGGTAGATTCCTCTTTGACTCCCTGAGGTCCTGTCTCATTTCTGTTGTATTCTTCCTTCCAAGATTTAAGCTGGGAGCCTGGATAGTTACCAGTTCAGTGACCCAGCAGTAGCCTGTACAAGAATGGAAAGAAGTGTAGACAGTGGACAACCCCAGAAAAGGAAATTCACCAAACTATGATTCCTTCTCTCTGTGGGAATGTCAGGCTGGGGTCAGTTTTCTGTATTCATTCTTCTTTGTATCCTACCTCTTTCCCCATGCTGCTTCCTACTCCGTCAGGAGTGAGCTCTGCTACGGCCAGGAAGAGTCCAGCCCATGGAGCCTAGTATTTGGGGTGAATGTGCCAGTCCTTTGCCCTGCCAGGGAAATTGCTTTTGAAGCTGTGCTTTCACATGAGTGAAGGGAACCTGATGACTGAGGAGATGCTATACCAGCCTTGGAGTGCTTTCAGTTTCTTCAGGAGAAAAAGAAACATGAAAATGTTTCATAATAGGCTACTATGCTTCTACTCCTCATTTAGGTCTTTATGTATCAGAGCTAAATGAATGGCTGGGGATGCACCTTCATTTTTTCATTAGGAAAAATTCAATGAATATAGTGAACAAAAGGAGAAAGATAAAATCATTAAGAAAGGCCCCTGAAAGCATTGGATCAAGTGGCTGATGTCCCTCTTGATGCAAGGAGTCTTAGGTGAATAACCAGCTACTTATGAGTCATACTGTGTGAAAAAGAATGAAAAATGGGGAGCATTTTGGTGGTGCAATGGTGCCTCAGTGGCAGAGTTCTCACCTGCCATGCCGGAGACCCGGGTTCAATTCCTAGTTCCTGCCTGTGCAAAAAAAAAAAAAAAAAGGAGAGCATCTGTTGGAATCCCATTTGCACAATTTAGCACATTCAATCTTTACTGTTATCCTATAACTTGATTATTATTATGCCCATTTTACAACTGAGAAAACTGAAGCTCAGAGAGGTTGTGAAACTTGAAACTGTGTTCAAGTTTCCAGAGCTGCTGGGTGATAAAGTCAGTATTCAACCCAGATCTCAGTAAGCCTCAAAGCTGTGCCCTTCTACACCCCTTACCACCACTTCAAAGTGTGTGTGTGTGTGTGTGTGTGTGTGTGTGTGTGAAGGGGGGTGCCTATGTATTGACTGCTGTTTAGTCATTGAAGACCAACTTTTTTTTTCTATTTAAAAAAATGCAACTAATAAAAATTCCAGTTATTTCTTCCTATCTCAGCACTGAAGGAATAGCATTGAATTCAGAGAGACTCGTGACATCTTTCTCAATGATGAGAATGTTTGTGTCTAACTTTCTGTGAGTAAGAAGAGTGACTAGACTCAGACAGACTGGGTTTGAACCCTGTTTTTTTCCATTTACTAGTCAGGCAACTTTGAGCACGTGACTTATCCTTTTATGATCCTCAGTTTCCCTGTGTGTAATATGAAGCTCCTTGCTGCAGAGCCGTTGGTGTCTTTGAGGTGCTTTATGTAATGTGTCAGATGTAGTGTGTGGCGCATGATGGTTAATTCAAGCATGGCAGCTCTTGGAGGAACTGACTTAGCGTTGACCACGCAGCCTTATGAGTTCTCGCTTTGGGCCTCCGCGTGTGAAGGAAGTTGGAACTTAGACGTGAGCCTTCCTGTTTGCCTCAGTTTCCAAGTCTGAGTTTTGAAGAGCTCAGGGTTTAAACAAGGTGACTTTGAAAGGAAGTGGATGGAAGTCAGGAGATTGCTTGTACTGAAATGTGAGCCGCTGAGACTGAGCTGAGTATGGAAATTTTAACCTGGGAAACAGACCAGCTAAGCTTTCCCATATTCCGGAGGCTTCCAGGAAGTGTGGTGCTATGGAATGGAAAAATAGAGAAGGCAGTGGTGGACGCGCTCCTTAGGATGGGAGGACAGGGTATACTGGCAGGTTCACAGCAGGAGAGCCGGGGCACCAGAAAGCAGAGGACCCTTTAGTCAGGAAGGTCTCTGAGTGCTAAGAAAACAGGCTGGGAATAATTTGGCAACTAAAGTGGATTGCCTTGGAACAGGGCAGGGCAGTGTGGGCCTGGCGCTGATCGCAACGGGAGGAAGACACTCCAGTTTTGTAATCAAGTTCTCCGCGGTGAGTAATGCAGGGAAGGGGAGGAAGCTGCCATCCCGGCAGCAGACAAGTTCTTCCGTTGGTGATGCTCAGGGAAGGGATTGGCCAGGGGTAAGCTTTCGTCTACAAGACTTCATTTTTTTCTCCTCTTCCGAGCACCCCTCCCTCCAGCTGCCTTTTGCACTCCATAGCCATTCCCACCTCAGGTCTACTCCCCTTGCCTGTCTAGCCCCTCCTCTGAAAAGTGAAGCAAAACTGCTGGGGCTGCTCGCAAACCCTCCACCAGGCACTGCGGAAGACGTTCGATGGCTCTCTCCTGACCCCTGCTGGGTGCAGGGAAATAGTCCCGGCCTTGGGTTGAGGGTTGTAATAGAGAGACTCTCAAGCATAAGGCAGTTAGGGAAAATGCCTGTGTTAATTCTGAATTGTCTTAGAAAAACACATACACATCTGCACACAATCCAAAACACCAAAACCTGGTTTTAGTGCTTTTTTAGGACCGAAAATCCAACAGAAGACTTGTTGCTTACATATGGGATGATCAGTTCGGGATTAATGAAATTTCTTTAGTTTAAAATACCTGTAATGGAAAAGAACAGTAAAATCATTTTAGTGCATATGGTATAGAATATATAATAAGATACTAAGGTAAGTTTAGAAATGGATTTAAATAGTTTGTACTGTTTAATTACTTTTTTTGAAAATGTAGCATGCAATCCTTTAATGAATGAGTCAAGAAATTCATCAAAACAAAACAGAGAGAAGATAGAAAATTAAAAAATAAGATACCTTGCACACAGTGAAGAGAAAGTATAACTCAACAAAATTCTTCTTTAGTTTTATATATGTGTGTGTGTTTGTGTACTGGCCCATGATATGAAATTATCTCTTACCATAGGAAACACTCAAAGAAGTTGAACCTTTATCTCCAATTTTAAAAATAAGTAGAACCTTGTACCACTTTGTCAGCAACTAAATCATCTATAAGAACATTTATTTGCTATAGGTGATAAATCTCATAAAGTTAATTTATTAATGATGAATGCCCTTTTTCTAAAGATACCTCAGTTCTCTTCGCTGATATCAGCAACTGGCAAACTAGTTTTTATTAAAAATGTACTAATCTGATCTTAGAGGGAGTTGAACAGGGAGCTTTGGTTGGTCGTATGGCGGTGGAAGCGTGCTAGGGGTTACAATTTTGAAGAACAAGTTAAAATTTCATGACAACCACTTATCATCTGGGAGACATTTGGCAAGTTATTTAACATTTCCAGGGTGTTTCTTCTTCATCTGTAAGATAGGGGGGCATTAGCTCTCTTCAATTGGTTATGAAGAAAATACCTTACCATGGTCTCCTGCACATGGTAGCCACCCAAGAAATGTTTGAGAAGAACCAGGACTCATTGTGTGTCAGTAAGGAGTAGGGCAGGAAATATCAATTAATAAAATAATACCTATAGAATGCCTAATAATTTGATTTTAGTTATGCTTCGGTTTATTAAAGAAGTTAGTTCAACATCTGCCTCCTTTAAACACTGAAGTAAACCCACCTCCCACAAGACACTCCTTCAAATCTCAAAAGAAAGCTATTATGTTTCTTATGACTCCCCCACCTTAAATTCCTTTCTTCCTCTTAAGAAATGAGGCCACATGGCCATCACTTTTCTACACACATTCTCCGTTTTTAGTGTTTTCATTATAATGTGTTGGATAACTCTAGATATGCTGTTGTCAAAGCAGTGTTCCTTGAGATTGTCTCTACCATACTCGAAGACTGAAATAAATAACAGTCCTCACATTATATTATACTGGTGAGCTTGTGGTGAACTCAATTTCCTAGATCTTTCCTTGAAATGCATAGCAATGGCGCCTGTCTATACTGTACTTTTTGGCAACAGATTCTGTTAGCCTTAAGTGCAGGATCAGCTACTTCTTTCCATTAAATTTCATCTTGTTTTCTCATCCATTCTGAGATATGTGTGAATGATAAAATCATGAAGTTAGTCCAATCCCTTATTTTTCAGATGAGAGAAGTAGCTTGGCCAAGATCTCCAGGCCGGTTTGTGGCAGAGCTGAGTTCACCTTCTGGATTTCCCGTATCTCATAGCAACACTCTTTCTGGAACCAATGGTCTCCATTTGGTCTCCTCCTGTGCAGAAATGCGTCTTCTGGAATCCTGTCACTTACACACTTGATACCTAAGAATCCCAGGTCTTCCCGTTATCCAGCACACCCAGAAGGTTCCCTCAGCTCCTCGACAAAGATGACCTCCGCATCTCCTGTGTTTCAGAAGCCCCTTCTTGTGCAATACTCTGCGCCATATCTAGGACTGCCCTGCTTCTGAAATCTGTTTTCCGATTCTAACTGAGGGTAACTCTCTTTTTCCACTTCTTTTTCTGCCTTTCTAATTACTTTTGCACCTCATTAACATTACAGCCCTACGTCATTGACCTTTTGCTTTTCTCCTCCTAGCCGTTTCTTCCCTATCTGTCATGGAACCTACATGGGCCATTACTTCAACTAGTTTCTCAACTATCAGAAGGAATCCAGGTTCCTTCTGGAATTTTATCTCTTAGCTTCCATATGCACCCACTCTGAGGATATGTTTCAACTCCAGAGATGTTAATTAGCATTGAAAGTATCCCACACTTTATAGTGTTTTCATGTGACCTTATCAGAAGTCTCACTGCAGTATTTGCCAATTTGCATTAGGGGTGTAAAAATAATTTAATGTGGTGAAATGATTAGTATTTGAAGTAACAGTTGGCCAGAAAGGTGAAGTTGATCAGAAAGATGGCATGGACAAGGACTAAGAATCCAGCAAATGGTGCTGAATGCGCAACTCTTGTGATTATACTGAGAGC
Organism: Tamandua tetradactyla; assembly: GCF_023851605.1. Lineage (NCBI taxonomy): Eukaryota > Metazoa > Chordata > Mammalia > Pilosa > Myrmecophagidae > Tamandua > Tamandua tetradactyla. Next base: position 45,621,046 of record NC_135329.1, on the reverse strand, counting down.
CTCTGAACCTCTTGGTAAGAGGTTGTGGTAAAGCCACATAGAATGTCCACTCACCTTTATGCTTTTATAAGGGTGTCAGCACTTAAAAAAGAACCTGGCTTTTCTCAATACTTAAGAGGTATTATTCCTTAGCAAGAAGCAAGCGGGATTATTGAGGACTGTGTGTTAATGTTGAAAGATGAAAAGCAGAAAAGAGTCACTGGGGAAGTTCCAACTCCTGGATTTTGCTTACAGCCGGGCCCCTTCATTAGATGGGCCACTGAACCACTCAGATGGTTTGGCATTTAGATTCTATAGTCATGGTGGCTGCCACTATGCTGAGATTGCGAATGATTTTTATGTGATGGAACTCTGGGAATAATCAATAAGTTAGCAAATGCAGCTTTTCCTTCTGAAATCAGTGCTGCCGAAAATTGAACACTTCTCATTTGGTTTCTGTTCTTGACATGGGATGATGCCAGCTTCTTCTTGTTGGGTATTAGGGGAAAGTGTTAACCAAAAGGGATTTGTGTTGCTCACCACTTGTGTGGCAAACCACCACCTAAGGTTTTTCCATTACCTAGAAAACAAACACTTATTTAGTAGAAGAACTAGAAGCAATTTCCACCAAAGCATTAAGATTTGTTTCTCCAAGTGAAAAAACCATGGACATTTGATATGATTAGTCTGGGTTTTTGCTTTGGTCTTCTTTCTTGGCCTGCTGTCCTGTATGTTACTGTTTGATCTCACTCTCATAAAGCCAAATACCAGCAGCCCACCAGAGCATGAGTATTCAGAGATGGAGGCAGTGAGAATAATTTTGAATTCTGTTGATCTGGTACTCATGCGAGGCTTTCTGGGCAAATGACTGCGCAGTTGCACAGGGCTGTTTTTTCAGAAGGACCCAAATTTTGTTTAATGATCTGCTGTTGCCATCTCAAATTCTAAAGATTTATTAAATAAGGGACCTTTTAAACTGGTCTATGCAAATTAGGTAGCTGGTCTTGCTAATTCCAAGTTGGTCACCACCACTTCTGGGCTCACCACATGGCAACTCCACCATGGGATCCCTCTAATCTTCCCTGTGTCTTTGTTTTTGTTTTTAGTGCAGCTTTTCTCTGTTTGTACCCACCTCTCTCTGCACTCTAAGATTATTCTCTATCCTTTTCCCTTCTGCTCTGTGCCCTGGAAGACTGACTTCTATAGTCTCTCTCAGCCATATAGAGCTGTCTGCCACCATCTCCTACTATGTGAAAGTGGGACTTCTCCACTTCTTTATCATGAGTCAAAGTAACTAGGAACAAAAGCCAGCCATGAATTTTAGGTAATGATTATAAAGTACAATTTGAGGGGATACAGAATGGCTAGCAATTTTAAACTAATCTACCCATGGAATTACCTTATGTCATTTCAGATTGAAGAATAATCTCTAGAAAGCTTTTTGATCATGGCTATTTTAATTTATTGATAAGAAAGTGAAAAAGTTTCCTATGGATAGCCAGATCAAAATGATACATACCTTCAGAATATAAATATTATAGATCAAATTGCTTCCACTCCCCCAAAGGACATGCTTAAGTCTAATCCCCAGTCTTGTGAATGTGATGATATTCGGAAATAGGTTGTTTGAAGACGTTATTAGATAAGATGAGGCCAAACCTTATTAGAGAGGGCCCTAATCTAAAGTGGCTAGTGTCTTTATAAGGAAAGGAAGCTTGAACACAGTAGAGAGAGAGATAGAGAGAGAGAGAGAGAGAGAGAGAGAGAGAGAGAGAGAGAGAAGGGAGACAGCCATGTGACAAAAGGCAGCAATTAAGTCATGTCACAAACCAAAGAATGCAATGGATTGCCTGCAAGCCACTGCCAGAACCCAATAGACTTCAGAGGAAGCATGGCCCTTATTCTGACTTCTGTCTTTAGAACTTTGAGATAATAAATTTATGTTGATTTAAGCCACCCAGTTTGTGGTATTTTGTTACAGCAGCCCTAAGAAACGAAAACAATTAACATTACTCAGAGCAAAACAAGGACAAGGTCACCCTGTGACCATGCTTTGAAATAGAATTAGGCAAAGTAAATGCACCCCCCCCCCACCAAAAGATTAAGCAGGTTTTGCTTGTCTGTGAATGATTGCTGTTTCTTTATCAATGGCAACTTGAATCCTGCTCTAATCTCCCCACCTCTGAGATTAAAATATTAAGATATCTGTTCATTGATTACCCCACATCTTGACACCATCCAATCTCAAGCTGGCCCTTTGTCTCTTAATTATAACTTAAAATCACTAAGTTCCAAATCTCTGAAGAGTATCTTCCCTTTTGCACCTTTTCAAGTTTTTCCTGAGGTCCCCAGGGCACGTTTTCTTTTGTTGCATCAGCAAGGCAAGGAAACCCAGCTTTATTGTTTCTTTGTTGTTGTTGATTCTTCCTATAGAGGTAGGCTTGATAGTCCTCGGTCAGTAGGATTTGACATTGAGCATTGTGCTAAGAGCTTTAAATACATTATCTCATTTATCATCACTGAAACTTTATGAGTGGACTTTATTATCATACCTATTTTATAAATGAGGAGTCTGGGGCTTTGGAAAGTTAACTTTCACTTGCCCAAGGTCACAGCCTTGTATGTGGTGAAACCAGATTCAAACCCAGGCAGCCTAAAGCCTAGACTTGGTCACTCTGCTACTCTGTGACTTAGAAGAGTCTTCATGTGAAAATTTATTTCCTTCTGCTTAAATCCATTAAATAATTTGGATGATTATCAAGGGAATTGTGAGAAAGTTGGAAACTGAACCTGAGAGGAAGTAGAGGATTAACCCTGAGAAGCAAAGATTTCCCCAGAATGGGGTAAGCATTGGGGTTTTTCATGACGGTGAACTAAGGACTCTATAGAGAGGCAGCTTCTTGGTGGTGGACGCACCAGGGCTGGGGTGGGGGAGCTCCAGGTTCCCTGCAGCCTTCCAGGGGTAGCAGTGTTGGATTCTGGGCTGGGGTGGGAAACAACCCAAGTAGTGCCGCAGAAGTTCCTGGCTTCATTTTACCACGGAGGGCCTTAGGGATTTAATATAACCCCTTAGAAGAGAAAATGCTTTCTATAACCAGATGAATGATATAGGATCCCCTGACACCTTAAAAAAAAGCAAAATGAAGTATTTGGAGAGTCGTGGAATAAATCATAAATATATGAAGATTGAAACCCAGTGTAGGCAAAACTATTCCAGGGATAAGGAATGTGTTAAGAAGAAAGGAGCTGCCTTGGCTGAGTTTTTTAGTAGATGTCGTCAGGTGAAGGCAGAGTAAATAAGTGAATGAGATGGGAAATTGAGGTAGGAATGACAGCAAGAACACAGCATGGTAGGAAATGTACATCATTCAGTCTAATTGGACCTTGAACATTGGAAACCATAGGTTTGGGTCACCACCAAGAAAAAAAAAAAAGAAAAAAAAGAAAGAAGGAATTCTCCAGACTTTAAGGGTGGAAATATCCCAAGAGTCCAAGAAAGAGGAGAAAATCAATTTCCTTGGAAAACTAGGTTGTAGTTTTCATTGTAGTCAAATGCACTGTTGTAAAGCTTGAACAAATTTTCATTATGACTGCACTTCTCAGAAGACATATCTGAAATAATTTTGAAACAGTGGTCTTCTTGTAAGATAAGAAATGCAATGCAAATTTTCTGGGAAGTGTTTTATCCAAAACATGATGATGTTGAGCTACATTGCCAAGGGAGTTGAATTCAGGCGCCTGTCATTCTCTGAAATCCAAGTTACTGGGATTGAGCAATGAACAAAGCACACAAAATATCTGAATTCTTGGCACTTGCAGACATATAAATAAGCATGTGAAAATATAATTTGTCAGGTGGTTATGATAAATGCTATGGAAAAAATAAAGCACATTAGGAGAAGGAGTATAGGGTGAGAGTTGCTATTTCTAGTTTGGTCAGTAAAAGTGACATTTGAACTGAGTTGTAAAGTAGAAACAGTAGATCATGTAATCTGGGTGGAGAGAGTGGGAAATCAGCTGCTCAGTTTTGGCTGTGGTAAGTTTGAGACGCCTATTGTCTTTTCAACTATTTCCATAGAGTAGGCACAAGTATGAGGTTCAGAAAAGTGTGTGTGTGTGTGTGTGAAGATGGGTGGAGTCAGCAAATGTAATGAATAATATTTGAAGCCATGGTACCTGATGAGGTCACCTGTGGGCGTGGATAACAGAGGAAAACAGTCCCAAGCTCTAGAAATCTCAAAAGTATGAGGACTGGGGGAAGAAACAGCCAGTAAGAGAGAAGGAGAGCCAGGAGCAAGGTAAGGGACTCGGAAGCCAAATACAGTAAGTGTTACGGGAAGGAAAGCATGATCAACTGTGGAAATGCTGCATTAGGTTAGGTGTGAGATAGAAAGTTGTTCAAATGGTCTAAAAAGTTGTTCAAAGAACTGAACAATTTTATCTTAAAAATTGGGGGCATTATGCAGATACATCTTGAAGGATATGGTTCTACAACAGAAATGTGAATGGGACTTACTTATTGTTGGAAAGGGCCCATTAATCTTTTTATTTTGAAATACTTTCAAACTTACAGGACAGTTACAAAAATAATACAAATCTCGTACATAGAACTCCAACATGCCCTTACTTCCCAGACACCCAGATCCACCAATTTTAACATTTTGCCACATTTGCTGTCTTGTTCTTTCTCTCCCTCTCTCTTTCCCTCTCCTTCTCCCTCTTTCCCTTTCTCTCTCTTTATTGCAGGTTGTACACATCATGCTTTTTCAACACTTAATATTCCCATGTGCATTTCCAAAGAAGAAAGATATGCATTTAAGCAACCACCTTACATACACTTATCAAGTTTAAGAAATTTAGCATTGCTATAAAGCCTACAGTCTATGTGTCAACGTTTTCATTGTTCCGCATTAATTATTTTTGACATGTACCCAAGTGACTTTAAGAAATAGCCGGCCTTGAGTAAGAACGTGAAGATCTGATAATATGCATCCATAAAATCCCTAAAAATCACATTTAATTGGACAAGAGGAAAGGAAAAAGATCAATATTGGTAAATATTTAGTATGTAGGTATATTTAAGAGCATTATTTCTTTTAATCCTGATAACCCCTCATGGAGGTAGATATTTTTAGTCCCAATTTATAGAAAAGGTAAACAAAGCTCAAAGAGGTTAAGAGATTCAGCATACAGAGCCAGTAAAAGTAGAGGGGAAAATTTCACATATGTATATGATTTCAAAGTCTCTAGAATGCTCTGTATATTATATCACTTTTCTTTTTTAAAGTATCTTTTATTTTCATAGTGTCTGTCAACTTTCGGGGTGCTTCTACATACTTTTCTTATTTCAGCCTCAAAAAAGACCTGTGAACGATCATCTTTATTGAATGAGTAAGGAAACTGCAGCTCAAAGTTGGTGGAACTGAGGCTTATGGGTGATTTTACACACACTTAGTGATGGTTCAGTGACGCGAACCCTGGTCCATGCGTTTTTCAGTTTGTGCAACAACAGATGGTCTACCTCAATGGTTCTCCTTTGCCTGCATTGAAATCCCCTGGAGGTCTTGTTAAAATAAATGGTTTGGTTTCACCCCCAGAGTATCTGATCCAGCAGGGCTGGACTGGGGACAGGTCATTAGGATTTCTAACAAGTTCGCAGTGATGCTGAGCCTGGGGACCTCCTCTTAAGGACCACTGCTCTACAGATAATGGCTCCGCCCTTCCCATCTTTTGATTGATTTGTTTTAATTTTACAATGGGGATAAAGACTGCTATAAAGTATTGTTACAAAGATAGTAAGAATATGGAAATCCAACATTTCTGTTTGAGAATTTTTAAGAAGCAGGCTTTTATGATATTTGTTTTCTTTTTCACATTTTCTGAAGACCCATGCTAATCATTCATTTCTCAGCATTAATTTCATAAAGGCAAAGTTTATAAAACTAAATCAAGTTATTTTGACATCTTTATAAGCAAGAGCAAGCAATGAAGAGACTTTTGAAGTCTTGTAATGATGCTGAAACTCTAAAGAGGAAGGCTGCACTGCTTTTGAGGAGGTCAATTACAGCATCGCATTGCAAATGAGAAGGCGCAACCAAGACACACTGGCCACTGGTTCATCTGCACAGATTTTGGAAATGGGATTTCTTTTTCTTTTTTTATGAAATGAATTCATTGTGTCCTTGACTCCCCATCCTTGTCTGTGTGTTCTTATCTCTCTGATCCTCCTAATCTTTCATCCCCCAACTTTTCTGAGCTCCCATCATAGTATTTCTATATATGGGGCTGATTTCCATAGATGTGTGCAATTAAGCCAAGAATAGTTATTTCACCAAAGGATGAGAGGCCCTGACTTTTTTTGCAGTGCTTAGCAGGCTTTGGAAATTGCCTGCTGCATTGTATACGTGCGCATCTTCCAACAACTTTCATTTTGAAGTAGTGCCTTGATTTTGAAAGATCTTAGTGAAATTTAGTGAGTTCCATAGGTTGGAGTATTCACATGCAGCGCATTGCCTTCTTCCTGATGGTTGGAGGGAGTCAGTCTAGCACAGTGAGTAACCATGCAGATTCTTGCCAGACTTCCTGGAGTCACATGCCAGCCTCACAAAGAGGCAGAGACGGCTGCTTGTCCACTAATATCCTTTCTCCCCCTAAAAGCGGCTACTTTTCAGTTGGGCATATGAATTCCCAGTTAGAGGTTACATTTTAAACTCTACCTTGCAACTTGTAGTGACCCTGTGACGAAGTTCTGGGTAATGAAATATGAGCCTGAGTGATCTTTTTTTTTTTGCCATCTCCATGTCATACTCCCCAAAGACAATGCGTGTGCAGTGTCCCCAGACGTTCCACCCTTTACCTCTGGTTCAGAAATGACAACAGCTGAAGTAATACCCTTGGATCCAGACATGGAGTCCTTGTTTTGGGTATGACAGAATGTCCCTAACAATCCCGGGCGATTTATAAGTGGACAGTTAAGTCAAGGAGAATAAACTGCTATCCTGTTCAAGGGATCTCTTTCTTACAGCAGCTTAGTCTGTACCTGTTCTAGTTTGTTAGCTGCCAGAATGCAATATACCAGAAATGAAATGGTTTTTAAAAAAGGGAATTTAATAAGTTGCTAGTTTATAGTTCTAAGGCTGAGAAAATGTTCCAGTTAAAACAAGTCTATAGAAACGTCCAATCTAAGGCATCCAAGGAAAAATATCTTGGTTCCAGAAGGTGATGACGCTCAGGGTTTTTGTCTCAAGCGAGAAGGCACATGATGAACACAGTCAGGGTTCCTCTCTCATCTGGAAAGGCACTTGGTGAACATGGCATCAACTGCTAGCTTTGTCTCCTGGCTTCCTGTTTCATGAAGCTCCCCGGGAGGCATTTTCCTTCTTCATCTCCAAAGGTCACTGGCTGGTGGACTCTCTGCTTCTCGTGGCTATGTCATTCTGCTCTTTCAGAATCTCCTTCATTCTCCAAAATGTTTCCTCATTTATAGGATTCCAGTAAACTAATCAAGACCCACCTGAATGGGTGGAGATACGTCTCCACCTAATCCAGTTTAACGACCACTCTTGATTGAATCACATCTCCACAGAGATGGTCTAATTACAGTTTCAAACATACAGTACTGAATAAGGATTAGAAGAAATGGCTGCCTTTACAAAATGGGATTAGGATTGAAACATGCTTTTTTCTAGGGTACATACATCCTTTCAAACTGGCACAGTACCCTCTTACAGCATTTTACTAGCTGTAAAAGAGGCAAAGGAATTTAACCATATGTCTTAGCTTCTCCATCTAAAGTGGAAATATTGATATTACCTATCCCAGAGTGTGACTGAAAAGTTTAAATGTATAAAGTGCTTAGAACAGTGCCTAAAATGTAGTAAGGGCTCAAAAAATTATCTAATAACTTTATCAATTGGGAGTTCTTATTCATTCATCTTTGGAGCAGTTGGAACTATCAATTGAGTGCTCCCTTAATGGACTGGCAAAACCCTTGATGACAGGCTGTGTGGCTCAAATGCCTGGGCTGTGATCATCATCATCACTATTTCTAAAATTTATTTAGCACCTCTGTGGTTCAGCACTGGGCTATAGTGCTTTGCATGCATTATCTTTCCTTTCATAACCCATCTTGCATACGTAGGAATTATTATCCCTGTTTTACGGACAAGAAGGTAGAGACTTAGAATGGAAAGTCGCTTGTTCAGGATCACCCAGCTATTAAATTTAGAACAGGAATTGAACCCCGGTCTCTTTCTTTTCTTTTTTTTTTTTTTTTTTACCAATATGATAAGCTGTAAAATGGCTCCCCAAAAGATATCCATACTCTCACCTCTGGAACCTGCAAAGGTTACCCTATTTTGGAAAAAGGGTTTTTGTAGGTGTGATTAAGTTAGGGATTTTGAGATGAACAGATTATTTTGGATTGTCTGGGTGGAATCTAAATGCCATCACAAGTGTCCTTAAAACAGGAGAGGCAGAAGGAGATTGCACAGAGAAGAGGTGGAGGCAATGTGAACACTGAGGCAGAGATTGGAATGATGCCGCCACAAGTCAAGGAAAGCATGCAGCTGCCAGGACCTGGAAGAGGCAATGCATGCGTTCTCTCTAAGTCTCCTGAGGGAGGGTGGTCCTGCCTGCACCTTCATTTCAGCTCAGTGAAACTGATTTTGCACTCCTGGCATCCAGAATTTATGGCTCCTGAGCAGGTGGCACTGGTATGTCTGAGAAGCCCAGATAGTGAGGTCCTTTGTCGCAGCCCAGGTCACTGCTCCCTGCACTCCCCTCAGCCTCACATGTATGCAAGCTGCCGTCCTGTGCTGATCACCTAGTAAACCATCTGCCTGACCTTCTTGCATCTTGTGCAGCTTCCTGGAACTATTCAGGCCCAAGTCACCTGCGGAAGTCCACTAGGTTGCTTCAGCTCCCAGTTCCAGCAATGCTGTGCCCCAACACCTTGTGTAAACCTGCCCATCAACTTTGGTTGGCCTGTGCCCCAGGAGCTGTTCCTGCTTGCTGGTCAAGGGAAACCCTTCAAACTTTGTATACAGTAGGTTGGCACAACACTTTCTTCAATAGGATCTGAACTCTAGCCTGAGGGAGGGGACCCCCTTCCAGGTTGGTCCTGCCTTGGTACCGTCATTCAGCCCAAGGATACCCTGTTAGAATTCCCTTTCCATCTTTAAAGTTACCCTCCATCATTGCTGAATAATTGTTTATATTATACTTCTGTTTGGTATCTGGCTCTACTGGGCTCAGAATGATACCCACATGCTCTTCTCTCCCTTCCCTTTCCCTGAGGAGGCAGTGTGGCATGGTCATGAAGAATCTGTGCTATTGGACTCAAATGGCTGGGTGTTATTTTAAGCCACTAAGTTAGTGTTAATTTTTTAAGTAGCAAAGGACACTTCTAGAATACCTAGCATGATTGATGCTCCATAGAACTTCCTGCCTCCTTCCAGGGAGGGCATGGGGCATAAAGAAAAAGAGCTGAAGCACTGAAGACAGATAGTCTGGGTTTGGAATTTGAGCTATTTCACTTATAAGTTGAATAGGCTAAGCTTTTCTTTCTCTATATGAAAAAAAATCGAACAAAGAACCAGTGACTGAAATCAGGTGCTGCTTGTGAAGCCACAGCTATGGACCTGGTATATAATAACATGGAGAACTGAATCATGTCCCACGCAAAATGCATGTTCAGGTTCCAATGGTTGGTCCTATGGGTGTGAACTCATTGGAAAATAAGACCTTTGATGGTGTTCTTAGTTAAGGTATGCTCAGATGCTCAAACTGAGTGAAGGAGGGCCTTCATCCCATACAGCTGACGTCCTTATCAGCAAAGGAAACTGGACATGGAAAGACAAGTCACAGGAAGAGCAAGAAACTGGAAGTCAACGGAACCCAGAAGAGAAAGGAGAAGATGCCACCATGTGAGTTCCAAGTGACAGAAAAGTCAAAGAACCGCAGAGGTTGCTGGCCAGCCAGAAGACATTCAGGGAGGAAGCAAGCCTTCTAGCCTTTGAAGCCTTGAGGCAATAGATTCCCTTTGTTAAGCCAGTCCATTGCACGTTATTTATTTAGTAGCTGGGAAATGAAAACAAATCAGTACTCCATAATTTTTTGTTCTTTTTGTCAGTAGAAAATTGAGCTCTGAATTAATGGGTACTCACCAATTTGGCTATACTAATTGTTATAATCTCAAAACATCATTTTACAATCTTAAAACTATCTGCATCTGTACTATTTGGTAAACAACCATTGCCCTGACTCCGCTGAATTTCACTTGCTTCTGTCATAACCTCAGACAACCTCCCTTCGCTCACCCCTCCCCTGTATTCCCCAGGCTGCCAAAGACCCACCAATTAAAGGGTTAACTGGCACAGCAGAGGTCCTTCACAGCTCTCCAAGGTTAGGGTCAGTTCTGACTGGCCTTGCCAGAGATGTGCCTAGTGAGAACTATTTTATGTATCACCTCTAGTCACAGGACTAAAGGGAGGAGAGGCCGGGGGAGGAGAGGCAGGGAAGGAAAGGAAGAGGGTGGTGACAGGAGGGAAAATGCTCTAAGCATGGCGCCTTCTCTAGACTGAAAGGAAAGCACTGGGAACAGTAAATGTGAACTAACCTCCTTCATAGATTCACTGTGGACATGCCTTGCTCATTACCAAAGCCCAGAGATTTCTTTTTTCTTAGATGTGTTATTTTTAACGGTCCATGTGTCATCAAAATCACTAAGCACTCTTCCTGAAGCCACGATGGGTGACGTGGTGAAAGTTGCCTAATGAAAAGATGTGATTCTTGGTACTTCCAGGGAAATTTGTGATCAGTCCCAGAGGTCTGAAAGTTAAATACAGATGGTAGTATCGACACCAGTCATTTTTCTGTTATTTAAAAATGGCCGTGGTCCAGGCTAGATCTGAGAAGTGTGTATTTGAGAAAATGAGGTATTCTGGAGAAGCATGCGTCTCTCAACCACCTTGAGACTTCTTGTCAGTAACATTTGAGTTATGATAATGTCTAATTTACCAAGTTGTGAAGTTTAGATGATAACATATATAAGAAAACACACTGAGTGGTGAAATGCTTTATAAACCTTGTCAAGGTGTGGTTCAAGTGACACTATTTGGGCAGCATATTCAGACATAGAAATAAATTTTCTTTTAAACTAAAGCAGATGTAACATATGGCAGATTTTCCCTAACAATACAAAACCCAGAATTTAAATCCACATTTCCGTCCACTTGGATTAAATTAACAAACCTTCAAGCTATCGATGATTCTTTAGAAAGAAATGTTTGACTTCCAACTCAGCTTCCTTCACAGAATTTTTACAATAATGTCAAACACATTTACATTTCAGTATTAGGTTATTGCCCTCTTTTTTTTATTTGTGAAAAATAGCATATATACAAAACAAGCAATCAATTTCAAAGCGCACCACTTCAATTGGTTGTAGAACAGATTTCAGAGTTTGGTATGGGTTACAATTCCACAATTTTAGGTTTTTAATTCTGGCTGCTCCAAGACACTGGAGATGAAAAGAAGTATCAGTGTAGTGATTCAGCAGTCATACTTATTTGTTATATCCTATCTTCTCTGTTATAAGTCCTCCTTCTCCTTTGATCTTTCTTCCAATCTTTAGGGGGTGTTTGGGCTATGACCATTCTAACTTTTCCATGTTGGAAAGTGCTGTCAATAATATGGGATAAGGGGATGGAACTAGTTGATGTTCTGGAGAGGTTGGCCCCTCTGGGTTTCAAGACTTATCTTGATGGCTTAGGAACCCATCTGGAGGCTGCAGGTTTCTGGAAAGTAACCACAGTACATAAAATCTTTGTAGAATCTCAGATACAGCCCTCGGTGTTTTTAGGGTTGGCAGGAATGGCTTTAGTTGGGGTTTGGCAATCCATGATAGTAGCAATATCTAGCTGAAGCTTGTATAAGAGTAGCCTCCAGAGTAGCTTCTCAACTCTATTTGAACTTTCTCAGCCACTGATACCTTATTTGCTAACAATTCTTTTTCCCTTTTGGTCAGGAAGGCATTGTTGATCCCATGGTGCCAGAGCCAAGCTCATCCCTTAGAGGTTCTTGCCCTTTTGATGATAGTCTGGGCTCAGTACTTGTTTCTGATCAATATTCTCTACCTAGAGCTCCAGGGTCCTCGAGGGCCCTGGGGATCCAAGAGCTCAGGTCCTCAGGCAACAGTTTTGAGTGGAACTTTGTCATGCAGGGATAGATTCCAAATAGTTTTGCTAAGACCTCCCTTAAGTATGCAGCTAAAGGAATGCTAGTCCTGGAAAGGGATAGAGGTAAGGGAGGAGTGAATAGAAAATTGCCAGTGCCCTCAAACAAATATTCCTGTAACAGACTGTCCAGTGAGGTATTGTCCTAGAAGTTTTCATCCAAATACCCCCACCCACAAACAGGAAAACATGTAGCTAACACTTTTTGAGTGCAAGGTCTGGGATTATACCCTACTTAGGAGCTAACAATTTAGCCTATTATTATTTCATGGGTGCTGGAGGAAGGCACAAGATAGCTGGGTCAGAGAAAAAGACTTCATTATCCGTGGCAAAAGCAGTAGCCTGAGTTTCATGTTTCTTTGTGTTAATTCCCTAAACCTTCCAAGTCCCACGTGGGTGGGAGGCAAGCAAAGGGTTCATAATGGATACCTGTACACACAGTGAGGTGGTTACAGAGGAGGCACGCTGAGTTTGGAGATGTCTTCCTTTTAGAGTTAAGTGAAAGCAAGCTGACTGCTCTTTGTCCGGAAGGAGAAATTATCTCATCCAGGAAGCAAAAATACCTGAGCAATGGCCAGATAAAGAACAGTCTGGGCCTAAATTCTTGGCACACCCAGCGAGAACATGAAGGGATGCTGAAGGCCCATGCGAGATGGCCTATACCAACCTCATTCTCATTTTCCAAATTGAAGAAATTGAGATTAAGCAGCATGCCCAAGGCCACATGATTATTAAATGGCAGAGCCTGGCTCCAAGCTCATGGCTGTGTTCTTAGCTGCTGTGTTTTACAACCTACCAAACATGAACAAGTGCAAAGAATAGAAACAGACTTTAGGTTGCTGAGAACAATCAATGGGCTTGTTAGGTCATCTGATTTTGACACAGGCACAGCCAAAGCCCACCCGTGCCCCCGTCTCCTCTGCCCCAGAGTTATCATCAAGCATCAGATGAGGGACTGCATTTGGGGTTCAAGCTTCAGATGAGGGACTGCATTGCAGTAGCCAGAAAAATGGTGCAACCAAATCAGATATAAGCAAGTGTCCAGGAAGTGTGGCTGCACTGAGGACTTGGACTGCAGAGCTCCCAGGAGGTCCTCCCAGGAGATGCTTGTGTTGGCTCTGCCTGCTTCTCTCCTCTCTTCTAACCCATTTTATGTTGAGTATCTTTTTTAATTCAAAAAATTTTATTTCTGAAACCAAGACTGATATACTGAGTTTAGGAAGCTCAAAACACAGAAAAGTGTTTTTTAAAAACTATGAAACAAAGATTGTAATAATCTCATTGCCTCCAGGCATCAATATTAATATTCTGATGGAAGAAGGTGGTCTCTTGGTGCTGTCTGCTCCATTTGAAGAGGCTGTCTCAAGGGTTATCCTGTAAGAGAGTGTGTGAGTACTCCGTCTGAAGGACCAATAGCCCAGGCTAAGAGCTGAAGGATTTTTCTTTCTTCTCCCGTGGGCCACCAAATGTCTGGCATGCATGAGGCAAAGGTTCCATCTTCTCTAAGACTTAGTAACACAGTGCATTGTCTTTTGGCAGAAGTACATTTGTCCAACATTGTCCTTCATTTCTGTTGGAGCCTCAATTTTGAGTGTTTCACAGAGCCTGGCTACATTTGTGTCTCACTGATTCACTCCTGCCCTTGTGTGAATCCTTATGGAGTGTTCTGGCAGACAGTGACATTTCACACATGGATGTGGCACAGCTCAGAGCTCTCATAATATCACTGGGACATCTGTGGGGGAAGCTCTAGACACAGTGTATTTTCTGAAATGCAATAGCTCGTATTTCCCAGTGGGAGCAACCCAACACTTTTCTTTTTCCTCCTGGGATGCCAGACAGTTTGATGAGGCATTAATGTGACCCAGAGATCCCAAATATGGTAACTTCTGAAAGGCACTGCCTTACCACAGACCACTTCTTAACTCCTCATACTTACGGAGTTTGAGCAAAATGCATATATTTTGACTGGAAAAGGTGAAAACCCATCAAAGCACACAGCGCATATGGAAGTACTCCCTTCAGTGAAACCACACAACCTGTAAGAAAAATTGCTCTCACAAACCATATAATCCAAAGCATTTTCAAATGAAAATGATCTTTCCAGTTTGGGGGTTGGGGGAATGTGGATTTAAGCATTGCCAACAAAAGAATATTTCACATGGCAGTTTTGAACAACTCTATTTCCTCAACAAGGCTTTTTACAGCACAGAGCCTGTGTTTAAAGTAGATTTGAGTGACTTTATATTTAGCATCTGAGGCTTTTGTAATACTAACAAATGAGAAATTACTGCAAGTATACCAGTATATTACATCTATCTCTAGTTAGCAAAATCACCATTCTCCTCCTCCTCATGATCATTTCATAGCACATTAACTATATAAGAGTAATTTCAGACAGCTGGAGGGGAGCAATATCTGAAGCCCTATAGAAGACCTCGCAAACTTGACTGAAAACAGCTACTAATCAGACAGGTCCTTGGACATAATTACAGCACGTGCCTGCAGCTGGAATTTTAGCCCAGGGAAAACTTGAAGGTGAATTGGTCCTAATAAACCCTAATCAATTCTGAACCTTCCCTTCAAATAAAGGTATAGATGAGTGGTTATTTTCTCGGTAGTTCTACTTCTAAAATATATTCGAAAGCAATCATTGCTCACCACTTTTACTGTTCCTAGTCTGATTCAAGACCCAAAATAGCCTCCCAACTGTTCTCTCAGCTTTCACCTTTTCCCGTCTGCTGTTTATCCGTCAGGATAGCAGGCAGTATGATGCTTTAAAAACATGCCAGATATTGTCATTTCTCTTCTCAGAATCTTCCAAAGGTTTCTAAATCAAAGATAAAATGCAAAGTCCTTATCAAAGCTTCACATGGTGTCAGAACCCCTGGCTACCCACAGTCTCCCATCTAGACTTTACTGCAACCCACAACATCTGCCCTCTGGGGTTCCCTACACATCCCAGCCATGTGGCCATGGCAGGGCATTTGCATTTCTGGTTTCTTCTCCCAAATACTGTCTTCCCTCAGGCATTGGTAAATTGAGGTCTGTCATTTTATATATACACTGTGCAAATGACACTTGTTTGAAAAATGGTCCTCCTCCAACTGCTTTAGTTTTCTTTGTTTCATCTCTCACCATTTGATTACTTCTATAACGCCTATCGTTTAATTGGAATGCATCGGTGTCCAGGCTTGGTTTCATTTTCAGCACTTTAGGAAATGCTTAGAATATAATAGTCACTCAGGTTTTGTTGAAGGAGTAGCTTGAAAAATTCTGCTTTGTGAAAAGAAGTTCTTTACAAGAAGTATTCTCTAAAAACATTCATTTTATGAATTTTATGAATGTGTGAGCATATTTTCAAGGATGTATATATATTTTTAAATGAATGCAATCCAGTAAATGCAATGGGAAATTTTGTTCAGTATTAAGAAGTTGAAAAAAAGCAGGATTCCCTGGAAAAATATTAAGCGTACTCTCAAATATCCTTTGATATGGGTATTTTGAGGTTTTAGAATACCTTAGAACCACCCTAGAGCCTCAGATATGGGATACTAACAGGAAGACCATCTTCTCTGCTCAGCTATCACAAAGAGTAAGAAGAGGGCAGGCCACAGTGGCTCAGCAAGCAAGAATGCTTGTCTGCCATACCAGAGGACCCGGGTTCGATTCCCGGTGCCTGCCCATGTAAAAAAAAAAAAAGAGTAAAAAGAGGGCAAGGGACTTTCCTGGACTCCTGCTATGATTTTCACATATTGGGAGGAATTAGGCACTTCTGAGAATGCTTCAATTGTTATGAATGCTGGCACCATGGGGTCGATGATTGGGAGCATCACATCTCCATGGAGATAATCTGATCAAATGTTGCCAACATACAGTATTCAATCAGGATCAAAGGAAATGGCTGCCCCCCACAACATTGGATCAGGATTAAAGCGTAGTTTTTCTGGAGTACATAATATTTTCAGACTGGCACATTCCACCTTCTAGACCCCCCAAAATAGACATTTTTTCCACATACAAAATTCATTCACTCCATCACACTAGCATAAAAGCCTTAACCCATTTCAGTAACAATACAAATTCAGTACAAAGTTAAAACCAGTACAAAATCTCATCAAAGCCTGTTACAGTCATGGTCTATCCTAAGACAAAAGATTCTTCTCTGACTCTGGACCTGTGAAACTCAGAACAAGTTATCTGCTAACAGGAGGGACAGTCATAGGATACATGCACCTGTTGCCATAGAGAGAAATTGAAAGGTAAACAGGGGTCACTGGACCCAAACAGTTTCTAAAAACTGCAGGGCAAACTCCATTTGATTTCAAAGCCTGAGAGTCATTTATCTTTGGGGCTTTAGAAAGCCATAGTCCCACTCTTTCCAAGGGCCTACGCAATGGCCTAGCTCTCTCTACAAATGCTGGGATGTGTTGTAACATGGGGGTTCATTGAGGGGGGGACCACCTTTTTCTTGGCTTCATCCTCTCCATGCCCAGGCTCTCTTCCATCTCCAGGGCACATGCTCAACCCCTCCAGAGTTATAACAATAATAAAACCAATCCCTGGTTTATGTGTGCCACCCTCTTGCACACAACTCTTCCTGAGCAACAAAGTGGAAGGCCTGCCCTCTGCTTCTGAGGCAAACTCAACCTCTCTATGTGTAGGGGTAATTTCTTGGCACCAGACCTCAGCTTCCATAGTTCTGCCTCTGAAGGCATTTTTCTTTTATTTTGCCCCTTTTCTGTCCCTTTTAGTCCAGACTGGCAGTGGTTCGTTTATACAGATCCCACAGCACTCTTGTTGGTTTTCTATGCAGTATACTGGGATTATACCCATTGGATAATAGGATTTTCCAAAAATCCTTTCTGGATAACTCCATCTCAAATACTCACTTGTCTTGTAATGGCTGACATCTTCCATACTTGGATAAATCCTTACGTGGGGCCCTATAACTGGTGTCTGACTTTCTGGAAGCCCAGAATTTTCAAGAACACCAATTTCTGTTTTCTTTGTACCCAAGAGTTCAGTTCTCAACTTATCTTTTTCCAATCACATTTTATTATAAGCTTCAAGGAGCAGCCAAACTTCATTTTCTACATTTAGTTTGGAAATTTCTTCTGCTAAATATATAAGTTCATCACTCTCAAATTCTGGCTTCCATCTACAAAGAATGCCTTCCTTCCAGTTTTTAATAACATGTACATCATTTCTGTCTAAAGCCCTATCAGAAGTATCCTTAGAGTCCACATTTCTACCAACAGTCTCTTCAAAGCATTCTAGGCCTTCTTTATCAAGTATATAATAATTCTTCCAGAATCTTCCCCTTATCCATTTAAAAGTCATTCCAACATGTTTGGTATTTACAAACCACAACACCCACTCCTGGTACCAAAATCTGCATTAGTTTGCAAGCTACTGAATGTGATGTTCCAGAAATGGAATGGCTTTTAAAAAGGGAATTTAATAAGTTACAAGTTTACAGTTCCAAGGAAGCAAAAGTGTCCAAACCAAGGCATCAACAAAAGGTTACCTTCACTCAAGAAAGGCCAAAAAATCTGGAACACCTATGTCTGCTGGGAAGTCACATGGCTGGCATCTTCTCATCCCTTCCTCTTGGGCTCCATTGCTATCAACCTCTGTCCCTGTGAGGGTTCCTCACTTTACTTCTCTGGGGCTGGCTTTCCTCTCTTGGCTCCCTTTCCTCTCTCCAGGTTCTGGCTTGCTTAACATCTCATGGTGATGTCTGCTGGGCTCCAAGCATCTCCAAGCATCCATGTCTCTGTTCTCTGAAGTAACTGTTCTCCAAGCATTTACATCTGCTTTCTCTGTCAGCTTTGTGACTTCTGTCATTTTTGACCCTCTCCAAAATGTTTCCTCTTTAAATTATTCCAGCAAACTAATCAAGAATCACCCAGAATGGATGGAGTCACTATGTCTCCCTATAATCAAAAGGTCACACCCACAATTGAGCATGTCCCATCTCAATGGAGATAATCTAGTCAAAAGTTTCCAACCTGCAGTATTAAATCAGGATTAAAAGAAATGGCTGCCCCACATTATTGAATCAGAATTAAAACATGGCTTTTCTGGGGTACATAATACATTCAAATTGGCACACCAAGGAACCTCAGAAATTGCCAGCCAGTTAGAATGTTCTGACCTCTGGAGGAAGCATGCCTTCTAACCTCTGAAACCAAGACCAATTAATTCCTGTTTTTAAGCCAACCCACTGTGTAGTATTTGCTTCAGCAGCAGGGAAAGGAAAACACTGAGGTCTCCTCATGAGGACATAAGATAGTAAGAATCACAAAAACCTACTCATCAGGCCTTTTGGTATCTGGGCCTGAGCTGATAAACACTTGTATAATTTTGTAAAACCTTGATTGTTCTTTTGTACACACTTAGCAAGCGCCTGCTGTTACTAGTAGGTGGCTTCCCTCAAGGAGCACAGTGCAAGCAAAGTATCAGAGACGCTTCACCAGTAAGTGGTGGGTAAAGATGTCTAGACTTCCTTTGAAGAACAAAGGTCTGTGTCTTTATTTGCTGCTAAAATTAAAGCCAGTTTTCATGTTCAGCCATGCCCATCTTTCCTAAGTGGACAGACAAATGCTTGTGCCTAGAACTTGCTCTTCTGTTAATATTTTCATTTGTACTGAGATCCTGAAGGAAGACAGGAGGGCGTTTGCAGAAGAGGTAACTGTGTTGGGAGAGTTTTAATTTGGCTCATTTAACTTGATTCACTTGGGCCAACTCAAAAATGGGAAGAGGGTATCTGGGAAAATAAGAGAGACATAATCTTCTTAAGGGGAAGTGCCAGAAGTCTGCAGTTAAAACTAAAAGGTCATTCAAAGCTGCTCCAGGAACAAATTCAGCAGGAGTTTTAATTTTGCACATTTAGTCCAGTGCTGTCCCTTGAATCTGAATGTGCCACATGTTTATTCTGTCCCATAGCCTCAGATATAACTCCCTTTACTCAATGACTGAGGGATCTTCCAGAGCCTCGGGAAGAAATGAAGGCTATAGTTGATTCAGACTCAGGACTTAAAGAAGATCAGTTTTCATCTTCATCATTTTTGTTGCAGGCATCTATTTTGCCCAAACCTTCAGTTAAAATTATTACCTGTCTGCTAACAGGAAAGAGCAGAACAGCCACAACAAAAGGAATGAAAATCAAAGTGTTATTGAAAAAATTTGTAGACAGCTGATTATGCTTAGTTCAGCAGCCAGATTTGCTGAGGACACATGGGTTTGTGTCTTAATTTTATAATGAATTCATTTTTTAACCAGTGCAATTATTCCTTGTTGGCATGATGGAATTAAATATGTGAAAGCTTCATGATGTTCTGAAACAACTGGCATGACTTTGAGCTCTTCACCACACAAACAATTTTGAGATCAGTTGGGGTGAGATCTGTTTGGTCGTTGGTGAGAAGAGTGTATTGAAAGAAGAGGCAACATTTTCATAGAATTGAGGTATTACCTTTCTGTCTCCCTTTGCCTTCTATATTTTTGAAGGTTTTTGCTGCTGAGAAGATAAGATTGAAAGGAATAGAATCCTTCTTTGGGTATATTTCAAAATTGGTTCCTTATTGGAACATGATTTCCCAGGAGCTGAACTTGGGGAGAAGGGAGGGAAACTGTTGAAGAGGCAGGCAGGTGGTATTGGCACTGGGGAAGCAGAGCTTTGAAGCAAATGCATTTGCTTGTTAAGTGCTTAGTCTATTTACAAAGCTTATCATCTCTACAGCAACATGACAGTGTGCAGGCTACTGAGGCTCAGAAAATTCTAAGAATAATACCATCTGCTAAACTAATAAATGATGAATTTGGAACTCACATCCACTGTGTTACCACAGAGCCAACCAAGTACAGCCTCAGGAAGATTCTTAGAGTTCTCCCAGAATTCTTTTTTTTCACACTCCATACAATCCATCTAAACTATACAATCAATGGTTCACAGTATCATCACATAGTTGTGCATTCATCACCACAATCAACTTTAGAATCTTTTCATTACTAAAAAAAAAAGCAATAAAAAGAAGCATCTCATACCCCCTACTAGACCCTCATTATTAACCCTGAACATTGGTATGGTATATTTATTACTGTTAATGAAAAAATATTAAAATATTACTGTAAGTTATAGTCCATAGTTTGCAGTAGGTGCATTTTCCCCAATATACCACTCTATTATTAACTCCTTGTAATAATGATATGCATTTGTTCTAGTTCATGAAAGAACTTTTTAATATTTGTGCTGTTAATCACAGTCATCATCTACCACAAGGTTCACTGTATTATACAGTCCCGTATTTTATCCTCAAGCTTTCCTTTTAGTGACATACATGACTCTAAACTTCCCTTTTCAACCACAATCACACGCATAATTCAGTGCTATTAATTACACTCATTATAATGTGCTACCATCTACTTTATCCATTTCCAAACATTTAAATTCAACCTAATTAAAAAATCTTCACATATATTAAGCACCCACTCTCCATTCAACACCTTCATTCTATCTCCTGGTAACCTATATTCTAGATTCTAACTCTACGAGTATACATAATATAATTAGTTCCTATCAATAAGGTCATACAATATTTCTCCTTTTCTGTCTGACTATTTTACTCAACATAATGTCCTCAATATGCATCCCTATTGTTGCATGCATCAGGACTTCATTCCTTCTTACTGCTGAATAATATTCCATGGTATATATATAGCACATTTTGCTTATTCATTCATCAATTAATGGACACGGGTTGTTTCTATGTCTTGGCAATTGTGAATAATGCTGGTATGAACACAGGCGTGCCAACTGGAATATTTTTGAGAGTTATTACCAATCAGTAAACATGCACGAGATTCCTAATATATGCCCAGCCTGTTACTGCCCTGGCAGAACTTCTCTCAATTCCAAGACACTTAATGAAAAATCAGGAAACAATTAGAGGTCAAGCCTACATACCCAAAGTTGAGGTTGAGGAGGGATAAGAAACAAGGGTTTTGAGGTTGATTAAAATACACTAGACTATTGATGCTTTTGAGAGATACATTTTGAGACTTCCACTAACCATTAAATGCTCAAATTCCACTGTAGCCTATAATTTTCCTCATAAAATTCAATAACATACAACAAAAATTTAAGTGGCCTATTCAGACCCTAATGGTTCTAAAAACAAGACTAGAGCCATTTATAAAGCTATAAAAATAAATTCTGCCTAGAACATGTGAAAAATCTTTTTGCAAATTGCTGTTTTCTTGTATTTGTTGCTACAGTCAATATTCCATTCATATTTATTCAAAGCTTTTCTTTTCTGGCTATAAATCATCACTTTCTTAGACCACTTTACTTGGCTTAAGTTCTGTTATCGGTATTAACAACTGACCTTTTAATTTAGGAAGATTTTTTCATAAATGATAGTTTTTTTTCTAATTAATAGTGCTACATTTAGGGCCACCTATTTCTTTTGTTTGAATGATTAACTACTCAAATGCATATTAAAAAATTTAAAACAGTTTCACTCCATACAATCCATCCAAAGTGTACAATCTATGGCTCTCAGTATAATCACAGGGTTTCATATTCATCAACACATTCAATTTTAGGACGTTTTTAATGCCCCAATAAGCAAAACCCTATTCCTCTTATAGCTCCCTATTATTGACAAACAACTTTGGTGGGGTACTTTTGTTACAAATGATGAAAGGATATGAAAATACTACCATTACCTATAGTCCATAGTTTGCATTGCTTATTATTTTATTTTATTTTTTACCATATGCCATATTATTAACTCTATTACTTTATTCTGTTTGGAGTATGTTCTACTTCTTGGCTATGTATATCCAGGTCTTTCATAAGATTTGGGAAATATGCAGCCATTATTTTCTAAAATATTCTTTCTGTTTCTTTTCCCTTCTCTTCTCCTTCTGGGACACCCGTGATGTATATGATTTTATGCTGTCATTCGATTCCCTGAGACCCTGCTCATTTTTTCCCATTCTTTTCTCTCTCTGTTTTTCTGACTATAGGATTTCAGATGTCCTATCTTATAGTTCACTGATCCTTTATTTTCCCTGTTCAAATCAGTTGTTGTATGCCTCTAGTGTATTTTTAATTTAATCTATCGTGACTTTCTTTTCCATTAGTGTTATTTTTCTTTGCATGCTTTCAAATTCTTCTTTATGCCCACTCATTGTCTTCTTAATATCCTTTATCTCTTTAGGCTTACTTTCCTTCATCTTCGCAAATTGACGTAAGAGATTTGTTTGACTATCTTTGATTAGTTGTTCCAAATTCTGTGTCTCTTCAGACTTTTTGATTTGTTCCTTTGACTGGGCCATATCTTCCTATTATTTAGAATGACTTGTAGTTTTTTTGTTGCTGTCTAGGCATCTGATTATGTGGATGTGTTTATCCTGATCATCAGTTTCTCTTGCCTAGGGTTTTATTGTTGATTGTTTTGTGGTAAGGCTCCTCTTTCACACACTTCAACTTATTCTAGATCTTTAGAAGCGCCTATGTTTAATTGATCAAAATAGGATCAGGGGCCCATGAAGGGGACACAGTTATATTCCAAAGGGCCCTGGGGAGAGGGTCAGGGAAGATCCAGAAAGCCTTTTTTATTGGAAAGCCTTTTTATGGGGCCACCTTCCCTAAGTTGCACTTTCAAGGTCTGTCCAGCAGATGGCGATCTTTGGCAAACCTTTCCTTGCAGTCCAAAGGAGGGAATGTATTTTTTCAACCTCTACTAGGTGGTATGAAACAATGGCTGCAGGGGTACCTGTTGCAGGTGGGCTAGAACCATGATTTGGAACCCAAACCCAGCAATTTGTATTTGCTGATCAGAAGCTATGCTCAGCACAGTTGGCTTCCCTCCCTTTTTCCCAAGGAGGAAGGTCTTCAAGTCCCTCTTCATCCTCGGCAGCCAGCTACAGACCATATGAAGGGAAGACTTGAGGGTGGGGGATGGGCACCAGCTATTACCATGAGAGCAATTCATTCACAGCTTTTGCTACAGTTTCTCTATCAGTGCTATACAGTACAGTGCTCCCTTGGTCTCTGGAGCCCAAGAACCATTGATTCAAACATTTTCTGCCTGTCCACAGCTTTTTAGTAGGAAGGGTGTGTCCTGTAGCTTCCTACTCTGCCATCTTTCCTGGAAGTCCTCCACATACTGTTTTAAATTGGTACCTCAGCAATATTACAAGCTATTTTGCTTAGAGTTTCTCCCGAATACCGGAAATTGATAATGTTAAATTAATGAATCCTTTTATGGTCAGAGAAGGGTTTATTGACCATTGGTGTCTGAGTTGTGCCTGGGAAGAAGAGTTAGGAGGCAGGACACAAAGAACTGCATCAACAATGACCGTTGGATATTTATGGGGAGTGAAAACACAAATAAATTGACATGTTATGTGGGGTGGTGATAATTGAATACATGTTGGGAAGGAAAGGGTGAGAAATGTAGGCTGGATGGGTAAAGTTGACCCTTTGGATGGTGTATGCATGAGAAAGGGTTACTCTATGGGTTTTGTGTGCTGGGAAAGATGGAACCCACTGTGAGGTCTGGATGAGGGAAATTCTTTGATGAAAAACACAAACGGATGAGAAATATGATCTCTCAAAGCTTAGGTATCATTGGGGGGCCTCCTCATTCATGATGAAAATAACACATTTTCCTTTCTCAAGTGGAAATCAGAACATTCCCATCTCTATGTGGGTAGGGAGGCCCAACTTTTCTTCTTTGATGAGGTTAGGAAATAGTTGGAAATGTATAGTGGAAAACTAACTGAATAGCTTTCGACTATGCATTTAATAACTTATCTTTGGGCTGGGTCTGGACGGAGGAAATTTTAGCTCAACATGAAGCCTCCCATTTTGGAGAGCCTCTTTTTCACCAGCAGTGCATCCAGGCTGGCTTTGGAACCTGCCTCAACCTTCTCTTTGAAGCTTGTCAGAATCTGCATTCCACAAGAGCGTAACTTGGGATCAAAATATGCTGGCTTCCTGGCATACCCTGAAATGATTTCCAGAAATTGAAAGGAACTGAGTTCCTTAAAGTCTATGGAAAAATCTCATGGAGCTTTCTCCACCCTCTAAGAAAAATAGGTTTCCCAGCTTGTGTTTTTATTTGATCAGCAGGGCCAACTTTTTAGAAAGGTTTAAGTTTCTGGTTACCCAGCAGACTTGCCTATGGTATCACCAAGGTAATAGCAATAACAGTAATATTCTAGTGCTTATTGAACATACTATATATGATGCCTCATATTAAATGCTTTGCATAGGTTATTGCTTTCAAACTTCACAACAACCCTAAAAACATAGGGATTTTTCTTCTTCTGTTTTGTAGATGAAGGAACCAAAACCTAGAAAAACTAGGCAACCTTCCCAGGGTTATCAAAGTAATATGTTGGTAAATATGTAATGACAAGCTCTCTAGGGTGGGGAAGGGGATTCTGATTTGGGGCATTTTGCTGATTTCTGCACTGTAAATACTCTCTCCTTGGCTGATTTCAAACCATGTACCAGGCATCAATCAGCTCACATACTTCTCCCACATTTACTGGAGCCTATACAGCTCCAGCATCCTCTGCCTACAAATCTTTATGAGCCTTAAGCCCTTCTTTTTAGCTATTACATTATCTTTGCTTAAATGGGTTTGAGAAAAAAAAAAAAGTCATCCCACTTCTGAAACTAGGTAAAGTAGGGCAGTGTAGCAAGGTATAATTATTAATATAAATCATGATTTTTCTTTAGGGCCATTTTTTTCTGTCTTTACAAGATTGGTTCTACAATATATTTTTGACCTTCCACCTTTTCTGTGCTGCTATACATTTTTGCTGTTCCTCAATTAAAATCAATTTTTTTTATCTTTGTGGATATAGGAGCCTGAATGTTTGAAGAGAAATAATAACAGTTACTCTTCACTGACTGCTTCTTATATGCCAGGCAGGTTACATACCTTATTTCTAATCATGTCAGCAGTCCTGTAATCTCTGTTTTATAAATGATTATTTTGAAGGGCATGGAGAGGTTAAGTAACTGTCCACAGAGTTAAATTTGTCTGACTCCAATGCCGGTGGTTTTTCCACAATGCCATGCCACCTCACGATTTCCATGTACACTTATTTCTCAGAGAGACACTGGGGAAACTTGCAGAAATGACACTTGGACCTTATGCCAAGAAAATTGAAGGGTGTGCCATCTTTGTTTTGTCCTTCCTCCTACTTTAGATTTTATGGCAGATCATATTTTCCAAAAATGGTCACAGCACTATTTACAATCCCATGTTCTTTTCAGAACCTTGCCATACCACATGAAGAAGTGGACTCTCTTTCCCCTTCCCATGAAACCGATCGGGATTTGTGGCTGCCTAAGCAAATAGAAGGCATTGGAATTGAATCTACACTACTTCTGAGGCTAGATCATAAAAAGAAGTTAGGCTTCTGGCTGATGCATGCTCTCTCTCTCTCATTTTTGCTCTCTCTCTCTTTTACTTGCTTGCTTGCTCTTAGGTTCTTCCTCCCAAGAAGCAACTACTGTTTTGTGAAGAAGTCCAAACTAGCCCAGGCAGAGAGAGGTCTACGTGAACAGAACTTGAAGCCCCCAAGTAACAGCCAGCACAGACTGCTGAACAGGAGACACATGAGCCTTGAAATGATTCCATCCCCAGCTTTTGAGTCTCCTGCTGAGTCTTTAGACATCGCAGAGCACAGCAAACCTGCCCTACAGTGTCCTGTTCAAATTCTAACCCAACGAATTCATGAACATAATAAATAGGGAGTCTGCACCACTGAGTTTGGGAGTTCTTTGTTACATAGCCGTAATACCTGGAACACATCTTGTCTTATCAGAAGGCAGGAGGGTAGACTCTGAACTTTTATCCTCTTCTAAATGATCAAGCATACCACAGGTTCAATGAGTCCTGGGTAGTTAGGAATGAGACTCCTAGGTGATAGAAGAGAAGGAGTAATTAGGAAAGAAGTAAACCTCTAGCCAGAATGCCATGCTTTTAATTAAACCTAGAGAGAGTACCAGACAGAATGTGCTTTCAAGGAGAAATAGTGTTAATATTTAATACGTATAAAGCATTTTTCAGCTCGCAAGTCTTTTCTCCTTTATTCGCACATCTGCGTATCTGCCACCAGTTCTGCATTATGTCAGGCTCTGAGGATATAATGAAACAACGATCCCTACCTTGGAAGAATCAACTGTCCAGAGAAGACAGGCATGTGAACAGGCCAAAGTATAGCACTTAATAAGTGCTTTGAGGATGATTCAAACAAGGCATTTTTAGAAAGAAAAAAAAAAGGAGGAAGGAATGCATGGGAATGGGAGATTCAGAGAAGACCTCACAAGGAGAGATGACATTTGATCTGAATCTGAAAGGATGAATAGAGGTTTGCATTCAAAGGCAGAAGCGTAGAATGCCATTCTATGAAGAAATGCATCACAGTGTGTGGGGCATGAAATGCTACTCTAGTCCAGGAGGGTTTTTAATAGGGTTGCATGATAGGTACCTTGGTGTACATATTTCTTCCCTTGACCTAATTAGAAAGTAATTTTTCTTTCTGAAGGCAGTGCAGCTTGGAACATTTTCCACTACTTGAGTGAGGGCAACACAGAGCACAGTGGCAAAGGAAATCTTTGCTCAGGAAACACAAAAAGAAAGAGAAGCCTGTATAGCCACAGGAAACTGAAAGAAAAATAGATAGTTTTATTCAGTATGTTCAAAAAAGCAGTTGTCAATAAGCCATATGTACAGTGGACTTAGAGCGATGGCAAACAATGACTGGAGATTTTCCACAAGCAAGATGCAAGCAAGCAATGTTCTCAGCAGAGAACAACTTAGAATGAGACCATCAGCCATTCACAGAAGAAAATCAATCAAGCCTTGACTCTAAAGTTATACGTGGGCAAAAATGACTCTCCAGCATCAAGATTTCCCTAAGATTACACCAAGATACCCCTAAGATTTCTCCTTAGAGAGAGGAAATTTGGTATTGATGATAGAAACACATTGCATGAGCGCAACTATTTGCTGCTTTTAATTAGGTTAATGCTACTATGTGCTGCAGAGTTCTCATTTCGTGGAGTCATATGGGTTATTCTCAATTAATGTTTCTTGTCTCATTAAATCTGAAAGTGAAGGGTGACTCTGTGTTTTTCTATTTAACTATCCAAACCAGTGGATCTTAAAATTTTCTTGCAGACTCTTCCAGAAAGCTGGTAAGGTTTTAAGAGTAGAGCCTTTGTGTCTAATGAACAGCTTCGGGTTCTGACTTGATCACTTTTCAGCTGTGTGATTTTACAAAAATTATGACTCTCTCTGGCATCAGTCTCCTTATCTTTGAAATGAGAATAATAACAGTTCCTGCCTATTTTATACTTATGGCTTATCCTAAGAGTGAAATGACAATAGATGTATGTGAAGCACCAAAACAGTGCTTAGAACATATAAGTGCTCAGTCAATATTCACTATTATGATTATGACTATTTTGTTTCACAAAGGTGGTGAAAAGTTCTTTGCAGCTGAAGAGTAGAGGGTATGAGGAGTTGAAAGAATCTGGAGCAGTAGAGTGAAGCCACTGGCAAAGGTTATGATGCGTTTACAGCTCTTCCCATAAGGAATCGATATTCTCTGCCCAGCTTATCCTTGGCACATCTGGGCACCGAAGCAGTCAAGGTGTCAATGCCTGTGAGTTGCAAACTGGCCCTAAAGAGAGTGACTGGCCACTGCCTTTCCCATCTGCATTGCCCAGGGGAGGCCTGGTGTTTATACCAAGTCCCTGAGTGCTTGCTACCTGAGGATACTCTTGGATGAAAATCTCCTTTATGAAAGATTTGGCATAAATGCCCAAAATATCAACTTGCTCAAAATGTAGCAAAGAGGATTTTGAGCCAAAAGCTTCCTTTGTGTTGATGACTTCCAAACAAACTTTCAATAGGCAATCATCCTCTTTGATCAAGATTTTTCTTCCGCTTTCTCTCTTTCTGTGGATGATGAGGAGCAAAATATCCCCTTATTTGAGAACAAAGCTCACAGGCTGTTGGGAGCAGGATGGGAAAAAAAAGTGCTTTCAGTCACTTTGCAAGGTCTGTAGTTAGAAGAGTCAGCAAAACCCACTCATTCATCCTTCTTTCGCTGCCCTTTCCTTGTCCTCATCCTCTCTCTTATCGCAGACAAAACACCGGCTGTGTTGATGTGCAATGAAGAACAATGCATGTCAGCCTTTAAGGGCTGCAGTGATCTGGTATTAAATGGAAGGTCTGGCTTCCGCAGCCAGTATAAAACCTGGTTCCATAACCTTTTCATTATTGTTTCCTGATAAAGACATTTGAGTCTCGTGAAATTCTTGCTTTTGAAAAGAGAGCAAGGCAGATGTGGTTTATTATAGGATACTGATCCAGCTTTCTAATAAAATATTAGGGGTAAATTTTTCTGAATTGTAGGAAGTCAGAGCAAATGGGGAATGTTGAGTCACAGGGCTGTTTCAGTGTTCTTCATCTGCAGCCTTAAACATTCTCAAGAAAATCAAAGGAAGGTAGGAGAGGCGTGTCAAGTCTCTCATCAGAAAATTATTATGTACCAACACTTCAGAGGAGCCATGGTATCATAGACTATCTGTATAACTTTAGTGTTTAGAAGAAAATGGAATCAAGGCATAAGACACAAAAGATAAGAGCAGTTCCTTCTTTCTTTCTTTCCAACCTTCATGGTATGCCTAAGAAGAGGCTGAGTTCCAGAGAGCCTATAGCTGATATTGAGGTGAGTGTTTTTCTCTTTCATTCATTCAAGATCTATGTACTACCCACTGTGTTCAGGTGTGCTGGAAGTGGGTAAGACACAGTTCCTGTCTACAAGGGACAGGGAGTTTAGTTGGAGAGAGCCATTCAAGCAACTAACGTGAGAGTGCTTCAGATGCAACAAGGGAAGGCTATTCAGGAATCAGGGTATACGAAACAGGAAAGAGAAGTCTCAACAAGCCCTTCGTTAAATAGGAAGATGATGCAATGCTGCCCACCATATTTGCAATTTATTTCGTTGTGAAGAAAGAGAAGCTTATTTTTAATCTACAAATTAAAAAAAAGGCTCTTGAGGCTGTTTATCTTAAACATTAATTGTTCCAATTTGATGAAGAAAAGACTAAAGCAAAGCTCTTGATTGCTTTCTTACTTCCTACCAGGCAACCAGAGCAAGGGGTCTGAGGAAGCCTTGGGCAACCTTTGATTAAGTGGAGCTTCCTTTTGACCGTTTTGTGCATTGACCAGGACCATCTCCCAATTTAGAAACGTTTGTCCAAACCTGCCTTGCCCTGACTTTACTTGGGTGACTGACACGAGGGCTGTGACTGAACCTCCCTGGCTCGAGTTGAAAATTATGACGATACTGACTTCACTTCCATTAAGGCTTCCAGTGGAGCTGGAACATAATCTTGGAAACAAGCAGAAAGCTTAAAGATTCTGCAAATGTGACCTCATTACAATTCTTTGCTCTGAGTCTTGCTCTGGTCATGACTTTACTGGTAATAATGAATGTGAAGCGTAGTATTAACTGAGAACCTCTGGGCTAGGTTTAACTGGCTAATAACACTCTGAGGCATGTTATCCCCATTTTATGGAGTATACAAATGAGACCTGGATGGACAAAGGGCTTGTACAAACTCATATAGCTGAGAAGTGGGAATGCTGGGATGAAAACCCAGATGCATCTAAGTCAGCCTGAACCCATTCGGGATTAAACTCTGAGTATTCTTTGAATTATTATGGCAAACCCTCAATCAGCTGGAAAGGCTTGGGAGTGTGGTACGGTTGGAAGAGCCTGGAAAGACCATCCATTGCAGGCCAAGGCTCCTGGACATTTATGACGTGACAATAACTTCTTCCTTTGGACAAACAGAGCACTTGAAAAGCTGTCACTAGGGCAAGGGCTCAATCTTTTCACTCCTTAAGATAATTTTTACAAGTTACAATAAGAGAAGGGAATAAAAGCTTAAAATGCAATATAAAAATATCCATGTATTATGCTGTGATATTTAAAAATTACACAAAATTGATACTTTTTATATTCTTTTTAGAAATCAGGAGGCATTTGTCTGTTGGTGTTTCATATAAGAAAAGATATTTGCAATTGGGTGTTATTTGTGTCTTGCTGGATTACTAATCAGGGAGAGTTTTGTTGGGGTTATATTCATAGATTTGACTCTGTCACTTTGATTTTGCCCTCCTAAGGTGAGTGAGAGAGTGAGTGAGTGAGTAAATGTGTGTGTGTGTTTGTAGAGGTTACTCTTTGGATTTTTGAAATAAAAGAAACTTTACCATCA
Organism: Tamandua tetradactyla; assembly: GCF_023851605.1. Taxonomy (NCBI): domain Eukaryota; kingdom Metazoa; phylum Chordata; class Mammalia; order Pilosa; family Myrmecophagidae; genus Tamandua; species Tamandua tetradactyla. The sequence continues at coordinate 45,590,497 of NC_135329.1, read as the reverse complement.
AGGGGCTGAGAAATATAACATTATTAATACAGTTAATACATTCTCATGTAGAAAATACAAGGAGCTTTATTGAATTGCATGTTCTAAGTAGAAACCCCTGTGGGTTTGAAAAGTTCCCCTGAAATATTTGCAAACTGTGGCTTTTGCTCCATCCTCATATTTTTGCCTGGAGTGACTTATTCATCAGAGTTATGTAGGTAATTGTAATCGATGGCTCATACTCATATTTTTAAAGCCCAGCTCAAAAATCACCTGTTGACTGAAATTGTTTATCTCCCTGGTTAACATTAATACAGCAAATATTTACTGAGCCCTTCAATATATCAGGCACTGCCCTAGGCACTGGGGTTACAAGGTGAATATGATGTGGTCTTGCTTTCAGGGCGTTAACATCCTGGGCTTCCATAGGCCAGCACTGGTTCTCCTGTCATAGAAATGACCACACTCTGTCTTAGAAGTACTCATGCACATGCTGCTATTTTGCCTTAGAGTGTAAATTCTTGCTGTCTTCTGTGGAGCCTGATGCATACAAGTTCTGTAGAAATGGTGGTTGAATTAAATCCTTGCAGAATCACTCTCATGAGCTGTTAAGATGCCTCCCAGCCAGGCCCTGGGTGGGCTTTATGACCTCCAGCCCTCCACTGCCAGCCCATCCTGCAGTGTGCTCAGACACACTGAGCACTCAAAAATCTGTAATGACTTTGTTTTGTCTACCACATGGAGAATAAAATCTCAAGAACCCCCACCACCTAGTGTCTCCAACCTCGTTTTCCATGCACTTTTCTATGGTTAAATGAGTCTGATATATGTCCCAGTATTCCATTGTCTTTCATTACCTTGACCAATAGGACAAGTGGCATATGAGAAAGTTTCTTTAAAAACTGAATTAATTTAGTTTTCATTAGAGAAGTTGTAGGTTTGCAGAAAAATCATGCAGAAAATTACAGAGTTCCCCTAAACCACCCCTTTTCCAATTTTCTTGAATTTTAACACTTTGCATTAGTGTGGTAACTGTTACAATTGATGAAAGATTTTTATTATATTTGACCTATAAACTATAGTTGAAAATTTACATTAGAGCTCACTATTTGTATTTTACAGGCCTATGTTTTTTTAAACATTTTATTGTATTAACATATATACGAAAGAAAATTTCCCCTTTTAAGCACATTCAAGCATACAATTCAGTGGAGTTAATTACATTCACAATTGTTGTCCTCCCATCACTATCATCCATTACCAAAACTTTTAAATTACCCTACAGAAACTCTGCACAAATTAAGCATTAATTCCCCATTGCCTGCCCCACCCTGGCCCTTGGCAACCTTTATTCTAGTTTCTGACTCTGAATTTCCTTACTCAACTATTTCATATCAGAAACAATGCTTGTCTTCTTGTGTCTGGCTTGTTTCATTCAACATGGTGTCTTCACGGTTCATCCATATTCCATTATATTTATATATCACATTTTTTATTTTTACTTTTTTTTTGTTTTCATTTTTATACCATATTTTGTTTATCTGTTCATTGGTTGATAGACCCTTGGGTTGCTTCCATCTTTTGGCAATTGTGAATAATGCCACTATGACCATTGGTGTACAAATATCTGTTCGAGTCCCTGCTTTCAATTCTTTTGGGTATAGACGTAGATGTGGGATTTCTGGGACATATGGTAGCACTCAGCTTTCTGTGGAACTACAAAACTGATTTCTGTGATTTTACACCATTGCACCATTTTACAATCCCACCACCAATGAATGAGTTTTCCTATTTCTCCATATTCTCTCTAATACTTGTTATTTTCCATATTATTTTTTAAGAGTAGCCATTCTATTTGGTGTGGAACGGTATTTCGTGATTTTGATTTGCATTTCCCTGTTAGCTATCAATTTTGAGCATCTTTTCATGTGCGTTTTGGCCATTTGTTTATTTTCTTTGGAGATGTGTCCATTCAAGCCTTTTGCCCATTTTAAAATAGACTTGTTTGTCTTTTTGCTGTTGAGTTTTAGAATGCCATTGTACAGGCATACTTCACTTTATTGTAGTTCATTTTATTGTGCTTTGCTGATATTGCATCTTTACAAATTGAAGGATTGTAGCAACCCTGCATCAAGCAAGTCTAATGGCAGCATTTCCCCACTAGCATGTGCTAACTTTGTGTCTCATCACATATATATCAAGGAATATATATTGTGCTTTTAGGCATAATGTTACTGCACATATAATAGGCTACAGTATAGTATAAGCAAACTGTTCATAAGCACTGGGAAATTAAAAAATTCATGTGACTTACTTTATTGTGATGTTCTCCTTACTGTGGTGGTCTGGAATCCAACCTGCAATAACTCCAAGTTCAGCCTGTATATTTTGGATATGAAACTGTTATCAGATATGTGGATTCCAAATATTTTTTCCCACTTTAAAGGTTAACTTTTTAATTTCATGCTAAAGTCCTTTGATGCACAAACGTTTTAAATTTTAATGAGGTCCTATTTATCTATTTTTTCTTTTGTTGCTTGTGCTTTGATAGTAAAGTCTAAGAAATCATGCCTAGCATAAGGATTCTGAAGATGCTTCCATGTTTTATTCTAGGAGTTGTATAGTTTTGGTTCTTATATTTAGGTCTTTGATCCACTTAGAGTTAAATTTTTATATGATGTTAGGTAGGGGTATACCTTCATTCATTTGCATGTGGATATCCATTTTCCCAATACCATTTGTTGAAGAAACTTTTTTTTCAATTGAGTAAACTTGGCACTCTTGTCAAAATCAGTTAGCCATAGATGTTATTTCCATATTCTCAGTTTGATTCCACTAGTCAATATGTTTGTCTTTGTGCCAGTGCCATGCTGTTTTGATTATTGAGGCTTTATAGTAAGTTTTTAAATCTAGAAGTGTGAGTCTTCCAACTTGGTTCTTTTACAAGATGGTTTTTATGGCTCTTTATCTTTCCATTTAAATTTGATGGCTGATTTTTCATTTCTGCAAAGAAAGCTTTTGGAATTTTGATTGAGATTGTATTGAATTTGTAAATTGCTTTGGGTAAAGTTGATTCCTTAATGATATGTAGTCTTCTTTTCTATGAACATGAATGTTTTTCCGTTTATTAAGATCTTATTTATTTTTACAATGTTTTGCAGTTTTTTTGTATACAAGTCCTTTATAACCTTGGTTAAACATTTTTTAACGCTTTTTTTGTATATTATAACAGGTACACAAAGAAAATAAAGAAAAAAAAAAACTATAGTTTTCAAAGTATTCTTCAACAAGTAGTTACAGGACTGGTCCCAGAGTTTGTCATGGGCTACCATACTATCATCCCAGATTTCCTTCTAGCTGCTCCAGAACATAGGAGGCTAGAAGGAATAAATATTTTTTTATCATCACAATCAACTTTTCCCCCCTTTTTTGTGAAAAATAATATATGCACAAAAAAGTAATAAATTTCAAAGCACAGCACAGCAATTAGTTGTAGAACAGATTTCAGAGTTTGGTATGGGTTACAATTCCACAAAAGGAATAACAATTTAATGATTCAGCAATCATATTCATTTGTTAAGCCCTACCTTCTCTGTATAACTTGACCATCACTTCTGATCTTTCTATCCCACTCTTTAGGGGTATCTGGACTATGACCATTCTAACTTTTTCATGTTGGAGGGGGCTGTCAATAATATGGAATAGGGAGATGGAACTAACTGATCCTCTGGAAAGTCTGGGCCCTCTACGTTTAAGGACTTATCTGGTCCAGGGACCCATTCAGAGGTTGTAGGTTTTTGCAATGTTACCTTAGGGCATGGAAACTTTGTATAATTTTATACATTGCCCTAGATGTTCTTTAGGATTGGCTAAAGTGGTTTTGGTTGGGGTTTGGTAAATTATGATAGGCAGCAATGTCTTACTGAAGCTTGTGTAAGAGCAATCTCCAGAGTAGCTTCTTGACTCCATTTGAATTCTCTCAGCCACTGATACTTCATTAATTACACTTTTCCCCCTTTTGGTCAGTGTGGTAGTTAGATTTAGTTGTCAACTTGGCCAAGTGAAAGCACCTAGTTCTGTTGCTGTGGACATGAGCCAATGGTACGGGAACCTCATCTGTTGCTCATTACATCAGCAGTTGGCTAGGAGGCGTGCCTTCTGCAATGAATGACATTTGACTTAATTGGCTAGTGCTTAAATGAGAGAGCACAATGTAGCACAGCCCAAGCAGCTTGGCATACCTCATCTCAGCATTCGCAGCTCAGCCCAGGCCTTTGGAGATGCAGAAAGGAATCACTCCAGGGAAAGTTGTTAGAACCAGAGGCCTGGAAAGAAGGCCAGCAGAGATTACCCTGAGCCTTCCCATGTAAGAAAGAACCTCAGATGAAAGTTAGCTGCCTTTCCTCTGAAGAGCTAATAAAGTAAATCCCCTTTTATTAAAAGCCAATCTGTCTCTGGTGTGTTGCATTCCGACAGCTAGCAAACTAGAACAGTCAGGATGGCACTGTTGAGCATACTGAGCCAGGGCTGGGTTCATTCCTGGGAGTCATCTTCCATGCCACCAGGGAGACTTTCATCCCTCAATGTCATGTCCCATGTAGCGCGGAGGGCAATGGTTTCACTTGGGCTTAGAGAGAGGCCACATCTGAGCAACAAAAGAGGTCCTCTGTAAGTAACTCTTAGGCATAACTTAGGTAGGCTAAGTTTCTCTACTACCTACATATGCTTCACAAAAGTAAGCCTCAAGATCAAGGGCTTGGCCTATTGATTTTGGTGTGTTCCTAATGTTTGATACAGTGTCAGGGGTTTCCCTGGTGGTAAAGTTAATAGTTCTATATATTTTTTCTCCCATGTCTCAAGGGACTTTGCCAGTACTTTTTGATTATCTGCTTAATATATTCTAGGATATATCCAGGCATTACCTTAAACCACACAGGATTAAAGGATTTTATTTTTATTCTGGGGTTCCTGTCTTTTGATTGTTCGAATGAGCTATCTAGATAGGCTGAATTACATTATGTGCTATAGAAAATTTAGGTTGCAGACAAAATAACCTTCCTTCCTTTGGTCTCAGAGTAGATGCTTTTCTGAAATATAGATTATGTCTTCCTTACCTCTATATTCTGAATTACCTTAATCCTGATCTGATTGACTTTGTTGTTATCTGTAAATACCAGGTTATACATATATAAAAGACCCTCTCGAAATCCAGAAATAATAATTACCACTCTGTACTAAATGTGTCTGCTATAAGAATTTATAATCTAGGCCCCTGTTTTCTTATAAGCATTTTCTAAAGGAGACCATACAGTAATTGTTCTTTCATTTCTGGCTTATTTTGCCTCACCAAATGTCCCTCAGGTTCATTCACATTCTTGCATGTCTCATGACTTCATTCCTTTTTGTAGCTGTACAATAACCGATCATAAGTATGCACCATTGTTCACCAATCTACTTCTCAGTCAGTGCATCTTTCAGCCATCTGCATTCATTAGGCATCATGTATAATGCCCAAAGTTAACAGTCCATCAACACTCTCAATTTTAGATAAATTAATTGTCCCCAAGAGAAAGATAACCAATAAACACCCTCACCAAATAGGAGACCTAAACTTCCCCTTGACTCTTGTCCCTTTCTCCATTATCACCCCTGGTTTTGCTGTAGTACTGCTGATATTTTCCTGTTAAACATAGCTCATAGCATGCAATAGCAGTTTTCCCCCTGTACCCTGGAGTTAAACACTCTTTGTACACAACTCATACTTTTGACGTAGTTCTTACAAGAACTTATTTATACTTCTAGTGTTAATCAGTGGGACACATAGGTCTATACAACTCTTTGCAACCATATTCACCTTCAGTATGGTAGTATTACTTATGGACCACTAGCGAACCACCTTCACTTCTATTTCCTTACATTTGAGTTCAACCTCATTAGCTAACTGTTCACCCATCTCTAGCGTCTATGTATCTCTCAGACCCCTATATTCTGTATTGTAAGCCTCCAATTTTACCTTTACCATGGTCATAAAAGTGGAATCATACAGTATCTATCCTTTTGCGTATGGCTAATTTCACTCAGTGTTATGTCCTCAAGGCGCATCCATCTTGTCATGTGCTTCAGGACGTCATTTCTTCTTACTGCTCCATAATATTCCATTGTGTGTATATACCACATTTTGTTAACCCACTCATCTGTTGATGGGCGCTTGGATTGCTTCCATCTTTTGGTGTATATACTTGGTTAAATTTATACCTAGGTATTTTATCTTTTAGTCGCTATTGTAAATAGAATATTTTATTCATTTCTTCAGATTGTTCATTAATAGTGTATACAAACACTACTGATTTTTCTTCCATATTGACCATGTACATTGCTACCTTGTTGATTTGTTTGTTAACTCTATCAGCTTTTGTAGATTTTTCAGGACTTTCTATATACATAGTATCATGTTATCTGCAAGTAGGAAGTTTTGCTTCTCCTTTTCCAATTTGGATGCTTTTTGTTTCTTTTTCCTGTTTACTCTGGCAAGAACTTCCAGCATAACATTGAATAACAGTGGAAACAGTAGGTATCCTTGTCTTTATTCTGAGTTTAGAAGGAAAGCTTTCAATCTTTCATCATTTCATATGATGTTAGCTGTGGGTTTTTCATATATACTCTTTATCATATTGAGGAAGTTTCCTTCTGTTTTTAGTTTTTCCAAGTGTTTTTATCTAAAACTGTGCTGGATTTTGTCAGATGCCTTTTCTGCATCAAGATGATCATGTGCCTTTTCTTTCATTCTATTAATGTGGTGTATTGCAGTCACTGATTTTCTTATAGATATTTGTAATTTTTTTTCCTGAAGTATCTTTATCTGGCTTTGGTATTAGGGTGATGGCCTCATAGAATGATTTAGAGAGTATTCCCTCCTCTTCAACTTTTGGAAAGCATTTGAGCAGGATTGATGTTAATTCTTCCTAGAATCCTTGGTAAAATTCACCACTGAAATCAACTATTCCTCAGCTTTTCTCTTTTGGAAGATTTATGATTACCAATTCATTATTTTTTCTTGTTATTGGTCTACCTATTGAGATCTTTTATTTCTTCTTGCATCAGTGTAGATAAGTTTGTCTGTTTCTAGGATTTTATCCGTTTTTATCTAGGTTATTTAATTTGTTGTGCAGTTCTTCATAGTATCCTTTTTTTTTAAATTAATAAGCTTTATTTTTAAAGCAGTTTTAGGTTCACAGAAAAATTAGGCAGAAAGCATAGAATTCCTGTATATTCCCCTTTCCCACTCCCCACATAGATTCCCCTATTACTAACATCTTGCATTAGGGTTGTATTTTCCCCAAATTTGAAACTATATTGATAGAATATTAAAGTCCAGAGTTTACTTTATGGTTCAAAGTTCCTATTGTACATTTCTATGGAACTTGACAAAAGAATTAAGTCAAGTATTTATAACCATTATAATATCCTACAGAGTTGTATAAGAGCACCAAAAACCCCTGTGCTCCACCATTTGGATTATATACCATCTCCTACCTGTCTGAGGATTGACCTCAACCCTACCTTCCTCCTTAAACATTCCAAGCTTCCTGGAAGCTTGCTGAGCTTTTGCTGCTGTAAACTTGCATGCAGCCCATCCTGAGCACATTTTGTTTTGAGAAAAGAACCCATGTTTAAACGTTTTCCCAATATTTGAACACAAACTCCTGGCACTTAGCTACCTTTATTCCTCAACCAATATAACCTGTGTATCATTTGCAGTGGACATGGACATATTCAAGTGAATGTCTTGACAGTCACTTCCCATTATGAGGAAGCTGCAGCTTTTTATACATAAGTTCCCCTAATAAAATATTTCGGATTGAATATCCTGATATTACTGCCTTTCTCTTCAAAATTCCATCTGGCTATTATAGGGCGGTTTGGGGCAGTCTGGCTAGGTGTTCCCTATTCTTCTTTTGAGATAATCCCTTGCTTTTGGTTCAGTAGGATATAAGCATTTATACAATCTTCAAAATATTCCTTTATTGTCCTTTAAATATCCATAGTATCAGTTGTTGGACTCACCTTCATTTCAAATATTTGCAATTTGTGGCTTTTTCTATTTGACTTGATTAGATTGCCTGACAAGGTTTATCAACTTTCCCATCATTTCAAGGAACTGCCTTTTGGTTTGAATTAATTTCTTATGTTCATTTTCATTGATTCCTGTGTAAATTTTCATTATTGCTTTTCTTCTGATTACTTTTGATTTTCTTTTCTTATTTCCTAAGATGGCAGTTAAGATTTCTTATTTTATGAGATGGCTGATTTTCATTCTTTTCTTTTTTAAAAATATACATTGAATGCTATAATTTTTCTTCAAACTCTAATGCTGTCACATCCTACAAAATTTGAAAAGTTGTGTTTCCATTTTCATTTACTCCAAAATATTCCTGCAATTTATCTTGAGACTTTCTCTTTGACACATACATTATTTAGGTAGGTGTTTTTTAATATCCGAATATTTTTGGATTTTCCCATTATTCATTTGTTATTTATTTTAGTTCAATTCTTTTTTTTTTAATTGGGAGCAAACTTCTTACCATTGTGTTCGTTTAAATTTCTTGTGCTGTATTATATGGCACCGATTCTGGTTCATTTTGGTGAATGTTTCATGTGAACTAGAGAAGACTGTGAATTTTGCTACTATTAGATGTTTTTGCTACTATTAGATGTAGTCTTCTATATATGCCAATTAGAACCAACTGATTGATCATGATGTACAGAAAATTATCTTATAATAGTGCTTGTTGCTTTCCATCCTGAATGGGTCCTGATTCAGGTGAATCAAATACTTACACCCTTCATCAGTCCTTTGGATAACACCAGTGTTTTCTCTGATTTTCAAAAAAATGGACATTTTCCTATCAGTATTGGCATAAGAAACCACAGTGTTGATGGGCCATATCTGCTTTTATTTGCATGCTCTGTGATGTGTCAAAATTTGCAGGAAGTTATCATCTTCATCATCAGAGTCTGAAACATCCAGGTCACTTCCTTGGTGGTCACTTGGGTAGACCTCGAAGGCCTCAGCATTTTGACAGCAGAGGCCAAAGTGGTCACACCCCCAGGCAAGTGTGTGTGAAGCAGCTGAGTTGCCATTGGGCCAGTCTAGGACCTCATAGCATCCTCTTATAATTCTTCTAATTTCTGTGGAGTCGGTAGTAATGTTGCCCCTTTATTTCTGATTTTAGTTATTTGCATCCTCCTCTGTTTTTCCTTGCCATTCAAGCTAAAGCTTTGTTGATTTTGCTGATCTTTTCAATGAACCAACTTTGTGCTCTATTGATTCTTTCTTTCTTTTTTTTTTTTTTTTTCATAGGCAGGCACCAGAAATTGAACCCAGGTCTCCGGCATGGCAGGCGAGATCTCTGCCTGCTGAGCCACCGTGGCCCACCCTGATTCTTACTTTTTATTTTATTTCATTTACCTCTGCTCTACCCTGATTCTTTCTTTTTATATTTTATTTCATTCACTTCTGCCCACTTTGAGTTTAATTTGCTCTTCCTTTTCTCGATCCTCCCGTTGTGAAGTTAGGTCTCTGATTTGAGATATTTCCTTTTTTTGTTTTTTAATGTAGGCATTTAGAGCTGTAAATTTCCCTTTTCACACTGCCTCTGCTGCAACTGTAAAGTTTTGATTTATTGTATTTTCATATTCTCCTGCTTCAAGATATCTCTTAATTTCCCTTGTAATTTTCTTGTTGACCTATTTGCTGTTAAAGAGTGTGCTGTTATATTTCCAAATAATGTGAATTTTCCAGTTTTCCCTGTTATTGATTTCTAGCTTCATACCATGGCTACATAACTACATGCAGAAGATACATTGTATGATTTCATTATTTCTTAATTTATTGAGACTTGTTTTGTGACATAACATAGGGTCTGTCCTGAAGAATGATTTGTGTGCACTAGAGAAGAATATGTATTCTGTGCTCTACATAAGTCCATCAGGCTTAGGGGTTTATAGCACTGTATAAGTCTTTCTACTTATGGAGTTTCTAACTAGATGCTCTATCCATTATTGAAAGTAGCACATTGAAATCTCATATGATTAGTGCAAAAATTTTATTTCTTCACATTTGTTATTCTTTACTTCATGTATTTTTGGACTCTGCCATTAGGAAAATAATTATAATTGATTTATATTCTTTTTCAGTTGACCCTTTTATCAGTGATCTTCCTTGCCCTGTAACAGTTTTTTTTTACTTACAGTCCATTTTGTCTTATATTAGTATAACTACCCAAGCACATTTTTTGTTACTTTGTGCATGGAATATGTGACACAACCTACTTGTGTCTTTGAATTTAAAGTGAGTCTCTTGTAGACAACGTATAGATGGGTCACACTTTTTTATCCACTCTGTCATCCTTGACTTTTGATTGGAAGGATTAATCCATTTAAATTTAAAGTAGCTATTGATAATGTAAGACTTTCTTCTGTTATTTGGTTATTTGGTCTTTGTAAATCTTATATATTTTTGATCATCATTTCTTCCAATAATGCCTATGTTTATATTTATTTGAATTTTTGTAATGTACCATGTTGAGTCCCTTTTTGTCCCTTCTGTATATATTTTCAGAATTTTTATTAGTGGTTACCATAGGACTTAAATCTAGCATCCTATATCTGTAATAATAACATTTGATTTGATAACAATGTAAGTTCCATAGAACACACTCATACTCTTCCTATACTCCTCTTTTCCCCAACTCTTTGTTGTACTTGCTACAAGTTATGTCTTTATATATATTGTATGTCCAAAACCACAGATTTATTATTACTTTTCATGCTTTTTCATTTAGAACTTGTAGATATAAAAAGTTGAGTTATATTCCAAAAAATACAATACAATAATAATAGCCTTATAATTACCCATATACTTACAATTATTAGAGGTCTTTATTTCTTTATGCTGCTTGGATCCACTTTTTAGTGGAAATTATACCACACTTTTTAAAATCTGAAGAACTTAAGCATTGCTCATAGGAAATTCCTTCAGCTTTTGTTTATCTAGGAATGTTTTAATGTTTCTCTCGTTTTTGAAAGACAGTTTCACTGGATACAAAGTTCTTCATTGGAAATTGTTTTCTTTCAGCACTTCAGATGTTTCTTTCCACTGTCTTCTTGCCTCCATGTCTTTTAATGAGAAATCTGCACTTAACCTTATTGGGACTCTTTTGCACAAAACAGATTGTTTTTTCCTCTCAGCTTTCAAAATGTCTCTCCTCCTTGGCATTCAATATTTTGATTACTATGTGTCTGATGTCATGCTCTTCAAGTTTAATCTATTTGGGATTCTTTGGGCTTTTTGCATGTATGTATTCATATCTTTCTTTAAATTTGGGATGTTTTCTGCCATTAATTCCTTGAATATTCCTTTTGCCAATTGTTTTGGTTTCTTAGGCTGCTTAAGCAAATACCGTGAAATAGGTTGGGTTAAACAATGGGGATTTATTTGCTTCTGGTTTTGAGGCTAAAAGAAAGCCCAAATAAAGGCATCATCAAGGCCATGTTTTTTTCCTGCACACTGTGGCATTCTGGGTGTGGTAGTTAGATTCAGTTGTCAACTTGGCCAGGTGAAGGCACCTAGTTCTGTTGCTGTGGACATGAGCCAATGGTAGGTGAATCTCATCTGTTGCTAATTACATCTGCAGTCAGCTAGGAGGCGTGTCTGCTGCAATGAGTGACGTTTGACTTAACTGACTGGTGCTTAAATGAGAGATCACAACGTAACACTGCTAAGCAGCTCAGCATTCCTCATCTCAGCACTTGCAGCTCAGCCCAGGCCTTTGGAGATGCAGAAAGAAGTCACCCCGGGGAAAGTTGTTGGAACCCAGGGGCCTGGAGAGAAGACCAGCAGAGACCATCCTGTGCCTTCCACGTAAGAAAGAACCTCAGTGGAAAGTTAGCTGCCTTTCCTCTGAAGAACCAACAAAATAAATCCCCTTTTATTAAAAGCCAATCCGTCTCTGGTGTGTTGCATTCCGGCAGCTAGCAAACTAGAACACTGGGGCTGGTTACTGACAATTCTTAGTCTTTCTCTTGTCACATGGTAATGTACATCACTCTCACGGCCTCACCATTCTTTTCTGGGTTTCATTGAATTCAGTTCCTTACTTCCTGTGGCTTTTTCTCTGACTTTCACTCTACTTATAAAGGACTCCAGCAATAGGATTAAGATCCATCCTGATTGAGGTGAGCCACTCTTCTTCACTGAAGTATCTTCATCTAAAGGTCCTACTTATAAGGGGTTCACACCCACAGGAATGGATTAAGAGCACGTTTCTGGAATATGTATAGCTTCAAACCACCATACAGCTTTTTCTCTTTCATGTCCTCATAGAACTCCCTTTATGTGTATATAAGACTCCTTTATGATATCCCATAGTCTCTTAGGCTCGGTTAGCTTTTTTTATTCTTTTATCTTCCCATTCCTCAGCCTGAACATTTCAGTTGTCTTTTCTTCAATTTCACCCATTCTTTCTTTGCCAGCTCCAATCTGCTGTTGAAACCCTTTTGGGAATTCCTCATTTCGGTCTTCACCTTCAGTATTTTTGCCTCGTTCCTTTTAAAAAATGTATATCTCTTTATTGAGATTCTGATACAGTTTATTAATTTTTTTTCTGATAGCCTTTAGTTCTTTCTCCATGTTTTCCTTTATCTCCTAGAGCATATTGAAGATTTTTTTCTTTTTTTGAGGGGGGGTATGTGGTCTAGGAATTGAACTTGGTCTTCTGCATAGAAGGTGAACACTATACCACGGAACCCCTGTGTAGCTGAAGATGTGTTTTTTTAAGTTTCGGTCTGTTATGTCCAAAGTCTGGTCTTCTTCATTGATGGTTTCTGGATTTTTATCTTTTTTTTGGTTTGGCTAGTGCTTTCTGTTTATTTGTTTTTCTTATAATCTTTTGTTGCCCATTGTACATTTTAATAATTTTGAGTGTTAACTCTCGTATTTAATCCCTGTTTCTTAAATTTGTATCCATCTAGTGATATGACAGAGATTTTCTTGAGTGTCAGCATCATTTTTTAAAGCTCATTTTCTTGATTTGGCACTCATCCAGTATCTGGAACACTTTAATTGTTTTCCAGAGTTTTAAGGAAGATGACTCTGCTAGTTTTTGCTAGTTGTTCATAGATTCAGTGGGGAATGGCACCCTGGAGCCTCTTACCTCACCATTTTAATTGACAGGAAGTTGGAAGGTGTTTTCTAAAATTATGCTGGTTTGCTTTTAACTGCTGTTTTCTGTATTTCCCACGGCTCTTGGCACATAGTAAGTTCTAGATATATATGTGCCTGCCATTATTTAAGAATGTATTTCATGCTTTTCCCATAGCGATAAGCATAGTAAACTAATACTTAGAAAACAGTGGTATCTGTAGAAGACATATATTCTTATTTTGAAGACAATATTAATTCTGATCCTAACAAGATGTTGAGCTTTAAAAAGGGAATTAAAAATAATTAGAAAAGTATCTGGCTTCATTCTCCTATATTTGTAATAGATCATTGGTCTACTGATGAGTCTAACACACATTTAAGCAAAATTGCCCCACATACCGTGATTATTGGTATATGGTCAAAGTTTGGAGAACATGGGTTATTTTCCATATTTTGATGTTGCAGAAGAATTTGTTACCTGCTCTTTGCTTCTGTAAGTACAACTCCCTCCCCCCCCCCTTTTTTAAACATAGTCTCTGACCTGATATCTGAATGAGATCATTTTACCTAAAATGAGGTATATTGGGGCTCTTTGAAATGGTCTCTTGGGAATTATGAGACTGGATCCACCTTAGTTTGTAAAGGGGGGATTTTAAAGAGGCATTTGTATTGGGAATGGTAATAAGTGGTGGAGGAACAGGTGGCAAAAAGCTTCGTAGAAAAGATGACATTGATGACATTTCAGTATTTAAGTTTCTGTGTGGATTTTAAAGTAAAATGGCTTCTGAAATTTATTATTGATTTGAGAAAAGAATTCTGAAAACATTTAATACTACAATAAATTCTCACATAATTCAATGAAACTATTATATGAGAATACATTCACTCCATTGTGAAATGTGAGATTTTTTTTCTCATGTTTTCAGGGAAATCAATTCTTAAGCAGACTTGCAGTGTGGCCAAAATATATTATGCAGTAACACCACCACCTTGTGGTGAGAACAGAGTTCAGCCACGATTACTGGAGATTATGGGGATAAGGGGATTGCAAATGAATAACTGACATCAAAATGAGAATCTGTTACTTCTCATGCCAATTCTCAAGATTCTGCCTGGGAACTCTTGATCACAGCATTTCTGAGTGTTGAAAGTCTGGGTTTTCTCTGAGTTCATGGTAGAGGATGAACAGGAATGGGGAATGAGAAAGAAGCTCTGTGAGTGTGGTACTTTTCCTCAAGATGGGTCAGATTGACATATTATCAATTAATTGAAAACAACAGCCCCAAACAGAAGCGACTGGGTATTACCCTCACAAAGTCAACATCGTAATTTTTCAAGGAGAAAATGTAAATCTTAAGAGAATGTGCTTTCCTACCTTAAATTGAACTTCAGAAGAGAACTTCATTCTCATCATGCTAAGGAGGTTTATTTAGATAATCCAGGAGGCCATTTAGCCTGATTTAACCTTCAGGGAAACTGACCTGGGGTTGAAAAATCTGCTTATCTCTCCCCTTCCAAGATGGGCCACCACTAGTACATACAGTATGGCTTCGTGGAAGGGAAAAAGGCTCCTCTTCTGCCTGCCACTCTGCTGCTATTGCTGGAAAACCTGTCCGAATAAATATGCAGCTTTATCTGGATTTTAATGCAAATGTCACGTTTATAGCGTCCTGTAAAACCCATAACCATTAGGGCTAAAGGGGGTGAGGACTCAAGTGACATCTTGAAGAAACAGTGGAGTTGCAAAATAGGCCTGGGACCTATCATGCTATGGAGTAGTTTTGATGTCTTAAAGTTAGGGAGCAGAAACCTCCAGAATAAGGTCTTAAAAAGAGGTCTGCAGGGGAAACTGAGTGGCCCTGCAGGAGTAGCCTAGGGCAGAAGAGTCAGAGGTTTAAAGAGAAGCTTGGAAGACCTTACAGGTGAGGCTTTAGCCTCTTGTATACAGCAATGAACAAATTAGTGACACAAAGGTTTAATATCCAGTTTTTCGACCTGTCACTATCGTGGAATATTTAAGTGAATCCTTTTATAAATGAACAACTTAAACTTCCATTAGAATTCGGTGTATATGCTGTCTGAGTAAAAATGGTGAGATGGTATTTGCAAAAAGGCCAGTCCCCTTTCTCCATGTTTGTTGAAGGGCAGTGACCTATCCAATGGTAGATTAATAGCTAACGGGGTTCATAGAATTTTCCTGCTCCTTCTGGGACCGTATTTCTCCCACCCTGACACTGCCTACAGAAGGCTGAAATGAAGCCCACAGAGGTCCACATACTCCTGGTGAAACCTATGCTTTTCTTCTTTTGCTCCCAAGAACCCCCTTCACCACTTAAAGGACCAGTTGCCATAAAGAAGCTGCTTACGGGTGATCACTCCCCAGTTATGAAACCCTCAGAACTAGCTCTATCCTTGTTTCAACCCCACCAGAAATTCAAGCCTTGCAGGGAGTCCCCCTGACCACTTGGCCATATAGGTAGCTCAAGCTTCCACCTTTCATTAACTCTTTAAACTCTTCTATCGAGCCTTCTAAAAGACCTGGTGTGTTGTTGGACAATCCCCTTTGTACTCGAATTCTTTCCACAATGTTCATCTTACTTCCTATTTCAACTAAATTCTGGATGCTCCCTAAGACAGTCCTTCCTCAGCAGTCCACTCCAAGAGTGATTGCTTTTTATTTTTCATTTTCTTCCACCCCCCAAATATATGGGCATGGAATTAGGGCTATTGCCTTCTTTTCTCCTTTGTTCTTTCTTCCAAATGACTATTCCTCTTCATTATCTGCAAACCAAACCAAACAACCTTACCCCTGCACCTCTGAAACCCATGCCACAAGAGTGTAAAAAGCACCTTGCCTTCCCTCTCTTTTCTTTCATCATAGTCATCTTGATTTCTCCTTCTCTTCTCTGCTGCACCTAATATCATTCTTTTAAAAAAAAGTTATTAATTTGTTTGTTTTTGTTAGAGAAATTATGGGTACAGAACAATTATGCATAAACAAACAAGACTTCCATACACCAATCGCCCATCACGAACACCCTGAAATTGGTGTGTAACATTTATTACAATTGGTGGTAGCACATTTTAACAATTGTACCACTCACTAAAGTCCATGGTTTAACTCAAGTCTCAATGCTTGTACAGTGTAGTTCCAGAACTGATCTAACGTTCCCAGTTTTAATCATATTCAGATATATCTTTCAGAATTGTTAAATGCATTCACAATGTTGTGCTACTATCCACTAGCAAAATATTTTCATTATTCCAAAAAGGAAGCTTGTGCATTTTAAGGCTTAACTTCCCATTTCCTATCCCCACCCCATCCCCTGATAACCTGTATTCTCATTTTTTTTTTTTTTTTTTTTTTTAAACATGGGCAGGAACTGGGAACCGAACCCGGGTCCTCGGGCATGGCAGGAAAGCACTCTTACCTGCTGAGCCACCGTGGCCTGCCTGATAACCTGTATTCTAGATTCTGACTCTGTGAGTTTGCTCACTCTAAGCACTGATTGTTTCAAATCAGTGAGACCATACAATATTTGTCCTTGTGTCTGTTTTACTTCACTCAATATGATGTCTTGAAGTTTTGTTCATATTGTAGCATGTATCAGGACTTCATTCATTTTTATGGCTGAATAACATTTCTTTGAATGTTTATACCACATTTTATGTATCCTTTTATCAGTTAATGGACAATTCAACTGCTTCCTTTTTTTTGGCAATTGTGAATAACGCCTCTATAAACATTTCTTTGCAAATATCTGTTTGAGGCCCTGCCTTCAATTCTTTTGGGCACATACCTAGTACTAGGATTTCCAGGTCATATGGTAGCTCTATATTTAGCATTCCAAGGAACCACCAAACTCTTCCTGAGTGGCTGCACCATTTTATGTTGCCACCAGCAATGAATGTATGTTCCTGTTTCTCTACATCCTCTCTAATGCTTGTTGTTTTCTGTTTTATTCATTTTTTAATAGCAGCCATGCTCATGGGTGTGAAATGGTATCTTATCGTGGTTTTGATTTGCATTTCCCTGATGGCTAATGATATTGAGCATCTTTTCATGTGCTTTTTGGACATTTGTAGTTCTTTAGAGAGATGCCTGTTCAAGTCTTTTGTTCATATTTTAATTGGGTTGTTTGTATTTTTGTTATTAAGTTGAAGGACTTCTTTACATATTTTGGATATTCATCCTTTATCAGGTATATGTTTCTAAATATTTTCTCCCATTGTGCAGGATGCTCTGGCAAGAACTTTCACTACAATGTTGAATAGCACTGGTGACAGTGGATGTACTTGCTTTATTCCTTATGTCAGAGGGAAAGCTTTCAGGCTTTCACCATTAAGTAGGATGTTAGCTGTGGGCTCTCCATATACACCCTTACTCATGTTGAGGAAGTTTCCTTCTATTCTTAGGATTCTAAGTGTTTTTATCAAGAAAGTGTGCTGTTGTTTGTCAAATGCCTTTTCTGCATCAATTGAGATGATCATATGTTTTTCCCTTTTGTTCTATTAATGCTACTGTATATTACATTTATTGATTTTCTTATGTTGAACCAACGGTCCATACCAGGAATGAATCCCACTTGATCAGAGTGAATACTTCTTTTGATGTGCTTGGATTCTGTTTGGCAGTACTTTGTTTTGTTTTTTTTTTCTTCTTTTTACATGGGCAGGCACCGAAAATCAAACCTGGGTCTGTGGCATGGCAGGTGAGAACTCTGCCTGCTGAGCCACTGTGGCTTACCCTGTTTGGTAGTATTTTGTTGAAGATTTTTGCATCTGTAGTCATAAGGAACATTGGTGTGTAGTTGTCATGGTCTGGTTCATGTGTCAACTTGGCCAAGTGGTGGTACTTGTTTGTCTGGTTGGGCAAGTGCTGGTCTGTCTGTTGCTATGAGGACATTTCATAGAGTTAAATCATGATCACATCAGCTATATCCACAGCTGATTCCATTTGTAATCAGCCAAGGGGAGTGTCTTCTTTAATGAATGATGTTTAATCTAATCACTGGAAGCCTTTTAAGGAGAATTCAGAAGAGACAGGCTCTCTATCTGCTTCAGCTGGCAAGCCTCTCCTGTGGAGTGTGTCCAGATCCTCTATCAGAATCATCAGCTTCACAGCCTGCCCTATGGATTTTGGACTCTATGTTCCCACAGTTAGGTGAGACACTTTTATAAATTTTATATTTACGAATATTTCCTGTTGAATTCTGTTTCTCTAGAGAACCCTAACTAATACAGTGGTTTTCTTCATTCCTGTGCTTTTTTCCTTCATTCTGTTAATGTGGTGCATTACATTAATTCACTTTTTTATGTTGAACCAGCCTTGCATACCAAGGATAAATCCCATTTGATCATGGTGTGTAATTCTTTCAATATGCTGTAATAAGCTGTTGATTCAGTTTGCTAGTGTTTCATAGAGTAATTTCATATCTATAGTCATAATAGATGTTGATCTTAGTTTTCCTATCTTGTGGTATCATTCTCTGGCTTTGGTTTAAGGGTGATGTTGGCTTTGTAGAATGAGTTAGAGAATGTTTCCTCCTCTTCAATTTTATGGAAGAGTTTGAGCAGAATTACAGTTAAGTCTTTTCGGAATGTTTGGTAGAATTTCCCTGTGAAACCATCTGGTCCTGAATTTTTCTTTGGGAATTTTATGATTACTGATTCAATCTCTTTACTATTAATTGGTTTGTTGAGATCTTATATTTCTTCCTGAGTTATTGTGGGTAATTTTTATGTTTCCAAGAGTTTGTCCATTTCATCTAGGTTATCTAGTTTATCACGTACAGTTGTTCATAAGTGTTCACTTACAGTCCTTTTTATTTCAGCTGAGTCAGTTGTAATGCCACCCTTTTCATTTCTGATTTTTGTTATTTGTATCCTCTCTCTTTTCTTTGTCAATCTTGCTAAAGTTTTGTCAATTTTATTGATCTTTTCAATGAAGCAACTTTTTTTTTTATTCTTTCTATGGTGTTTTCGTTTTTTTGCTTCATTTATCTACATTCTGTTCTTTGTTATTTCCTTCCTTTTGCTTGTTTTGGTTTCATTTGCTCTTCTCTTTCTATTTATTCCAGTTTTAGGTTAGGTCTTTGATGTATAGCCTTTATTCTTTTATAATGTAAGCATTTTGAGGTATAAAACTCTTCTCAACATTGCCTTTGCTGCATCTTATAACTTTTGGTATGTTATGCTCTTATTTTAACTCATCTCATGATATTTCCTGATTTCCTCTTTAGCCCATTGGTTGCTTGGAGTATGTTGGTTAATTTCCACATATTTGTGAAATTTCTATTTCTTCCCATGCTATTGATTTCTAATTTCATTTCATTGTGGTCAGAGAGTATACATCATATGATTTCAATATTTTTGAATTTATTGAGACTTGTTTTGTGACCAATATACGGTCTAACCTAGAGAATGATCCAGATGCACCTGAGAAAATGTGTATTCTGTTTCTGTTGGGAACAGTGTTCAATATATGTCTTTTAGATCTACTTGGTTTAGTGTGTACTTCAATTTTTTAATTTCCTTATTAATCTTTTGACTAGATATTCTATCCATCATGGAAAGTGGTGTCCTAAAGTCTCCTACTATTAATGTAGAACCGTCAATTTCTCCCTTCAACTATGTCACTATCTGCTTCATATAGTTTGTGGCTCTGTAGTTATGTGCATGTATATTTATCATTTTTACATCTTTCTGTTAATTGCCCCTTTTATAAGTACATAATCACCATCTTTGTCCTTCATAACTGTTTTTTACTTAACATCTATTTCATCTGATATTAATATAGCCACCCAGCTCTCTTTTTGCTACTACTTGCATGGTGTATTTCTTTCCTTCCTTTCACCCGCAACTTACTTGTATTTTTGACTTTAAGGTTAAGTGTCTTACAGACAGCATATAGTTGGGCCATACTTTTTTTTAATCCATTCTAGCAAAATGGATAAAGGCAATCTTTACCTTTTGACTGGAGAGTTTAATCATTTACATTTAACATCACTACTAATAATACAGGACTTTCTTCTGATGTTTTGCTATTTAGTCTTTGTAAGTGTTTTATCTTTATGTTCCTCAGTTCTGTTAAAGCCTACTTTTACATTTATTTGCTTTTTTCATTGTACCATATTGAATACCTTTAATTTGTATCTGGCTAAATTTTCCATCTGCTTTCTTTACGGTTACCATGGGGTTAAAATTTAACATTCTAAATAAATAACAATGATATTTGACTTGATACCAATTTCAATTCAATAGCATGTACATATACTTTTCATGTACCTCTATGTCCACCACCGTTTTTTGTACTTGTTACCACTTATATCTTTGTACATTGTATGCCCAAAACTTGTTATTCATTTACATTTCAGCACCTGTAGCAAGTTAGAAGTCTAGTTACATACCAAACCTACAATACAGCAATACCGGCATTTATAATTATCCAAATGGTTACCTTTATTGCAGGTCTTTATTTCCTTATCCTGCTTTGAACCACTGTCTAGCATCCTTTCCTTTCAGTCTGAAGAACATCTTTCAGCATTGAGGTAAGGAAGGGCTAGTGGTGATGCGCTTCCTTAACTTTTGTTTATCTGAGAATTTCTTAATCTGTCCCTCATTTTTGAAAGAGAGTCTCACTGGATATAAAATTCTTGGCTGGCGATTGTTTTCTTTCATTCTGTAAGTATTTCAACTCACTTCCTTCTTGCCTCCATGGTTTCTAATAAGGAATTGGCTCTCAATCTAATTGTGACTCCCTTGTATTTAACATGTTGCTTTTCTTTTACACCTTTCAAAACTCTCTCCTTTTCCTTTGCATTTGATAATGTAATCAATATATGATGGTTTTTTTGTCATGTTTATCCTGTTTGGTGTCTCTAAGCTCCTTGGATATGCATATTCATATCTTTTGCTAAGTTTGGGAGATTGTCTTTGATTACTCTTTCTGCCCCTTTTCTCTTTCTTCTCCTTCTGGGGTTCCTATACTGTATATATTGGTGCACTTGATGGTGTTCCAGAGGTGCCTTAGGCTAGTTTTCCTTTTAATATTTCTTTTTTCTTTTAGCTTCTCAGCCTGATTCATTTCAGATGTATTGTTTTCAAGTTCACTGATTTTTTTCTTCTGCCAATTCCAGTCTGCTCTTGAAACCCTCCTGGGCACTATTTTTTTTTGTATGTTTTATGGTGGGGTCACATTTCATTATGTTTTCCATGTGCATATCCTGTTACTGCAGCACCAGTTGTTGAAATTTTTGTTTGTTTTTGCTTGTTTGTTTTGTTTATTTTAGGAACTGCATGGGCTGAGGATCGAATCTGGCTCTCCCACATGGCAGGTGAGAATTCTACCACTGAACTACCCTTGCACCCACTTGAGTACTTTTTATTTCAATTATTGTGGTCCTCAACTCCAGTAGTTCTCTTTGGCTCCTTTCTACAATTTCTATCTCTTTACTAGGACTCTCATATTGCTTATTCATTGTTTGGCTGATATCCTTTAGTTCTTTCTCTGTGCTTTCCTTTATGTCCTTGGGCATTTTTAAGATCTCTTTTTTTTTAAGACTTTACTTTGGTATGTCCGCATTCTCATCTTCTTCATTGGTGTTTTCTGTATTCTTATCCTCTTCCTTTTGATGGGTCATCATTTCCTGTGTCCTTGTTTATCTTATTGTCTTTTGTTGTTGCACAGAGTATACTTTAATATTTTTAAATGTTAACTCTGGGATTTACTCCCTGGAATGTCTGTTTCTTGGTTTCATAAGAAGTTGGTGACATGACAAAGATTTTCTTTAATTTCAACCCTCCTATCAAGAAGGTCTGTCCACGGTGAATGCAATGTGCAGAGTTTTCCCTGTCTTGCTGGGTTTTTTCCTTGCTCTGGGCTTTGGCTTGTCGGTGTTACCCAAGAGTTTGGTTGTCCACTTTGTTTCCCAGGAGAGAGACCTACTTCTCCCAGGTATTTGAAGCCAGCAGGACTCAAATAAAGTTTTTTATACTTCTTTTGTTTTCTCATGCTGCTGTTGCTTAGAGGAGAAGGGTAACCCTGGAGAGGACTTTCCCAAGTTGGTCTTTCCCAGCCAATACAGGTCCAGTGATTCACCAAGG
This sequence comes from Tamandua tetradactyla, assembly GCF_023851605.1. NCBI lineage: Eukaryota > Metazoa > Chordata > Mammalia > Pilosa > Myrmecophagidae > Tamandua > Tamandua tetradactyla. The sequence goes on along the minus strand of NC_135329.1, from coordinate 45,568,209 downwards.
GGGTGCAGACCAGCTCTAAAGTGCCTTAGGGAGGGGATAAGGAAGGGCTCCAAAAGCTTCTCCAGTGACTCCCTGAAGCTAAGCTTTCCTGGCCTGCCCAGAAAATGCAGCCCTGCAACTCACTGTCCCTGAAGACTTGAGGCCTATGTCCATCTACAGAGGTTGAAACAATGACTGCATGCAGAGCCAGGATCCAGCAATTTGAATTAGCTAATCAAAAGCCATGATCGGCAATTGGCTGTGCCCACCCCTGTTCTAGGAGAATAGGATTTTTGTGTCCTTTTCTGACACCAGCAGCTAAGTAGGGACTGGAATCACGGTGGTCTGTCTTGAGGGTGGGGGATAGGCACTGATAGCTGTCATGCAGAGAGATCAATTTACAGTTCTTTAACCTAATTTATCAGTTTTATTCCTCCAGCTCTTCCCTAGATACTGTACTATGTTCTTTTGGCCTCTCGAGTTTCGAATTATAGTTGTTTCAGACAGGTTCTATATGTTTAATAATTGTTTTGGTTGAAGGACTCAGTTCTGGAGCTTCCTGCTCTGCCATCATTCCCAGAAATCTCCTAACACATTATCCCTGATATTCTTTTCTTTTCTTTTTTTTAATATGGACAGGCACCGGGAATCGAACCCAGGTCTAGGGCATGGCTGGCGAGAGCTCTGCCACTGAGAGCCACCATGGCCCACCCCATCCCTAATATTCTTGATGAGTGGTAATGTTAATATATACATTCCATCCAACCCTGCCTTCTTAATATTGATTGTGTCCTCTATCCTACTTCAGACACCCATTCCCAGAGCTGCAATCTGGATTTTATCATGATCAATAGTTGAAAAATTCTCAATTTCTATTACATTTATTTGCGATCACCATTTCCTATCTTCCAGCTATTTTCCTCTGGCAATGCCAAAAACAACTTTTCAATGTCTTGAAATTCAATCATTGATCTGGCTGCCTTTTCACTATCCATCATGCCCTCATCACCTCATTTCCCTTCTTATTGTGGTTTATCATAAAGGTTTCTCTCATGTGTATCCTCATCTTCCTTGTCCCCTTATTCTTCTATTGATTTCTTCAGCAAGGTCCTTGCCTGGGTAAAATCCATGTTTGTCTTTTTGGGTCTGTTCCTAAGCAGTTTGAATGTGATTGAAAAAAAATTAAGCATGTTGATTTGTCTCACTCTAGATTTATGAATGATGAATGATAACCTCATGTGGGCTCTTTGCCCTGCCCAGCAAACACTTTGCCAGCCCATTCTACTATGCCTCACATTCCTGTTTTTTTTTTCAGTTATTTTTCCAAATAAAAGCTCTTTCAATTATCTATAATTTTTTTTGTAGCTTTCGACTAGAAGCTCTGTTTCAAAATTTCACAGTTCTCCTATATCCTCAAATTCTTTTCTGCAGATACTTCCAACTCCTGGCATTCAATAATCTTAAGGCATCTCAAAGGTACCATCTCTCAGGTGCTCTCCTAAAAGTAGACAGGTTAGTTTTATATATTTATGGCTTTGGAGACATAAGGTCACTGTCCTTATTCATCCCAAATGCCACTTCCAGCCTGTTGCTCGCTAAAAGGTAGTGATTTATCTTGCCTTTGAGGAGTGTGCAGTTCAGCTCTGCTTCCTCCTGGTACATTTTACAGATTCTAACAACTGATCAGAGCTTTCTTTTCTTTCCCAAGTTCAGTAAACACCTGAATATTTATCTTAAGTACTCACATTGGAAGAAATTTCACAGCAGAGATTGGCATCACTGCAAATCCATGTTCACCAGCTTCCACTGGGTTCTCAGTATTGTCTCACAACTTTAGCTTTTGGTTTAGTTAGCTTGTTCTCCTACTCATCGCGATGGCTATTTAGAACCTTCTCAAAACCTTGATTTCTAACTTTTCTTTTACTTTCACAAATGTCTTCTCCTACTTTATTGACAGAATAGCAGGGCTTGGAAACTTTTGTTCATATGTAAATCTGAAGGATGAGAAGAAGTTAGGTTAACAAGGGTTAGGGCTGAATAGGGGATAGGTACCTGGGATGAGAACGGAGAGAGTGTCTAAAACAATGAACATAATGTGCAAAAGCTCAAAGCAAGACAGACTTTGGTGTATTCAAGAACTTGAGAGATGGCTAGCAGTAGGGTGATAAGAGATGTGATTGGGAAAGTTGGCTATAATCTGATCATGCAGGACTTTAGTATGACTTGAGGTTTCATTTTAAGTACAATTAATAACAAAGTAATAGTCAAGAAATGAAGTAACACAATCTAGCTAAAACTTTTCTTGAGATTTTTTTTTTACTGCTGAATGGAAAATGCATTGGAAAGAGGAAATAGTTAAAGGCAGGAGAAATTATATTACAAAGAATGGTGGTTCAAGGTAGAAGGTGGCTGCAATGTATGTAGATGGAAAGTTATTCATGATATATTGGTGGTTGTATTTTGGATAAAAAATATGATGGAGAGGGAAGTGTCAAGGATAAGTTCTAGATTTAAGACTTAAACAATTGGGTGGATAGAGGTGCTGTGTTTGAGATGGTAAACATTGAAGGATGAGGAATTGTTTTTTAGAAAGCAAAAGCAAAATTTCAGTTTGGACATTTGTATGAGACATTCAAATTCAGAATTCAAATAGGTAGTTTGATAAACAGGTCTGTATCTAAGAAGAAAGCTTGGGCATGAATTTTAAATTTGGGAGCTGTTGATTTTTAAAGCAATGGAAATAGATAAGATTGTCCAAGGAAAGAGGATATGGTGAGAAGAGAAGAAGGTACAGGAAGGATGGAAGTCAATATTTGGAAGTTACGTAGAAGAGAAGAGGCAGCAAAGGAGACTGACAAGGGTAGTCAAAAAGTTGGAAAGAACACCAGGAATGCATGGGTTATTATATCTCAGTCAAAAGTTGTTGAGAGAGTGTTTTAGTTTGCAAGCTCACAGAATGCAATATAACAGAAATGGAATGGCTTTTTAAAAAGGGAATTTATTAAGTTGTTAGTTTACATGTTCCAAGGCCATGAAAATGTCCAAATTAAAGCAAGGCTATAGAAATGTCCAATCTAAGACATCCAGGGGAATATACCTTGGTCTAGAAAGGCTGATGACATTCAGGGTTTCTCTCTCAGCTGGAAAAGCACATGGAGAGACCTGTTAGTTTTCTCTTCAATGGCTTCCCCAGGGTTCTGTCTGTTCTGTTTGCTCTGTCAGTTCTGGTGGCTCCCATGGCTCTAAAGCTTTTTCCAAAATAGTTTCCTCTTAAAAGGTTCCAATAAGCAATCCCACCTTGAATGGTTGAAGACACATCTCCATGGAAACCATCTATCAAAAGCTACCATGCACAATTGGTCGGTTGCATCTCCATGGAAATGATCAAAAAGCTCCCACCCAGCAATATTTAATGAAGATTTAAGGACATGGCTTTCTTGGGGTACACAACAGATTCAAACTGGCACAGAGGGTTTATACTCATATAATTTCACTCCTAGATGTCCATTTTCTGGAATATTCATCTTATTCTCTTTTTGCCCAAATTGTATTCATTCCTCAGGTCTCAGTTTAACAACCTTGCTTCAGAGAGACCAGATTAGAGACTCCCTTACTCTTTAAGATCACTCTCCCCACTTGCAGTTACTTGTTTACTATCTATCTCTCCTGCTATATTGCTAGTTCCAGAAGTGGGGCCTTGTCTCTTTTTCTCTCATGTGTCAATCTAGCACAATGTCTGGGACATAGTAGGTACTCAGTACACATTTATTGAGTTATTATGAGATTCTCTGCTATTTTGAAAGCATCTTTCCTTGGAAAATTTGCCACCGTCTTTGTTAACTGAATCCTGTGCCTATCTGGGATCCTGAAGACTTCTCTCCTGACTTGAAGGCATGAGTTTGATCCTGGAGGGGGATGTTGAGTGGGAAGAAGTACAACATTAATAGTGAATGAGAGTCCCAAGTAGTTGTTGGGTAAAGGGTGACGGAGGTGAGGAGCCCAGGGGCAAAGACAGATGTGTGTATTCTACTTGCCTCCTTTGCCTGGGATTGTCCTGGCCTGGATGAATGCTTGTGAAACTTGTGATTGGAAAATTCTTCTTTTCTGTCAGCCCAGCTGCTACACTGACTAGTTTATAGCTGGTCTCAGTGGAAAGAGAGGATCTTAGGGTAGAAGGCATCTGACAATTAGAGGCTAAGTTATCCGAGTGAAAAGGGCTCTAAGAATTCCAGAGAGGATGAGGAGTAATAGAGTTGGATTTCCTTGGCCACAGAAAAAAGAAAGTGCCAGCCTTCACAAGTCTGGTCTTTGTCTTTTATTAGAGGAGAGGAAATGTTAGACTAAAAAGGGCAAATAATTCTCAACATGCTCACAGAAATCATCTTTTGAGGAGCAGAGAAAAGGAGGTCCTGTCTCAGTTTGCTACTGTAACAATACCACAAAAAAATTTTTTTTTTAAACAACAGAAATTTACTATCTTATGGTTTCAGAGGCTAGAGGTCCAACATCAAATTATCGACAGGGCTTGCTTTCTCCAGAAATCTGTAGTGTACAGGGGATCCTCCATCACATGGTGAACTCATGCTCCTAGTGTCTGCTCCCCTGATTTTTGCTGACTTCTGGCTTCTACTTCCACATCCACTTTGCTTTGCTTATTTTGATTCTCACCACATTGACCTCATCTTTAAATGTTCTATTCACAAATGAGTCCACACCTTAACTAAAAATAATGCCTTCAAAGCTCCTATTTATAAATGTGTTCATACCCACAGGATCAAGGGTTAGGGCTTCACCATGTCCCTATGGCAGGCATGATTCAATCTCCAACAGATCCTCCCCCATGAGGCCAGTCATACTAAGGGGAAACCTGTGGGTGGATAGAGTTGGATTTCCTTGGCCACAGAATAAAGAAAGCGCCAGTCTTCACAAGTCTGGTCTTTGTCTTTTATTAGAGCAGGGGGCCATAGTTGTACACAGGGTGTTCTGTGCAAATTACAAAAAGGTGCCTCTTTGGGCAAATGAATTACAAAAGACTCTTATTCCTGGCCAAAGTAAACCCAAACCAGGGTCAAAGTCTTAGATTTTAGCCTCGACTTATCTCCTCCATCAGCATAACTTTAGAAAATATTTTTCTAAATATTTCTGGGAAAATATTTTCTCCATTGAATAGGTTCATTAAAAGATCAATAAAATATTGTAATTTTGAAGGTCTGGCTAGAGAAGTAGCCAAGCAGATTCTTGGGGATCCTAGGATCAGGAGCCTTATGCCTTGCAGTGAGATATCATATTAGTCAGGGTTCTCTAGAGAAACAGAACAGAAGATATTTGTAAATATGAAATTTATAAGGGTGTCTCACACAACCATGTGAATGAAAGAGTCCAAAATCCACAGGGATGGATGTGAAGCTTGCAGATCTGATGAAGGGTCTAGATGAACTCCACAGAAGCGGGTCACTGACTGAAGGAATCAGTGAAAAGATCTCTATTTTCCCCTAAAAAGGTTTCTACTGATTGGATTATCTCCTTGGTGGGAGGCACGCTTAGTTGGTCATAGATGTGATTAGCCATGGATGCAATCAACTGACTGATGATTTAATACAACCTTCCATTTATCAACCAGCCAGGAAACACCCTTGCAGCAATGGCCAAGCCAGTGCTTGCCTACCAGACCACTTGGCATCATTGCTTGGCTAAGCTGACACCAGAACATAACCATCACAGTCCAACCATGATCAATCTGGAAGCTATACATACACATCACCATGAAACATGCTTAATTTCCAAATAGAATACCATAACAGACATATGTTTCACCTAACCATACTCAACTGTCCTGCATGCAACCAGAAATGCACTACATTTCTCTAGAATAGGGTGTCCTGAAGTAACATTAACTCTTAAACTTCACATCCTATGACTTAACCACTATAATATGAACAATACAACTTATGTCATGTGATAAGACGATACAAATGCAAACATACTCATAACAAAACAAGGAGGAAATATTCATGCAATCACAGTCTTCATTTCTGTAACTGGCCACCTGCTGGTTGTTCATGTTTATCACTACCTTCTTCTACTACCCATTCCATTTTCCCTTTACCCTGAGCAAACACTTCAGCTAGCTGTGGACTTTGCTGGGTGGGGTGACCCAAGTCTTCATTTCAAAAGTTTCTGGGCTATTGGTTGTCCAGCAAGATTGTGTTGTTGGAGTTTTCCATTGATTTTAATCACAGGGCATGGTAATTCTAAGAGATGCTCTAGGGGATCTCCTGCATTCCAGGAAAACTTCTTTACCTCCATTGTGTAGTTGCAGCCTCATTTCCCCATGTGGTTGCAGTCTTATTTCCCCTTGATAGTCAGGATCAATCACCCTAGATGTAATCCCATTTCATGCTTGTTGATTCAGGGACATGAGAAGCACAAAGTGGACAGATGGCATTCTTAACATCAAGTTCAATAGAATCATTGTTACTCTTCAGGTAGGAACACTCCTTCTTTTGGAACTAAGACCTGTAGACCAGCAGAGCTTATGGTTTCGGGGACAGGAAGCAAATTTTTACTAGTGGATCACTAGTTGCAATAATGAGTGGTGGCACTCCCATTTCCACCCTTGATTCCTGGACCCATGAATTTAGATTACAGGGAAAAGTAGCACCATACAGTGGACGCTGATTCAGAGCATACATACCTTTTGGAGAATATTGCTACCTAGTTGGTACCATAATTGGGTCTTCAAAAGATCATTCCCCTAGTCTATCAAATTAGCTGCCTCTGGATGATGGGGAACATGGTAAGACCAGAGAATTCCATGAGTATGTACCTCTTCTTGCACCTCATTTGCTGTGAAGTGGGTTCCTTGATCAGAAGCAATGCTGTATGGCATGCCATGATGGTGAATAAGGCATTCCATAAGTCCTCATATGGCAGTTTTTCCAGAAACATTGTATGCAAGGAATGGAAATCCATATATAGAGTATTTGTCTATTCCAGTTAGAACAAATCACCGTCCCTACCATGATGGAAATGGTCCAGTGTAACCAACCTGACACCAAATAACAGGCTGATCACCTTAGAGAATGGTGCCATATTGGGGGCTGAGTGTGGGTCTCTGCTGCTGGCAGATTGGGTACTCTGCAGTTGTCAACCCAGGTAGGCCTTGGTGAGTAGAAGTGCATGTTGCTGAGCCCATGCATAACCTCCACCACTACCATATCCACTTTGTTCATGTGTCCATTGTGCGATGGCAGGACTGGCTGAGGAAAGAAGATAACATATCCACAGGACGAGTCATCTTATCTACTTGATTATTAAAACCTTCCTCTGCTAAAGTCACCGTCTGGTTAGCATTCACATGGGACACAAATATCTTCATGTTCTTTGCCTGCCCAGAAAATTCTATCCACATACCTCTTCTCCAGACCTCTCTGTCATCAATTTTCCAATCATGCTTCTTCCAAGTCCCTAACCATTCAGCCAAACCATTAGCAACAGCCCATGAGTCAGTATACAAATGTACACTGGCCAGCTCTCTTTGTAGTGCTGCAGCTGTCCACTTCCAGGTGACTCCAGCATATTGTGCAGAAACATTTGTAAACCAGGCCCAAGTTTTCTCTTCCTCAGTCAAATGACTATAAGAAACTCCTCAGGAGGCCATAGCTCTGGTCTAGGAAAGAGAAAATATGTGGCAGAAGTAGGGGCCATGGACATTTGGACCACTTTCTCATGTAACTTACTTGTGCCTTCATGATCTGCTTGAGCCTTATCTCATGTATGGCATTTTCATTTTATGAGGGAGTGCTGCTGTGCATGCTCAACTTTATGGCTTGATGGGTGTGACAACACCCTGCTCATGATAGGCAATTCAGGTCTCCTGGTAAGTCTCATGGTTAAGTGTTCAATTTCTACTAAGGCCCAGTAGGAGGCTAAAAGCTATTTCTCAAGGGGAGAATAGAAATTGCAGCAGATGGTAAGACTTTGCTCCAAAGGGTCTACATTATAATTCTGTTATAGAGGCCTGCCAAAGGATCCAAACAGCATCCTTATTTGCTACTGACACTTCCAGCACCATTGGATCTGCTGAATCTTGTGGCACAAGTGGCAGAGCAACTGTCACAGCAGCCTGGATATGCCACAGCACCTCCTCTTGTTCTGGTTCCCACAGCAAACTAGCAACTTTTCTGACCACTTAGTAAATGGGCTGGAGTAGCACACCCAAATGAGGAATATGTTGCCTCCAAAACCCAAAAAAGGCCAATTAGCCATTGTGTCTGTTTTTTGGTCATAGGAGGGGCCAGATGCAATGGCTTATCCTTCACCTTAAAAGGGCTATCTCAAAAGGCCCCACACCACTGGGCACCTAGAAATTTCACTGAGGTGGAAAGCCCCTGTATTTTTTTTTGGATTTATCTCCCATCCCCTGACGCATAAATACCTCACCAATAAGTCTGAAGTATTTGGTACTTCTTGCTCACTAGGTCCAATCATCATGATATCATTAATATAATGGACCAGTGTGATGTCTTATAGGAGGGAAAAATGATCAAGTTCCCTACAGACAAGATCATGACAGAAAGTTGATATATACCTGAGGCAGGACAGTGAAGGTACACTGTTGGCCTTGCCAGCTGAATGCAAAATGTTTGTGGTGGTCCTACGGTCAGGCATTGAGAAAAAAACATTTGCCAGCTCAATAGCTGCATACCAGGTACCAGGTGGTGTGTTGATTTGCTCAAGCAATAACACCACATGTGGAACAGCAGCTGCAACTGGATTCACCAGTTGGTTAAGTTTATGATATTCCACTTTCATCCTCCAAGATGCATTTGTTTTCTGCACGGGCCAAATAGGAGAGTTGAATGGGGATATGGTGAGGATCATCACCCCTGTATCCTTCAAGTCCTTTTGAGTGGCACTAAAATCTGTAATCCCTCCAGGAATACAGTATTGCTTCTGATTCACTATTTTGCTAGGTAGGGGCATGTGCTGGTTTGAATCTGTGGTGTATCCCAGAAAAGCCATGCCCTTTAATCCTCATTCAATATTGCTAGGTGGGATTTTTTTATTATCCATGGAGAGGTAACCCACCCAATTATGGGTGGTAACTTTTGATTAGATGGTTCCCATTGAGATGTTTCACCACTCATTCAAGGTAGAGTTGCTTACTGGAGCTCTTTAAGAGGGAATAATTTTAGAAAAAGCGTTAGAGCCACGAGAGCCCACACAGCCAGAGACCTTCGGAGATGAAGAAGGAAAATACCCCTGGGAGGGCTTCATGAAACAAGAAGCCTGGAGAGAAAGCTAACAGATGTCACCATGTTTACCATGTGCCTTTCCAGTTAAGGGAGAAACTCTAAACGTCATTGTGCTTCTTGAACTAAGGCATCTTTCCCTGGATGCATTAGATTGCACATTTCTGTAGGCTTACTTTAATGTGGACATTCTCACAGCCTTAGAACTGTAAAGATGTAACTTATTAAATTCCTCTTTTTGAAAGCCATTCTGTTTTTGGTATATCACATTCCAGCAGCTTTCAAATTAGAACATGGCAGATCTAGTGGCTTCCATTTGGTCTTTCCTACCCTAATAGCCCTCACTCCATGAACCAGAGAACCAATGCAGGAATTCTGCCAGTGGCTGAATATGTCGATTCCAATTACGCATTCTGAAATGGGGGAAGTGACCACAGAATGGGTCTGGGGGCCCATTGGGCTCACTGTGAAACAGAACTGAGCTGAAACTTCATCAATCACCTGATTTCCATAAGGCCCTACTTTGACTGGTGGAACAGAATGATGTCTTGGGTCTCCTGGAATTAATGTCACTTCTGAGTCGGTGTCTAATAAGCCCCGAAATATCTGATCACTTTCTTTTCCCCAGTGCACAATCACCTTGGTAAAAGGCCATAGGTCTCCTTTGGGAAGGCTGGGAGGGATGTTAAAAGTGTACATTTGCAGCAGTGTTAAAGGGTCCTTCCTTAGGGTACCCAGCTGTCCTCTCAGTCAAGCAACTCTGGATCTGTAAACTATCTCAAGTCTGGGAATTAAGGGTCCATGACTCTGTTTTGTAATTTTAGTTAGACTTCTGTTCCCTTGACCTAGAATTCTTCTGCTTATGCAGCTCAAACAAGAATTTAGTAGATTTTCCATCTATTTTACTTCTAGGCATCCCATGATGTACTATCCAATGCTACAAGTCTCTGCAGTCAGATTATTTTGACTGCTGCTTTGAGACTGCTGTCAATTATGGTGGCCATGCCACCATACATTGTCTATGATGATTAACTATTGTCACATGGCTTCCACCAACTTGGGATCCAATCATCCTCATTTTGTTTAAGGAGAATGCTCAGTGACAGCAATTCCCACAGTAATATTTGAATTACAGAGAAGGGCGACTACAGAGTTCTTCAGGGATGGTGGAGCTGGTCTCATGAATTTATTCTCAAGGTTCTGTTGAAAGATCTGTCTCTGGACATTCCTGAGGTATTTGAGCAAGTCTTCCATGATAAATCCACTCTATATTCCAATCTCTCTTAGCCCCCTCATCTACATTACACCAGGGCAGTTCTGGCATTTAAGACCTCAGGTAATTTCACCTGCCCTTTGATCCATGTTTCAGCCAACCATCCAAACAAACTGTTAATGCCCTTTCTATCCCCTTGAGCTATAACACTGAATGCAGAATCTCTGCTTAGTGGGCCCATATCAACAAAGTCAGCTTGATACAACTTTATATTCCTTCCAGCATTATCTCACACTCATAATAACCATTCCCACACATATTCCCCTGATTTCTGGCTATATAGATTGGAAAACCCATGCAATTCTTTTGGGGTATAGCATACCTTCTCATAGGTCACACCTTATACCTCACTGTTAGCCTGTTGTGACTTTATTCTAGTTATAGGCCTTGAAGAAAAGAAGGTAGTGGGGATGGGTCTTGAAAAGAAGCAGCAGTGTCTCTTTAAGCTAATTATCTCAGGGCATTCTGTTGCAGGTTCATCTGGTGAAACAGGATTAGTCACTCCAGGTAGAAGAGTGAGGGCTGTTTCCCCAGGGGAGGTAGTTACAGGGTTAGCAGGCACTGAGGGGTTAATCTCATTACGTGGAGGTTGGATGCCAGACAGGAGGTCAGGAAAGTGTTTCTTTAAGACAGGATGGACGTCAGAATCTCTTTCCTCAGGGCAGTCAATTATAGGTCTATCTAGCAATGGCTCAGCAGATTCCAGGAAGCCCATCTCCCTATCATCGTCATCATCATCAAAGGATATATACCCATCCCATATTTCAGAATCCCATTCTTTTCTAATCAAAGCCTTAACTTTAACATCAGATATCCTGCAAGGTTGAGATTTCAGTTTATGTTGTAAATCTGCTACTTGCACAATGAAGCTTTGTGTCAGGTTTTCAGAGAGCTCAAGTCTGCCACCACAGGAAATAAGATTTTCTTTCAGTACAAACATGGAAACTTTTACATTGTTTGTGTAGTTCTTAAATTATAAATTTGAAGCCTTCAGCTCATCCCATTCCCTCATCACTGTATCCAGTGTATCTAACAACAACCAGCCAGCATCATTATACCTCTTAGTTCCACAAAACTCCATAAAGGTGTCAAAAACACTCTCATCCAGAGCCGTGCTTCATATAAGTGTTCAATTAGCAGAATCTGATGGTGTTATTTTGAGTATCTCTTTTGCCAATTCACCCATGTACTGTCAAATCCATCATAATTATTGGAAACGGAGTCCTTAGTGCCTCTCAGGAAACCACTTCTGCTACCAAGGTGTATCAGTCAGGGTTCTCTAGAGAAACAGAACCAACAGGAGATATCTGTAAATATGAGATTTATGAAGGTGTCTCATGCAACCATGGGAATGGAAGAGTCCAAAATCCATAGGGCAGCCTGTGAAGCTGGCAGCTCCAATGAAAGGTCTGGATGAACTCTGTAGGAGAGTCTCGCTGGCTGAAGAAGCAGTGAAAAGGCCTTTATTCTTGCTTAAAAAAAAATCTTCTGCAGATTGGATTATCTGCGTGGTGGGAGACGTGCCTTAGTTGATTGCAGATGTAATCAGCCACAGAGGCAATCAACTGACTGATGATTTAATGCATCAGCCTTCTGTTTACTGAGCAGTCATGAAATATCCTTGCAGCAATGGTCAGGCCAGTGCTTGTCTGAACAGACCACTGGTCTCATCACTTGGCCAAGTTGACACCAGAACCAAACCATCACAGAAATCATCACTCTAACCTCCTATATCTTTGTGGCAGCTTCTAAACTGTGAGATTGGGAACAACAGAGTGGATCATGCTAATTAGAAATTGCTCAGGGAATAGAACTGATGGGAAGTGAGAGCAGAGAATGTAAGGATCATGGTGGTGTCCGTGGCTTCTAAATCTGATTAATTCAATTTTTCTTTCCTGGAGTATAGTCTAGAGAATTCCTTAATGAATGACCCCAAATAGGACATCTTACTTTGGGGAAAATTCTAATAGAGAGAACATAGACTTTGGAATCAGACTTATTCCTGCTCTTCCATGAACTACTTGCCATTGGGAAGATTTTTGGGTGATATTAATTGTTACTGTTGTTGTATTGCTTTTAACTTTTAAATGACTCGGAGTTTGCATTTTTAAAATGAGGGAAATATCGGTATTATTTCTGAGGGTGGTTGTAAGGACTGAATGACATGATACTTATAAGGCACCAAGCAGAGCTGTGGGAAAATAGTTGGTCATCAAGAGAAACATTTCCACTGCTTTGCCTCTGTTTAGTTCCATGCTGCCTCCAGGCCTTCCTTATAATTTTAAATAACTCTCCTTCAAGAAATAAGCCAATTCAGAAATGCTGACAAGAGCATTGTAGACTATTAATCTGTGAAAGTACCATTCCTCACCTACTCTCTCCTTGAATATTTCTTGGAATGCTTAAAACCTGTAGGATTTAGTCCAAGGAATTAAAACTCAGTATACAGCTGCTTCATCTTTCTTCTTTAGATCTGTAGCTCTGTAATTTAGTCTGTAGAGTTTCTCTGTTTCTAGACTAGTTACACAGTAGACTGTGCCCCTCTGCTTCCCTTGTCTGGCTGGTCTCCTGTGCATTGTCTAGAATTGTTGGGACATATTGTAGTCATTAATGGTATTATCAACATGATGGGAACTTTCTCTGTTAAGAGCCATAGAGCAAATATTTCTGGCATGTCATCAAAAGGGTTTGATGTTAAACACCATAAAGTAGTACAAAAACAGACATGAAGAGCCACTAAAGTTCTGCCATATTATGGCATTCTTGAAATCAGTGTCTCTAAACCATAGTTTTTGACTCTCTTTCGCAGATTGCAGACATTTGATGTTTCATTCACTGATCACAAGGGGATTGAGTTTCTTGTTCATTGTTTAGACCCTGTAAGCACCTTCTTACTTGAAGGTCTTTGCACAGCAGGGCAGCTATTTCAGCTAGCAGCATAGCCAACCCCCACCCCCACCTCCCAGTGATAAAGATTAAATTCAAAGCATGGCTTTGGGAATACCATATGGTAAACATTGACAAGCAATGAACTACGTGTGAAATCTTGCCAATCACCTATTTCTATAAGTAAAGTTTTATTGTTATGCACCCATTTTTCTACGGCATCTTTTAAGGGCAGAGCTGAGAGGCTGCAACAGAAACTGTATCATCTGCAAAGTGGAAATCAGTGAATAATTTCTACTTTATAACAATAATAATGTTCATGATAAGACTAAGTCCCAACAAAGCCAGACAATACACAGAAGGCCTGGAACTCGATTTCAGTGACAGGAACCAAATGCTTGGTTGGCAAGGATGACACATGGGTCACCACACCTAAGATTACTTCACACTTCTACTCCAAGAATAGGAGCTGAGTCATTAAAATTTAATATTGAGCAGAATATTTGTATTAGTCATATGGCCTAACATTTTTTAAAACTTAATTCAATAAGTAACTTAATTTTTTTCACAAGGAAAGGAGGGGGTATCTTTGATAATGTTTTATATTCTATGTAAAGGAAATACATTTTTAATGTAATACAATAAAATGGGTTAAAATTTTGCTTGTTTTAATTTATATATCATTTCTAAGGAAGAAATTCAGAGTTACATAAAATTTTGAAAAAGATACAGGACTCCTAAAGATATATGCTTTTTTTTTTTTTTTTAATATCCCTGGATTAAATGAACTATATTGCCCAATAGGGAGACTTGGTGGGAATCATTTTCTTCAGTGGGGTTTTGGAAAACTGATGCGGTCAGGCAATTTGAAAATCCAGAAGCCATCATGACTCCCCTGAGAAGGCCTGGGAAAGTGAGGCTCCACCATTAGAGCATCTCTCTTTGCAGCAGTAAAACTGCACAGACCTGAATGCCCCACAGCCTCAGACCAAGCCTGCAGTTCAGTCTGTCATCTTCCAAAGAAACAAGCTTCTTTCTCATCAAAAACCTCATCGCCTTAATTATCATCCATATGGTTTTCAAGCGGAGATTTGAGAAAATACTTCCAGAGCCACGTTGGTTCACAAAATTAGGACATAGATTGGAGCCTCATCAACTTTTATTTTAATGAAAAGTATTAATGTCACCACAGTATGCTGCAATTTTTTGTTGACTTATTTTTTATTAATTATTTTTAATTTATATATAATGTATATTCACATACCATGTAATCATCCAAAGTGTACAAAGGTTCACAATATCATCATATAACTGTGCATTTATCATCACAAGCAACGCTTTTTCTTTTTTTTTTTGTGAAAAATAACATATATACAAAAAGCAATACATTTCAAAGCACATTGCAACAATTAGTTGTAGACACATGTCAGAATTTGGTGTGGGTTACAATTCCACTATTTTAAGTTTTTACTTCTAGCTTCTATAAGATACCGGAGACTAAAAGAAATATCAATATAATGATTCAATAATCATACTTGTTTATTAAATGCTACTTTCTCTGTATAACTCCACCATCACTTTTCATCTATTTTCCACTCCTCATGTTGGGCTATACCCATTCTAACTTTTTAATATGGGAAGGGGCTATTGATAATATGGGATGGGGGATGGAACTAGTTGGTGTTCTGGAGAGGCTGTCCCTGACCTCCAGAGTAGCCTCTCAACTATTTGAACTCTCTTAGCCTTTATTGTTATACTTCTTTTCCCTCTTTTGGTCAGGATGGCTTTGTTGATCCCATGGTGCCAGGGCCAGGCTCATCCCCTGGAGTCATCTCCCACGCTGCCAGGGAGACTTTCACTCATTGACTAAGTCATGTCCCAATTAGAGGGGAGGGCAATGGTTTCACTTGCAGACTTGGGCTTAGAGAGAGAGAGGCTACATCTGAGCAACAAAAGAGGTTCTCTGGAAGTAACTTTTAGGGATACCTATAGATGGGCTAAACTTCTCTGCTACATGCATAAGCTTCACAAAAGCAAGCTCAAGATCAAGGGCTTGGCCTTGATTTGGGTTTCCCTAATGTTTGCACGGTATCAGGTGTTTCCCTGATGATAAAGTTTAATAGTTTCATATTTTTCTCCCATCCCTCAAGGGACTTTGCCAATACTTTTTTTTTTTTTTTTTTAACATTTTTTAAGTTGTGAAACATAAATATATATATACAAGAAAACAATAAAGTTCCAAGTACATTTTAACAAGTAGTTATAGAACAGATTTTAAAGTTTGGTATGGGATACAGTTCCACAATTTTTTGTTTTTTTTCCTTCTAGCTGCTCCAAGACACTGGAGACCAACAGAAATATCAATATAATGGTTCAGTAGTCATATTCATTTGTTAAATCCTATCTTCTCTGTTATACTCCTGCTTCTCTCTAAATAGCATAAATGCATAACAGCAATAAAATTCAAAGTACATCGCAACAATTAGTTGTAGAACAGATTTCAGAATTTGGTATGGGTTACAATTCCACAATTGTAGAGATTTTATTTCTACAATTTCTAGCTGCTCTAAGGTACTGGAGGCTAAAAGAAATATCAGTATAATGATTCAGCAATTATACTTGTTTGTTAGACCCTACTTTCTCTGTATAATTCCACATCACCTTTGATCTTTCTCCCACTCTTTAGAAGTATTTAGGCTATGTTCTTTCTAATATTTTCATTTGGAAGGGGCTGTCAATAATACGGGATAGGGGGTGGAATTAGCTGATGTTGTGGAAGGGCTGGTCCCTCTGCATTTCAGGACTTATCTGATCCAGGGACACATCTGGAGGCTGGAGGCTTTGGAGAGTTACCCTAGTGCATGAACATTTGTAGACTCTTATAAAACACCCTAGGTATTCTTTAGGATTGGCAGGAATGGTTTTGGTTGGGGTTTGGCCAGTTATGATAGGTAGTAATGTCTAGCTGAAGCATGCATAAAAGTGACCTCCATCATAGCCTCTTGACTCTATTTGAACTCTCTCAGCCACTGATGCCTTATTTATTATACTTCTTTTCCCTCTTTTAGACAAGATGGTATTGTTGATCCCACGGTGCCAGGGTCAGGCTCATCTCTGGGAGGCATCTCCATGCCACCAGGGAGATGTTCATCCCTGGATGTCATGTCCCATGTGGAGGGGAGGGCAATAATTTCACTTGAAGAGTTGGGCTTAGAGATAGAGAGAGGCCACATCTGAGCCACAAAAGAGGTCCCTTGGAGGTGACACTTAGACATACTTATAGGTAGGCTAAATTTCTCTGCTACATACATAAGCTCCACAAGAGCAAGCCTCAAGATCAAGGGCTTGTCTTATTGATTTGGGCATCCTTAATGTTTGGCACACTATATGGGGTTTCCCTGGTGGTAAAGTTTAATAGTTCCATAATTTTTCTCTCATATCTCAAGGGACTTTGCCAATACTTTTTGATTATCTGTTTAATATAATCTGGGTTTTTTTTCCAGGCATTACATTAAGCTATACAGAATTAAAGGCGCTCATTCTTATTCTGGGCTCCATGTGTTTGGATTTTTTAAATGATCTATCCAGACAGATTGAGTCAGAGTATATGTTACAGAAAAGTTAGGTTCTAGACAAAATAAACCTTTCTTCCTTTGGTCTCAAAGAGTAGATGAGGTTCTAAAATACAGATAAAATCTTCCTTACCCCTGTATTCTGAATTATCTTAATCCTGACCTGATTGGTTTCATTCTTACCTCTAAATACCAGGTTATATATATATAAAACAGCCTCTCAAAATCCAGAAATAACAATTACCATTCCAGACTAAATGTGATTGCTATAAGAGCTTACAATCTAGGCCCCTGATTTCTTATAAGTCTTTTCTAAATGAGACCATACAATATTTGCTGTTTTGCTTCTGGCCTATTTTGCCTTACCAAATACCCCACAGGTTTATTCATGATGTTGCATGCCTTACAATTTTGTTCCTTCTTATAGCAGCACTATATTTGATCATATGAATATACTATCATTCACCAATCTACTTCTCAGTCAATGCATCCTTCAGCCATCTCCTTTTCTTGGGCATCATGTATAATGTCCAAAGTCAATAGTCCATCAACACTTTGAATTTTAGATAATTTCATTGTTCCCAAGAGAAAGATAACCAATGAACACATCTTTGCCAAATAGGAAATCTAAACCTCATCTTAACTCTTGTCCCTCCTCCCATTATTTATCCTGGTGTTGTGGTATTGTTGATCTTTTCCTGTTAAGCATAGCCCATACATGCAATAGCAGTTTCCCCCCTATATCCCAAACTTATACACTCTTTGTATAAGATTCAAACCTTTGCAGTAGTTCATACAAGAATCTATATTTGTAATGTTAATCAGTGGGACGCACGGGTCTATACAACACTTTCTAATCATGTTCACCTCCAATGAGTACACTACATTTTAAAAAAGCTTATCCACATGTAATATACTATTTCTTTGGCTATAAAATAGAAGTTCTATTTCAAGAGTCAGAATATGCTCATTTTACAATGTCCCACTTTCTTGAAAATCTCCCTTCTTGGAAACTTTGGGTAATATTTCCTCCGTGTTCAAAGATTTTGGGAGGAAGTAATGATATACAGAAAGGAAGCCACATGGCATTATCCCAAGTTGATCTGCAGTACTCTTGGAAAAGTGGAGACTCTCCAAGAGATTTGCTTTGTGATCCCCAAATTCAAGGCACCTGCAGACTCCTTTTTCTCCCACCACATCTCATTCTGAGGCAAAGATAAGTTATCAACAATTTATATTTTAGAAGAATCTTAGGACTAAAGATTAATCCAGTAGTTTTCAATGTCCCTTTTGTCACTCAAGTGTTTGTAGTGGTTTCTTTATTATTCTAACAATGAATTTTATAGAAAATATAACTTATTTCTCCCTCAATCTAAATCATAGTATGTATTTTAATTTGAAAATAATCATCTACTTCTGAATAGAAGATATATTTAAGTAGTTTAGGGCTGGCTAATGAAATAATTATGATTTAAAAGAAGTAAAACTATAGTTAACTGAATATTGTCAATGGTTTTTATTTATATTTGACATTTTGAAATAAAGGATAAATGAATATATTCATGAGTACCACCTCAAAAGTGGTACTACAATCACGTCAAAAGTGCAGACTAGTATAGGTGTTGTGAATGAGTGATTAAAGAAAACCTTTTAGCAGTGCTTCAGAGAACACAGTAATTTTTTTAACTTGGTGAACAACTTTTGGTAAAGTTCCAAAGAAAAGATCAGCATGATTTATATGGTGATCACATTCCTTGCAAATTCAGTGCAAGTTAAATTTTTCAAAAAACACTTTTGTGTTTCAACTACATTGAAACTATTTTAAAAATTTATGGGTATAAATTGTGTTTCAACAAATCAGTGTCCACTGGGACATTCAGAAGTTCTGCAAGATATGGGCCAATCTTCCTTTGTGTCAGGCTGTCCTGTGCCTATCAAGACATTCCTGGACTCTGCCCATTAAAAGCTATCCCAATCGTGATAATTCAAACAATCCCTACAAACAGTTGGTTATCCCCAAGGTGATAGGATTCTCATTAAGAAAAACTGTTTTAAACCTTCTTTTAAAAATGGGATCATATGCTTTGTTTCTCATAAAGGCATTCTAATCCTGAGGACACAGATAAGATGGAAATTCTCCTTAGTGTCCTAAAATTTCCACAATTTAGTCTCTCATAAACTGATTTTTGAATAACCAGGTGTCTGGATCTTTGTGCATTATTTAGGATCATTTCATTGCAAAGTGCAATGCTCAATGTTCTGTACTGAATGTAACTTATATCACCAAACCACCTGTAGGGGTTAGAAGGATCTTAAAGACTATGAAATATAGCCTCCTTGATATGCAGATGGAAAATTTAATCAAATTTTCACCAAGATTTAAGGAACCTATCAAAAACAGAACTCTGGCATTTAGGACCCCACGATAGTGCCTTACCCCTGCACAACCCTGAGTTTTTCATTGCATGCAGGCATCTGACTCTGTTGGAAGCTGGAAAACACACTTCCAGCCAAAGGAACGTCAGTGTTCCCAAGCATTAAGATTCACCTGGGGTGACTGCACTTCCCATTCCCAGGTTCCACTCAATAATCCTAGGGCAGGGCTCAGGAACCTGTCTGATTGAATGGAACCCCAGGTTAGGCTGATGCAGGTCATCTTTGTGTTACAGTCAAAGCAACATTGTCCCCAGCCCCTACAGGTCCCATAATTGCATTTTTTCCCTCATCAAATATTGTGCAATAGATTCTCTTTTCCCTTTAGAACAGCTGGGAAACCCAGAGACATCAATAATAAATCTAAAATTTTAAATGACAAAGATGGTTTTCAAAAGCCAGGAGTTGCCAGAACTCCAAAACCCTTGCTTTTTCCACAATAGTAGTCTACATTCAAAATGTCACCTACATTTGAAGACATGTCATGGTGGAACCAAGTGTCTTGGATTCTACCCTTTTCTTGTTCAGTATAATCTAGATTAAATAACTGGTGCTAAAATTTAAATCCTGAGTCATTTTAGAAAGAATAAAATGGGAAGATGGCCTATTTCAAAGGTAAGGCATAGATGATAGGGTTGGATCTACTCTCAGGGAATGTGGCTTGCTTGGTACACATGATGTTGACTCGAGAGAAGTTGCCTCTGTGTTTTTATTTTTTGTTTTCAGGTCTGCATGGTTGGGCTGCAATACTAATGTGTCAATAATTTCAGGAATTTTTCCCTGAGTCAGAACCCACCTTGTTTCCTGGGCATTGGCCCAAATGAACAAGCTGGCAGGTATCCCGAACATACTGGGCCAGATTGATTTTCAGTAGTAAAGCCCCACTTACTGCCTCCTTGTCTTCTCACTGATAGAAAAGCCAATTCATCAGTGTTATGAACTTGATGTTAGAAAGAATGGGTTTGAATCTTTGTCTTGTCTCTCATTAGCTACTATATAACAACATCTCTATGAGTCCTCTATCTGTCTTTGATAGTCTCCTTCTGGATAGGTCTAACAGCAGCTCTGACTGAAGCAGGTTTAAGTTTCCCTGCTGCTGCTGTTTGTGAGTACATATGTTTCAATCCATTGGAAACTAGCAAAAAAATATATATCGTTTTGTTCATTGGTAAAATGGTGAAGAGAAGAGGTGACCCAGATAATCTTTGTTAAAGACTGTCTTTGTCCTTTTTAGTAGTGTGCATAGGCTAGGGAAATCCTTTGGAAGGGTGTTTTAGTTTCTCAGCTGCTGAGAAAAGTACCATACCATGGGTTGCATAAAAAGAGAAATCTATTGGTTCATGATTTCAGAAGCTCAAAGGCTTGCTTCCAACTGAGTTCGGTACCATTTTGCTGACCTGCAATCTTTTGGGTTCTTTGGCTTTTCCTTGACATAGCAATGCACATGGCACCATCTTCTTTCTCTTCTTTGACCTCCACCTTTTGGCTGCTCTTTGTGGCTTCTCTCTATCTGAGTTTCACTCAATTTATAAGGATTCCAGTAATCAGAAGTAATGCCCAACCTGATTCAGTTGGACCACATCTAAACTGAAGTAACATCTTGAAGAGATCTTATTTATAATGGGTCTACACCCACTAGAATGAAAACCAAGACCAAGAACATGTCCAAACTGGGGTATACAATTCAGTCTCAAACAACAGGGAAGCATGGTATGGAGTTCCTATGTGAACAGTAATATAGTACAGACAATGCAGGTGAATTGACTGTTTAGATCATGAAATGTCTTTACAAGGTCACTTCTTTTCCAAAGACAGTATAGAGACCAACACAATGACTGCTGTAAGAATTGTGATCCAGTTCTATATAGAAGCACATTAGTGATTTTGTAGTCTTTTTATCTCATCTTTCTTACAATGTACTCTTCAAGGAGTGCATTCCTGGAAAGTACCTCCAGAGTCTCCAATTAGAGACTTCCTGGATTTAACAGGCTGAGCACTTATGAAGGAGGAAAGTCCAGTATATTACACTAATTCTTGATTCAGAAGTTGCTCAAGGATGAGGCAACACTCTAGCAGAAATCCCTTTCATTTAACCTCAGTTATATAACCAATTAGGATATGATGCTATGGCAAAGGAAGATTAGAAAAGAGACAGGACTAAATAATTTATTGAAGCTCTATTATGTACCAGAGATTTTGCAAATCATCTCACTTAATCCTCATGACAGTGTTGCAATTTACATATCATTATTCTCATGATAAACGTGAGGCAACTGCAGTTCCAGGATGGAAGACAATATAATACAGCTGTAAGAGTGTGAGCTCTGAAATCAGATAGACATGGTTTTCTGCTGCTTGTAAACTGTATGATATTAGAAAAATGACCTAATTCCTTCAAACTCCCATTTATTCATCTGTAATATGGGGTAAGGTGCCAATCATTCATTAAAAAAAAGTGTTGCGAGGATTAAATGAGAAAATGTTTATAAAGCACTTAGCAACCACATTGCTCACAGTAACAGGGTTCACGAAAGGCCACTATTATTGCAGTGGGTCAGTTAAGCTGCGTTAGGTAACAGAAAACCTGATACAAACTGCCTTAAACGATAGGGAAATACATGATTTCACATTGTGAGATTAGGCCATCTTAGTTGATGTGTTCAATCATAGAAAAACCACAGTTACCATGTATGTTAGTCAGGGCTCTCCAAAGAAACGGAACTGACAGGAGGTGTGTTGTAGGAAATGGCTCATGTGACTATGAGGGTAGGCAAATCTGAATAAAGTAGGGCTGGCTTCAAATTGAAAATTTAATGAAGAGGATATTAAATTTCCATGGTGAAGTTGCAAATTGGGACCTCCAATGACTGTGGAGTTTTTTCCCGCAGCAGAAGTTGTCTGGAATAGAGATAGAAATTCTGTTTTTTCTCACTGCTGAAATCCTCAGTTGTCCTTTTAGGGCCTTCAACTGTTTGAATGAATAGACTGCACCCTTCCTGCAGGCAATATCCTTTGTTGTATATAAAATCAGCCATAAGTGCAATCAACTGACTAATGATTTAAATTCATCAAAAATCTTCACAGCAACAATTAGGCCGATGCTTGCCTGACAAAACAACCAGACACCATAACCTAGTTAAGGTGACACATGGAATTAACCACCACACTCTACCTCTTGTCAACTTGGCACCCATATGCATCTTCTCAAACTATTTTTCATCTCTAAATAAAGACAATAGCATAGATATATTTTCTCCAACATAGCTCAACTGTCCAGCACATACAACCTGAAATGCATTAACCCCTTCCCCAGAAAAGGATGCAAGTCCTTGGGTAACAGTCACTCTTAAACTTTATATCTTGTAATTTAAATAGGAAAACATAAAGTTAATACAAGTTATATTATATGGAACGGGAAAAGATAGTGAAGAAACAAAGACATTTGCTTTATGTATATTCAAAAAGATTCACAGCAAAACAAGGAACAAGTACTCATAATCATTATAGTCCTCATTTCTTCAACTGTTCATGTGATCGTCGCTCCTTATTTATAAATTCCACTACCCTTTCCATAGTCTCTTTACCCTTAGCAAACACCTCAGCTGGTTGTGATGCTTTGCCTGGCTTAGTGGCACAAAATTTCATTTCTAAAAGACATGGTCCTTAGAAATCCCTGCTAGTTAGTAGTCCCTGAAATCCCTACCTGGATTGGGTTGTAGTTTTCCAATGACTTTAATCACAGGTCATGTAGTACTAAGAGATGTTCTAAGAACTCTCCTGTATTCCTGGATACTCTACCTTGATTGTAGAGTAGCTGTGTTATTTCACATTGAGAATCAAGATGAATCACACCAGCCAGTACAGTAATTTCCTTTTTTACTTGTTGATTTAGAGGCATAAGGAGCCCAAAATGTCCAGGTGCTGGTCTTAACTTCCAAGTCAGTGGGATTATTTTTGTGTCTCATGGTGAAAGCACACCACCCTTTAGAACTAAGACTTCTAGACCAGCACAGCATAAGGTCGTGGGGACAAGAAACAATTTTTTTCTAGTGTATCACTGGGGATAATAGTCAATGGTGCCACTCCCATTTCTACCTGGACTCATGCTGAGTGGACATTAATTTAGAGCATATACAGCCTCCTGGGGAATATTGCCCCCAGCCTGAAAAGTGTTGCCACCCAGTTAGCACCATATTGAGATTTCAGAAGGCCATTTCACTATTTTTTCAATCCAGGTGCTTCAGGATGAGGAGGAACAGGGTAACACCAGTGAATTCATGATCATGTGCCCATTCCCACACTTCATTTGCTATGAAAATGGGTTCCAAAATCAGAAGCAATGCTGTGTGGAATACCATGATGGTGGATAAAGCATATTATAAGTCCAGGGATGGTAATTTTTGCATAAGCATTGCATGCAGGGAAGGCAAATCTGTATTCAAAGCATGTGCTTATTTCAGTAAAATAGGATGGAAGTGGGCCAACATAGTCAATCTGCCACTAGATAGCAGGCTGATCACATTGGAAAATGGTGCCATGTTTTGGACTGAGTGTTGGTCATGATGCTGGCAAATTAGGTACTCAGCAATAGCTGTCGCCAAGTCAGTCTTGGTGAACAGAAGTCCATGTTGCTGAGCCCATTCATGACCTCCATTCCTACCACCATGACCATTTTCTTAATGAGCCCATTGGGCAATGACAGGAGTGGCTGGAGAGAGTGGTTATCTGATATTTACAGAGCAGGTCATCCTATCCATTTGATTATTAAAATCTTCCTCTGTTGAAGTCTCCCTCTGGTAAGCATTCACAAGGAAGAAAAACAACTTTAATTTTAATTTTTAAAAAATTTTTTTGTTGTCTAGTATAACATATATACAAAGCAAAGAAAGAAAAAAGCAAAAAAGCAATAGCTTTCAAAGCATTCTTCAACAAGTAGCTACAGGGCAGCTCCCAGAGGTTGTCATGGGTTTCCATATGATCCTCTCAGATCTTTCCTTCTAGCTGCTCCAGAATATAGGAGGCTAGAAGGATTAAATATTTTTTTATCACTACAATCAATTTTTTTTCTTTGAAAAATAACATATATACAAAAAAGCAATAAATTTCAAAGCACAGCACCACAATTAGTTGTAGAACATATTTCAGAGTTTGATGTGGGTTACAATTCCACAATTTAAGGTTTTCACTTCTAACTGCTCTAAGATACTGGAGACTAAAAGAGATAGCAATTTAATAATTCAGCAGTCATATTCATTTGTTAAATCCTATCTTCTATGTATAACTCCACCATCACCTTTGATCTTTCTGTCTTTCTCTTTAGGGGTGTTTGGGTTATGAACATTCTACCTTGTTCATGTTGGAAGGGTCTGTCAATAATATAAGGTAGGGAAATGGAACTGTCTAAAGTTCTGGAAAGGCTGGGCCCTCTAGGTTTCAAGGCTTATCTGGTCCAGGGACCCATCTGGAGGTTGTAGGTTTCTGGAAAGTTAAACTAGTGGACATGGAACCCTTGTGGAATCTTATATATTGCTCTAAGTGTTCTTTAGGATTGGCTGGAATGGTCCTTGTTGGGGTTTGGCAGGTTATAATAGGTAGCAAGGTCTAACTGAATCTTGTGGAAGAGCAACCTCCAGAGTAGCCTCTGAACTCTATTTGACCTCTCTCTGCCACTGATACTTTATTAGTTACACTTCTTTTCCCCCTTTTGGTCAAGATGGAATTGTTGATCCCGGAGTGCCAGGGCTGGACTCATCCCTGGGAGTCATCTCCCACGCTGCCAGGGAGCTTTCACTTCTGGATGTCATGTCCCATGTAGGGGGAAGGGCAATGATTTCACTTGCAGAGTTGGGCTTAGAGAGAGTGAGGCCACATCTGAGCAACAAAAGAGGTCCTCCAGAAGTAACTCTTAGGCATACCTATAGGTAGACTAAGCTTCTCTGCTACCTACATAAGCTTCACAAGAGTGAGCCTCAAGATTAAGGGCATGGCCTATTGATTTGGGTGTCCCTGAAGTTTGACACAGTATCAGAGGTTTCCCTAATGGTAAGGTTTAACAGTTACATATTTTTTCTCCCATCCCTCAAGGGAATTTGCCAATCCTTTTTTATTATATGCTTAATATACTCTAGGATGTATCTAGGCATTACATTAGGCTATAGAGGATTAAAGGACCTCTTTCTTATTCTGGGCTCCCTGTGTTTCAATTTTTCAAATGTTTAGTTTTTTTTTTTTTTTTTAAATCATTCAGAAAGGTCTGTCCACATAACTCTTTGGTAGATTTCTTCGTTACCAATTTTCCAATCCTGTTCCTTCCAATTTCCTGACCCTCCAGACAAACCATCGAGAAAGCTCATGAATCAGTATAGAAACCCAGCCATTCCTCCTTCCAAGCAAGATGAATGCCTTTTTGATCATAGGAAATAGACTCAGCCATGCATTTTCATCTGATCAGATTAGAGAATCAATTCCCCTTACCCCAAAACCAACTGAGAAATATCATCCTTAGATTCTGCTTCTCAAAAATGACTCCTGCTACTTAAATCTGCAGTAGTTAAGGTTCTCCAGAGAAACAGATTTGACAGAATTTGTATATATAAATATTAAGAGATTTATTACAGGAATTGGCTTACAAACCATGGGGATTGACAAATTCAAATTTTGCAGGGCAAACTTCAGGTTGGAAACTTGAAGAAGGTGACACTGAATTCCTCAGGGGAAGCTGAAGGTGAGAATTCTGATGAAGGTGATGATGAATTCCCCAGGAGAATCTGCCAGTCTGGTGTAGAGATAGAAATTCTTTGTGACTGCTAAAATCCTCAATTCTCCCCTTAAAACTGTCAACTCTTTGGATGAGGAGACTTCTGCCATTGCTGAAGGCAACCTCCTTTCTTGATTGTAGATGAAATCAGCCATAGATGCATACAGTTGACTAATGATTTAAATCTACTAACTAATCTCATAATAACCAGGCCAGTACTTGTTTGAACAAACAACAAGACATCATAACCTAGCCAAGTTGACATATTGAACTAACCATCACACCAGATTATTGCCATCTGCTGCTTGACAGATTATATATCAGTTGGGGAATGGATGATCCATGCAATATGCATTATCATCCACCCCTTTGGATATCTGACATCCATACCCACACTTTCATTAATACAATTTTTTAGTTAAAAAACATGTTTGCACTTACAAATAGAGATTTATTCCTGGCCCAAAATAAGACATCTCAAATGCATATTATGTATTCAGTTGAAGTGTAAGATCTTGGAGGAAAATAATGGCCACTCACTCACTTTCAATCTTTATCTTTGTGAAGGAAGGTGCTGAAACTTAAGTGGACACTGAAGCTGGCCTGTGAGATACTTCCCTTCTTTATTAGGATGGTGATCATTTGGAAAGATTTAAGGTGGGTGAACAAGTATAATTTCTTGTTAAATATATTGATAACTAGGCATCTTGGAAAATAGACTAAT
This sequence comes from Tamandua tetradactyla, assembly GCF_023851605.1. Classification (NCBI taxonomy): domain Eukaryota; kingdom Metazoa; phylum Chordata; class Mammalia; order Pilosa; family Myrmecophagidae; genus Tamandua; species Tamandua tetradactyla. The sequence continues at coordinate 45,541,331 of NC_135329.1, read as the reverse complement.
GATACTTACTACAATGAAGGGTCCTTTTCTTTGAAATGATGTCCCTGCCTAAGAATAAGTCTTATAGTATATAAACCCAGAATTTATGGCTCTCTGAGGCATGGCTCCCTGAAAATATCCTTTAAACTAAGGTATATATATATTTCTTGACCTGAAAGCTCCCTTCTCTGTGACCCTAGTACCTCTCTTGGAAATCTCCTCTATTTTTATGGACCAGTGAAGGGGTGCCTAATGATGGGAGGGAAAGTATAGAGAATCATGGAGCATGCCCCAGACCTTTAACTGCTTCTTATGAACCTCTTGATTACCTTCATCTTTGACATTATTAGTAAACTTTGATACTGGATAAGGTATCTGACTTATGTAAGGCTGATTTAGCAATCTGATCTCCTGTGCTGCCTTAGTCTCATACTTGAGGATTTCTGCATTTATGTTCTAACACCTGCAGCATTCCTGGTGCCAAATCCATCATCAGTTGAGGTATTTTCTTCCTTTTAAGTAATAGGACTTTGACTTAAGCAATAAGAAGCTTTCCTATCCCACAAAACAATGAGTCCAGAAGAACATGCTTAAGACTGACTGTAGGATGCCATCAGGGATCCACGTCTTTCCATCTGTCTTAGGTTAACAGATTGCTATGACAAATACCACACAATGGTTTTGCTTAAACAGATGTATTGTCTTACATTTTCAGAGGCTAGAAGGCTTGCTTCCTTCTGCGTCTGAGTGTTGGCTGGTGGGCACTTCTTGTGGTCCTTTGGCTTTTGCATCATATGGCATTGTCCTTTCCTTTCTCTTCTGGGTTCTGTTAACTTCAAGCTTCTCACTCTTCCCTGTGCTTTCCCCCTCTGTGTCTGAATTTATTCTGCTTATAACGGTCCAACTCATTCAGTTAGGTCACACATTAACTAAAATAACATCTTCAAGAGATCCTATTTACAGTGTCTTGACACTCACAGGAAAGCAGATAAAGGCCAAGAACACATTTAAGTTGGAGTACATAATTCATTTCACCATGCCACATCTCCACTTCGTCAGTCTCACTGTTGGCTTCATTATCAGGCGTCCATCAAGATGAAACTAGAAGTTCTGGGTGTTATATCTAGATATGAAAATATTCAGTTGGAGAAGAAAGTGTGTTGCTGTGACTAGCTCTTAAGAGTAAAAACTTCACTCAGAAATGTCCCAAGGGATCTATCCATTTTACATTGGCCAAATTTGGGTCATAGTCCATTCATTACATTACCAATCTCTGACAAGGGAATGGAATTACCACGATTGCTTTAACTAATTATCTGCAGACAAATCAACCTTGCTGTCCTCTATGGTAATGATAAATGAAAAGATAGCTTATTTTCTTATATACCTTACTCTCCTCCACACACCTTATTTCAATAGATACAAACACATGGATGGTCACTGAAATGAATACTTTCATGTTGTCTATTGGCCAACATCTTCTGACACTTTTCTTATGCTTGCTAATTTTCCCTCTTAAGAGATCCAGCTGCCTAGGTTAGAATAGAAAACACTATTTCTTAGATGCCTTTCCAGTTGGGGAACAAGTCTTAAGCCATCATATTAACACACACAGGACTTTTGTAAAGGAGGTTCTTCATGTAACATGTGTGGTAGCAGAGACATCCAGCTATTGTGGCTAGCAATGACAACATACCTAATCCCAGGAAAGTCCTGGCATTGGTGGGATGGCGACAGAGGCCAGGTGGAAGGGCTTCCTCTAATTTTTGTAGAGCACAGCAGAAGGATTATAACTCGTAATCAGGCCAGTTTGAAAACATTGTTTTGGTCAACATTCCTGGGATATGGTCCCAAACTTGGTTCTCTAGGGCTTCTACCAAATGCTGTGAGATATGCAATATCCTTTGATGATCTTCTAATCATCTTCTATTGCTTGTGATTAAGAACATTCATAGATAAAGTTAGAGAGATGCTTTCTGAGAGAGGTGGAATGAGTTTGGGTATTTATGTAGGGCACATTCAAGCTGAGATGGAAAACTGAATTGGTCAGTGTTACTGAAAGGATGAGATAGCTAGATACCAGAGATGGATTTTTATGACAGATTAGATTTGTCTAAGACGATATTTATATATAGATATATTTTCTATCTGGTAGATAGCATAAATCCTCTTCCTCAACTTCTTTATAATTAATTATTAAACTAAAATACTAATACATTCAATATCATTATTTATTCAGACTGTGTCTCTTTAGTAATAATGTGTGGCACAGCTGAGGCTTCTGCGTGTGTGTTTGCTAAGCTCTGCATCATAATGGGTAGAATAAGAGTAGTAGATACCTAAAGCACCCCAGCCACTTTTAGTTATATTTAGTTTCTTATGTAAGAAATCTGCCTAAATTTCCACAGCTAGTACAAGGCAGAGCCAGTATTTGTATCCCAACTTACACTTTTCACATTGAAAGCAGACTATTCCAGCCTTTACTTGGTGTGAGAACTTTGTATTAATACTCGAATCTCACTGATTCTGAGGTTGCATTTAATTCATGCAAGAATTTTATCTTCTACAATATCCCTTCCTCCTCCTAATGTCCATAGAACAGTTCTCATTTTTGCAGGCAGAGTAATATTTCCCATAGCTGCTGGTTCTAACTCCAAAGAGATGCCAGATTAGGATTAGTGGAATCGTTTCTACTCCCTCATGCTGTAACAGGTCCCCTTTGAATTGGCTGGGGTAAAGATGTTCTTGACAAGTAAGTCGTGTCTTCCTAATTTATTATGTTTTGTGGGGGAATAGGAAAATGGAAAGGGTTTTTGCTATTTAGAGTTTCATGTCACTGCTTTTCCCATTCACATGCAAAGGGATGGCACATTCTTTCAGGTCCCACTAATATATCTTCATTCTATCGCAGAGGTTATGGCATAAAGCTCATGTACATACCAGTGTCTTCCTGCATCTCCCTGGCCGGGGGTATTTTCTGACCACTGTTGCTGCTACATAAGGGGGAGAAGGAGAAGTATGTCCAGAATTCAGGAGATTCACAGTTGGGCGGGTGTTTCTTGGTGATAAGAGTAAATGAGCAGTTGCTGAAATCATGATTGACAGAGTGAGGGTATCCAGGAGGTCAGATACATTGCTTCAGAGTAGAAGCAATGTATCACCCCACTGAGCACAAAACCTACACTAGATGTGTCAGCTGATGATGAGGGGAATCTAAATGTTAGGTAGAAGAGGAGAAGACGAATATGGACCTCAGTATTAGCGACTGCAGCTTGTCACTGACCGTCCTGTTGTATGTCATATTTTGAGGGGTGAATTGAGACTGCTCCTCACCCTGAAACAACAGTGTTAGAATAGGGTGGATTTAATGTGGGATGCGAATGGATATAAGAGGTGTTAAGTGTTGAATTTTACAGATCCATCACTGTACACAACCCTCCAGCACAATCTGAGATCGCTAGCAAGGATCTATGCCAATGGCTTCCTGCATCTCTGGTAAGAGTTCTTTGCTGAGGTCATGTTTGGCTCCCATTAGGATGGGCTGGAAGGCAGGGCAACTAGTAAAGGAGGACAGGAGGGAGCGGGTGGATGAATGTACCAGCTTTTTTGTCTCTTGGTGGGTTAATTTGGGGGCTCCCAGAAGGGCTGAACTCCAGTGACTTCAAGAGCAATCACATTCTTATTAACGTGCTTTTGTCCAGCTTCCCTCCATTCCATGTCCCACACCTCACTCCTTCACTGAAATTCTGTCATCATCTCCCAAATGAAATACATGCATCTGAATCTTGGTCTCAGGTTCTGCTTTTGGGGGAACCCAAGAAAAGACAGTGGTTCTATTTCTCCAGGGGTGCCATGAGACCCTGGTGCAGTAAAGGTTTTTGTGTTGTGTTAGTCACTACACTATCCCTAGCTCACCCATCTCCTACCACTGAATTCAGTGCACTCTTTCAGAATCCACCATTTAGGGGTTTGAATGTTGCTCTTGCAATATTGCTTCCTCAGTGTTTATGTGAATCAGGTATGAAAATAGATACTTAGAGGGAAAGAATTCCTTTTCATTTCAATGTTTCAGTTTTACAGAAAATTAACGCATCACTTCCATGATAGCATGAAATATCAAAACACGCAAAAAGTTCTTATGTTGTCTAAGAAAGAGGAGAAGTAAGTTGACCAAACACAGAGCTCTTTCTCCATGGTTGTTTGGGTGGATTCCTGCTGGTACAATAAGCCCCATTTATTTAGGGGTGCATTTGAGGGTGATGCTGCCATCCCATGACATCAGCAATCCAGCCACTTGAATTTAGGGAAAGAAGTTACTGTTCTTATTATTCTCTGAGTCCTCAAAGTTGAACCTGACATTGCTTGTTAACTGTCCCTCTCTCATTGCAGAACAGTTGAGGGCAACTGTTTGTTTGATCCATATTTATCTTACTAAACGGGATTGTCATCTTCAGAAATTTTTGGAAACCAGAATGGGAATTTTCCATAAATATTCATTTTGTCTCCTGTAAATTTCTATCGCCATGGCATCATTTGTTATTTCAACCAATATTTAGAGAAACCTTCTATGGGCAAAGCCCCATGCTAGGCACTGGGGTTATAGAAACATGTAAGTAAGTATGTGCTCCTGCATCGAAGATGAGACATTCATACACTGTTAGGAAAGAATTACTTTAATTCTCCTTTTTGAGAACAGGTGAAGGGAGCCACAAGATGGCATTATTTAGCTGTTTCAAAAAGTAAGCATGGTCTCCTCTATTTGGGAACTACCAAAGTTAAAACAAGGCTTTCTCAGCCTGCCACTAACTAGCTATTTAGTTTTGGACAAAACATGCAGATCGTGGATTTTAAAGTCCTCATGAGATGGATGTAGTTCTTCGATTCAATAAATGGTTAAAAAGTTAGTTTTCAATAATAAAGTCCCCTTTTAATCAAACCACATGTTTTGTGAGATAATCTTGTTAACAGAGAAAATCAGAATTGAACTGGCTGAATTGAGAACAGACCTCTTTCTCCACTGGTCTCATACCCCTTCCTTTCCCCCCAGTTTCGAAGGCAGATGTTGGCGAAGTTAGGGATTGGATGGAGGAAAAACAAACAATTTATAAACTACCTGCTTCATCTAAATGATGCCTTCCTGACACACGAACCATAGTAACTTAAGGTTGGAAGGCTTGCCTGGGTTACTGCTTATGTATGCTAGCACTTGCTTTTCCACAGAACAACTTCTGTCTTTGATGTTTACTTTCTTTTCTATCTTTCCCTTTCCTTCCTTTCCCTTTCCTTCCTTTCTCTTCCCTTCCTTTTCCTTTCCTTCTCCTTTTGTTCTTTCATTCTCTTTCATTTTTTTTCCTTCTCTTGCTCTCTTTCCCCCTCCCTCCATCCTTCCCTCACTCACACTCAGTCTCTTTCTTTCTAGCACCAGAGCTGTCATTTATGAACGATGAAATCCTGGGTACAGGATTTCCATTTGTGCAGTCTGATAATCACCCTGTAACAATCCTGTGACGTTAGCTGACAAAACAGAATGTAGACAAAGCTCTCCTTGGAGACACCCAGCCGGTAGATCTCAGTCTAGAACTCAAAGGTCCCCAACCCTGCATTCGACAGTGAATCAGGCCCCAGAAGGAGCTTACAAGCTGGAACCAAGTAGCAGTATATGACATGGGATAAGGTAAGTGCCCTTAGATAGGGACTGAGAAAAAAGGCACAAAGGGAGTTAAAAGAGAAGGGACAATACTTTCAGCTGAGAAAACATATACTCCTGGGCATAACAGAGGCAAGACGAAGAGGTCAGAAAGGTGGTGCTATGGCCATCAGTGCTTTTCCAGCAGCTTTTATTAACACTGGCTATTGTCTGGCTGGGGTGGGGGCATGAAATAAAAGTATGCCATAAACATAAAGATCCAGGGTGAAAATTGTGTGCCCACTAGTCTTTGTCTTCAGACTCTATTTCCAGACTACACTGCTCTTCCCTGCAGGAATCTCAGAATTTCTTACATATCTGGACCCCATGAATGTTGCCTTAGTTCCCATCAGTGGGCAGACTAGTATTTGTTTAGTGACTATTATGCATTAGTCATTGTATTAATTTCTTTCTATATATTATTTCTTTCAATTTCCCTCACTATAGTGTGAGCCAAGATGAAATGTTGAGTTGCAGCCTTAATCTTAGGAAAGAGATATTTATCTCTCTGTATTACAAAGCAGATTCCAGATTAGACATTAGTTAATGGTAAACAGTATGGATTTATATGTGACTAGGGGGACTAGAATAGCTGGAAAGACTGGAGAGGATTCATAGAAAAGGGAGGATTTACCTGAGCTGCAGAAGAGAAAGTGAATGAAAGGAAAGAAGGAAAGGAGAGAGGAAGGAAAAGAAGAAAAAAAGGAAGGAAGAAAGAAAGAAAGGAAGGAAGGGAAGGAAGGACAGAGGGATAAAGGGAGAAAGAAGAAAGGAAGAAATGGATTTAGAAAAAAAAGAGAGGAGATAAGTTAAGGTGGAAAAAATTCATATGGAAGGTATTTTCTTTCAACAATTAGATTGAAGACATATTTATTCCATTATGGCACTGGGGTATTTAGAGTCAAAATCCTACCTCTAAGGCCTAACTAATACTGAGGGCTTAGAAAGCTATTTTTTCCAAGTAAAATTTCTTCCTCACCACCCACTGTCAGATCAGATCATGTCTTTCAAGGCTTTATCCATTTGCTTTTTTCTTTTTAGTGGTTCCGTTTAAAGGCTCTCTAGAGCTCCTTTTAAGTATGAATTATTTTTCACAGAAAATAACCTCCTAACCAGGCTTTGATCCAGAAGTGCAAATACGCACATCTATTGACTCTTCACTGTTTAAGATTCAATTAATTATCAAGATTGATTGTTAGAGCTTGTCAACCTGACACTTTCTTGGCTGGAGGACTTAAAGCACCAATTATGAGTGCGCCTGGCTGCTCTATAAAAGATGTGCTCTCTCCATCACAGCTGTGGGGCCCAGCTGACCACAAACGAGTGGAGTGAACAGAGCAACTCTCTCTGTCTTCAACATTTCCAGTAGCTGTGATATTGTTAATCTTGACAGTACCGCTTGGAGCAGAGCTGGTTTGTTTGAACATAGATCGCAAGTGAGTACTTTGCAAACCTAAGCTCGCCTGTTAATCACAAAAACCTAACTTTCAATGGGAAAGAGACCTCAGCTCAATTCCTCACTCAATCTCGTTCAAAGCACTGAACCGTTCTGTTCAGTGTTCAGGGCTAAGTGGGCAAATGACTCTCCAGTTAGTTAATATTGGAACCAATTTATCTCAGTGCAGCGGGGCCAGTAAGCCAGCACAGACCTTGGTCATGACCATTTAGTATTCAGTCTTCAAAAATCAGCATGTCATGTCTCATTGGAAAGCAAAGACTTCAGTTGGTTGGCTTCTTTAGAAATAGTTCTACAATATCATAGCATGACTTTTCTTCATTCAATTATTTTTGAAAATTGACATTTAAATAAAAACAGAAGGACCCACAATCACATTTCATAAGCAATTTATGTTGGCATAGTTTACCTTTTTAGCCTTTTCCAATGTAAAATTTAAATTTTAAATATTTGCACCAATTGCATAGTAATAAATGTATTCTATTTTTCACTTAATATTACAAAATGTATACATTTTTTCATTCATGAATTTGTAGTTTTTCCTTAATATATTTGCTCCATCACACCTTCTCATTCTCCTGATAGCTAAAGTTAACAACTGCAGTTAATTTGCTAATATGTGAATCTATGTCCATATCACTATTACCAACTTATTTAAAAAGGTAATCCCCCTCCTCCTCTTCCTCTTTACCAATGGAAGCAGACAATATATTCTTCTCTATCACGTTTTCATCGCTTAGTAATACATTCCTTGATTTTTCTCCTAGGTAATCCAAATTTTGTGATAGAACCTGAATACTAAAAGTGTAAGAAAACCACTCATGCCTGGTATAAAGGATAGTTTTAAAGCAAAAATGCAGCAACCTTTGCATTCCAGGTAGTGATAGCACAGATTTTAGTGTGGAACTATAAAAGAAATTTTGTTAAGACTGGTGTATATCTTCATGATTCTTTGATTATTCTCTGATGACTGCTAAGGAGTAAATAGCCCTTTACATCTTATTATCAAATCCCTGAGTCACCAGTTACGACTTACTTCACACTGAGAAAATAAATAGATGAACACGAGAAGGGCAGGCCACGTCTATCATGCAAGGTCCCTGCAGTATCATTTTTGTTCTGTAAGATTTAGACTCTGTTTTACCTGAGATCCACTTGAGCACACCTGGCCCTGTTTATGCCATATAAACAGATCATAAATAGGCTCCCTGGAGTATCCAGATTTTCGCTGAAAGTTTTTAATGTTTGCTTGATTTCTTTAGCCCAAAGGATACAAAAGACTTAGCAGTCATCAGCAGAGATGAGGAGAGCACTTAAACATTTGATCCTTTTGCCTGATACCTGTATCATTATGTCAGGGACACAATCATTGCCTGGAAGTATAGGTTGAATTTAACATTTTAATCATGTTTACCATTTGTAAAAATTGCCCTTGGTAAAATTTCACCAGGGTCTGACAATATTTTTGTAGTCTTCTGATCAACTGATAGACTAAGAACCAGACTCTCATATTTAACTGTCATTTTAGGCAAAGTAAAGGTTCATTATTTTTTTCACCTTGCTATTTGTATAGGAACTGCTTAGGTAGATAGACATAAGATTCACGGGTAAATGAATTTTCTTGACTTTTTGCTTTATTCTAATCCAATTAATTGAAGTACATAAAAAGTCACTTATGGAAAATATATAATACGCAAACAAATTTTCATTGGCATCTCAGAATCATTGTTTAAATGACTTTTCCTTTACCTAAAGTAATTACACAGTGGAATTTAACAGAAATGAGGATTATCAGATGTTTTTTGTTGTAAAAATTAGATTATACAAGTTTTTTAAAATGGGGCCTTTAATTTTATTTTTGACAGTTCTTGTTACTGTATCACAGATACAGAATGTTCTTTTTCCAAATTAAAAACTAACTAAAAACTATTTAAGGAATATTCTTTTACAATAACATTTAACAGGCTCTAAGAGGCATTGGAAAAAATAGAAGATGTAATATCTATCAACAATTTTGCTAAAGCTATTCCCAAACAGACATTTCTGTTAATATTTTTAATGTTTTAGTGATTGATTATTGTTTTGCTCTAGATTTTCTTTTTTTCATGGGCAGGCACTGGAATCGAACCCGGGTCTCCAACATGGCAGGCGAGAATTTTGCCACTGAGCCATGGATGCACCAACCTAAATTTAAAATTTTAATTCCGTTATATAGGAAAAATGTTATTTTATCAGAAAGGATGCTATTTGGCTATTAATATTTCATGAACTTAAATATAACATATTCTCTTACCCTTGTCTCTTTCCCTTTTGGAAGTACAGAAAAGAGACTTATTGCCCTGAGGCTTTTTTTCCACTAGATACCTTACTATCTTTTGGTCTCACTTTGTCATCTAAAACGTGCAGTTAATATATTTTAGGGTTACCACGGGTCTGCATTTACTTCCCTCCAAGTGAGTGATTGTTGGCTTATGGCTCTGTTCCTTTAGTCTAAGTGACTCTGAGTCTGAGCTTTCTTCCACATCTACAAGGTGGTGCTTCTCTCTTTGGATGGGCTGCTGGTGCCAATAACCCATGCATGTTACATCTCTAACCGCTCTCTCATCCTGCCTTTCCAGAGTCCAGAGAGACTTAGCTCTCTAAGTCAGTGTGCATTTTCTGTATTGAATAATATCATGGACCAGGAAAACAAAGGTTTGGGTAATTTGACATTGTCTTGCCCTACTCTAAAGAATGCATTCAAAAGTAAGCCTTCAAGTATCCTTTTCCCTCCTCAGGTTTGCTCACCCAACCCCTCCTTGAGGGGTTCAGGCCAGTGCCTCTCCACGGAGCCCCTCAGGAAACCTCTAGCCCTTTCTACAGTAGGATGATAGACTGTTCTGCCTTAGGCTTCTCTCAGATGTCAGGATGGAATGGGTTCTAGTTCTTTGAGCAAGGATGAATGTTGGCTTTCTAATTATATTTGGGTCTGCCTGGTTAAGTGAATTCTGGCTTGTCATACTCGATCACTTAAAAACCAATCACCCAGCCAAACCAACAAACCAAGCAAAAGAAAATCCACATTCACTCTTAGTGCCTGTTCCTCTATTCTGAGAAAGAAACAGTCCTCATCTCCGATTAAAATGTTTTGCTTCTTAGTTTCTCCTTGACAGACAAGGGTAAGAGGTGGGAGTGGAGACCAATACCTTCCAACAAGGTGCTCATTGTTTCTACCTATCGGAGTTGGGAGAGCTGAGATAACTCACATGGAATTTGTCTACTGAGAGGCTGAGACAGAGAAAGCACATTAGCCATTTGTGGATTTGGTCAAAGAAAGAAGACGTATCTTCATCCCATTCCTTTTATGCTCCTTTTAGGTGCCTCTAAAGACCAAGCTGCCTCACTCATACTTAAATGCCACTTAATGATATCTCAGATTTCATTTCATTTTTATGTATAGTGATTAAAAATATTTATCCTTAAATAGCCCACCACTGGCCAATTAAGTGTCAATGCTTCCTGGTGCAAGACATTCTTCTTGGGAGTTGATTTCCCCTTACTAGATATAAATCCCACCCAGTCCACTTGAAAGACCTCTGTAAAATGAAGGAGTAGAGAAGTTTGTTTCTAAAGTTTCTCTAATTCTAGTATATTATAAATCTAACAGAAATATGCAACAATCGCCCAGAAGGTACAGAAAAGAACTCAGGATCTTTCGTTTCCTTAAATCCATAACACACAGGTGTCTGGTATGAACATTTTTGGCATGTCATCCAAGTATCTCCTCTTTTGTAAAGAATTCTCTTCCGCAAATGAATTCCCATCAAAATGTGAGTTCTACTGCGTATCCATTCACCCACCCATCTATTCATTCATCCACTTATTGATTCATTCATTTTTTTTTTTTTTTTTTTTTTTTTTTTAAAGAGAGAGGGAGGAAAGGAAGGAAAGACAGAGAAGGAAGGAAGGGAGGAAGAAAGGGAAACATTTTTAAACATTTTCTTGCTTTATTATATTTTGTTTGTCCGTTTGTTTTTCACATGGGCTGGGGCCGGGAATCGAACCGGGGTCCTCCGGCACGGCAGGCAAGCACTCTTGCCCGCTGAGCCACCGCGGCCCGCCCCATTCATTTTTTCAGTCAATAAATATGGACCAAACACACACTTACTATATGCCAGCATCTGTGAAAAGAAGTGAATATACCATGGTGATTGAAATTAGTATGGATTCTTCCCTTATACAGTTTCAGATGAGAAGGCAGACTTTAAATATTAAGGACATATGCATATGTTTGTATGAGACACATACAGTTTTCTTTTATCATTGATACAGATTTCATACTTATTAACTGAGGCTTCTATTCTTGACTTGATATATGTTGGTTATTTAGGTGATCTAAATGGACAGTTGAGATTTGTTATTTTACTAAAGAAATTTCATGGTAGCATGGTAGGCTGAAAACTGCCACCACCACCCCCAAAAGATATTGAAGATATTTGCATTCTAATCCTTTAGTGAATGTTACATTTTTTTGGGAAAAATAATGACCTTTGCATATGTGATTAAGGATCTGGAGAAGAAGAGTTTATGCTCGATTATTTAAGTGGGTCTTAAATGCACCCTTTTAAGAATGAGGCCAAGGAAGAATTTACTACAGACAGAAGAGGAGAAGGCAAAGTGACCACGGAGGCAAAGAGCAAGGTGCTGACACCAGAAACAAGGAATGCTGGCAGCCACCAGAAGCTGGAAGAGGTAAGTAATGGCCACTCCCTGAAGAGTCCTGAGGAAGTGTAGCCTGGCTGAACCTTACAACCCAGGCATGTTGATTTCACACTTCTGGCTTCCAGGTGGAGAGATTTTTTTTTTTTTTTTGCATGGGCAGGCACCGGAAATGGAACCCGGGTCTCCAGCATGGCAAACGAGAACTCTGCCACTGAGCCACCATGGCCCGCCCTAGAGGATATTGTTTTAAACCACCTCGATTGTGGTGATTTTGTTACAGTAGCAACAGGAAACAAATAGTGGCAATAATCAGAGCACACACAATCAAAAAGGCAAACCCAAGACTGTGTCCCAGGCCCTCCATTCCCCATCCCACCATATTCTAGTGCTAACTACAGATTATATTCTTGGCTGTAAGACCGTGAAGGAGGAGACTATTTCTGGCTCCTCAAATTCCCAATGTTGTATCGACAGGCTATCAAGATGAGTTTCATTATTATTTTTTTGTTGTTGTTCTGTTTGCTTGCTTTTTCTTTCTTCAATGTATAGCTTCTTGCTTCTGTGACCAATGTTGCTGGCATGTCTAATCTTATTTCCCTGCAGAGTCACACTATGCTTCCTGAAGGCCAAGCCAAGGCCAACACATCTTACCTAGAGAGAACTCTTGGGCTTGCATGAGCGCACATTCGTTTTGAAAAGCGTTCTACTGAGTGAAGCATTCGGCTTCCATTTGGGACATAAGCACATTCATTTTCTGGGTTTAGCTGCTCCATGTAGGTGTTAAGGCACAATGATATATGCCTGTCTTTATCCTTCTGACCACAGTCTTTGTCATCACTCCCTACAGCCTCTACTATAAACAGGGCTGGGTTAATCTGTCCACGGTACACAAGGTGGGACTATCTAAGTATTTATTGGGAATCCAAAGCTCTTGGGAAAGCATCTGTCAAGCTGCTGCTGATCACGGTAAGCACCCACTAGCTGATGTTTTGAGAGTCTGTGAACTTATTCTGGAGCTCAAATAAGCCCATGGAAAACAAGGTTCTTCAATTTCACAGGTGAATGAGAAAGTGGTGATGTTTATGTCCAAGAGAAGCACAGGTAAAATGAAAAGTGCTAGTGTTTAAGGCACATATCAAGGACACTGAAATCAAATAGACAAAAAAAGGACTTTAGCAGAACAAATTAAGATGCTATAGATCAGAAAAAAGCAATGATTTTGGTTCAAAAACAGGCTTACTTCCCATGCGGTTCAGAAGGTGGTGCTGTTTGCTAATGAAAAACTATGGCACTTACGATGATAAAGTTTTCCGTTTTACTTTTTCATTAAGAAAAGACCAACTTACTCAGAAATTGCATCTTTAGTGTGATAGTCATGGCTTGTAGGACCCAAATAAATTGAGAGTTCTACTTTCCAAATGGCTTTAAGATCAAAGTGTTCATATGTAGTATTCATATGAAATGAATGAGCTGCAATGAGCTGCAAGGAGGGGCACAATTGATCGATTTGTTGAGAGTTATTAATGAATAGCAGAGGTTTAATAAGGAGGTTTAATATGGAAGAAGATGCAATCCAAATAGCAAACAAAATTTTGGATTATGTAGGTTTTGCGGTAGAGATGCAGGGCAGTTAGTTCCATGGCAGGGACAAGGTAAATCCATTATGAATTGACTGTTAGCTGTGTTTTCATCTCTCCTTGAATTTTAACATAACTCTGCTACCATAATTTGCTATCTGATGCTAAGCAATTCACATCTCATGCCTGAGATTAGGTATTTCCTCTATAAAATTAAGGAGCTGCACAGAGTGCAATGCTAATTATCCCAATGACAGGCCAAATCCACTGCCAATTTGCGCAGTCATTCTCTTATGAATACTCAATTAGAAATAATAAACACCTACTGATGGAGCAACAGCCACAGGAAAGACTGAAATGGAAGTTGATAAATTCCCTTGAGACTTAGCCAAGTGGAAATAGATGTCTACTTTAGATTTTTAAAATAGATCAATACTTGACAAAATGAATGTGAATCCTGGTATGCAGAGCAACCAAATTATTATACCAGCAAAGTAACTTATAACTAAAACCAATTTGATTCCAGGAACTATAAGAATTGTAGTATAAATGAAAAGATGACATATAAATGTTAAATTGGCTGTGTTAGGGATCATCAAGATTGTGAGCTATCAATGTCTAATTATTCTGGGACTCTTAAAATATGGAACTATTTATTTTGGCTAATGAATTGCTCATTAACACTGCTTACAAAGCATAAATCAAGAACACAGGAATCAAATCAACATATAAGAACAAATTAAGATTCTAGATGGAAAAGTTAGTCCAAGGAGTTGAGTCAGGTCAGTTGACTGTTTACTGGTTCTGGTTGTTGAGAGGGAGAAGAGGTTAAAGCTATTTGCCAATCAAAGATATTCCAATCCTTTTGTTACATTAGCAGAAATAATTCAGAGATTCAGAGCCTGTCATACTTCATTTCCCAGAGCTGAGTAGTAATGAGTTGTATAATGTCTATTATTTCACACTGTCTTTCCTTCTTCTAGGAGAGAAAATCTCAGCAGCTCCTTTCCAGAAATCAAGTTATGACCCCTAACGGGGTGTGACAGTGCTAATGACCAGTGACTTTTGCCAGGATAACTTTCATATTGGTTAATTGTTCACTCATTAATGGGTTTTATATTAACAGTAATAATGGTCTGGAAACACAAAACACGTTGAGGGGCACCTATGAGAAAACAGCAATACAGTATTTTTAGATTACAGAAAGTCAAACGTTTTCTCTACATCACACCACAGATGCACAAAAGGTCCTGAAATAAAACATTCCTAAATTTCCTATGCCATTGTTCTCCTTCATTAATGCAGATTTTTAAGAATTGTCCAGATCATATGTTGTCTGTTTTAGTAGCTACACTACTGTCTTGGTGTGTGATAGAGTTCCAAGGATGACAAGTCTATCTGTGTTTGGTTTAATGCAGACGGAAAGTTTAATATTTCTATGAGTGAGGGGGGACAATTCATTGCATAGTGGTCAAGGACCACTTTGAATCAACTATTAGCTGTGCAGCCTTTGGCAAGTTACTCAACCTTTCTGTGATTCAATTACTTCTACATAAAATAAGAATTGTAATAATAAATAACTTTATAGGGTTGATATGATTAAGAGTTCCAGCAACACTGAGTAGGAGTCAGGGAGGGCAGATCTATGAAAGAACAATCTGGCCACCTGGTAAAGAGGTGAGGGGGACTGATGATGAGGGGCAGAATTGCATGTACCTACACGTGATAGGAGATGGGTATTGGAAAGTGTAAGATCTGAGTTCCAAGTCTAATTTTTTCAGTAGATTTCTGAATAATGAGACAAATCACTTAATCTTTTCAGTCTTTAAGGTTCTTGTTTTCATTCAGAATGATGATACTCCTACTACTTGCCATCCAGGAAATCATGAGTCGTACCCAAATGAGAAGGGAGAAGGAAGAACCTGATGCTTAGCTCCAAGCACAAATGCATAGAGAGGCAGTCATGAAGATACAAAATACTGAGTCCTGTAAGTGCATGAAAATCAATGTTTCAGTTTGCCAAAACTTCCAGAATGCAGTATACCAGAAATGGATTGGCTTTTACAATGGGAATTTATTAGCTTATAAATTTACAGTTCTAAGGACATGAAAATGTCCAAATTAGGCATCAACAGGATGACACCTTCTCTGAAGAAAGGTCGCCGGCCTCTGGGATGCCTCTGTCACATGGGAAGGCACATGGCTGGTGCCTGCTGGTCTCTCTCTCACAGGTTTCACTGTTTTCACCTTCTGACTTTGGTAGATTTTTCTCTCCAAACTTCTCTGGGTATTCCTCTGAGCTCTCTGGGCTTTTTCTGGGTGTCCTTTATTCTTCATAAAGGACACCAGTGAAAGGATTATGGCCCACCTTGAATGGGATGGGTCACATCTCAATTCTTGTCCACAAAAGGTCTAAACCCACAGAAATGGATTAAAATAACATGGCCTTTTTTTGGCTCATATAACAGCTTCAACATAGCACGGTCAGGAAGGAAACAGGCTAGACTCGTGTATTAGCTAGAGTTCTCTAGAGAAACAGCATCAGCAGGAGATATCTGTAGATATAAAATTTATAAGCGATTCTCATATAACTGTGGGAATGTAGAGTCCAAGGTCTGTAGGGCAGGCTGCAAGCTGGCAACTCCAAATGAAGGTCCTCAATGAACTCTCAGGAGAGGCTGGCTGGGCACCCGTGGGAATGCAAGAGTCCAAAATCCGTAGGGTAGGCTGTGAAGCTGGTGATTCTGATGAAGGGTCTGGATGAACTCCACGGGAGAGGCTCACTGGTTGAAGTAGGAAGAGTGACTGTCTCTTCTGAATCCTCCATAAAAACCTTCTGGTGATTAGATTAAGCATTACTCATTGAGGAAGACATGCCTTAGCTGATCACAAGCACAATCAACTGTGGATGCAGTCAACGTATTCATGATTTAAGTCCATGAAATGTCTTCATAACAACAGATGGGCCAGTGCTTACCCAACCAGACACCATCACCTGGCCAAGTTGACACATGAACCTGACCATGACAACTGGTAAGAAATTTGGGGGGCAAAAAAAGGGGATAATAGAAGAAGTGGGAAAATTAAAATCAGAGTGTCACTAAAAACTGAGGTATGGTTTTGTGTGAAAATAATGTTTTTCCATATGTTTGTTTGGAAGAAAAGATTTTTAAATCTGTATAAGAGATGAAAACATTTTTATGGTAAAACCCCCAGGAGGGAAAATCAGACATATTTACAAAAGGGCTAGATAAAAATAAGGTGCTATTATTTATTCACTGTGCTTTATAGAAACTAGAACATAATATTAGATTTATCTTTATTTGAAAAACAGTCTTACAGATGATTTTTGAAATATAAAACTATTTTGAATTATTTAATTTCCACCTCAATTTGTCCTAATCATGCCATTTTACAATGTTTAAATATCTTGTCATTTTATATGGTTATTATCCTGTGAAAAATCAAAACAAGTTATTATTAATGTCTGACTATTGACTGCTTCAGTAGCAGCATACTATGCAAGATGCAAAGTCTGAAATAGGAGTTATTTTAACAAAGTACCATTGAAGAAATGAAGCATTCTCCCTTCTTATCATGCTGCTGAGAAAGTTTTGAACTCCAAGACGTACCAGTTTTTTGTGTGTATAATAGCTGGGAATCCTCACTTGCTAATGTTGGATTTCCAAAAGGAGCAAAGTTTCCTACTTGCAGAGAAGGGTTTGGGATCCACAGACAGGATCCTATGGGAGAGAAGTCAAATTCAGCAAATAATCCCTGCTGGCACACAAATAGAAAATTACCCCTAGTCCTTGGGCATGAATCAGACCAATTAAATACTATGTGAAGATGCAGTCCTTGGCAAAGTTGGGCAAGAGCACCCAGTTTTGCATTTAAATTGGGCAAAGAATTCTCACTTAAACTCTGGTATTTAAGGTTCCATGCTTTGGAGGCAGATGCAAAGACTAATTCTGCTCTGCTGACCTGAAGCCCACAGGGTTTTACTTATCTCCAAGATTATGATAAATATAGTATTTCTTTGGTATTGAATACTGGAAGGGTAGGTAGATCCTTTACATTTTGAATAGGTCTCCTGGGGTTGAAAAAATTATATTTTAATGTAACATCACTGGGGGTCATGTTTATCAAGTAAAAATAGTTAAAAGTTAGATAATTGCTTTTATTCCACAGTGGTTATAATTATTAGTTTTTTAAAGTAAATTTTAAAGTCAACATTGTCTTTCAACTTCTAGTTAATTCTTATCTATATTTCAGCCAATACTAGAGATAATATCGAAACAAATATCTGAACGGTAGGCATCAGTTTTGAAACAGGTCCATATAAATGAAGGGCATTTTCATTCCTTTCACTCTACTTTATTAATTCTCATTTGTTTAAACAGTTTAAAAAGTAGATTAAAATTCTGGCAAATGATCCCTCTCTTATATATGCAATTTGTATGAGAGAAAATGGATAGGATAAAAAAGCATGGATAGCAAATACTGGACAGCAACAGAGAAAGAAGTCTATGTATAATTGCATTAACAAGCAGAATATTTCTGTTTTTGAGTTCCAGGGACTTAAATAAATAATTTTGTAAACCTAAGGAAGGCCAGATGAAAATCTACCTTGCCTGTGTCCTGAGCAGAAATGCTCTGCTGTGAAATCTTCATTTCTTGACATTTTTCGCATCCCAATTGGGAAGTTATTTCTCTCTCTCTCTCTCTGATTGCCAGGGTGGATTCAGTAGCAGAATGTGTCCTGTTGATAAACACACATTTAGTTATTATTTTCATTACTCAGAAGAACCCATAAGTGCCTATCAAACATGCTCATTTTTTACTATTGTAATTGAAAGTGAAAATTTAAATACAAGGAATGCTGTCTCCCCTAATTTGTTTCAGGAAAAGTAGCCCCAGGTGGCTGGCGAGATTCTCTTCCTCAAGTATCTTCACTCGAAACTTCCCTGGAAAGGTTATGCTTTTAGCAAGTTAATTTACAGTGTGGCATGTAATTTTCATCAGTATCAGATGAAAATAATATCAGATAAAGACCGTGTGAGCCAGGCTTTAATGATTAAGAACATTCATTACAGCATACAAAACACTGTAAACATTATCACACTTAATCCAAATCTTACCTTACTTTATTTGCGTTATCATATTTTAAATTATTAAACACATTCATGAAATTATAATAACTATGAGGCTAAATCAAATTATAATACAGAAGCCCACTACCCAAATTTGTTTTAATGTTTTTTTCATGTTCACGGTAGTCATTTTTGCATTTGGATTTAATTATATTTAACTGTAATTATAGCAGAAAGGCATATAATTTTACGTGCTCCTTTTATCATCTAACCAATCTTCAATGTGGCTCTTTTCTCTTCATAAGTATTTTAACAGTTGTTATATAATCCATTGAGTAGATCATAATCAGTCATTTTCCTGATGTAAGGACATTGGATTGTTTCCCTTTATGTGCCATCACATCTAACACTGACTTTGCGGATATACTTCTTTTCATCTTGGAATTTTGCATCAGTATAAATTCCCAGCTAAGAGCGGGTCAAAAAACACACAAAATATATACATAAAGCTTTCCTATCTTTCCCAAGGGTTCCTTTAATTTATGCTGGCACTAACAATTATAAACATTTTAGCACTGTGGATTATTCCTATCTTAAAATATTGTTGCTGTGGTAGTTTTAAATTATTGTTGACCTAATATACTTCGGTTACTACAAAGGATGAAAGTCTTAAACTCACTTTCAGCTACTGGGGCTTAAAATTAATCTATATGCCCTTGGCATTGTAAAATATTGTATTTAAATATTGCTTAAATGTATTGGTGGTTGATACATTACTAATATTTCAAATCAAAATGGCGTACCTGTAAACCTCAGTGGCAAGTTTTATCACATTTTTATAGCATTTACCAATATAAAAGGGATTGCTTTTGCATTTGTTCAAAGTTTCCACTTTCATTTTTGATAATAGATATATCCTTATTTCTCTGCATATTTGAAAGCTATAGAAACATATCCAGATCATCACAGAATCCAATATCATGTCTTACAATCAGTATCAGCAGATTTAGCTAACCAGTATCATCACTTTATATTTTCCAGTCATTTTTAAATAATGAGTGTTAAATGCAATAAAATAATCAAATAACTGCATAAGAACTACTTTACTGACAGATATAAAGATGTCACCAAACTGAACAACTGACTGCAAGAATTATCACCATGAATAATTTAATATATATATATATTTTATGCAATGAGTAGATCGAAATGCTTATTTTGAATATTTAATTTACCAAAAATAAAAAAAGAAATCATTCCCAGGAGGTATGCTATAGAAATTTAGTAAAAATAAATTTGTATATAAAACCAATCCAATTCTGGTAAAGCCATTATTATTCAGAAATGCATTTCAGGAAAGATGACATATAAAGTATATTTATCAAGAAATGTACTAAGTACTTGAGATACTTTTACTGATTTTTTTGTAAAGGTACACGTACACCTTACAGCTAGCTTATTCACAAATGTATTGAATTGGTCTACAGTTCTGATTTCTTAAAAGGAGATGAGTTTTACTATTTTCAGTGCCATGTGTCGTGATTGTCAATGGAAAGAGAACATGGAGTCAACATATGTATGAGCTGCCATTAGTAGTATCTTTGGTAGAAACACTAATAACTCATTTTCCTTCATACTTCGGTCAAGGCAATAATTTTTTCCTATAACACAATATGTTTGGAAAAAATATCTTTACTGTTTTAATAGGAAAAATGCTTCCAGCAGTTTACAACAAAAAGGGCATCTGCCTTCCTGCAGCTGAGTTGCAGTTTTCTTACGTAAACAATCAAACAAACCCAAAACACAGGTTGCAATGAAGATTTAGTCACCTCGATAACTGCCAAGAGAATTGTCAAACTGATGGTTAAAATTAAGATTTGGAGGATCAAGACATTGACCCCAACACTATTGTGTCAGTCAGGGTCCCCAGGGAAACAGAACCAACAGGATATATATATATATATATATATATGCACACACACACAAAGAAATTTATTATAAGGAATTGGCTCATGCAGTTTTGTGGGTGGCAAGTCCAAATTTGTAGGGCAGGCCAGAGGTTAGCAATCTGAAGGAGAGGGATACTGAATTCTTGAGTCTGAGTTTCTGACGTTGGAAACTCAAGAATAGTGAAGGGTGTAGTCTTGTGACAGAATTCCTTCTAACTCCTGGAACCCTCAATCCTTGCTGTTAAGATCTTCAAATGATTGGGTGAGGCCCACCCATGTTATGGAGGATAATCTCCTTTAGTTATGGTCGACTTACTGGAGATGCTAATTCCATCTACAAAATACCTCCACAATAACAACCATGCCAGTATTAGACCAAACAAACGGTCACCATAACCTAGCCAAATTGACACAAATAATTAATCATGACAGCTATCTTCTCCCTTATCATTAAAATGCCAAGTCATATCTGAAGACAAGCCGGGGACGAAGGACTGTCTTGGGTGAGGGAAGAGATGTCCCCCTGGGTTGTCGGGGGGAGTGTGAACAGATCAGAATGACCCTAGAAAAGAAACACTTATGGAAGTTTGGGATCTTTTGGTAAGGCAGAGAGAAGAGGAAGTTACCTAAAAACTCAGCAAAACACACTATGGGATTTAACTTATAAGTAGGAAAAACTTTTTTCATCAGAATTTATAGCTAATATATTTTTCAGCTATTTGAGCTGATTTTATCTTTCTACTTGCCTTTTCCTATTCCACCAAACAATAAGATACTAGACAGACTTCTTTACCTAATGCCTGCATCACATTGTTGATCATGGGGATGCTGAGTGCTCACAGGTATTATGTCAACATGTGCTATTTACCTGAAGAGAAGTAAAAGTCCTTGAAATGGCTGCCTTGGACAGTATGTCAATTTGGCAACAAAAGAAAATACCTTAAGTGCATATAAGCTATTATTAAAGTCTTTCTTGGGAATGTGATGACATTAGCAAATTCTCTGACATAAGTGTTTTGAAAAACTTCATGAAAAGTATTAAATATAAAACTAACACATATATTCCTCTTCCCACCCTTATGATTTATAGTGTAAAAATCAAGATTTGCAAACACTGGCATTAAGACATGAATTGAAGATGGTCGTCTCTTTTGCCAGAGCACTAGACAGCTGCCTTGGAAGAGTTTACATCTGCCTTTATGCAAACCACCCCCCCCAACCATCTTCCATCATTCCAATGTTTGTGATAATGCCATCAGGACAAATAAAATATCACTATTACCTGCAGGCTGACAACCGTAGAGGGCTACAGCTATGACTCCGGGGTTATTTTCTTATTCAACATAGGTAGTTTCCTCTGCTCAAGAGGGGACAGGTACATCTGTGGGTTCATAGATGCCCCTGGTGCATACACCAGCTCCTTGTCTTGACTGCCTCTTGGTACTCTGCCTTCTACACTCTGTATTAAGGCTCCAGCAGGTCATGGGGATTTGGTGGCATGGGGACCTCTGTAGCATTGCCTTGAGTGGAACTGCATCCCCACAGACAGGGCTCCAAGGTAGTGTCTCTCTAGCTGGCTGTGTGGTGGGAGATATAGAGGGAGTTTCCTTGTTTTGTTTTGGTTCTGGCTTGCTCTTTTAGTTTTCTTCTGTCCTCTTCTTTCTTTTTATTAATCTTTTGTGATTTCTTTACTTCTGCATCCCATCTGTGTTATTGTTCTTTCTCCTTAGCAAGGCTTTAAAAGTTAACTCTGATATTACTTATTTTGTTTTTCATGGTTTCCACAGGGACAGTCTTCTGATAAGTTGAGGCTGTCTTTGTAGCATCTTCAAAGGGTGAAAAGATTCTTATCCTTTGAATCTTATGTATCCCAAACTTTATACCAAATCCTTTGGAATAGTCTTTTTGGAATTCATGCAATTTCAATTTCCCATGATGATCACACCCAAGGATATATTTGGGTTGTCTGTCTGCACACTAAATTTTTCTTTCTGACTCATGCTTTTCTATTAAGACTTGATTCTCAACACTCATAGCATTTCTTATCCACTTCATCCTTGTGAATACATTGTTTGTCACCAAAGTCTCTGGAATGATCTTTCTGTGATTCATAGTTCTTGGTTCTTCCCCAGCAATCAAAGCTCATTGACACTTGTCCACAGTCAGCCACAGGTCAAATTTACCACTTGATTAATCTTTTGGTGAAGACTGTGTCTCAGTTTACTTTGGCATTCAAAGCGTAAAGCAGGCTAACCAACTAAACTAAACCCATCAAATTTGCCTTCGAAACAAGTCAATTTTGGGAGCAGTGTTTAGAAAGTCTAAGCTGGTATTCATGGCCAACCGCTGATTTATCCATTCCATCTTGTTCCATGCCAAATTTCCATCCATAATCACGAGATACTTTTCACATTTCTTTTCTTTGAAGTTCTGGTGTTCTTGAAAAATATTCCCTTTCATCTTATGCATATTGACGTGCTGCCCAGACATTTTCACACTTTTTTTTTCCATGGGCAGGCACCGGGAATTGAACCCTGGTCCTTTGGCATGGCAGGCGAGCATTCTTGCCTGCTGAGCCACTGTGGCCCACCCTATTTTCACCCTTTTGACACCTTGTCTTTGTTGCTTTTCACTTACATCAGTCAGAAAATGGGGATCTGTTTTCCAGTCCTCTATCCCACCCTCACCCTGAGTAATGGACTTGATACTGCCTGTTGAAGCTTTCCACATCTTTCTTCCCAATTTAGGATGAATGGCTGTTCCCAAGACTCTGCTTAACACACAATAATCCAATGAGGAATTTCCAGGCATTTGGGAAGGATTCCATCTCTGCTGCCACCTTAGGTGTGAGTTCGTTTTGGTTCCCTACCTCGTCTGGTGGCCGCCATCTCCGCTGTGCCCTGTACCTGGTAGCTGTCACTCCCAGGTAATTTAAACTTTTATCTGAATTTGAGAAGTGTTGTAAAGGTGTTGGCATATAAAAGTTGAATGAAAGTCACATAATGCCCCCACATGATAAATCTATATCATAATAATATATATTTTTAAAATGTAACTCACTTAAAAAATGTCCCACTTAATGCAAAACTCCTTACCTTGATCTGCGTCAACTAGTCCTCCCACTATTCTTACCTCATTTTGTGCCATTCTTCTCACTCACTGCCCTTCAGTCATATTAAGGTGATCATAAGACGTACTGTCCAATTGGAGACACTTTTGAGAGTGAAAGTAGACACTATCTATAATTATTCCAGGATAACACCTGTTAACCTGTACCAACATGGGCAAAAGGTCACTTTATCCTCTGGCCTTCCCGGAAGACACTGAGTTCTCTTGCAAATCAAGGCCTTTCCATTCATGGTGTCCTCCATTTGGAACACACTGCTCCAGGCTCTTGGGAGCCTCTTTCAGAACCTCAGTTTCTAGCTTAAGCAGAACCTTTTTAGAGATGCCTTCTTAGGCTATCCCATCTAGAGACACCTCCTGCTGCTGACTTCTGGGACCAGAGTTCCTTTAGAGTGTGATTCATAATATTAGTCATTCTTTTGTTTACTTTAAAATTTTATTTGTTTATTTTCTGTCATTTCTGCTAACATTTAAGTGACATGAGTCTAGGGATCAGTTATTGTCTAACATAATAGTTGTTTCACGGTAAACTTTTGCTATAAAACTTATTTACTAGATGAACACACAAAATGTTGTTTCGAACATGAAATCAGAACACAAAAGATTAGATTAATCCACATGCTTATTTCCATTGGCAGTTGACTGCAGTTATTTCAAAAAAGGAATAACAGTGTGTACATGAGTGTGTGTGCATGTGCATATGTATCTAAAAATATTCAAGTCTTTGGAATATAACAGATATAGCACTGCCTCCAACTCTTTATTTTTGATATCCATTTGAGGGAACAAAAATACCTAAGTCAATTGCTAAAGACGTGCTTTTCTCTGATTGTAACAAGGATAAGAATATGGCTATGCTCATTTGATTTCAGACTTTCCATTGTGTTTACTTTCAGCATTGACCTTCACCCATTCACACCGACATAATTCTTCGGTAGGATGTGTCACCACAATCAATAAGTTTAAAATCATATTTTAGGCCCTAGGAGCCATTCTTTCTCTTACAAATGACTTTGCCTTTCTCTGTTCTGATCCATTATCCTGCTTATTTGAGAGTTTAACTCTGAGGCAAATCCTTTTTTTTCTTATTAGAAATAAGATTTGGGGTAGATATTTATATATATATTTATTCTGCGACCCTCAAGAACTTATCACAAATTGTTTCACTGAGTGTTTTAAAAACCCAAACCTGCTCTGTTCAAGAGCTAAGGGGAGATAAAGACCATCTCAAATGCTTAAACTTTCTCAGCCTTACAGTTAATGGAATTTATTCTCTACACGACTAATCACAGACTGCCTTAAGGGAAAAAATGCCTGGAATCAACTCATACTCACAGAAGACAAATTTCTCTTCTATTCCGTTATCACTATAAAGATCAGGACTCTTCTTGAGTTCTTTGCCTAGGGGTGGATTTCTCCTAAGAAGTAGCCAGCGAGCTGTGTAGACTAGAGATCAAAAGGGCAGGCAGAAATCAGACTTTCCTTTAGTGACAAATGTTGTTTCTAGAAATATGTTGGCTTCTCTGTATCCACAGACGTGGCTTCTGCAGAATAAAAAGCCATCATTTTCATATCCATTGGACCAGGCAATGGGTAGGTGGATGGTGGGAGCAAGAGGTTTTATTTCTGTCTGTGGTTTGGGTTGAGTAGCAAACTTCCTTCCTACTGGGTCTTCTCAAACTGGAGAGTGTGGAAGAGAAATGAAATCACTGTAAAATGAAACCATAAGAAAGAAAACAAACGGCTTCCTGCTTGCCTTTTCTGGCATAATTCATAGTGCTTGCTTTTAGCTTATTTTCCTAACCCCATTTAGTGGAAAAGAAAAACCAGGTGCAATGGGTGATATCAGAAGGATTCCCTTCAAAAAACCATCAGCATGCTTTTGCTTGATTTGCCTATCAAGCAGATGTGTACAGGAGCAATTACAGTGAGTGCCAAACAGCGCTAATGAAAATTGGTGTTATTTGGTGTAGGGAGAGGCACAGATGGAAAACTTGTCAACTTAGTTTTAGTAAAATGTATTTCTCTCACCACTATGTCTTTGGCCCAACCAAATCAAATAAAAATCACCCACTATAATGGACACTCACAGGCTTCCAGACCCTGTCATAAGCACCATTTGGTTTAGGTAATCTAAATCACACCCCAAAGGGAAATTAAATACAGGTACTTGAAATGGTCTATTTTATGAAAACAAGTGTTAACCAGTTTATAAATGAACTTTTTACAGAATAAAGTTCACACATTAGTAGAAAATAGCTTTCTTACATTTTAAATGTCAAATCAAAATAGGATTATATGTGGAACTTTTTTATTGTAGTTATTTCCTTAAGTAATACCTAATTAAATAATTATCAAATAGTCTCATGGCTTTTGTCACAAAGCAGCTATCTGCGATTATAGATGTGTTTTCCTGAGGGCACAGCTTTTGGTTTAAAAAAATTGTACTTTACAACTTAGATTTTTAAAAGTACTCTTGATATGTAAGAATTAAATTAACGTAAAAAATTGATCCGGCGATTAGATGATTCAGTATATCTTAAGCTCAGGATTTTATAATGTTCAATCTGTTTGTCTTTCTTGCAGTGTGCTTATCTCAACATGGGGGAGACCTACAAGTAAAATAACCAGCCTGTGATAAGAAAGACAATTTATTGGGTATGTTACAATTGACAGACTGATAGATAAAACAATGGCTGAAATCTCAAAGTATTTCTGTTTAGTCAAAGTGAAAAGTAGGTAATCCTCTATGGAGTTTACTATTGTTTTTCCTGGTAGGTTTATGAAAGTGGTTCAGACACAAATGATTAGTAATTGAAACCTCCAAGGAAGCTATTTATAGGAGAGAACGTGAAGAAATTACTTAATGCTAAGGCAACCAAAATGCAGGGAGTGGGGAAAAGAGATGGAGCTTACTTGGGGCTGATAGCTGGAGGCTGGCATATCCATTGCTTGTCACCTTGGCAGATGCTTATTTTACCTCAATAGGATGCCAGGCGAAGTGGGTCAGACATGCAAATTCATTGTGATGCAGGTGTGGCTTCATCCTCTGCTCCCACTGCACCAAGCTAAGCTCTGACTTGTGCTATTCAGAGACTGGCAGAATGGTTTAAACCCACAGTGATTCATCACTATTACACATCATTTGACAGGTGGAATAACGCAATGAGTCTCTGTCAGGCCGAGGTGTTTGTTTATATATCTATATAAAACACGGGTTTGCTTTTCCAGAGCAGCATTGGAAGAATTTCACAGAATCTGTGTATAAGGATGGCAATGGGGGTCACAGGCCTTCTTCTCCTCTGCGGTTTCCTTTCGGCATATGGAGATCTTGGGTATTTTTCTGAGCAAAATTCTGTGAGTGTTTAATCTAAAATAAACAGGAGAGGCAACTTGTGTGTTGAGGTTCCTTCATCTTGGTTGAGTGTTTTTGTTTTTAACTAATAAATAAAACATTCAGATTTAGATATAGGGAACATCCTACTTGAGGAATATTTTATTTTATTTTATTTTTGTCTCTGTGCCCTGTGTATTAATGATTTTGCAGCAGAATGTCCAACATAGAACATGATTGCAAATATCCAGCTGTGCAAAAGGAGATTGTGCTTAAGTAAAAATGGGAGATGTTTTAGGATTTAGATAAAAAGAATATCTTCACTTAAGTAAAATAATACAATTTATTTGCAAAAGGTCATTTCTTACCAGAATTACAATTTAATCCTTAGAAAGAGTTCCAGGGCATGTTTAAAAAGGAAATTAGAGATGCAAAATTTCAATCCATAAATGAGTAGGAAGTAACTCCTGGGAATAGAAGTATCTGGTTATCTCTTAACCTCCTTCTAAGTGAGCCCAATGTGTCTCTGGTAGGGGTGGAGCAGGAGAGACTAGAACAACTGCAGTTCTCTGGTTTTCTATCCAGCTTTAAAATAGTTAATAGACAACTGCTAGTCCTTTCTTATCTAGCTCCAAAGAAATTAATGCATACTGCAAACTGCCTAAAACAAGAATTTCTCCTAAAGCCCTGAAACCTCCCCAAACCATTAAATCCCCCTAAAAACATTAAGCTTATAAAATTATGGCCCCAAACCAAACTTATAGTTAATAACAGGAAGCCTGGGCTTATAAAGATTGTTAAACATCTGCCCAAAGATAAATTTTGGATATGTGACAGGCTGGCCACAGTCATCAATAGTTATCTCTTCCTGAAATAATATTAGCCCTGTAAGCATCTGGTTAATACAAACCATGGAAGCCCCTAACAGCCAAAGGTCACTATGAAGACGTGTTACCAATGAAACCATCCTATAAAACAGCTAACCCAATCCACTCAGTGTGTGTTTCACCCTTGAACTAAAGTGCAAACTTTGCTAATGTGTACTCTCTTTTTCACTCTTTAAAAAACTTTACTACCTATTCCTATTGACCCTCTCATCTCTAAATTCCTTTAGTGATGAGACTATGGAAACTGGAACAGGGTTCATCTGGAATTACTGTCAGCAGGCACCTTACACAGGGAAGGGTAATGGGGGAGTGGGAGAAGGCTGGGGAGGAGCTCTTGGTTGGACCTCTCTCCTCTACTACTCTAATCTACAATCTTGGGGTTAAATTAACAACAGATAGCCTCTGAAGGAGACAAATCTGGGTTCAAATTCTAAATATATGAATTATAGCAAGTTATGAGAAGATTCCAGGTTTAGCAAAGCACTTTTAATTGTAATTTGAGTCCCCATTGGTCTTGTCTGTAGGGAGAGAATATGTTAGTCAGGAGTTAGTGGATATGTGGAGCCATCCACATCTACGTTTTAAATGTAAATGATCTCTTTCTGAGAAGCAAATCAATTTTCATTTTGCTGACAAAGCGATTGCTGTGAAACTGTCTCGTCAGCTGTCTAAGCCACTCAAAGTGGATGTCTATGTGTATTGTCATGCTTTTCTTGAAACTTCTGTGGTATTCAGAGATTGATAAACCTATCAAGCACAATAATTAAACCCCCAAAGATGAACAGATATGTCTAGAATCTCACTAAGAAAAGATTCTGAAGAGTCATCTGCTCACCACATTTTTGAACTGGTGAATGATCACAACTACCTCAAAGTCACTTGATGCCTCAGTTGTCCTTCAACATTTTCAGTGAAGAGGAACTTCTATCTTTTGGATAGGTTGAATTATCAGTACAGTCTTCCCATACACAGAACTGTGTCTTTCGCTTTGGTCCTACTTACATACACAGAGGCCACAAAGAAGAAGTTTTATAATTTTCCATGCATAGCTAGAGGCAACTCTTGGGCATTTTTTACATTTCAATTTTGTTGCAAATTTTCATTTAACTCCTTTAGAGTTCCCCA
The DNA here is from genome assembly GCF_023851605.1 of Tamandua tetradactyla. NCBI lineage: Eukaryota > Metazoa > Chordata > Mammalia > Pilosa > Myrmecophagidae > Tamandua > Tamandua tetradactyla. The sequence goes on along the minus strand of NC_135329.1, from coordinate 45,512,418 downwards.
ATTCTTGCAATTGCACTTTCTTCTTCTGGCACAGCTTTGACTTTCTTTATTAGCATAGTCACTTTCCTATCGATAAATCTCAGCCCATCAATTCTGTAGGAAATTGATTCTGTATATATGGGTATGGCCTGACATCACCTCCATGATTCTAGGTATATGCTTTGTTAATTGAGCCTAAACTCAATAAAAATAAGTCTTTTTTTTTGCTTTGTTTTGTTTTGGTTTTTAGCTTCAGTCTACATTGCCAATTTATATTGAAATGACAATTAACTAAAAATCTCTAGTTTTGTTCCATCTTTTGCAATTGCTGCAGACAGCTACCAGAATCTTTTTCTTTCTTTCTTTTTTATTTTTTTAAGAGAAGGCAAGATAAATTAAGTCCTTCTTCAGACACTTACCTCTCCTTGCCTGCTCTCTGTTTTTATGCAATTGACTTCATGATAATATTTCCTCATTCTTGATGACTAATTTCCCTAGTCAATTAAAAATTATGGCACTAGACAAAGTATACGGTATAATTAGAAATTACATGTTTTCTGGGACTTAATGCCACTGCTGAACTGGGCCTCTCAACTCTCATGCCAACTAGTTTACCTAACAACCCTTAAATACCTAAAGACACCTCTCCTCCAAGCTGTTTTCTCCACCTTAAATATCTCTAGGTTCTACAATTGTCCCTCAAAACATCTCATAACTTTGAGGATGCTCTTAGACTCAGAGGACTTTTGGGTGAGAATGTTTCTCCAAGGACCTGTAGTTTAGGAAAATTTGATTGACTTCTGGAGATCCAAGACACAGAAAAGGTTGGCAGTTCACCAGTTGCCCATGTCCCCACCTGCTTTAGGAAGTACAGACCCACGAAGCCTGAATGCCTGCATGGAGTCTTGACCTTTTACAACCCACTGGAGGCCATTTACAACCCATTCTTTTATAATGTCCAGGATGTTTCCCTTAATTCCTGGTGTTTGATCACAATCTTACTTCACCACTTGGACCTTGCTGGATAGTTATTTCTTACTGAGAAACATTTTTCTTGTAACTTATATTCTTGATATTTTCATATTTTGTCTGCACCATCCTAATTATTATATTTAATGCTTAGTCTGAATTTATCCTCCCTTTTATTTCTCTCTTCTCTCCCAGTGCCCTGGATGTGATCTGCAAAGAGCAGAAGTGCTCTGGAAGAATCTCCACCCCCATTATTTGAATACATGCGCGCGTCCAACTCCTGTAATCCTAGCACACCTCCTCCTCTCCCACTCAGGGCACCAGCAGAAACACCACACAGAATTGGCTGCTGCTTACTTTCTGATGTCACTAAGGCTCTTTTTGTCTTTTTGTTTGTTTTTGCATGGGCAAGCACTGGGAATTGAACCTGGATCTCTGGCATGGCAGGTGATAAATCTGCCACTGAGTCACCTGTCCTACCAACCGGTTCTTTTAACTTTAAATAATGAGAAGGTTACTTAAGGTTGGTTGAACAAAAGATTATGAAAGCTTATTTTGAGTGGCCTGAGGCATTTCCTGGCTGCTAAGAACAAGGTAAACAATGATGACTGTAAGGTAAGAGACCAGGGCTTTGGGGACCTCAGGAGCCTGGTCTGCTGGTCTATCTCTCTTACAAGCACCATCAACATGACTTAACTTCATTGACTCTCACTCAAAGCCTCATTAATGATGTTCAAATTCCCAGAAAAGAGAATCTGACTGGCTCAGCATTAAATTAGCATCTGGCTCTCATCAGCTGCTTCCCTCTCCTGGATGATGCCCCTTTGTAGTGGTAAGAGTTCCCTAGAGAAATAGAACCAACAAGAATATATGTAATTATAAGATTTGTAAGTATCTCATGCAGCTATGGGAATGCGAGAGTCCCAAATCCACAGGGCAGGCTGTGAGGCTGGCAACGCCAATGAAGTTCCTCGATGAACTCTGCAGGAGAGACTTGCTGGCTGAAGAAGTGAAAATTCTCTCTTCTCCCTTAAAAGCCTTCAACTGATTGGATCAAACCTAGCTGAAGGGATTATCTCATTTGTGGGTGACACGGCCTTAATTGATCATAGATATAATCAGCCACAGCAGCAATCCACTGACCAATGATTTAATAATATCAATAAATCATTTAATAAAGCCTTCCTGTTTATCAAACAGCCATGAAATATCCTTACAGTAATGTTAGGCCAGTGCTTGCATGATCAGACAACCAGACAACATCACCTGGCCAAGCTGACACCTGAAGCCAACCCTCACATCCCCTCCAAAAGCCTTTCAACCTAATAAAACTTCTGAGGGAAAAAAATCTCCAGCCTGTGTGTCTCATAAATACTTTAGGTTGCAAACCTTATAACTTCAGATTTCCATAGACAAAAATGCAATTGAAAATAAGACTTTTCCCATTGATAGCAGAATTGAATGACAAATACTGTTCCTTAGGGGTTACCTTATATATTAGTTAGGGTTCTCTAGAGAAACAGAATCAACAGGAAACACTCTCAAATCTAAAATTTAAAGAAGTGTCTCACATAACTGTGGGAACACGGAGTCCAAAATCCACAGGGCAGGCTGTGAGGCTGACGACTCCGATGGAGGGTCTGGATGAACTCCACAGGAGAGGCTCGCCAGCCAAAGCAGGAAGAGAACCTGTCTCTTCTGAATCCTCCTTAAAAGGCTTCCAGTGATTAAATTAAGTATCACTCATTGCAGAAGACACTCCCCTTGGTTGATTGCAAATGCAATAAGCTGTGGATACAGCTAACGTGATCATGATTTAATTCTATGAAATGTCCTCATCGCAATAGACAGACCAGCACTTGCTCAACCAGACAAACAGGTACCACCACTTGGCCAAGTTGACACATGAACTTGACCATGACACCTTATTAATTGGGCTTCTTTGTCAGGGTAAGTCTTGCTGTGCTCCCACTTGGTAATGAAATACTGCTGAGTGAGTCTAGCCAAAAACTAAAGGACAAATACTGTATGGTCCCACTGATGTGACGGACATTCGAGAATAAATTTGGAATATGTCATTGGTAACAGAGTCCAGCAGGAGGTAGAAACAGGGTAAGACAATGGGCAATTGGAGCTGAAGGGATACAGACTGTGCAACAGGACTAGATACAAAAACTCAAAAATGGACAGCACAATAATACCTAATTGTAAAGTAATCATGTTAAAACACTGAATGAAGCTGCATCTGAGCTATAAGTTTTTGTTTTGTTTTGTTTTGTTTTTACTATTATTACTTTTATTTTTTTCTCTATATTAACATTCTATATCTTTTTCGGTTGTGTTGCTAGTTCTTCTAAACCGATGCAAATGTACTAAGAAACGATGATCATGCATCTATATGATGATGTTAAGAATTACTGATTGCATATGTAGAATGGTATGATTTCTAAATGTTGGGTTAATTTCTTTTTTTCCGTTAATTAAAAAAAAATACATACCTTTTAAAAGCATTTTTAAATAGCTTTGATAATTACGGGATTTTTCACCTTAACCCATATTAAAAACTTGTACAGGCATGTGGGGGAAAAAGGTATTTTGATAAAATTTATATGTACTTGAGAGTTTTTATTTTTATTGTGTTAGAGATAGAATGCTAAAATATTAGAATATTAAGTTCAAAGAGGTACTTGATCAGAATGTTTATCATTAGATTTTATGCTGTTTTGAGAATAGTCAGATAAACATATAATTTTACATTATCTTTATCTTAATAAATTTCCCAAGTAATTCAGTGTTTGAAATATGATTGTATATCTTGGTGGTTCCTTTTCAAATTCACTTCTCAAAATTCATTTCTCCACATCTCTGAATACTAGTAATATATATATTTTTTAATTTAAAAATATTTTAATTATATAAATAATACATGTTATGGTAGAAATTTTTTCTTGCAATCTTTTTCATGTTTATGTAGTTAAAACTACAACGTAAAATCCTACTATACATTCAGTCTTATATTTCACTCTATTAATTTAATATTAATTAAAAAATTTTTTTAAACATAATAACATACAAATACATTCTTACCATATAATCATTCCATTCTTGGTGTATAACCAATAACTCACAATATCATCACATAGTTGTATATTCATCATCATGATCATTTCTTAGACTATTTGTACCAATTCAGAAAAAGAAATAAAAAGAGAAAAGAAAAATAATCATACATACCATACCCCTTACCACTCCCTTTCATTGATCACTAGCATTTCAATCTACTAAATTTATTTTAACATTTGTTCCCCCTATTATTTACTTATTTTTATCCATATGTTTTACTTATCTGTCCATGAGGTAGATAAAAGAAGCATCAGACACAATGTTTTCACAATCACACAGTCACATTGCGAGAGCTATATCATTATACAATCATCTTCAAGAAACATAGCTACTGGAACACAGCTCTACATTTTCAGGCACTTCCCTCCAGCCTCTTCATTATACCTTAACTAAAAAGGTGATATCTATATAACCCATAAGAATAACCTCCAGGATAACCTCTCAACTCTGTTTGAAATCTCTCAGCCACTGACACTTTATTTTGTCTCATTTCTCTCTTCTCCCTTTTGGTTGAGAAGGTTTACTCAATCCCTTGATGCTGAGTCCCAGCCCATTCTAGGATTTCTGTCCCATGTTGTCAGGAAAGTCCACACCCCTGGGAATCATGTCCCATGTAGAGAGGGGGAGGGCAGTGAGTTCGCTTGTCATGTTGGCTGAGAGAGAGAGGCCACATGCGAGCAACAAAAGAGGTTCTCTGGAGGTGACTCTTAGGCCTAATTTTAAGTAAGTTTAGCCTATCCTTTGCAAGAATAAGTTTCATATGAACAAACCCCAAGACTGAGGGTTTGGCCTATTGCTTTGATTGTCCCCACTGCTTGTGAGAATATCAGGAATTCTCCACATGGGGAAGTTGAATTTTTCTCCTTTCTCGCCATAGTGCCAAGGGGAATTTGCAAATACTTTTTTATTCGCTGTTCAAATTACTCTGGGATTTATCGGTGCATCACTCTGGACAAACCTACAAAATCTCATGCCTTATTCAATGGACACCAGTAATACTGTTCAGTTAATGCTTTAAAATTCAATTACATTATTTGAACTTAGAATCGCTTTGGCTAACTTGAATTTTTTACTTATTGCCCATCTCCCAGCTTATATGACTGTATTGCTTACACTTATGATATCCATAGGTCTGATTTGCCAGAAAAAAGAGCACATTTCTGCCAGTTGTTAGAAATATCTTACAGGCATTCCAGATGTATGAATTGAACACTGAAAGAACCCAACATCATAATTTAGGATGTCGAGAGCTCATTTTTTGAATAATTTAGTATGATATAGCTACCCTTTGAATTCACATGAACTAAGAGCCAAGTATCGTAATTGCTTGTTATCACACAAGGGTGTGGAAGAGAAATATTTCATCAGAATAAGGAGCCCTCACTAAGGAGGGCTTATTTTCAATGAAGGAAATTCAATTTTCCATGAAGGAAATTTAATTGCTATGTCCAGTATAAACTTAAATTTTAATAGTAATTACTCAAATTTACCAATCAAACGTCAAAGATCAGAGGTTTCTAGGAAACAGAGTTTCTTGAAAATTTCCCTGCACATACCTTTTAATGCTTGTTTTAGCATTTACCTTTTGAAGGGACAGAGTAGGAACATAGGAGTAGGGTGATATTAGCACAATTTTATGAGGTTTAAAAATGTGGTTGACTCTAAATTCTAAAACTCTTGAATAATATATATATATATATATATGTATATATATATATATATATATACATATATGTATATTCATTGCAATAATATTCTTATGCTTCACCTTTCTATAATTTGGGAATCAGTAAATCATGACTTATGTAGTTGCAAATCAGCTGCAGAACAACGATCCAAGAATACTTATTCTGTCCTGGTGAGAAATATAAATATCAGGTGGTTTCTATATACCTGACCAGACTCTGCACTTAGTAGCTTCTGAAATTCTGCAATTAGATCTGTTTTCGGTTTGATTGCTTACAGGGGTGTGGACAGCTTCCAGTAAATGATTCCCTCATTCTTTTCAACCATATTTCATGCCTCATGAAGTACCTAAGATTGGGCCAGGCTCTTGACAGATGACATGGGGAGTTGCCATCTTCATCCAGGAAGCTGACGTGGAGCTGTAATCCTGTGTGATCTCTCAGAGTGTTCCTTCCCTGACCCCAGCTGCTGGGCCTGTGCCACTGGCCTTTGCTGCGGGCAGATGCCATTTGATCAAGAAAAAAGTTAATAGTGCAGGGATGCCCAAAACAGTTTGTTTTTTCTCTTCCATATTTACATCCAAAACTCCCTCTTTTGCCTATATCATGTCTGCTACAGTAGAACAGTCACTGTCCAAGGATGACCCAACTGGCATTCCCAATTGGCCCGGGATTAATAGAGACTTCATCTTCCTTTCTAGAAGATATTTTCTCAATCTTTAAAATTTCCTTTCCTTTTGTTTGTTTTATTGAACCAGACATTATTGTAAAAGTAATATTGAAACATTTTTAGAAGGAAGGACTCACTCCAGTTGCCTAGAATAAAGAAATTTTCAAAAACATTAATAATACATTCTTTAATAGAGAATCATTATACTTAGTAAATGAGTGTTATTTATTTATTCATATTTCACAGCACAATGAATGGTTTTAACTTGACCTTAAGGGAGCTGGAAAGCTGGCTTCACATAAATGGCCTCGGGAAGACTTTCTAAGCTTCCATTCTCTCATTTGTAAAGTGGGAAAAAGCAACTGCCTCAGAGGGTTGTAGTGCAAACTGAATGAAATAAAATATGTAAAAATATCTAGCATAAAGTCTGGCATTTAATATGCATTCAATGAATGTTACAATGTCTGTGCTTGTGTGAATTTGAGTATGTTAATTTATTTATTCACCTCTCTCACTATAAACAGCACCAAATCTATTTGGATCTATTTGATAATTAGTCCAAAATGTATGACTTGACTTTACCCTCAGGGATAACTGTTCTCTATTTAGGGACCATGATTTACATATATGAAACAAATAAAAGCCATTCTAAGAATGGCTATAACAAAGAACTATATTAAATGTAGCAAATACTAAAATGCCTGGCACGCAATTTATCTTCTCCTTAACAATTTGATCAGACAGATGTCAATCACCAGGGCCATGTTTATTAGAAGCACCAAAATATGAGTCTGGGAAAGTTGGACTCATTTTTCACTTTTCTTGGACAGAATTACATGAAGAATGTGGTCAAGAATGGATTGTTCCTAGTCATCAAATAACATCCAGGCCCATAAGTTATCCATTTTGCTCTAAAATGTAGCAGGTAGTAAATGTTGTTGACTTCTTCCTGTTTTTACAAAGTCCTAAAATCCTGGCCATGTGCTTGAACAAGATTGACCACATGCCAGCTTTTGGACCAGCCATAATTGGTGTAAGCTTATGGTGATAGTAAATGCTAACATTTTTTAACATAATAAGTATATTATGTTAGAGTTAACAATATATAAGTTAATAATATACTTATTATGTACCAGGCATAAAATAAGGGCTCTCTATCTACATTATCTGTAACCTTTAAAGCAACCATGTAAGACAGAGAGGATTACCCGTATTTACTAATGAAACCTTGGTGCTCAGAAAGGTTAAAAGCCTTGCCCAAGGCCCTCTGTATCAGCAGGTAGGAGAATAAGGAATGGAATCTGGTTAATTTGACTTCAGAGGCCATTCCCATCATGCATCAGTTCTGTCTCTTTGCAAAGACAAAGAAATTCTCATAGATTCAGATATCTTATTTTAGAAAACAAATCTTAGAACTCTGTTTAGTAAAGTTGAGAGGTAAAAGTTTACCCCCTGATGGGGTACTTAATGAGATTCTACACTATATAAATCAATGCCTAAGTTTTTATCACCTCTCCATGTGCGATGATGGAAATAGCTACTAAGGTCATATCATTAAAGTGGGCTTGATTTGATGAATTATAAGACATCTAATACTGAGATATTGGATGCTTTCACAAACACGTCCAAAGCTGTAAGGACAACTATACTTAACAATACAATGACATTGACCTTGATTTTGTAGGACTATATATTCTCTGGAAAAATCATTTGCAAAATGGGGAAATATAAACCTTCTTTTAAGAAAAACACAGAATTTTTCCCTCCATAGGTGAGCTTTTCTCTTTTTCACTCTTTCTTTTGTTTTTGTCATTTAATTATGATACAGATACCTTTAATAAGGAATAAGTGATGGTATCCTCAGTGGTCTTCTCAATTATTAAAATACAATATTCCTTTCTCCATAAGACTACTTATTTTTCAAAGTGAATGGCATGTGGTGATGAGAATTTTGGGTTATGAAGTTTTTACAGGGGGGAACAGAATGGATAGTTTTGATTATCAAGGTGCTTATCCTAAGGCTTTCACTGGCTATATAAAAGGTTAGAAGTATACATTCCATGCATGCAAGTAGGAAAGAAAAGAAGGATTTGGTGACAGCCTGGTCCTTTTCAAGTTCTCAAGTTCAACTTTTGCATCGTATAGAGGAGCTCACTGAGACCTGTGAGTGTAAGGAATTCTTTTCTTTTTTTAATACATGGGCAGGCACTGGAAACCGAGCAGGAGTGTAAGGAATTTAGTACTGTCAAAGAGGCATCCTAGATTGGGGAAGCATCTGAGGATAGTCAGAAAAATGTGATACAACATTTGGTAGAATCCAACCAGATATTTTTCTACATGATCTAGATAGGTGAGCCATAACTATTTCATCAGTCACTATTGAATATTTACACTAGGCACAAGGTCCCTAAAGATAAATTTTGTTATTTCAGATGTAATCTCTATGCTTACTCCATACAGTATTCAATTTAAAACATTCATTATCTGCTATGTGCCAGGCACTGTGCTGGGGAAGGTCCCTGAAAGGAGGGAATTTGCAATTGCTCACTGATATGATCCCTATGCCTACTTCTGTGCCTAAGAAAGAAGGAATATGGAATGCATTATAAAAAAAATCATTAAACTTTAAGGAGTTCAGAGTCTAGACTTAGTAAGGTGGTAAATAAATTTTATTTTTAAATAACCTCTAGGGAAGTTATTGAATTCAGCCTCCAAGAAGAGGAGAGGTGCATGACTTAAATGAAAGGCCATCCACTAAGTGCCATAGCCACCAATGTGAGCAAGGAACCAAAAGAGCTGGGCGGTATGACCAGAGCAAGTCCAGAGCAAGGCCATCAAGCTTCCTTGGGGACTGGGCTGGAAACAAAGTGCTTCTAATTCCAGGGATTTTTGTAAATCATAAATCACTGAGGCCACAGCTTATCTTGAGGGCTGAGGCTCAAACAGAGGGATTCTTCACCACATGTCTGCATTACTCCTTGAGCCTGTGGGATATATCTCACACTTTCAACTGCATACTATACCACACTTGGGAATCTCAGAACTACCCTGGAGGTGAGAAAGAAGCTGTTCTAATTTGTAAGCTGCTAGAATTGGATGTACCGGAAATGAAATGGCTTTTTAGAAGGGGAATTTATTAAGCTGCAAGTTTACAGTTTTAAGGCTGTGAAAATGTCCGAATTAACACACCAATAAGAGATTAACTTCATTCAGGAAAAGCCAATAAAGTTCAGGGTTTCTTTCAGCTGGAAGGGGATATGGCGTCATCTGCTAGCTTTCTCTCCTGGCTTCTTGTTTCACGAAGCTCCCTGGGGGGCATTTTATCTCTTCATCTCCAAAGGTCTCTGGCTGTGTGGACTCTGTTGGTTCTAGTGGTTCTGTAGCTTTTTCAAAAATGCTTTCCTCTTGAAGGTGTCCAATAAACAACCCCAACTTGAATGGTTGGAGACACAATCTCCATGGAAACCATCTAATGAAAAATTACCGCCCACAATTAGGTGGGTCACTTCTACATGGAAACTACAAAAATTTTCCCACCCAGCAATAATCTGGGGGTACAAAACAGATTCAAACCAGCACAGAGGCCAAGGAGGAAGACTCCAGCGTCTATATCCCTACCACAACCGAGTAACCTCAATTCTCTCTTTTTATCCATCCATATCCCATGTAAAAATCTATCTGAAGAAAGATCACATATCTTGAAAATGTTGGAAAAAGAAGAACGGCACAGACAGAAATGAGCAAGACTTTTCATGTTTACAGAATTTCTGGTGTAATCGAAACTTCAAACTTTAAATTAAATAGTGTGACACATTGTTTACTATTGTTTTATGTGTGTCAATCTCATTTCAATCAGAGAGGTCTTGTGTTTTTTCTGTATTCATCAAGGTTCTGAGTACCATATGAACACTTAAAATAATGCTTGGCAAATCATCCAGACTTTTCTGTATTCTTATATTTACAGTTATTTTATTGTTTGAATTTCTTTATACACATTTTAAAAACAGTAATAGTGCATGCCAATGCCTCTGAATTCAACTCTGTTCACTGTGTAGAATGTAGGAGAAAGAATATGACAAATATTGATTGCCTGCTTACTAACTGCAAAATGCTCCATTGCGAAAGACAGAGAGGAGAGATTCACAGGAGAGAGGAACTATTTCCTGCAAGGTGAGAATTCAGGGAGGGCTGCATATATATATATGTGGCATTGGAAAAAGATGGGTAAGATTTGAACAATGGAGGGCTGGATTGAGAAGATAAGGGAAGAATATTCTACAGAAAAATAAGGGCATGAATCAAAGGGAAGAAATGAGAAAACTCTGACCATCTATTGGAGAAAAAAGTAAAAGAGACAACGGGTGAACACTTGGCAACAACATGGAATGCAAAGCATGAAGAGGATGGAGGAGGAGGAGAATGTGGCTGGAAAGAAAGCTTGCAGTTAGATCACAAAAAGCCTTGAGACCTGGCCCCTGCTCTCAAGGAGAGGAGATGAAGAGCATGTCCAGAACTCACTGTCACACAAAGAAGAAAGTGATATTTGCCAGCAGAGAGAGTCTGAGGTGGTGCCTTGAGAATGAGGATAAACCACGTGGTGAGCAATAAGGCATGCTTTTATGGGTTGGAAACTAGATAATGCATTCAACTGAAATCACAGAGGGGATTCAAGGGGTGGGAGGCTGTAATTACCCGAGCTGAAATGTGGCCAGCGTGATGACATCTCACCCCCATCATTTGCAGCACAAACTTAGGTTTCTTTAATGACCACAAGTCATTTGCCTTTTCCTCTGGGCCCCATGCTGGGTCACAGATTCCTTCTTGACTCAGAGAAGAGTGCTACCCATAGAGTCTCCATCACATGGATTAGAAATCATTCCATGCTAAATAACCCATGCTAATGAGTTCTATTTCTGTATGATCACACAGTAAAGGGGCAATTTACTCAGAAAGAGCTATAAGTGGGGGCAAAGCTCATTTTGACTGGAGTCTTGTGTCAATTTAAATACAAGAGTCCGAACTGTTTTCTTTCAAAGTTTCTACCACTCTCACTGTGAATGACTTAAAATATTTCAATTCAAGCTGTCAATCAAAGCAGTTACAAACAAAAGATGAGAAGGTCCTTTTTTGGGGAGATGTACACACCTTAGTTATTGCAGCAGAAATGTAAACTGAAATCCTCTTTACGGTACTGACCAAACCATTCTTATTTTACATATCTACTTTGAGCCTATCTGTCCATAACCCCCTCTGTATTCTGCACCTCTGTTACCTGTATCTCTTCTCCCAACTTGTCTCTGGTTTGATCTCAGTGATTTACTAGGTTGAGACTGGAAGTGGGCTATAATTTTGCACTGGTTGTATTTGAGAAACAAGGCCATAGAGTCCTCTGGAGAAACTCTGCAAAAGGATAACTCTTAACAACTTGAGAGTTTAAGCTGAGAGAAATGTTTTAAGTGGGAAGTGGGTTATTAGATTCGGAGAAGTTGTAGAAATGATCAGAGACAAGGACTGCAGAGATCAACAGTAGCTACTTTAAACCAACTTCAAAACAGGTGATATGGAAGTGGGAGAATCCCTACTGCAGGGGTCAGGAGATCTGATATTTAGTCCCAGATATGCCATGAAGAAACTTACTCCATTTGGAGCTTGGTTTCTTCTTGTAAAAGAGAGGTATAAAAATATATAGATAAAAGTTCCTCTGATATCCCCAATGCTATGATTTTTTTTTTTTTTTTAACATGGGCAGGTACTGGGAACTGAACCCAGATCTCCGGCATGGCAGGTGAGAACTCCGCCACTGAGCCACTGCTGCCCCCAGTACAGTGATTTTATTCTCCTTTTTCACTAGTCCTAACCAGTATGCTGGGGATTGTCATGGGGACTATGGGCTCCAGCTGAGGTTGCTGCGATATGAGCTTGAGATATGTAGGAAGCAAAGCTGCTGCTAATTTGCAGAACCACACTCTCTGTACATTTTTCCCAGTACAGAGGGGATTATATATAATATACATTTTTCCCAGTACAGAGGGGATTATATATAATATACCTTCCTTGTTTCCTAGTTTACCTATGTGTATGTGAGGGGATGAGAGAAGGAGAGAGAGAGAGACTGAGAGATTAACAGATACAAAAGCAGAGAGTCAAAGATGGGGATGGAGCTAAGAGATGGGGGAGTATAAAAGGGGAAGTGAGTGTTGGAGGAAACAAAATTAGCAAACTGGAGATGATATGGATAACTACTTGAAAGAGAATTTTGATGAGAAAACCACAGAGGAAGGGACACAAGTTTATTTAAGCACAGAATTAATTTAAGTAGAGTTACCCTTGAAAGAGCATGAAGAACTGATACTTTATTGAGCATTTTATAGCCAGCATAGGAGATATACGGTATATAATTGGAACTACTTTTTATGACAAAAAAGTATAATTATGCCAAAACTTCATTCTATTTTGTCCCTCAATATAAAAAAACCCATAACTTTAAGCTTTATTTAAGAATAAATTGATAAACAGCAAAAAAATTTAACAATGATAATATATACATACAGATTCAGCTGTATGGTTTACAGCTACTGTTAAAATGTTGGGAAAACATATGTTTTTTTCAATTCACAATGGCAATTGCCCAAAGCCCTTCATGAGCTTCACACAAAGAAAGTTTCAATCATTGTCAACATTCTGAACAGACTGAAACCATAAAGAGGACTAGTGGATTTAAGAACCTAGCCGACAAATTTCCTCTGCTTATTTTGACAGGATTTAGGTCATGACTTTCTCTTTCTGCCCCCTCCAAGATTCCAAACCCCTTCAACCAATAGTAGTAGAGGTACGAGTAGAGGTAGTAATAACAGCAGCTGCCATTATTGAGCTCATTCCACTTGCCAGGCTAAGTGTTAAGCCTTCTAGATAATTATCTACTCTTCTAGAGAATCATGTATCTTCAAGAGAATTCTTATTATTGCCATGTCAGAAGTAAGATGACAGAGTTTCTGAGTGGTTAAATGATTATGGTCTTACATGAGGCTGTATTTCTAGGACCAGAATATGAGGAAGTGTCAGGTGGGAGGAATGCTGCCCCCTCCCACCATGGTCCAACTTGTGTTGACTAAACAAAGGTGATAGTCACTTTTCTTAGTGGTGGTGGTGGTGCATGGTCTAGGAATTGAACCCAAGTCTCCTGCATAGAATGCTAGCATTCTACCTCTGAACCACCCGTGCACCTGATAGTAGCTTTTGAGTGTATAAAAATAGAATCAGCACCATCAATTTCAAGAGAGAAAAAGAAAAGCTTTGGAGTTTGCAAATGAGAAGACTGGACCTGCCATAGTGACCAGGTGGATAGAGTGATCAGAACAATTTATCAGAAATAACCCAGAACCAGAATGAAGGGCATAGGAATGACAAGTTGTTACCATAAGACTAATGCTGTGATGGGAAAGGAAAAAAAAGTGCCGTTCTACTTCCCCACCTCTACCTCAAATTTCCATCATTCTCATCTAATGTCACTTCAATTGGAGGTGACAGGAATGATAGTGACCCAGTTTTTGGCCAAGAACTACTGGAGGCAAACACATTTGTCCTCATTATAAAAATTCCTTGGCAAACAGGCTTTCTACTGGGTGATGATGATGTCTGAAAATGATAACTTTGAAAAGTATTAATAGAAAGGGTACATGTTCCCTGAATGTGCTCTCCTGAGCAAGTGTGTATAAGGCACTATCTGGGGAATTTCTTTTGTTCTTGAGTATTGGACTTTCATGATTAGTTCCCCACCAAACTTTGAGTACTGCCAGGATCAATAATGTGGCATGAAGAGAAGCGTCTAAAACCACCAATAAAACTTACTATTCTGAGAATAGCTTCTGTGGGCTAGGCCCACTTCCCATCATAAGAAGCTCACAACTCAGAAAAGCACTCAATTATAGAACATGTTGAGTAGAAATGTGCTTAGGCTGCTTTGAAAACAGAAGAGATGATAAAGAGCTAGGGAAGGGAGAAGAGTGGAGGACTCACTGGCCCAGGAGGACAGAGGATTCATAGTAGTTTTTCAGGGATACTAAATAAAAGATGCCGTGTCAGGAAGGGGAAACAACATGGATGTTATGAAGTCTTGTGTTCCATAAGACACTTGCAAGTCATAAACCCTGTCCTGTGAATGTGAACTCATTCATAAATAGGCTCTTTGAAGAGCCTATTAGTTAATACTCATTAAGGTGAGGACAAACTGAATCAGGGTGGGCCTTAATGCAGTATAACCAGAATCTTTATTAACAGAGGAAATTTGGACACAGTGGGAGACAAATGGAAGAAAGATGGCCATGTGATGAAGGTAGAGATTAAATTCTAGACTGTCATCAAGTTGCCATGAGAATGCTATTGACTTCATAGAAAGCATGGCCTGCAGACACCTTGATTTTAGACTTCTAACTCCAAACTTGTGATACAGTAAATTCCTGTTTTTAAGTCAGTCTGTAGAATTTGTTATAGCATCCCTGGCAAACTAAGACAATGGGCAAAGGAAAAGAGTCGAGAAACAGCATGGCCCAATGGAGCAGAGCAACATGTTCCTATTGTCTAGATGCAAAGTAAGGAGCAGAGGAAAGATAGAAAGTCTCGAACAATGGGGAGCATCTGGGTCAGGATGGCCTCAGGAGCCACGCTGAGGAATCTGCACTTTATCTTGATGGTGATGAGCATCATGGAGGGATTGTAAAAGAATGGAGTAGCAAGATTAGATGATTCCTTTACAAAAATTATTCTGAAAGTGCCTTGGAGAGTAGATTGGAGAGGGAAGGCTGACGCCATGGAAATCAGCTAAATGGTTATTGTAGCAATCTGAGCAAGAAATGGCAACACCCTGTAAAACAGCAGGAAGTGGTGGTAGAAGGAAAGGGCCACTTATCACAGCTACTTAGGATAAAAGAATGAACAGATTTCACAACTTAATTCTCAACTCTTCTATTGTGTATTTCCTTTCTCTGTGTGTGCATGTTGTGTATGTGTGTGTCTTTGTCTATCACACATGTATGTGTATTTACACATATACACAAATATGTACATATGTTCTAAGCATTCCTTTTTTATATAGACTTTGGTTATAGTTTCACTGATGCAGGGTTTTTTTCTGATCTGCCTTAGGATATTAGTAATCATTAAAAATATATACTTTTTATTACTTCATCATTTGTTTCTGGAAAATGTGTTCCACCAAAATCAGGGAGCAAATTGATAAAATCACATACATAGAAACCACAAAAAACACTGTGCCATAATTCCTCTTTGAACTTCCTCTGATTTTCCTCTTGAAATTCTGAAATGTGAAATCTCCACCAAGGCAGCCAGAGACTGACCCAGAGAGCCAATCAAGCCTCTGATTATTTAAGTTTGACTCACTACAAAATAAAGCCTGCCTACCCTAAACTCACCTCAATAAAATGACCAAATCCCCATTTAATCAATAGGACTC
Organism: Tamandua tetradactyla; assembly: GCF_023851605.1. Classification (NCBI taxonomy): domain Eukaryota; kingdom Metazoa; phylum Chordata; class Mammalia; order Pilosa; family Myrmecophagidae; genus Tamandua; species Tamandua tetradactyla. The sequence goes on along the minus strand of NC_135329.1, from coordinate 45,496,523 downwards.
AAGCTAACCACTCTTGTATTTCTATGAAAATCTCTTACCATCTATTTGGCTTGCTAGAGTGGTCAGAATGCAATATACCAGAAATGGGTTGGCTTTTAGAATGGGGATTTATTAGCTTACAAATTTACAGTTCTAAGGCCATGAAATGCCCAATTAAGGCATCAACAGGATTATACCTTCTCTGAAGACAGGCTACTGGCATCCGGGGTTCATCTGTCAGATAGCAAGGCAAATGGCTGGCATCTGCAGATCCTTCACTTCTGGGTTTCATTGCTTTCAGCTCCTAGTTCCAGTGGCCTCCTCCCTGAACTTCTTGGGTTCTCTCTTAGCTTCTTTGAGGTTTTTCTCTTTAAGCTCTCTCAGCTTTTTCTGCCCTTTATCCTCCTATAAAGGACTCCAGTAAAAAGATTAAGATCTACCTTGAATGGGGTAGGTCATGTTTCAATTGAAATAACCTAACCAAATGGTTCCACCCACAATAGGTCCGCCCCTACAGGAATGGATTAAAAGAACAAGATCTTTTCTGGGGTACATAACAGCTTCAAGCCAGCACACTATCCCTAAGTATATAGAAGCCCCTCTGGGTCTGCAGGTTCCAGGGACTGACCTGGTGAGGTGCTCATAACAGACCCCTTGTCCCACCATGTATACTCTCTAGCCTTTGCATCTTCTAGGTAAACTCTTCCTATGTCTGAACTGCACAATTTGCATCAAGTTGAATACCCTTTATTTTGGGACTGTGATTTAGGTTCTATCGTTAGATCCCCCATTTGACTTTATTTTATTTCTCCCTCCCCATTGTCTAATTTTCTGAATCTCTCTTCAGACACTTCTCTTCTTCCATAGAGCTGCCCCTGGGTCAGTCCAGATGCCTCTCCAGTCTTTCCACTCCCCAGGGGACTCTGTTGGGGTCAGAACAGCTTCCCAGTGGCTGAGTTGAAAAGCCAGGGCCCTGGGACACATGGCACATAAATAATATTCATATGACTGCAGCATAAAGGGCTCTTCTCACTCTACATCTTCTCCTGCTAAAGCTTTTTTGTTCTTTTACTATGGACTTGCTACCTGTAACTTTCTCTGTGCATGGATAGATCTGACAAAGGACAATCTGTCTTTGCATTGGCCACTTTGGGGAATTTTTAATATAAACAAAATTGTGCACTTGAAAGGTGCCTTACAAAAGAAAGGCTCTAAGTCATACTAGAAAAAATGGGGAGCATTCTTTGATTGGTAGCCAGAGACTGCCAGATGACAATCTTATCTCCATAACAGTCTTACTTAAAGGCCAAAAACACAAGAAGGGGATATGAACTCCAAACAGAACCTACCACTTCCCAGCTTCCCTTTACTAAGCCAGTTTCTCCTTCTGATCCTTTTTATCCCCTCCCTTTTCCTTATGACACCCTGAGGAGAGATGATTTAGTCCAGGACCCTTTAAAGAATAAACTTTCTAAGGAACCTGGCATGCCTGCTAGTACAGAATTTAAACCCTGGATGTGAGCATGATTTAGAGCTATCATAAAAGATTTCCCTAAACCCAAAGGAAATCAGAGCCAATTTATGGAGAAATTTAGAATTCTACTGGCAACCTATGATTTCTGTTTACTGGATTGATTCATATGTCAGTTGTCTAGGAGGTGCTAGATATGAGACGGGTAGGCCAGTTTGGAAGGTCCAGAGCATGACCCACAGGACCATCTTTTCACACTGGGTCAGGCAGTACTAAAATATTGAGGAAATAGGCCAATCCTTATTCCTCAAAAATTCTCTGATAAAACCGATGGGATCCTATCCAAACTTGTAAACAGAAAAAAGGATGAAACCATCTTGGGTTACAGGGCCAGGTTCAAAAGCACTTTCTGGCAACACTCTGGAATTAGGAAAAGTGTGGCTATTACCCCTGCCCTATCCTCACACCTTGTTAATGGAATTGAACCAGAGATCAAGGATTTAATAAGGAAGCAAAAGATTGAGTGGGGAAAATAACTTCTTTCTGAACTTCAACAATTGGCAGAACATTTATAACTTCAACAATTGGCAGAACATTTTGGAAGGGTGCTATAACAAAAATGAGATTCTACAGAACGTAAATTCATGACTTTGCAAATCAAGCAACTAAATGGCCCTCTGCTCCAACTGACCAATAATTGTGATAGAGATCTAGGTAGGCATTGCAAATGAAGGGGGCATTGGTAAAAAGAATGTCCTATCCTTCAGAAGAAAAGGGAATGATATCAACTGGCTTTCCCAATACAACAATCCTAGTGGGGCTCCTAGGGAAAATGTGACCTTGTTCTAGTTTCTTAAATGCTGCCAGAATGCAATATACCAGAAATGGAACAGTTTTTAAAAAGGGGAATTTATTAAGTTGCAAATTTATAGTTCTAAAGCTGTGAAAACATCGAAATTAAGGCATCTAGGGAAAGATACCTTAACTCCAAAGAAGGACCAATGAAGTTTGGGGTTTCTCTCTCAGCTGGGAGGGCACATGGTGATATCTGCTAGCTTTCTCTCCTCCTTTCAGAATGCTTCCCTGGGGGCATTTTCCTTCTGCTTCAAAGGCATCTGTCTACGTGGGCTCTTGCTGGTTCTGGCAGCTCTGAAACTTTTTCCAAAATGGTTCCTTCTTAAAGGGCTTCAGTAAACAGCCCCACCTTGAATGGGTGGAGACACATCTCCATGGAAACCATCTAATCAAAGTTACCACCCACAATTGGGTGGGTCACATCTCCATGGGAACAATAAAAAAGATCCCAGCCAGCAATATTGAATGAGAATTAAAGATTATGGTGTTCATGGGGCACATAATTGCTTCAAACTCACACAGCCATCAAACCTAATGTCTGTGTTGGTTTGCTAGCTGCCGGAATGCAATATACCAGAATTGGAGCAGCTTTTACAAAAGGGGAATTTAATAAGTTACAAGTTTACAGTTCTAAGGAAGTGAAAGCGTCCAAATTAACGCACCAAGAAGAGGCTACCTTCACTCAAGAAAGGCTTTGAGGAAAGAAAGGCTACCTTCTGCCATTTCTGGCTGTCTCCCAAATGTTTCCTCTTTTAAAGGATCCCAGTAAACTAATGAAGACCCACCTGGAATGAGAGGAGTCACATCTCTATCTAATCAAAAGTTACCACCCACAATTGGGTGGATCACATCTCTGTGGAAACAATCAGAAAGATCCAACCCAACAATACTGAATGACAATTAAAGGGCATGGCTTTTATGGGGTACATAATAGCTTCAAACTGGCACAGACCTCTTCCCTTCAATTTGGTTAAGTGTAAAAGGGGAATTCAAATCACAATTAGCTGGGTAAAATAGACTCTCCTAATTGATGCAGCGGCGATAATCTCCACTATTAATCCTACTACATTCCATCACCTCTTCCTTGGAGTGACTAAACTGTTAGCATAGTAGGAATTGCAAACAACCCACAGACTAGCCCTTTGTCTCAACCAGTACATGTAACTAATAGGGCTCTTACAAGATATCCATCCTTTCCTTCTCTTTGAGATCACACCAACTAACCTCATAAGTAGAAATTTATTAAGCCAGTTATGTTGCAAAATAGAATGCTGGCCAGAGAGACTATTCCATGGAATTCTAGAAGACTCTGATTCACCATCACTTAGTAGCTGACCTTAATGACCTTTGTTCAGTTCTTCAGTTTCCGCTATAATTCTTACCCCAGGACGCTGCAACCAAAGTTTCAACTGATGTGGGTAAAATCCTTGGAGCTGAGCCTATAATGATCCAAATAAATCCAACTGAAGTTTCATCAAACTTGCCTCAATATCTCCTTAAACCAGAACAAGGAAGGCTTAAGATAGACAAGAAAAGTTTCATCAAAAGAGGACTCATGCCATGTGTTAAGCCCTGTAACACCCCCATGGTTCCAGTTAAGAAACCAGGATGTGGTTATCAGTTTGTTCCAAGATTTAAGGGCTATCAATAAAATAAGAAAACCAAGATTTCCAGTAGTTCTTAATCCAAATATCATTTTGTCTCTGTCACCTCAGATTCCACCTGCTTTGTTACAATTGATTTATGCTCAGCACTCTTTAGTGTCCCTCTTGATCCCGAAATTCAGTACATATTTGCTTTTCCTGGAAAAACAATAATATACCTGGACTGTCTTGTCTCAAGGATTATGGAGGTTCCCACTTAGGTCTCTGAGCTTCTCAGTCAGGATCTATGAAACTTTCTGTAGAAGCCTACTTTGATTCAATATGTGTATTACCTACTTATTTGTTCTAAAACTAGGTAGGCTTGGGAGGAGGATCTCTTTTACACGCTAGAAACACTGGACAAAAAGGAACATAAAGCAACCAAAAGTAAACTACAATTTTGTCAAATGACTGTACATTATTTAGGTTGTGATCTGTCTCAAGAGGTGAAAGATCACTTCCTGATAGACTCAGCCTCATTCTAGACTTCCCTAGGTTAATCATGAGGAGGCAATCTAGGGGATTCTTAGGGTTAGCTGACTGTTGTTGGTAATGGGTAGCTCATTTCTCAACCATAGCATCCCTACTCTATGACCTTACAAAAATTAGTATTCCAGAATCCTCTGTGCTGATTTTCAGCTATTATGTACTCCAGAAAAGCTATGTTTTAATCCTGATCCTATCGTGTGGGGGCAGCCATTTCTTTTAATCCCGGTTCAGTATTGTAAGTGGAAACTTTTGATTACATTATTTCTACAGAGATATGGGATGCCCACTTGTGGGTGTGGTCGCTTGAATAAATGGAGATATGACTCCATCCATTCAGGGTGGGTCTTGATTAGTTTACTAGAGTCCTTTAAAAGAGGAAACATTTTGGAGAAAACCAAGAACTGATGTTAACATTTGGAGATCAAGACAGAAATAACCCAGCTGCTAAGCAAGAACTCATAGAAATAGTCAGAACCTGAAGAGAAGAAATCTCTGGCCCTGACAGATGCTAAGCTAAGAGATGAAGCCCAGAGCTGTGTCCTGAAGGAGCTCAATGAAGGCCCACAGACACAAAGTTAACACAGAAGTTGAAAGCAATGGAGCCCAGGAGCAAGGGACCAGCAGATGCCAGCCACATGCTTTCTCAGCTAACAGAAGTGTTCTAGACAGCATCAATCTTTCATGAGGGAAGGTAATCTCTTGTTAGTGCCTTAATTTGGACATTTTCTGGCCTTAAAACTATAAACTTGCAACTTATTAAATTGCCCTTTTAAAAGGTTTTCCATTTATGTTATGTTGCATTCCAGTAGCTTAACAAACTAACATACCTTCCCATGGTCTGATGATGCAGAAAAGTCATTTATTCAACTAAAGAGCTACCTTCTTTGGGACTTCCAAATTATAAGTACTTCTTCCTAATTGCACATGAAAGAAATGGGCATGCTTTGGGAGTCCTAATTCAGCAGCATGGAGACAAGTAAAGACCTATATCTTATTATCATCTAAACCCTGACCCAGTAGCCAAGGCCTATCCACCTTGTCTTGGAGCTGTCATTACAGCTGCTAAATTAGTAGAGACTTCAGCAGAAATGGTTCCAGGATCTCCCCTACAGCTAATGGTCCTCCATGCAGTACAAACTCTTATTCTAAACCCAAACACCCAACATTTTTCTACTAGCAGATTGACCTCACATGAAATCCTTTTCCTGACCCTTTCTTATATAACTATCCATCAATGTAATTCCCTCAATCCAGCCATGCTCCCACTTTTCTGTAGGAAAGCAAGTCTCATGATGGCTTGTCCTTTATTCATGAACTTCCTACCCTACTAGGCTGGATCTCAGGGACAGTCCCCTCCAAATTCCTGATCTGATTTTTTCATAGATGGATCCTGCCTTATAAATGGAAATGGTAACTCTCAGGGGTGCCATGAAATAACTACTTCCAGGAATCTTTCAAATATAACCCATACCTGAGATTTAAGTCAAGTTCAATGACTAAATTAATAGGTTTTACTAGAGCTTGTAAAGTAGGAGACTCTCAGAGAGTAAACATTTATACAGGTAGTAGATGTACCTTTGGTGTAGCCCATCAATTTATAATGCTTTGGAAGTAAAGGGATTCATGACATTTGCAGGGACTCCCATACAAAATGGTCTTCTAGTAGATGACTTCCTCAAGTATATAAAATATCCAAGAGAGGTAGCCATTATAAAAATAGAAGCTCACTCAAGGAGTAAAACTAAGGAATGTAAAGGAAATGTGCTGGCTGACCTCTACGCTAAAAAGGGAGCACAAACAGCAATGTCTGCTCAATAGCTCATGTAGACAAGATTAACTAGGATTTTCAAGGTTCCCTGAGAACAATTTAATAATTGACTTTTGGAAATTGAGAAACAAAATTGGTTCAGAGCTGATGTGGCCTCCACTCTGATGGGCTCTGATGATCCCAGGGTAACTGGACAGTAGCACCTGAATCCCATAAAAGCTAATTACCAAGATCTTATATGAATACACCCACCTCATTTCCAGTCTAGAAAAATCCTTGGTGGGGGAATTTAAAAGAGAATCAAAGCAAGTCTATGAATTATGTTCCATCTGTCAATTATATAACCTGGGTCAAATCTGATCCTTTATAATTGTTTACCTCACCCAGTTCCCCCTTTTTGGTGAGGTTTCTATGAGGTCTGTTAGGTGTGAATCCTGCTGCTTATTGGCTTAAAATGTATCCTCCTTTGACATGGTCTCTTTTGGGGGCAGATTGGGAGAAAGAGAAACTAATAATGCAACTGTTTTAATACTGAAAACTGACAAAATTTCTTTTTGAAATAAAGAACCAGTCCCTCTAGCCATCAGACTTGTCTGAGTTTTTAGTGTTCAATTCTTCTTCTTCTTTTTTTTTTTTTTCATGGCCAGGCACCGAGTATCGAACCTGGGTTTCGGCGTGGCAGGCGAGAACTCTGCTTGCTGAGCCACCGTGGCCTCCCCCTTTTGACTTTTATTTTCTAAATCTAATATGCTTCTTCCACAGGAATTATGAGTTTTGGGTTAAAAACCAGGTCTTTGTTGGTGGTAGCAGCAAGACTTATTGGAGTGAATACTCTTTGGAAAAAGACCAAAACGGGGTTCAAAACTCAGCTCTGAAATTTCTAGTTGTATGTTCTGATGTAAATTATTTAGGTTCATCATCTTTAAACTGGATATAATGCATATTATCAGAATGACTGTGAAGACTAGAAATAATACTTATGTGCCAGGTCTTTTATAGGTTACTTAATTTACACTGACATCTTCAGTTTGAACTATACATTTACTTTAGAGCCCAATTAGCCCTTATAAAATCTGGACTTATTAGGTTCTATGCTGCTTAAGCTATATGACTGAACATATACTCCTATAACTGTGTTGATTTTTTCTGAGAGAAAAAAGAGAATCAATGCAAGTATATGAATTATGTTCCACCTGTCAATTATATAACCAATAATGCAACTGTTTTCATATTGAAAATTGACAAAATTTCAATTTTGTCAAATACCATGACTGGAAGGGCCCTTTTGACATCTTCACACAGAATTTGTACAACTACTCCCTGCTATGAGATATGAATATATTCTTGCTATTATATGTCTGTTTTCTAGATATAGAGACTTTTCCTGTTGTAAGGCTACCACCCTCACAGTAGCTAAAAGGCTATTAGAATTTGTTTTCCCCAATTGAGGAATTCCTGCTATTCTGTCAAGTGATAGGGGCACCATTTTACTGAAACTATAATTAATGAACTTCGCAAGGTTTTGCCCATCAACCGAAAACTTCATGGTCCATACTGTCCTCAATTGTCAGGAACGATAGGAGCATGAATATTGTCTGAAAAAATAAGCTAGCTCAATTATCTGAATCTCTCTACCTTGGTCTAAGGCTCTTCTTCTGGCTTTGAAGGCCATTAGATCTATTCCCTCAGGAAAACACTAGCTGCCCCCCTTTGAAATCATAAGACATGTGAAGCTCATTACTTCTGCTCTACTGGACTACAATCTATTATAACCTGAAATTCCCAATTATTGTAAAGACTAATTGCATATGACCAGTTCCATCATTCACAGATCCATTCTTCCTGAGATTTCTCTATTGCAGACTCTACCTGACCTTCAACACAGAGACTTGGTACACTGGAGGAAACATCAACCAAAGACTGCTTTAGAACTTAGATGGAAAGGACCTATTAAGCCCTATTGACTACAACTGTGAGCCCATGTCTCACAACTAAACATGCTCTAAGCCCTTGGGAGGTTTCTTCTATTCAAATTTAAAAACAACCCGAGGACCCCAGAAGCAGATAGCATCTAATGTAGATAACATCTGCCCAAGATGTCAGTAGGTGAGGGCCAAGATCATGGATCAAGACCCACCTGAATTTCTCACCCCTTTTCCTATGTCTAAACATTCTGTTATTCATCCTATAATCCTTCACAATGCCCAATCTCCATCCCAAATATTACCCTACCTTCACCATGGGTATCATTTTTCTCCTTCTTACCTTATTCTGCCCTATGTACTCCTACCTTGAACACAATTCCTTCATCTTTCTATGACACAATATAGCAAATGAAACTGAGGAGAGTAACTTCTGGGTCTTTGCCAACTTCCTACTTAGTCCCCAAACAGGTACTCCTCTAATAACCATCCTTTACCTTGTAAAGGTAAAGGTAACCTTGTAAAAGTAACCAACCATTACCCTTGTAGACTTGACCTTGATAGGAAACATCAGATATATTCAATGGAATATATTGGAATATATTCAATAGGATAGATGTCCATTTTAGAATTACTCTGGGTTGGACCTTAAGAGAGCCCAGGACTGGGATTAAAATGTGGCCTCTTTAACCCAAGGAACTTGGTGTTTTAGGGCATATTAAATGTTCAGTTTCTATATGGGGAGACTCCTTTTACTTTCATGAGACAGGAGCATATTATAGGAACAAAACCCCCTTTAGAGACTTCATTTTTCTCCAAGCACTCCAGGGTTTCAATAACATAAGAATTTATTCCATCCAAGGCACACATTTCTCGTGGGCTAAAGGGTCAGGAAAAGGAAATTGTTGATTAAATGGGACCGAGAAATACAATAACAACAAAGATGATGATGGTTATAATCTTGCTTTTGGAGTTTACACCCATAGCTCAGCAAACCATTATCCCTTCCTTAAAGGCAGTAGTTATCCTTATTATGTTCTTCAAGGACATTATTTTTGTGTGGTCATAAGGCATACAAAGTAAGCTACGTGTAAATTAGGTTGGTTCTTGTTATATAGCTTATGCTATCCCCCCAAATGGCTATTTATGATAAGCTTCCAGGAGAGAAAATTAGAAACCTGTAGATTCTTATGACCTTTCCCCATAGAATAGAAACGCATGAGGAGACTATTGGTAAAGCAGAAACAGGCCTGAATGGGTCATGGAAAAACCTCTTAATCCAGGCTAAACTCACAGTGTTCTACTGTTGGTATTGTTCCCCTTGTTACTGGGGCAGCTATCTCCTGTGTTGGATGGTACACTGTAAGAGTACAGATGGTATTAGAAAAGGTACCTTTAGAGTTAGAAAAACCTATCTCCTGCCCGAGACAGATGGATAACCCCCCATCTAATCAATAGGATTCAAGATAACCTCCTTTTTCAGTCTGTGAAAATTAGCTGCCATCCCTAGAAGCTCAAAGCTACTTCCATTTATGCAAGTGATCTGACTTCCTTGCTGCAGTAAAACTTTTGGTGTCCTAAATAAAATGATGTAAGCTACAAGCTTGACTCCAATTTGTCTATCAAAAAAAAACTGAGAAAGAGAAACATGAAATCAAAGGATAAGGAGATTCCACAGAGGGGAGATCCAAGGAAATTCCTGGGATGATGTTGAAGGCAAATTCCAGCTTCACAGCTATGCAGTGGATTTAAAGAGCAGATCAGAAGGCTCTGGGTGATACTTCTGCAGAAATCTGAAATTGGTTGAATATTCAGTAGGTCTGAATACCTTGAGGAGAGCTTTAGATCACTGAGAAGGACATTAGGGATGAACTAATAATGCATTTTTAGAAAACTGAAACAAACAAGAAATAAGTCAGCTAAGAACTGCATAGTAAATGAATAGGCAGGAAAGAACAATAATCATAATTTTCTACATGGCTTAGTTTAAATATCATTTGCATAATCATTATAAGGTAAGCATTAAATACTAATCTTACCAAAACTGTGGTTTAACTATCCTGGGAGTTTGGGGAGATGGGAAGGGTATGCATGAAAGTGGCTTGGGAAGAAGTAGCAACAGAAGCATGTTATTTAGAGTCTTAGATGACTGTTCCCAAAGAATCAACTGTAACACATAAAAGTAGTCGAAGAAAGGAAGGTGGAGGACTGCCATTTGTTATAACAATCTTTAGAAATCTGACTCAGGCAGTGCAATGGTGGCTCAGTGGCAAAATTCTTGCCTGCCATGCCGGGGACCCGGGTTTGATTCCCAGAGTCTACCCATGCCAAAAAAAAGAAAAGAAAAGAATCTGACTCTATACTATGTGCATGTGTAACCGCAATACAAATCAATACTGGCTCTCAGTTGTAATGAAAAACAAGTTATTAGTAAACATGACCCTGTCATGGCTCAGGCAGCCTCCAAGCATGGACAATGATACTGTATAGATTTCAGATCTGTTTCTCCCTATCTGGGTTTTTCTTCACTGACTTTTTAGAAGAAAGTTAATGACAGGATGAATGACAATAGTGGTGATCCAGGAGAACAATAGAAAGCTATTCTTCATATATCATTTCGCTTGCTTTTTCATTTGAATAATGTTCATCTGAATAATGATCTCTGCTTAAAGAGTTTAGATATCATGTCCCAAGGAAAGACATCCTTGCCACCAGATGCCCACAGCATCTAGTACCTCTCCTTCACAGCACTTAGCACACTGCAGAGGAATTGCTTGAGCACAAACACTTGTTTTTTTCTGACCTTTCTACTCTTAATACTATGGCCCCTTATACCATGGAACCTCCATATTCTTAACATCTAGCAAAGCACTGGAACCCGGAAGGCATTCAGTAAACAGTTTTTGAATGAAAGAATAATGAAATGAAATAATCTGTCTAACCTTTGCTTATGATCTCAGCAACGGGGAGATGCATTTATCAATAGGTTAAAAATGGACATTGGGAGGGGCCAATGCTCTTGGAAAATAGAACTTTAATAAAAGCACACCTCTCACAAAATTAAAAAAAAGCACCAAAAACAAAAAAAGTACAAAAGAATACCTCTCAATGTGCAACAGAGTGGTTTGATTAGACTTAACCTTTAAAAAAGTAATCCTTAGATCTTTAAAAAAGCACAAATATTGATTTAATAATCATAATAATAATGGCTTCTAGTACTTTTCAGTTTACAGACCATACAGAAGATTAAAGAGGGCATTTACTCTTCAGAACAGTCCAGTGAATCTGGAACAAGTATAAATATTTAGTTTCAATTTAAAGAGAGGACACTAGATATCAGAGAGTTGTATTTACTTATTCAAGGTCACACGACATTAAGAGGTAGAACCACTTAAACCTAAGTCTTGTCATTGTTTTTGTTTCTGTTTTATTCTGATTGCACATCAAGAACATAGCACATAAAATAACTAATGTCTGAATTTGAGAAAAGGCTGGTGATGGTAGAGTGAAGAGTTTTAAAAAACCAACAACAGTATAGAAATAATGTTTTTGGCAATACTTTTGTTTCCAAACAAACCCGCCAGTCACATAACAATTGTGATAGTAAGAATATCTGCAGTTCTGCTTCCCCATTTTCTTCATGTTACTAACTACAGGCACAAGCAAACTGACAAAAACTAAAACCGTACCTGTTATAATTTTTCACTGACAATAATCAATAGGTATATAAAATCTTAATAATATTTAGATTGGAACTGTTGTTTTAAGAAATTTAAACTTGAAGAAATAATGGCACAAAGGAAAACTTACAATGGCAGAAGTTATTGGCAGAATTCATAGGGACCAAAAAACTGATCAATGAATCAATGTTTTGTTGTAAAAACTGTTACAATCTCAATGAAATAAACAATGCACAAAAATCTGGTGTATTTTAACAGCAACGTAAAGAGAGTTGACAAAGGAGTTGTTTGGTTTAACGTACTTAGCTCTGGATTGCAGTTTGTAGCTCCTCAGTGAAAAAAAACCAATGTTGGTGTATTTCTGAAGCAAATGTTTACATTAGTAATCATGGCCTCAAAATAAATAGCCTTAGGGCTAAATAGCAGGGTAGGTAGAAAAAAGAAGGGGGATTAAAACACATTTGTTTCATTGGGAGTGGAAATTAATATTGAACAGATAACATGTGCTAGAATCTGTACTACGTTCTCTTTCTCTCTCTCTCTCTCTCTCTCTGTCTCTGTGTCTCTCTCTCTCTCATCAATCCTTACCTTCTCACAACAACTCCCAAAGTTGGAAATAATACCAACTTTGGTTGAAGAAAAATGAGAGGCAAAGAGAGTGAAGTCTGGATTTGAAATTGGTCTGTAATGTGCACCAAGAAAGTATTTTATACAAGAAAGTATTTCTGGGTTAAGTGAGCTTTGCTTTCACATCTGAGGATGCAGCGGTTTATCCTTAGGATGCTGTGTCTTCAAGTTTTCACAGTTGGCCACTGAAGTGACTTCGGATGGGGGGGTGCTCCATGCACCCCCACAATTATGGTCTCCTATTGAAGAACTTCTTGCCTCTTACTAGCTCACTGCTTCCCCTTCTTAAAAGTGCTTAACAAGTTAATATTTACCTTTTCATGTCATTTGGATAAATAATATTTTGCAAACTAAATTGGTATTTGGTAGTATATTCTTAGGGCTCCAGAGTCTAAAGTCAAATGTGGCAGAATACTTCCGTCAAATTTCCTTGAAAGGTATTCATTTATTTTACGGCTACCAGTTGTAAAGAAAACAGCTATTTTTCTTGTGAGTGTGGGTTAGAGGCACTAACATTTTTCATAATGATAAGGTAATACTTGTTTACAGAGATGTTTGCAAATGCAAAACAGCATACAAATTCTAAATTATAGTAATATCAGTTTGTTACAATATAAGCATTCGGTAGATATGATTACAGAACTCAGCTAATTTGAGATTGTCGACCTAAGACAATTTTTATTCCTTAATCTATTCCATGGCTAGCTAAGGGTTTTAATTATTGGTAATGTCTAAGCTTTTAAGACCAAGTGATTCTAAAAACATGGGGAATATTTCCTGCTACTGCCCCCATCTAAGCAGAGAGACACTATTTAAACATTAGTTTGAGTTTTTTACAGTGGATCTTTATAGAAATATGTCTAGTACATCTTCTTGTCTCCCAGACACAGTATTCCCTTGTAGAGAAGGTAGGTGTGAATAAATAGCCAGTGAGCAGTCAAAACAGAGCAGAGCCACTGACTCTATTACCTAATCATGCTTGCATTTCAAGAACAGCTTTAAAGAGAGGAAGTACGGCATAGGGGCCAAGAGCATGGCTTTCAGAATCAGAGAGCTCTTGGGTTTAAAAAACAACTTTGCTACTTATCAGCCTTGGGCAAGTAGGAAAGTCTTGCTTAACTTAAGTATGATAAACTGAAGCTGATACCCGTCCCATGTGATTTATGGGAAGATAAAATGAGATAGTGACTAAAACTTATAGAGCATAGAATTTAGACACATAACTTCTAGCTATTATTATTAGCTCTCCATTCAAAGGGACTGTTCTAGTTGCTAGCTGCTGGAATTCAACACACCAGAGACGGATTGGCTTTTAATAAAAGGGGATTTATTTTGTTAGTTCTTCAGAGGAAAGGCAGCTAACTTTCATCTGAGGTTCTTTCTTATGTGGGAAGGCACAGGGCGATCTCTACTGGCCTTCTCTCTGGGCCTCTGGGTTCTAACAACTTTCCCTGGGGTGATTTCTTTCTGCATTGCCAAAGGCCTGGGCTGAACTGCGAGTGCTGAGATGAGATATGCTGAGCTGCTTGGGCTGTGCTAGGTTGAGCTCTCTCATTTAAGTACCAGCCAATTAAATCAAACATCATTCATTGCAGCATGCACGCCTCCTAGCCGACTGCAGATGTAATCAGCAACAGATGAGGTTCACCTACTGTTGGCTCATGTCCACAGCAACAGAACTAGGTGCCTTCACTTGGCCAAGTTGACAACTGGATGTAACTACCACAGGGACTATTATTAGCTCTCTAGTCTCAGTTAATTTCTAAATTATGGCATATATGTTTTTTGTTAGAAGTTATGAATCAGCTAAAAATGGTTCACTTCAACATTATATACCAGATAGACTGTAAACGCAAGTGTCAAAAAATAAATCTGGGCCCCAAAAGCAACAATAGTTGTTAGAGAGGGCCTGGCATAATAAAGGAATATGGGCCTCTAGCTTTTTAACTATATCATGGCAAGTGGAGAAATATAACAAAGAGTTGACTATAGATAAACTTTCCTTTCCAGTTTCTCATTTTCAAAAAAGCCATTACTGGCAAACCTGTTGGAACACAAAAATGTTTATAGCTGAGTTTTGATTGATAAGGTTCCGAATTTTAAAAACCAGTTCCTCTAAGATGTGCAATATATGTAAAGAAGATCTAAAGTCAAGCACCAAGCATCTCTCAATGGATTGAGAACACACTCAAAACTGTGAAGATATCTTAAAACGTTGAGTTTATTATATTAAGATAATGAGAAGCACATTGGAAAACCATCCCAGAACAATGGATATAATTTGTAATCAAATGTACAGATGGGTGGTATTGTGTCATGCTAGGAGAATCATAGAATAAAGACTAGGGTTGGTGTTTAATAGTTAACACAGGAAGTTTATTTTGCAGGAGACATGGCAGTTGGCTTGGAAGAGAAAATAGAAATGCTACTTTAGCTGGAGTCTAGAGGCAGAAATGAACGTGGCATATATATATATTTCAGGTGTTGGTGGGGCTGGAATGTGGACCATAGGGGAACCAGAATGATGAAGCAATGGCTTCTTATACTTATTCTATTGTATTTCTTAACACTTTATATTTAAAATAGGCTATCACGTATTAAAAACTAAACCAAGGCCAAAGACTTTAATTTCTAACAGTTATGAGGGAAGAAGTGGCAGCAAGAGAGCCAAAGTGAGTTGACTCAACTAGGGCTGAAGCAAAGCAGCCCAACACACGCCTTCCAGAGAAATCCCTCCTGTAGCCCCCTCCAAGACAAGAATATTATTCAAGCCAGAAACTCTCATTTTTAACATAAAAACTCAACTTCCAGTTTCCGGGTCATTTTCCTTCAGGGAAGAGGATATGACAGAAGAATAAAACTTTGACTTTTTTTTCTTCCTCTGAGGATCCTGACATTTTTTTACTCCTAACAAGAGAACATTTCAGTAAAATCATGTAATGTTACTAAAGCATTCAATACTGCCATATGCAGAGCTCTGATACAACCTAAGATGTACTAATGAGTGTTCCGCTTTCATGATTTAAAGCATAATGAAAGAACTAGAAAGTATAATAAGTTGTACAAAATAACTCTGGAGATAAATGAGTCCCTGCTATGTATAATCTATACTGGCTTCAGAAAAATAAAGAAGCTTCATTAATGACCTTGCCCAAAGGAGAGAAAACTGCCTCTTGTTCAAGGTAACAATTGAGGAATGGGGGACTTACCACCTACAAATCACCACCCAGGTCAGCGCTGCCAGACCGCTGATGAGTATGGCACCCAGAAGGATAGAGATTAGTGATGCTTTCGGGAGTCTTCCAGAGTCTAGGGCACAGAATAGAAGCCACAGTTAGAGAGGAGGACAGTCAGTGTCAGTCCTGCCTGCCTGCATCCCACGCCCTTACCGTGAGATGTCCTTCCTATCATAGCCAATGTGATAGGCTGGAGGAACTTCCATCAAATGAGGACACAGCCATCTAGACAGATAAATTTAACTCTAAGTGTACAGGGAGTGCATGCCAAGACCAGAGTTAGAAGTTCTAATATTGAAAGATGCTTGCTCTTTCCCCGTGACAAGCTTCACTTGGACTGAGTTTGATCATCATTAGCATCGCTAGCTGAGTACACATCACCTACTGTGTGTGAGGAAAGGACAATTCTCTTTCTGCCCAAACCAGTAACTCGAATGACTACCTTTCATGTGAGCACCATTGAAGAGGTCACTGAAACTGTCGAAAGGAATTATATGGGGGACAGAATGGTAGAGATACAAAGCAGATTGGTTAATGGGCAAAATGGTGCGAAGGATGCATTATAATGCTATGAAATTATCCTGTTGGTTGCATTTTGCTTGTCATCAAAGCAATCTGAAAGTTAAACATTAGTTGAGAAGGCACAGCCTGAATCCTTGCAGTAGTTAGAGTCTCCTGGGGGAAACCATAGAGATAATAGGCAACAGCGTTTGCAGCTACAGGCTAAATTATTATTGGCCCATTAGAGAAAGAAATTAAGCAGAGTTTACAGAAAAACGAGACTGAACAGGAAGGAGTGGCTGGACCAGAGTCAGGCAGAGGGAAGAGGCTGCTTCAGGGCAGCTGCTTGCTGGGATCTGTGGTTTCTTGTACTGTCACTGAACAAAGGTGGTGGATTCTTTTGCCCGATGTGCTCAAATGACCAATTCCTGAGATACCAGGGTTTCCAAGAGAGAAAAGTTCATTGCTAAGCACAAAGCAGGAGATCAAATCTGTCTCTCTTAACTGTGGTAATCCTGATAGTTTTATAGTATCAGAATATGGGTAGGTTTTAGGATACTGAGCACAGTGGCCCCAGATGATGTAATTAGAGGTTATCTAATGACTGTGTGTACAGATTGCTTACATGTTTAGCCACAAAATGTATGTAAGAAAATGGTAGCCTTAATATGATGATGTGCATGATTTTTAGTATTATAATGAGGTACAGGCGGTTTATGGGTTAAGGTCTAAGCTACTGCGCATGTCAGGCGGGCCCATTTTGGTTAGATCCAGCTTCAGTTATCAAGATAATTTTGGACTTGGGGTAGGTTAGTTCTGGGCTAAGATCTAAAGATCAGGCCTATAAATATGTTCACTTAGCAGTCCCTGAGTGTAGGTGGGCAGAGACGGGGGAAGCCAAGAGTGGGTGCTCACTGCACAAGTTAGCCAAGCACACCTGCGCTCATCCCCTTCCCCTAGGTTGGAAAACTCTTCATTAATAAACATTAGGGGCTGTTTTTAGTGATCACAAGACTCCGAAGTCGAGAAACTGGGTAAATGGGTGCAAGTGAAAGTCGATCACAAAGGTTTTTACAATCAGTAGGGCACAAGATAAAGACTAGACAATCATTATCAAAGATCAAGGCAGCTGGATTACAGTTCAAAGATTTCAGGTATTTCCCTCTTTATACTCTAATCTACCAGAAAGTAAAAAGAAATATCTATATGATGATGAATATATGATTCAGTAACCATAGTCATGTCTTAAATCCTAACTTCTTAGTTACAGTACTGTGACCTCTCCCACACCAGACCTGAGTTTTCTCTGTTGTAAAAAGAGCAGGGTTTGAGTAGATTATTTTTACTGCTCCCTTTAAGCTCTAGATTTAAGTTTCTGGGATTCAGGTAAATAGATGGCAATCTGGGACTCATGTGGTTTTGAATTCAACTTTAGAATTAACTTCTAGCTTTTCTATTTAGGGACTAATTCCTTGTACATTTTTGAAAAATAGTGCTCATTTGAGGTTAATTGTGAGCATTAATGGCCAAGTCAAAATACAATATATAATAAACATCAATTTTCAATTAAAAATACTATAAAAATAATTTTAGTAAACACCACCATAAAACCTTGAGGGCACTGTGTACAAGGATCATTACATGAAGTTTGAGAAAACAGTAATGGTGATTTGAGGGGGAATGTTACCATAAGAGGCAGAAGGAACAGTTGAGAGGAAAATGAGATGTGTGTGGTCTGACATTTGAATTGTTTTAGCTCTCTAGTTCTCATATTGAATTTTCAAAAAAGATAATTAACATGCTTCATGAATATACCCAAAGCAATCTGTTATCTTTACTGAGCTAGCTTCTACTATTTGCAGCCTATAAACATGCTTCTTTAGCTGTCCCTGAGTATAGGTGGGTGGAGACAGGGGGAAGCCAAGAGTGGGTGCTCACTGCACAAGTTAGCTAAGCACACCTGCACTCATCCCCTTCCCCTAGGCTGGAATGATTGGATCCTCCAATCTAATTCTTACCATCTTCCTGATGCCTACCCTAACTCCCAGTGCCCACTCCCTCCTCTAACTCCTAAGTGTCATTGCCCAGCCCACACTCGGCACACAGGACTCTTCAGGCTGTCCCTGAACTCCTACAATCATTCCTTCTATTACTGTTTGTGGGTTCCAATTCCTCCACCCTTCCCTCAAAGTTTGATGTTCAATGGCATTTCCCTCCCAAACCATGCCTTGTTCTCCAACACTCTTTGTGCTTGATCTCTTAGGGTTATAACAACTACCTATAAGGTGGTGACATTCAAATATTTGTTTCTTACCACAGCTACTAATCCAGGCTTCAGATTTCCACGTCCAGCTGCCTGCTGGCTGGCTCCAACTAACTCAGACTATTCAAACGAACCTCCTAGCTCCTTTTCCTTATATGATTTCT
This sequence comes from Tamandua tetradactyla, assembly GCF_023851605.1. Lineage (NCBI taxonomy): Eukaryota > Metazoa > Chordata > Mammalia > Pilosa > Myrmecophagidae > Tamandua > Tamandua tetradactyla. The sequence goes on along the minus strand of NC_135329.1, from coordinate 45,477,925 downwards.
CTTTGAGGGAATGACACTACCTTCAGAATCACTCTAGAATATTGAAAGTCACCTCTGACCCAACCTACTCTTTCACTTATGTCACTGCTCCGCCGTCATGCTCTAAGCTCTAGCCACATTGAACTTCCATTTTTAATATCAAACTCTCTTTTAGCTCTAAATCATTGCATCTGATATTCCATCTGTCTGAAGACTCTCCACCACCTCCTCTGTCTCCTTTCTGCCTAGATAACTCCTACACACCCTTCTAGATTCAGCTTGCAAGTCACCTACATACAAAGACTTTCCTTCTCCCAAGACTGGATTAAGTGTCATTTGCATATACTTATGGCATCACCTTATCATTTTTCATGCTGGGTTTTATTTGAAAGTGTGTCTTATAAGTATAAAATATACTTATAAGTATAGACTTTAACCCTGTCAAGGTATCATGTCTTTATTGTTTGTAATGACATTCCAGAGACTAGCACAATTATTGACACTCAGTAAATATTTATTGAAAAAAATGAATGAATGAATAAATCTTAATCTTATATCCTACATATTTCTCAAACTATTCTCTACTTTTCGCTGTATACACCCTCATGATTTTTCTTCCTGGGCCACTTTAACACTTATCTCACTGGTCTTCACACTCTAGAGTTTTCCTTCATTCCACCTTTCTCACAGCCACTGAATAATCAATTTATAACACAAATATGACCACATCATACTCTTTTTTAAAAACTGTAGAGGACAATAGCTGTTTATGGGCCATCCATCATTCATTATTCCTGTTTTCAGAAAGAGGCTGGCTTTATGTTTTGAGATCAACCTTTTCCCCTCTTATTTTTTCCAGTGCTAGCAATGTCCTTTCCCTCTTTGCACCAACTTAATTCCCACACCATCTTTGTGTTTCAGCTGGTGCCTCATCTCAGGAAATGTCAGAGCACCCCTCTGGCATGCACTCCTCATTCTATTATTTCCTCTTTATATGTTTTGTTCTGTTTATGTGCACTAGGCAGTATGTGTGTGAGTGTCCTTGTTTGAGTCACCCATCTTTCTCCACAGTCCAGCACAGGGCCAAGTTCAGAGTAAGCATGCAGTAGTGGATGTTAAATAAATGAATGAATACGTCTTGACCACCCATGTGATATCTTGTGGTGGTTGTCTTTTTCTTCTGCCTTTTACCTTTCTGGTTTGACTGCCTTATCCTACATTTAGCTTCTGATCCTTTATAGGCAGCAGCCAGGGTTCATGGTTCTGTTAAATGGTCAACACTTAATTTATAACTGATATCTAATAAATATAAGGTCTCTTTGACAATCACCCCTCCCATTCTCCTCCCCTTTAATCAAGAGCAAAAGGGAGACCCACCCAGCAACACAACAGTATGTGCAACACTGATTTGAGAATAGATAGGGCAGAAAAAAGAAAGACGGGCACACACTACTCAATTTTCACTTTGCCTCAAAAATATTCCTGTTTGCCTGAGACAGTATTGGTTATGATAACAGACACTTAACACCAACTGTCTTCTGGGCAGGGCACCCTTCTAATTGCTTTACATGTTAACCTGCTTCCTCCACCTACCAGCCCTGTGAGGTAGGAGATTTTACTGTCTCTGTTTAGAAATGAAGAGATGGAGATGCTGAGAGGTTAAATAAATTGCTCGAGGCCACCAACTAGTAATTGGTGATGCTGAGATTTCACCCAGGCAGATTTGGCTTCAAAATCCATGATGGTGCTCTTGACCTCCATGCTATGCCGCCTCCGGCTCATTAAGAGAGAGAACGCAGGTTTTATGAACATGCATTAGAGCGTAGTTAATATCAGTGGGCATTTGTCCAAATTTCATGAGCACTATTACTGAGAGGATTGCAATCCCTGTAAGGAGCTGAAGCATTCCAATAATTATATATCACTCAGTTGTACCAGCTCCATATTCCAATCATTTCCAAATTTCAGCTGCTCATTTTTAAAAGAATGATAAACATGTTATTTTAGGACTAACTCAAACTGTACTCTTGCTGTGTTTTTCAAATTCGTTAGAAAATGTATTGGGAGCCCCTGTGGAGCTTAATAAAAAGTTATAACAACAACAGCGAGAAGCATCACATCAAATCCAGAGCAGCAGCCCAAGTAAAGAATGCCAAATAGTGATCATGCCATGGCATACATTAAGAATTTTTTTTTTTTATATTTTATTTTCTTAATTGAGGAGTAGCTTCATAAACCAGTTCATTCAGTTGATAATTGTTGAATGCCCATCAGGAGGTGGGCACTGTGCTAAGAGTCACGGAGTCAAGGACAGATACAATTGACGTGGTCCCTGCCCTCAGTCACCTTACATTCTCATGGGAAAGGCATATTGCTGGTTTGAAAGTGTTGTGTACCCCAGAAAAGCCATGTCCTTTAATCCTGATTCAACAGTGTAGGGTAAAAACCTTTAATTCGATTGTTTCCATGGAAACTGACCCACTCAATTGTGGATGTGAACTTTTGGTTAGATTACTTACAGGGTGATGTGACACATCCAATTGTTGGTGCGACCTTTTGACTAGATGGAGATATGACTCCATTCATTCAAGGTGGATCTTGAGTAGTTTACTAGAACCCTTTAAAGGGGGAAACGTTTTGGAGAAAACGCAGTTGCTTCAGAGTTGACAGTGACACAGACATTTGGAGATGTTTGGAGTGCCGACAGAGAGCAGACACCTAGACACAGACGTTTGGAGATGTAGAGCCCAGCAGATGTTGCCATGTGTCTTCCCATGAGATGCTGAGAAATCCAGAACCCAGAGTTGTGTCTTGGAGGAGCTAAGTGAAGGCCCACAGATGCTTAGAGAGGAAACCAATGCTATCAGAAGCTGGAAACAATGGAACCAGGGACAAGGACCAGCAGATGTCAGCAACATGCCTTCCCATATGATATACATCAGTCTTTCTTGAGTCAAGGTATCTTTCTCTAGATGCCTTAGTTTGCATATTTTTATGGCCTTAGAAGTATAAACTTATAACTTAATAAATTCCCTTTTTGAAAAGCTGTTCCATTTCTGGTATACTGCATTCTGGAAGTATTTCACAAACCAAAGCAGAAAGTAAACATGATTTCAGGTACAAAGAGAGCATTATGTAGGAGAACAGACCAACAGCTTTGAGAGGCTGTCCTATTCTGGAGAGTGGAGAGGACAGGTCTTCTTGAGACTTAAAAGAAAAGCTGGCTGGACTTAGGGAAAGCATTTTTTTGAAAGAAAAGAAACCAGATATTTGCAAGCACTGAGAGGACAGAGAGTATAAGAATTTTAAAGAGCTATGGTGAGAATAATATAGCTAAAACATGGTCAGAGGTGAGCGACTGGGTGTGAGACTGGAATCATAATTGGCCTGGTCTGCCATTAAGGAAACTTGCACTTCATCACTAGGGCAAATGAATTGTCTTCTCTAAATCAGTTTCCTCACCCATACAGTGCAGATAATAATAGCTCTCTCCCAAATTATTGTGAAGAATGAATGAGACAATGTAGGTAAAGCATTTGTACCTGCCCTACTAGCCACTCAGATACTGGTGGCTGGTAATGTCTTCTTTCCTCAGAATCCACCCAGGCTTCGTACATCTTAGAAAGTCAGTAAATATTGATGGAATTATTGCTCGGAAGAGGTCACACTTTCAACCATTAGCAATGAACATTTAATTTCAGTTCATAGCTTAGTAAGGATTATCAAGAATGGGAGGTGGACTGAGGTATGGGGAAGAAGAGAAAGATTCTGATATGGAAATATGAATGCACCAAGCAAAAACTTCGTGCTCTCCCCATGTCATGTCGTCAAGGACTGGTATTGATCTTTCAGCCACTCTCCTTTTTCTAGTCTCTGTGGAGAGGAGTCCTGAATTTCACTCTGAAGGCTGATTGAGCATAGCAAGATTTTTTATCAGCAAATGAGGGTATACTATCTAGCAATGACAGAGCTGGGGTGTTTAAGAGACCTCACTCAGCCCTGCCTGTCTGCACTGTCATTATTATTTACTGATTTTAGAGTACCAAGAATGTACTGATTGATGCTTGTGGGGGAATAGTATGATCTTTCAACAGGAAAATGTGTGTCTGAAACAAACCACAATTAGTCTCCTGCCCTGGAGTGCGTAATAATAGCTACCAAATCCTAGGTGAGTATGGAAATTCCTGTAGGGGAAGTGATGTATTTACAAGAATATAGATATTGGAGGGGGACAGACCTGAGATTGAATCCTAAATTTGTCAGTTAATTAGCAGTGTGGCCTTAGAGAAGTCATTCAACCCTTCAGACTCTCAGATCCGTCATATGAAAAGTGATGATAAAAACACCTGCATGAAGACCTAAAATAAGGATGCAGAATGATGTTTGTAGATACCTGGCCACTGTCATTGTCAATAGACGACCACTATGATTAGCATAAACATCATACTCTTGACTAGGAGATATTCATCTTGTATCCAGAATTGCCATAATTTGCAAATGAAGTTGCGAAAATAGGAGGAAAGCCTATGAGGAGGGAGAAGGAAGGAGAGTGACACGGCTTTGGCTGACAGATCCATCTTAGTGATCAGTGGATGGTTGAGGCTCCCAAAACTTTACATCTAAAGTTTCATTTTTTCAAATTAGGTCATGAAAGTAAAATATAATCAGCCTATGATTTTATTAGGCCATTTCCCTTTCAGGAACTTTATATAAACAACGAAATAAATGATACAAGCATGATTCTATATTCAGACTCGTTCTCGGGCAAGTAGCTGACGGCATGCTGAAATAAAAGATTCATTAAAGTGAATCACTTAATTAATTGTTGAAAATAAAGCAAGAGCTACAATTTTCAATAATCTCCAAACCAAAAGCCAGTTTTTTTCTCTGTCTAAAATCTCCTATTTAAAAAACAACTACATTTGAAGTTAATTATAATAGAAACTAAGCAGAGTCGGTCAATTTTTACAGTTCTTTGTACCTCTTAGGAACTGGAGGAGAGAAAATATGTCAGCCCTTGGCCTCCCAGCCCATTCCAAACCCCTGCATGTTTGCTGTTACATAATGCTGGGCAGGCTGCCTCACTTATCTGAGCTACAGTTTTCTCAAATACAAAATGAGACTAGCAATGAGAAACTAGCAAAATGAGACCTCCTAGAGCTGCAGTGATGGATAAGGATCGTGTAAAGCACCTAGTCCTGCTTAACACATATCTTTAAAGGAAGAGTCGGACTTAGAGATGTGGAAGAGAAGGGATCCAAAATGAGGGGAATATCATGTTCTAATTTGCTAGCTGCCGGAATGCAACACACCAGAGATGGATTGGCTTTTAATAAAGGGGATTTATTTCATTAGTTCTTCAGAGGAAAGGCAGCTAACTTTCATCTGAGGTTCTTTCTTACATGGGAAGGCACAGGACAATCTCTGCTGGCCTTCTCTCCAGGCCTTTGGGTTCCAACAACTTTCCCTGGGGTGATTCCTTCCTGCATCTCCAAAGGCCTGGGCTGAGCTGCGAGTGCTGAGATGAGGTATGCTGAGCTGCTTGAGCTGTTTGCTACGTTGTGCTCTCTCATTTAAGCACCAGTCAATTAAGTCAAACATCATTCACTGCAGCAGGCACACCTCCTAGCTGACTGCAGATGTAAATCAGCAACAGATGAGGTTCATGTACCACTGGCTCAGGTCCACAGCAACAGAACCAGGTGCCTTCACCTGGCCAAGTTGACAACTGAATCAAACTACCACATATCATAAGAAAAGACGTGGCAGTGGAAGAATATGTGTCAATCCCAGAAGCAAGTTTGGCTCTAGGGTTTATAGATGCAATCTTTGAAATGTGAAATTGGAAAGGATTATGCTGATAATGATTCTTAGGGAAAAAATTAAAACAAGACACTGGAGACAAAATGTTGAAAATTAGTATATGCACTTTGTACTCTCAGATTTGGGCTTTCAAAAAGAAGTTTTATTCTAAAGACTGGAAATGATCTCATGAACCACAGTGCCGTTTACAACACTATTAATAAAAACAAGGAACTAACTTACTAAGAGCCAGTATTCCCAGGAAATTTTTGTATACCATCTTTATTTCCCTTTAACTTAACTTGAGAATGATCCGAGTCAAAACTGTCTTTAGTATGTGTTCCAATTTGCAAACTGCCAGAATACGATATACCAGAATGAATGGCTTTTAAAAAGGGGAATGTAATAAGTTCCAAGTTTGCAGTTCTAAGGCTATAAAAACATCCAAACTAAGGCATCCAGAAAAAACACCTTAATTCAATGAAGGACAATGGGTCAGGAACACCTCTGTCAGCTGGGTAGTCCTGTGGCTGGCATCTGCTGGTCCCTTGCTCTTGGGCTCTGTTGCTTTCAGCCTCTGTTCCTGTGGGGGTTCCTTACTTTGCATCTCTAGGGCTGGCCTTCATCTCTTGGCTTCCCTTAGCTTTCTCCAGATTCTGGCTTGCTTAACATCTCATGGTGATGTCTGCTGGACTCCAAGCATCTCCAAACATCTGTGTCTCTGTTCTCCAAGTTTCAGCATTTGTATCAACTCTGCTCTGAAATTTCTGTTGGCTCTGTCATTTCTGAGACTTCTGCCATTTCTGACTCTCTCCAAAATGTTTCCTCTTTTAAAGGATTCTGGTAAACTAAGCAAAACTCACCTGGTATGGGTATAGTCACATCTCCATCTAATCAAAAGGTCACATCTCTGTGGAGATAATCAAATCAAAAGTTTGCAACCTGTAGTACTGAATCAGGATTAAAAGAAATGGCTGTGACCACAAGATTGGATTAGGATTAAAGCATGGCTTTTCTTGGGTACATAATAAATTCAAACTGGTATAGTTATGCATCTAGTTTATGGTTTTAGAGCAAAATGCACTCAGTTGTTCTTTAACAACAAGAAAAATTTGACAACTAAGGGCTCATAATTATTATTCTGAATCCAAAGGAGCCTAATTCTTCCATTATTACCATTTGTCTTACAAAATTAACTCCATAAGTTTAAATCATAGACACAAATAGCTTGTCATGACAATAGAATGAAAGTGAAAGATGGAGCATAATAACTTATTAAGAGATATTCATCATTTATCTCTCTTGAAACCAACAAGCATATCTGACTTCCTCCCACTGACTCTCCTAGGTTACAAGCAATAATATGAAAAGTTGGAATTTTAAAAGGACACAAATAAGAGTCACTTCATTTCACGTCATCATTGCTTAATGTCTACTGAGAATGTATATTACGTATTTTGGGAATGCATTTTTTATGATGCGTTATTTCTCTAGGATCAGTGTTCAACATTTAGAGAAAACTTCTAAGGATGGGTCCTGAGCAAAACACTGGGGAGAGGGAGCAAAAAAGGTAATGCCGTTTAGTCTAATAACAGCAATAGAAGTTTTGGTGGGGCTCTTTAGAGCCACGTTGTAAGGTGAAAAGATGGTACAGAAATATGAAAACACAAACATTTCTGGAGCAAATGTAGATGTAAATGTCCTATTTGGCTCACCTTGGGAGGTTTTGGAATGAGCTTTGTTGGGTTTAGAATGATAAGTGCAGAAGAAGTCCTGAATTCCATTCTACAAATGTCTGTGGCATTGCCAACTGCCTAGCTTGCCAGTTTGCATTTGAATGGCTATTTTAGACTGAAAATAGATGACTGCAAGGACTGCAGTTTTCTATAGTTCTCTATTACCAGGAGTAGTCTTGTTTCAAATACTGAACGGACAAATTTTCAAGTAGTGGTAAAACTGTGATTAAGAATAGCAGCTGATAAAACAACAGACGTGAGAAAAGAGAAAACACTTGTGGAGAGGAGACTGAGAAAAAGTTTGTGACATAGGAAATGGGGCTCAGCTCAAGGCCAAGAGTGGCATTGGGGAAGGAGATCATTAAAATAGAAGCAGCATGGAAAACTGGACAATTTGTGGAGGCCAGGGAAGGAGCAGACACAGAATGAAAGGTAAGGAAGAGAGATTAACAAGAACCATCCTATAGCACTGGAAAAAGAAGTGATGTGTTTGTTCAGGGCAGTCTGGTTCTTTGCAGCAGCCACGCACTTCTGAAGCACTTCCTGGGCATTCTGTGGAATGCAGGTATGCTGGTATCTAGACACAGGGAGTAGGGGCTAGGTGTTAGATGATTTGGGTTTTAGGCCTTGTCCCCTTTTACTAGATATGTGATCTTGGGCAAGTTTCTCTGAAACTTTCTTTACAAAAAGGCAAGTAAACTTTCCTTATTTTTTTTTTTAACTTTTTATTGCAGTAGCAAATAAACAGAACAATATTTCCCACTACATCCAAATTCAAGTGTATAATTCAGTGGTCTTATATTCAAAATCTTGAGCTCTCACCACTGATATCCATTACTCAAAGAAGTGAACTTCATAGAAACTTCCCCTACTTTTGTCTCAGGACTGCTGTAGGACATAATAATCCAGAAGTCGCATGAACTGCATTATTGTTTTGAATCTTCCTGTTATTATAATAATTCTTTAAAGACTTTGAAAATTTCCCCTTTCTATTTCACAGAAATTGTGCGGGTTACAGGAAACAACCTACAGGGAAATGCTTGGAAAGGCACTAAAACCATATATTATTTTTAATGTAATGCATTTATTTTTTGCTTTGCTTATAGCTAAATAATGTTTGAGACAGTTTGCACCAAAAAATAATCCATTAAAATCAGGGACAAATATAACAGCCAATTAACATACAAGGATCCATGAAAGAAGGGAAAATTTACTAGTAAACTTAGACTAAATAAAATTTATTATTGCCATAATTTGTATTGTTTGACTATAAAGACATGTTGGACAAAAGTAACTTTTATAAGATCTGATAAACATCGCTGGTCCAACACTATGGATTTGCTCTAGAATAAAATGACTGTAATACTTTACTCTTGACTCCAAATAAACAGAAAACCAGATTTCTGTGTCCATATCCACACATGTCCCTCTATCTTTTGAATCAGTCATCATTTGCATGACTTTTTAATTATAAGTGTCTGCTGAGACACACAGAGCAATCCCAAAGCCTGGGTTCACACTTTCGCTTCCATTCCTCTTACTTTTATTTGATGAACACAGCTTGGAACTCTCTTGGTTGTCAGAATTTCATAGCTTGTTCTTGAAGTTGCTCATAATTTTGAGAGACAAGAGAATCATAAATCAGATAAAGGGAGAGGAGGTGTATATGACTGAGAAGTGTTGAGTGTGGGCTAAGAAATTACGGAACTGGAAATTGGGATGATAGGAGCCTTTAAATCTAGTTCCAGGATCATGGCTGACTTCAGATCATCTCAACTGGGACTCATTAAGGAAGAACTCGGGGATTGAAGCTCAACGTTGGATAAGCCCAGAAGGTATGGCAGAGGGAGATGATAGAGTGGTTCCTGTCAGGGGGCGAGTCAGATCAGATACTCTCGAAATGACAGCAGAGCACACATGGCCATCCAATTATCTCTAGTTCCTCAAGTCATGGAGAAATTGTTTAGAATGTGAATGTGTTTATTCAAAATGGAGAAAAATCCTTTTTGAGATTACTGTAATCCTCACAAATTTTATGTAGGATATTCCTTTTCTTGATTTCTAGGTACTTGGGCATTGGAATTAATACAAGGTGCCTTAGCATGGGAATTAGATTAGATGGAAAAGAGGAGAGTGGTTATATATTTATTTCAAACTCTTCCACTCTTCTCCAATCTCGAATTCTCCCTCCATCCCCTCATTTGCAGCAGATAACTCTGACTGCTACTCTTCAGTGCACATTGAAGCCAACAGAAGGGAACAACTTATCTTCTTAATTGCAATCATGCAAACTGGTCTAACATGTCTACTCGTACTGACTTCTGTGCCTACTGGTACAGTGAGAGATCTGGCCTTATGCCCAAAGTGAATCCTTTCTTCTGTGATTACACTTTCTCAGGAAAATTCATGGTTGTTAGTCCTTCTCTCTTTTAGATATTGAGCCACCCATACTCAACTGGGTCTATTTTTATGACTTTTAATCTTAAACCTACTTAGGTCTCTCCATTAAATATACTTACCAACCAAATCAGAACCTTTGTCCCAAGCTGAGTCAGGTTCCACATATTGCCTGACTCAGTGAATGGCTTCATTATTGATCTGATTACTCAAGGTGGCATCTTTGACATTACTCTGTCCTATATTCCTCAAATCCAATCCACCAACATTGCTTATCTGTTTCCAAATATTAATGAAAGTGTCCCTTTTTTATATATTACTACCTCCCTTGTCCCTGGTACCATACTCACTTGTCAGGTCTAATGCAATAGCCGCATTATTGTTCTCCTTGGTCTCTTATCTACAGCCAAGGTAATTGCTCTGAAATTCATGTGGGATCATGCCACTCCCCCACTATAATCAAACTCAATGCAACTTCTTAAGTAGGGCTAAAGGGTCATCTTGATTTTGCTCCTATTAACTTTCTTTCCAACTCATCTGGCAAATGCTTTCTATTTATCCACACTAACTTCTGTAACTTCCTCTTAGCCAACATGTTCCCTCTTGCTCCAGGGCCTTTGCACCTATTATACCCTTTGCCTGAAACACTCATTCCTACCCTTCCATGCAGCCCATCTTTCAGAGCTCAGCCCATACAGCCCTTCTTGAAGGAAACTCTTCCTCAACTTCTTATGTAGGTCAATTCTCCTTATTAAAGGCAGTTGAAGCCACACACTCTCCTTTGTAACACTGACCATAGATGGTCAATTTTACATTTGTTTCTTGAGTATTAATGCCTTGCTCCCCTACTAGACTCTAAATAACATGCAGACTGGACTATGTGAATTTTTACTCATCATTCCAACCCCACAACCTAGTTAGTGCCTGGTGCATAGCAAATGCTTAATATTTTTTGGTTGAATGGATGATGATTGTAGAAATACAGTAGACTGGTTGAGAGTGCAGATTCTGGAGCTAGAAACCTGTTTACAAATTCCAAAACTGCAACAGAGGAGCTGTGTGATGGGTAAGTATCTCCCAGTATTTTCTTCTGTAAAATAGGGATTAAAAATAGTATTTGCCACATCATAATAATTAATGGAGGAATTAAATTAGTTAGTTAAATGTTTTTAACAGTGCCTGTCAGATAGTGGGCACTCAATAAACTATAACAAAGATAATAGTATTTGAGACTGATGAGTACCCATGATCCAGAACAGAAAGCTGAGTGAGGTCAGAAGAAGTGAAGAAATGACTGTTTCATAGGTTGTCCAAGAAGGAGGAATGATGACTATGAATGCAAAGAAGCAATGCTATCAGGTAGGGGTGGAACAGCAAACAGACACTCAGATGCACATGGCAGCTGCACAAAGCCTATTTTGAAAGATTGGGAAATGAGATTGAAATGGAGGCCCACAAGAAAGAGCAATCATATATGAAATCTATTGAATGCTGAATATTTCAAAATCATTTTGTATTTTTCAGTATAGACTTAAGACTTAAGTATATACCTTGTGGACTTTATTTGGAAAATATTCTTCCACTTGATTTCCCACTAACCACTCCGCATTAGAGATTGCTTATGATTCTCAATGTTAATGTGACAGATAAAGACATCTTCTAGCTTTTTAGTCATTCCATAATTATGGGATGTCTTATGTACCATCTTGTCCCCTGCACCTTATCCCTCCTAGCTAGGGTGGTACATATAGTTGACTCCATTGAACACATTTGAAATAAAAAATGGAAAACTTAGCTTCTTGTATAAAAGGAAAGTGTGATCTCACCCACACAAGTTCTTTCATCTTCTCCTAAAATATAAGGGTCGGTGCAGAGGCACTGGAAGCTGCCTTTCGTGTTCTTGCATTTGGCAGAATGATGGCAGGGAGGGCCCAGAAGATTTTTGCATTCATTAATATCTGTACAAATAACAGTGAGAATATTACATGGTTTAAGGAAGGAACTGATTTTCCTACACACACACAAACACACACACACACGTATGTACACACACAGGCATCCAAAGTGCCAGTATTGGTGCAGCTCTCCTTTTACATATAGGCCAAGCTCCTCTTTTCCTATTTCTATAATTTCTCCACAAGGAAGAATATCACCTTCAATTTTGTGAGGTGTCTGTCCTCCCTGCTCTCTTGATGCAAAGCACTTGGATTGATCCAATTATTGGGTTCTTCTGCAGAGGTCCTTATTTCCAACTAGCCAGTTTCATGAACTGTGGACTCTGAAATTTGCATGTTGTTTCTCGGCACCATGCTTTTGTTCAACTAATGCTTTCTACAGGGAGCTTTCTTCCTTCCTTTTTGCTTGTTGAGCTCCTACAGTCTTTCAATAATTGCTTCAAACTATTGTCACTGTCTAACCAAGATGGCCTTTAAGTGCTTTTTCTGCTGGATTCCAATAGCACATAATCATTGTTTACATAATTTCTTTGGCAATTAATACTTTCCTGCTTTTGATTAGATTCAATGCAATTTGCTTCAATTCAATTCAGCTCAATTCAATCACTGATGAACAAAGCAGACACAGTCCTGGATCTCAGGGGACTCATCCTACTTTGGGCAAGTGTGTGGGAGAATGAAATCAGGAATTTACAACATGGCATGATGAGCATTGGGGAGGGGGCACCTCACTCAAACTTGGGTGGTCAGAAGAATTTTCCTGAAGGAAATTAAATACTGGCTGGGACTAGAAGAATGAATAGGGTTTTGTCAAGTAAATGAAAACCCCCAAGTAAATGAGGTGGGAGGTAAGGGTAGAGCTGGAATAGAATAAGCATGTTCCAGCAGAATAATTTTCCAACTGGATGGCAAAGAATCTGAGAGTAAGAACTCTATGCTTTTGTACTCTCCATTCTATCCCAATAAAAATGTATTATTTTTCTTGTATGTTTTCATTGTTGAGAGTCAGGCATTAGACCAGAGTCTGGGTCTCCACTTCTTTCACCATAAATGAAGACCAATATGTTACACCTCATGGCTTTTTTTGTGTGTGTATGTGTAAAATCTATAACCGATTACTTGATTTCCAAGGCTCCTGCTTCCAAATAACTTGCAATATAATTTTTTTAACATATAATAATATTTCCTTTCTGGCTAATTCCAGGAAGCAACCAGTAGAATATCCAAAGGAAAACTATTCTATATTATTAAGCATGTAATATATATAATACATATTGTTAACATATATTAAACATACAATATTAAATATGATAATAAATATTATATATAACATATATATGACCCTCTGTTCAGAGTGAATGAAAATTTGCTTTTGTTTTACTATGTGCCAGAGAGGTAGCTGCATTTTCTCACTGTTTAGACTCAAAGTAGTCTCTTGACCCAGGCACTGTCAACATGCTATAATATCAGGGGGAAACTGGGAGAGAAAAAAGAACTTGCCCAAGGTCACAGCTAAGTAGAAAAGCCTGGACTCATGCACAGGTAGGCAAGGGCTCTGGCACCAGACTTGACGTTCCTACCTACTGCGTTGAACTCACTTCCCCTGGGCAACAGTGAGGAAAGTTCAAAGTTGTGCAATGCTCCATGTCACTAAATATCAATTCAGGTTCATGTGCCCCACAGGGCCTGCTGCTGTTACAGGGCCTCTAGTTACTGTTGTCAATTCAAGTGCATGTGTGGGTGGGGTGGTAAAAAATTGACAGGTCAGAGATTTGATGTAAGGGAGACCTGGGCTTGACTCCAGCCTGCCAAGTCCTAACTCAGATTCAGAGCGAGATACTTTCCTCCCTGAGCCTGAGTTTTCTCATTTATAAAGTGGGTATAATTATGTAGATTGTGAAGAAATGCTATGAAAATTAAAGATAATGCATAAAGGAAAAACCAAGCAGAGTATCTAGAATACAATAAGCATTCAAAGTATTATAGCTTTTAATAGAGATATTCATGGTAATAACAATAATAGTCATTTTGAAAGGAAAGCTCATGGGATTAGAGTCATTAGTTGAGAACAGAAGTTTAATGAATTGGAGTTGTTGCTAATTGTCTTTTGTTATAAATGTTATTTTAAAATGTTATATTTGTAGCTAACCATGTCCAAGTCTTTCAACATATAATAGCTCTCTTAGATAAAACTGGGTCTGGAAACCACACCCATCTGCATTCCATGGCATAGAACTATGACGAGTTAGGTGATAAATATGACTGTATATGCAGCCTAACCTCGGAGAGAGGGAGCGAGAATATTCAATTAGGCTTGCTTTTGTCATGAGAGCATGAAAAATGTCATTGCCCATTAGTGCTTACAACTCCAATTTTCTCTTTCTTATCCAATGGAATGTGAAATATAAATCGACAAAGCAAAATGAAGATTCCCCTGTCACTGAAAACCAGCTCTGCCCGCTTGGCTCATTTTCTCATTTGCCTTCCAGGCAGTTTCCGACTCGTCTCCTTTCTACTTCTTGATCTCATTCCCTTTCCCTTGAGTTTAGACTTACGGTACATATAATCAATCTATCCTAATCAGAAGCAGAAGTCAAGGACCAGCATTTATTCTAGGTCTCCTTACCCTAGAATTAACAGCCTGAAGAATGTACAACAAACCTACACTGGTTTGGATAATGATGTTCCTTACAAAAGAGAAGTACAAATAGTGTTGGTCCCACAGTATCCAGGAATTTCTGTATCAATTTGCATAAAGACCTAAGCATGGCTTAACTGGCCAGATTGTTTTTCAAGGAAAGCAACAGATTGCATCCCCAAATCTCCGCAACTAGCTTACAAACATCTGAACAGATGTTTCCATTTCCTTAAGTAAATCTGTTCTGATTGCAAATCTTACTTTCCTTAATAGATGCAGAAACATTTATTTGTATTCATTTATTGCAGTATCTCTTGACAATAGCAAGTGCAAAAAGCCACAGACACATAGCTTTTTATCTATTTTGAATTCACAACTTTGAAACACTCAAATGAGACTTATTATAGTTCATTTGCTAGTTTTTTTTTTTCAGATTTTTATGTGGATGGATTTTAGTGGATAAGTAGGATTTGGATAGAGAAGAGAACAGAAAATCTCATTTGATTTGCTTTATTAAATATTCAATTAAGCCTATAGCTGATAAGCTGATTTCATTGAGGATCAGCTTGAGCACTTATGCTTGCATCAATTTACCATAGAAATAAAGAGTTCCTCCTCTGGTA
Organism: Tamandua tetradactyla; assembly: GCF_023851605.1. Taxonomy (NCBI): domain Eukaryota; kingdom Metazoa; phylum Chordata; class Mammalia; order Pilosa; family Myrmecophagidae; genus Tamandua; species Tamandua tetradactyla. The sequence continues at coordinate 45,462,795 of NC_135329.1, read as the reverse complement.
TATTTAAGAGTCTATTTTATTCTTGTAGTTCTTAATTCAGAAACTTCTAGTATAGGGCGTAGATATGGTGAAAATGTTTGTTTACATAAATGAATGCATTTACACCATAGTTTTTTCTCCATTGAGCCTTTTGCAATTTGTTTATTTTTAAGATATTATATTTTAGTATCTATAAAACACTGAGTTGTATAAATAAAAAGTTAACAACCTCTCCTTCCTCTTTCCCATCTCACTCAGCAGAGATAACTTACAGTAATGAACTCTTGTGCACTGCCATTACTTTCTTCATATTCATGAAAATATTTATAAATATGATACACGTAAATATATTTCACTGCATTTTTGTAACTTGCCTTTTTATTTAGTGATGTATATTATAGACAGTATTCCATGTCAATACAAACACTTCTGGGTTATCCAGCATGATAATAAATATTATGACTGTGTAATAATTTAGACTATTATTTCCTTGTAGGGGGATATTTAGCTTGTTTCAACTTTTTGACACTATAAATAATGTTGCAGCAAGCACCCTGATGCATATGGCTTTATGTATTGGCACTTTTCTATCTAGAAGCCAGATTTCCAAAGTTGGGATTGATTAACTTAAAAGGGCATATGATTTGTAAGAATGCCATATTAACTGTCCCCCCAACAAAGAAAAACAAGATTCACATTCCTTCCAACAAAATATGTGTGTGTATCTATTTCCCAACATACTCAATAGCTTTGGTTGTCATGATCCTTATAAATTATAATTAAAAATTGCATATTTTATTTAATTTTCCAGTTTTTTGATAAGTGGTAAGATTATGCTATTCATGTATTTATTTATTTTGGCCTTTTCATTTTCCTTGTTAATCACCTGCCTATATAAATAATATGTAACATATAAAATATACATTTGCATTGGTCTATTGACTATACTATCCCCTGTTTTAAAACTGATTCTCAACACAATAAAATACAGTCGATTATGTACTCAACCGTTTTGTACCTGTCCTTTCCTTGACACGCATTGTAAGGATGTTCAGAAACAAAAATGAAAACAAAGACAAAAAATGTGATTAAGTACAGACAGTATCTGGCAAAACTCATTGGTCACACAGTATGTAGCTAGAAGCATGGGGAGCACACTTAGTATGGCCTAGATCTCTTCTAACTTCAGGTTTCTCTGTGCAAGTACAAAGCCACTTTCTTTTTTCACAGATTTAATGAAAAGGAAAAAGTATTCAAGGGAACTGTTCCTAAAACCACCATGTTGTCAAAATATTGGGTTTGCGGAACAACCACGAACCTGTTCTGAACCTGTTCATTTATTTGTTCACTCATCTTGCCCCATCTAGCTCCCTGAAGGCATGTCTATATTCCATCGCACATATTAGACACTTAATAACTATTTGTTGAGGAAATGCATTCAATGTCTACTATATGAACAGTTCAGAAATGAACAAGTCACCTTCTTTAAGGAATTCACAATGCAGAACAGGAAGTAGATTTGCAAAGTAAATTGTTCCAATTTTTCAAGCACTTGCTATGCTAATCACAGTAACACAGTAGTTATGTGCTTTGTTCTATGTACTATGCATTTATTAACTAATTTAATTCACAATCAGTGAAATAAAGGTTATTCTTATCCTCATTTTAATTTGAAATGAGGCACATAGAAGCTAAGCCAATTTTTCCAAGGTCATATATGCAGTTCAGGATGGTGACCTGTTATAGATGTTACTGGATGGGGGCTCCAGTGAAGTCCTGGTTAAAGTACGACAGTGGTAGAGAAGTAGTGATCCAGCTTGTTTTGGAGAGGGGGGACTCTCAATGAGGCTTGTACCAAGTAGATAAGGAGTAGCAGCTTTCCAGACCCAGAGGATGCATGACAAATCAGGGTGCATTTCTTGGGGAGTGGCAGGAGAAGCATTTGGAGAGGTTAGGAGGGGATAGGAAGGGAAGAGTTTTTGGCATGAAGTAACCCAATCAGTCTTGGGTTTTTGCAACAATAGCATGGTGGAAGGATTTGGAGAAGAGCAAATGGAGATTGGGAGACAGATTACAGAGGCTAGTAGAATCGTTCGGGTCAAGAGGGTGAGATGACAAAATAGAAGGAGATATATGGTCAAGGTTAATCACCAGAGTTTTTCAAATTTTAATATGCACAGAATTTCTCCAAGATCTTGTTAAAATTCAGATTCTGACTTAGTAGCTTTGGGTTGTTCCTGAGATGCTGCATTTCTAATAAATTCTTGACAATGCTGCTGCTGCTGATCCATGGAACATATTTTGAGCACTTACTCTGTGCCAGGAATTGTGTTCACTTCTGTGGGACATACATAGGGATGGCTCAGATGCCATAGAATACTCAGTCTGGTTGTTTAAAAAGTGGTTAATATTGTTTTTTGTAGTGTATGCCAGGCATTGCGCCAGACAACCTATACATCATAACTTACTTTAGATAATGGTTAATTGTTGGTATGAAAAATTAGGGAAGAAAAAAAAGACTTTGTTGAGGGGTAGGTGGGTTTGAGGTAGGATGGGTTATGAAAAGAATTCTGATATAAAAAAATAATTTTGATGGCAATCCTAACACTGTCCAGAGGACGCAAAAAAGACATTCCAGATTTAGGAAATGGTATAAGCAATATCCTGGACGCTTGACAGTCAGAGCACATTTAGAGTATGACAGGTCAGTGCAGACAGAGTGGAGGATGCATGATATTTTCCTTTATGTGTATATTCTTAAGCTTTTATTAATCTTTTATTTGTACCTTAGATATCTTCGTGAATAGAGCATTTGGGGGATGAGCACATAGGACAAAGAACCAAAAAGAATATATAAAATATCTAGGTATTTAGGCAAAGAAGATATAAGATATACATAGGAAGTGATAGGTTTCTCGACCAGGAGGGAGGAGAAGGGACCAAAAGTTGATTAAAGGAGCTTTATTTTATTGCTATGCACAGATGGGCTGATACCTAATATTGCAATAGCAGTGAGCAGTGGGAGGGGTACAATTTTTATAGGATGGTTGGTGGGAAATAGGAAAAGGGAGGTGGTAGGTTTTCTTTGTCTAGCTTGGGGGTGGAAAATTGGCAGGTTTCCATTGGTTGGCTTAGAGGCGAGGTGGGGGTTGGGGGGGTGGGTGCTAGGTGGGAAGTTATGGCAGCTGTTGGGGCTGTAACTGCCAGAGGGCAGATGTTGGATAAGGGGAGTTATAGTAGGAATGCAGCTGCCAGAGTGGATGCAAGGACACTCATGCGATTGCTGTGTGGGCTCGAGCAGGTTTGGTTTTGCAAGAGGCTCTCTGGAAATGTGAGTGGGGGCAGTTTCCTGGAATGCTTACTGAGGGTTGGTTACTTCAAAGAGAAAGGGGTTCTGCCTAACTGTTAGTATATACCATGTAAAGGCTTATTGAACATAAAATATGCAAGGTACTAAACCCTAAAATAGACATCATATTTTTCTTGACAGTACTGCCAAGCTTGAAAACAAAGAATCATGGGTAAAGTGGGCATTTTAACTTTATCCAGCCAACAAGCCAAAAGAACATAAAAACTTCCAGATATGTACTACTTTTCCTCCTGAAAGATAAACTACAGAACCTAGTACTCAACAGAATAGCTGGGTCCCTGTAAGATGAGGTTTCTGGTAAGTGACTGATGGTGCCCTCGGAGAGGAACACCTTGCTCATGGTTCCCCATTGGCATTGTCTCTTACCTCTGGGGAGCTCCTTCTTGTTCCATGTCATCCATAACCAAACCTAAAATACATGTTGAGTACATTCTCCTTGGGCTCTCATAGCTTATTTCCTATCAATGCAAATCAGGGAGTCTGAAGATTGTCGTAGTACTTTAAACAAAGACTTTTCCATTCCAGGATAGTATTTTCTTTGGTAATAAATTCCTTCCTGTACCTAACAGGCTTCTAATATATTTATTTCCAATCAGTTCCATGTGTTATTAACTATTTTCAAAGTTATCTCTTAGACATCATCCTCAAGCCAACTTTATTTCTTTACCTCCTCATGCTCTCTTTCCCAATTTAAAGACCTGGAGTGTATCTGAGACAATTGACTTGGATGGGTAGCCCACACCCTTAAACTGATAGTTGCCAGAGGACTAAGTCTCAATGGATACTTGGGGCTCACAGCCTTGCTCAGTCTTATCTCTTACTACGTAGAGTCTAGAGAAAATTGCCTCTTGCAACCTTTCAAGGGTGAAACATTTTGGACCCCCCCCTTTTTATTTTAGTTTGAAAACCAGCCAAATTCTCACATGAGCTCATCTCTTTCTTCTAATATTTGCGAAATGCAGCTCATTAGAAAGCAGCACATGCTATGTTATATTGTTAATTCTAGTATCTCCCCAAATATATACATTCTTGAAAGGCAATTGGACTGCTTTTCAAATTACTGCAGGTGAGAGAGTTTGAACAAATGTTTTACAATTGCATGGAACAAGTATTTATGATTTTAGCTTCCAAAATTAATTTTCTTACAGCTCTCCACTCACCCACTGAGCCACTGTCACACATTTTAGATTTTGTTATGGGTGGATTTCTGAATTAGTTTGTTAATACTACTTGCTGTAAGAATACAAATCCCCAAAGGTTAGGAACTTAGTGTATAAAGGTTCGTTTCTGTTTAATAAAAAGGTCCATTGGAAATATCCCTGGTCTGCTGGCTTTTCTCCAGTAGTGATTCAAGGACACAGGCTTTTTCCATCTGGCAACTTTGCCGTCTTCAGTACATGATTTTCCCAGGTGTCATACCCTTTCCAAGCTATCAAAAGGGAAAAGCAAGCGGAAGGTGGCTTATAGGAGTTTCTTATCTGGTAGATTGGAAGGGGCGATTACCACTTCTGTTCTCATTTCATTGGCTGGAATGCAGCATATATCCATACCTAGATATAAGGAAGATTGGAAATATTGTCCAGTAGTGTAGGCTAACCACTCCAAGTGGGAGAAGGTCTTTGTCTGTGGATTCTTAGAGTGCAAAACATTTTTCTGATTCGTTTCATTTAAGAAATTCGCTTTATCTGTTCTTTATTATAAACCTCTATAAATTAACTTTGCTCCTTTCTCTTTTCATGTCTACCTTGCCTATCCATCATGTTTTGATGAGGACTGCCTTGATGCTTCAATCATGTTCATTGTTGAGAAAAATGTCAATTTGGGAACATGGTTCACTAATGAGAGAATAACTCATTTTCATGCCAAAACAGTTACTGGGAACATTAATTATGCTCAGAAGCACCTTTCAGTGAATGAATAGATATTCAATGACATTTATTATTAATTCTTACTTGAAAATGCAGATTTTTTTTGGCAATTAAGTTATTAATAAATACAGGCCTTGTTAAATGACTGACCTTTACAAATCGGTGGCTGGAAATCCCATCCTTTGTCTGTGCAAGTGATCTGTTCTTGTCCTTGAAGCTCATATCCGTGATGACAGGAATACACCAAGATGCGTTTTCCAGATTCACCACAGTCCACGAAGTCCCCATTATCCACTTTACCCGGGAAACCACACTTGTCATCTATACAACATTGAAATGTCAAAATATGGTAAAACTCATTCTTTTATTCCTTCCTTCCCTGCACTATAGAGTAGAACTGTATTCCATTCCTCCTTGGCTTCTCAAGAATATCATTTCAGTAAATTTCCCACTCAAGGGGTCCTTTCGTCTTCAAGAACAAATAAAGCACAATTTCTTCTCTCTTAATTAAATCTTTACCTCATTGCCGTCTATCTGCTATCCTATAATAAAACTTCCTGAAAGACTTGTCAGTATTTGTCTGATTCTTCTCTTGCTACTCTCTTAATTCAACTCCAAACAAGCTCTTACTTCCCACAGCCACAGAACTGCATTTTAACATCACCAATGGCTTCCACTTGCCAAATGCAATGGACAAGCCTCGGTCTTTACCTTTTACACAATCACTCCCTCTTTCTCAAAACACATTCTTCACTTAGCTTCCCTAAAAAACACAAACTCCTGCTTCTGAGTGACCTCACTTGTATCTCCTTCTCAGTTTCTTTACTTGTTCTTTATCTTTTTACCTTCAGAATTAGAAAGGGTGTATGCATTCAATTTTTGAACATCTTCTCTTTTCTATATGCAATCACCTCCTAGGTGATTAATCAATTTCTTGTCATTAAATACCACCTCTACAGGTCCATTTACAGTTAAATCCCAAATATATCTAGTTCAGACCACTTTGAATTCTACTCTTCTATACCCACCCGCCTTCTGTACATCTCCACTGAAACGCCTAATTGGCATCTCAAACATAATATGCCCAACAATAAAACTACCAATTTTCTGCTCCACACTTGCTTCATTCACAGCCATACCCATTTCAATAAACCGGGATCTATCTTTCTAGTTGCTTGAAGTCAGGAAATCAGGTTGACTCTATTGTCAAAATATATCCACTTCTCACTACTTCTGTTATCACGGAGGGTCCATGCCACCGTATCTCTTTGTCTTTTCCATGGAATAATGTGATAGCTTCTCAAATGTTCTCTCTGCTTTTGCATTTGCTTCCCAACCACTAGCATATACTCAGTAAATGGCCATGGGATCCTGTGAAAATATATATTGGATAACGTGTCTCCTCTGGGCAAATCATCCAACATTTTGAACGTCATCCAGTATAAAGACAAAATCCTCACAAGGGCCATGAGGGTTTATACAGTTTTTGACCTTGCTGTCTCTGATCTCATTTCCTCACTCACTCCACCCCGGCCTCTGTTAGCCTCCTCATGGTGCCTTCAGTGCCCCACGCGTGATTTTGCCTCCGGAGCTCTGTACTTGCTCTTCCCATGGAAAAGAACACTTGCCTCACCTTCTCAGTGGGGCTGGTCTTGCCTCGCTGGTTGAAAATGTAAAGCCTTTCACTCCAACTCAGCCTCTCTGTCCTTCTCTATAGTACATATGGTATGTACCATTATATGTATTACCTATTTATTTTGTTTATTGTCTGTCTTCTCTATCAAGAATGTAAGTACTAGGAAGGCACCTATGTGTATGTGTAGGGTATGTGAGCGCTTTTATTCCTACAGATGTATTCCCAGAACCAGGAGAGTGGTTCTTACATAGGTGCTACTAAATACATAATCCTTAATCCCTGTTTTGAGTCAGCTTTTGTAAAAGACAGAGTTGGTGCCATAAATAATAAAAGAGGATTAAGAGAAGTATTTCATTCCATGTGGAAATGAGATTCGTGAGATATAATTTGTATGATTTGATCTGTCGTATAAGTTCGTGCAGTATAAAAATTTAAGTCAGAAGATCTGGTTTTAAGCCTTGGCTCTGTCATTTAATAGAGAATAGAAGAATAATTTTGGTGAGTGCCATGTTAATATTGAAATCGCTGACTTGCTAAATTAAATTCTAAATGATCCTCAAGCTCTTGGTAAGGTTTATCCTTTCCTGTATAGCTCTTTCCTATATAGCCAAAGATTGCTCTCTTCACTTTCATAAAAAAATGCATCATCTACATTTTAGATGATACATTTTAATTTATTCTTTAATTTATAAATTCTCAACCGGGGTGATTTTGCATTTGGCAATTCTGGAGATATGACAGTACCTCTGAGGAGTGCTGCTGGAATTTTGTGGGTAGAGGTCAGAGGTGCTGTTAAATACCTTACAATGCACAGCACAGAACCCAACACTAAGAATTATTGAGTGTAAATTGTCAATATGCTGAGGTTGAGAAACCTAATCTAATCCCTCACTTAGCACTAACATAATAATACAACAGTATGCAATTGTTTCATTCATCAATTTTTTTTTTTTACATGGACAGGCACTGGGAATTGAATCATGTCTGCTGCATGGAAGGAGAGCATTCTACCACTGAACCACCTGTGTGCTCCCCCCAATGTCTTTTCAATAAGGAGGGACCATGCTGATTAATTTTTTTTTCAGAATTCCAAATTTCTTCCCCATTTGGGAGGAGGAATTCAGGAAACAGCACTTAACTGAATTGCAACCAGGTTAAATTAACACCCTTGAGAATATAAGTATACCATTCATGTTATTTTCTCAATCAGAGCTTATTAAAATCAGCCTTTTTGAGAAGTTATACTTTCTATAATTAAATTTACGTATCACAATATTATTTTAAAAGAAGCTTAAATTTACCTTGATGAAATATTTCCCTCCATACTTCCAAGTTCATCGCTGGAATGTTTTCACATGATTCAAAGTCCTGGGGAAATTTTCCAACTTGAAAGGCATCGACTGGTACTCTGATGAGACCAGTGTTGTCACAGATGATGCGGGATAAAGAGTGCTTTGCTAGTTCACGCCTTTGCGCTTCAGTAAACACGTGGTTGTTTTCCCACCAAAACCTTCATGGAATGGGAGAGCAGTATAAGAATGCTTAAGTAGAGAACTCCTTTTGGCCATTTTCTATTTAGTGCATAAAATAAATGCCATCCTGTCACATTGCTTCATTCCAAGTCTTCTCCAAACATGCTGCCTCTCTTCCTTTTTAGTCTTTAATCTCCAACCCAAGCAAAGATTTTTGTCTGCAGGTAGTTGATTTTGTCCCCAGCTCTGTCCCCTTTTCACATATATCTCCCACTTCATCTTTGAGCAATCCAATTTAATCTTAAGTTAAATACACAAACCAGAAATCTAATCACTTCAAGGAATCTTGGCACAAGGAGCTCAAGACTCAAACCAACTTGACTTCTGATCCTATCCCTGATGCTTCTTAGCTTTATCACTCTAGGAAACACTGTTTTATTATGTGGAAAAGACTTTCTCATAGAGTTTTTATTAGAATAAGAAAACATATAATATACATGTATATATTGTGTACATATAATACATTCGTACATGGCAGATCAATATATGTTATATATTGGTTAACTCAGCCACCTCCCCCTGACACCTATGATACTAGTGCTCAAATTAAAATTTAAGCAGGGAGTAAGATCCTACTTTATTATTTTCTTTTTTTTCTTTCTAAATTGTCTCCATACAGCCACTTTTATTAATGCTCTATATTTTATATATAGTACTCAGCCCTTTGCCTCAGCATCTGGGTCTGCTTCCACCCTTTCAAATTCAACAGAAATTGTTAGAGAACATCTAAATATAGAATGTAATTTTAGAGTAATCTTGACATCTGGAGGCACATGATGGTCACGTGATGCCTGCTTATTTATTCATGTAATATGAAAAAAATCAATAATAGCTAATTTTAAGTGCTCAGACTATCTATATACTCTGTATTTATTTAATTTTAATCACCAAAATTAAGTAATTTTAATTATTTAATTAAATAAATTTATTAAATAAATTATTAATTAAATTTATTTAGTGATAAATTATTTAATTAAATAATTTTCACAATTCTCTTATAGTTAAGGAAACTGTGGTGGAGAGAAATAACTTGCTTACCGTCGTAAATGTATTTGGTGATGGAGCCAATATTTGAACCCAAATTGGGCTTACTTTAAATAAAACCAATATAGAATACTATCTTTCATATAAAATACAGAAGTAACTGATTGCAAATACCTACCGGTCGCCTTCCCTCAAGGCTTTCATTTGTTTCCCAATGATACACGCAAAGAGGGGACCTGTTCGAGCCTTTGGAAGGAAGTTTTCGGCTAAACCACCCAGCCAGACATCAATATTATTAGGATGCTTGTATAAGTCCATCATTTTTTCAATGATACTTCTGTTGGCCATGGCAGTGCTCAGGTCAGCTCCAGTCTCCAGTTTTGGCAAGTCACAGAATTCTCTCCATGCATTGTAACCTACAAAAGGAAGAGGTGTATTAAGGTTTCCTTTCAAAGTGATCTGAATATTCATTGTTTACCTCATTAATTCTGTTAGACCACTGGAATTTATAATTGCAGCACTATGGAGTCCTGTCCATAATTTCCAGCAACAGAAAATCACTTAATTACCCGATGCCCTGTAGAGTTCAATATATTAGAATCTTCCAGCACAGACTTCAGGGGTCATATTGAAGAGTTTGCTCATAAATGAGCTTAGAGAAAGCAATAACGCTGAATCCAAGACAAACTTAAATGGATTCATAATATTAACAAACCTACACTAAATTCTAGTCTCTACAGAGCAACTGAGACAGGGTCCTTATCCTTTTCAGGGTTTACGTTTCATCATGACATTGAGAGGGCAGAGAGAAAACCAGCACCTTCTCCCCTCTTTCCCCCTTCCACATACATGCACATGGAAAGGGCCATAAATGGAGATCTTAATTTTCCTGACCATCTCTTTTATCATTGTCTCCCCCGTTGCTTTCAAGATGACCTCCAAACTTCTCAGGATGTCACATAAAGCCCTTGTGGTCAGAGCCCTGATTACCCTCCAGCTTCTTTCATTGTCCTTCCTATCTCCTGTTCTGTAATCTAAGCCTACCTACCACACAACTAGGCACTCTCCCACATTACCCGTCTCCTCCACGCTGGTTTTGCCCATGCTTTTGCTTTTGCCTGATACATTTTTCTCCTCTTCTCACTTCCTTCTCCAAGTACCTACTCCCTTGTTTCTACGTTAGTCCTGTCATCCTCACTTGGGTTCTAACCTCCTCCAGAAATCGTCCTCATCTCCAAGGTCAAGTGAAGCAAATTTTCTAAATTGTACCCCTCTTCACACTCTGTACAGAGTCTAACCAGAACATCATCAAAGAGCTTTATTATTTTTTCCTTGCATGTCATTTGTGCCATCTAGAGTTCTTTCACAGGGACTGTGTCTTGTTTATTCCCAGGGTCATATGTATATAGTAAGCACTCAACAAAAGTACTGTACAAATGCTTGCAGAGAGAAATATATTTATGACCAACCTGATTCTCTTCAGTGATGCCGAGAAAGAATGAGAATTGGGGACTTGTGCTGAGCCTCACGTTTAGATGAATAGAGCCAAAAGAAATGACCACATATCTTTCAATTAGTCTGGAAAGGGATTAGGAGATTACATCCACGGGAACAGTTAAGTGAAGGAGCGTGCTGAGTGAAAGGAGGGAAAGACTTCCAGGTCCAGGGGACAACTTGGAAGAAGGCAGAGTAGAAGAGCGAACAGACAAATGGAAGCAAGAACCCATTTGTGAGATTTAAAATCTGAGCTTTTAGAAAACCACTGCCAATTGTGACTGCATCTGTTTTTGAGAATGATTCAAGTTTATGAGGAACAAGCAAGTGCCGGTATTTTTAATGTATCATTCCCAGCCTGAGGGGTCACTGACCTCGGTTGGAGCACACAGCCTTGGCACTGCTGCCTCTGGTATATGCTTCTGAGAGCTGCTGTGACTCTCATCACACATCAGCTGCCGCTACTTGGGAAGAGAACTGCCTCTCTCTTAGGGTCTCCTCTCCCACCCTCACACCCTAGCACCTCCACTGCTCTTTCATCTTTATCACACGCCTGTGACACCATCTATTTTAGACCAGTCCATTCCAAACATACTTGGAAAAGTAAGGAAAAAATCCATCTAGTTGTTTTCCCATGATTCATAACAGATAAAATGGAAAAACTAAATTTGATTTATATAGAAAATATATTTCCATTGTCCAGCAGAGGGTTTAGGAAACATAGTAGTTATTTCACTAAATATTTACTGAAAGAATGTATTGATTTTCAGGATATTTAAACCTTAAAATATTGAGGGAACCAAAGTTCTAAACTTAGGGGAGAATGTTCTACAGTAATATAGACGATCTTCAAAGTATTTTCAGCAGTAAAGCATAATAAAAAAATCTTTCAGTACCTGTGAGAGATTAATGCATTAATTTTAACACAGAAAAAAAAATTAGAAAGATACTTTCCTTTTTGATTGCTTTGAGAGAAACTACATCCAGAAGGAAAATGTGAAATATCTGGGAATATGGTAAAGGGTAAACTATGCCAGAGCTCACGGGACCTCAAATCTAGGAATGTGAAAACATTGGTTTCAGAGGCCCCTGTTTATGTGAGATAGCAGAGGGGAAGGAATGGAAAAACAGCTTTGGATGAATATAAGTTGGCTATTTAATTAATCCCCTCAAGGTAAAACAAAAGAAGATTTCAAGGTACAGTGGAGGTCATTGTTCTATCATTATAATGAGTCTTTCTCTAAAGCTTATTATCTAACTTAGCCTCAGATCTAACTAATCTTTATTAAATGTTCATTATATACACGGCTTTTAGTTACAAATTTTTTTTCCTTGCCAAAAATGTGAATTTAGGGAAGCTGTCTGAACTCTCTATGCTTCAATCTCCTTATTGGTTAAAAAAAAAGTGATCATAATATAACCTTATGGGGTTGTTGGAGAAAGTAGAGCTCATATATGTAAAATGCTTACAACAGTGCTTGACACAAAGTAAGGACTCAATAAAATGCTAGCTCTTACTGTTTTTGTTAGTACTGTTACAGATGTTTGCGAACACCACCTTGAACACTTTTCATGCATTGTCTCTAACACTCAGGACAACTTTACAAAGCAGATACTATTGTCAGTATTTTTCAGGTGAGGATGTTGAAACTCATAAAAATAGGACTTCTCTTCTGGACCATGCACTGTCTCCCCCTTCCCAAAAAGGACTTCTCAGGCTCAAAGCCAAGTTTTCTGAATTAAAGAGCAGCACAGTTGTCATTATACCATATTCCCTCTTGTCTAAGTTCTTCTTTCCTTATCATAGTTTTGGTTCACTAAATCATTCATTTAGAAAAAAAAAAAGCTCCTCATGGAGCTTTCATTCAACTTTGGGGAGACAAACAATGAGCAAATTAAAAGTGCGGGTTTCTAGGTTTAATATTTCAGTAGATGATAAGTGTGGTGGCACAGGCAAGACAGGAGAAGGGGATAGGAAATGTTGATGTCAGGAGGGAGGGGTTGCTAATGTCTCCAGAGCATAAAGTGACACCTTAAGTAGAGAGAATTTGAGGGAGGAGGTCAGACCAGTACCAGCAATTTGGTAGGTTGCAACTCCCATGGTCACATGAGCCAATTCCTATAATAAACCTCTTACTATCCTTTTGGTTCTGTTTTCATGGAGAATCCTGACTCATATAAGCATCAACAGCATTCTAGATAGAAGGGACAGCAAGTGCAAGGGTCCTGGTGCAGGCAGGCACATGCTTGGTATATTTAATGGACAAGGAAACAGGTATATCTGGACAGCAAGGAGAAAGAGGGAGAGGATATGAGGTTGCCTGAGTCACGCAGAAGTGAGACCCTTTTTGCTTCCTCACATTTAACTCCCAAATATTTGTAGCCTGTGCACCAGCTGATTTTAGTCCTTCCAGATGCCACCAGTGAGAGAGGAATTGGGATGGAGGTTCAATGAATACAGAACACTCTTGGATAAAAGCTGCCAAACTAAAAATCTGAAGTTCCAAAAACAACAACAGCCTATAATATGGGCATCTGTATCTCAGCCTTTTCTGCCTCTCACACCTGAGAGAATAAAAATGCATCTGTTGATTGGGTCTATGAATGGATGATCGGGTTAAATGGGGTAGTGAATATAGAAGTTCTCTGGGAAGCTGTAGTGTGAGTACAAAGATGTGGGAGGTGTTGAAAGAGGAGACTTTAAGGGGTTTCCCTGGAGAATGTCTTGGAGGAATACACTATCTCAGGGGATTGGAAAGAGCTGAGCAGAGTGGGATTTGCTCCTAGTCATGTGTCTAGTCACTCAAAACACATGTGTAGAGCATCTTCTAGGCAAAAGTCAGGAAGAAACATACATGGCAGGTTTCCTTTCTTTCAGAAGCTTATAAGGCATGTAGGAAGACTAGATACGGACACAGAATATCAGATATTAGGTAATGAAAGTTTAGGACAAGTACTAGAGGGAAAGGCCAGACAGTGAAACTATAGGAGATACAGGAGGGAAGGCATCTCAGTGGCTGTGGAGGTCTGGGAAGGTGTCAGAGAGGCCGGTGAAGGCGATACAGGAGTGGACAATAGGGGTGTCCAGTGGGGGTGATGGGCTGGGAATGATGAGCGAAGTGGGGAGTTAGAATGCACGGTGGGGCTGGGAGCTGCCTAACCTGAGGATAGGAACCAAAGCTCACAACATTGGGGTAGAAAATTAGGCTAACTGTTTAATTCTAGTCCTGATGGCAGCAGAATAATCCTTACTGGCCCTTAAAGACATTCAGATACAGAATAAAGGGAAGGAGAGTGGGCATTCTTGTCAACAGCATAAACTCTGTATATTGCACCTGGGAAGATGTAACTCACACTTTTTGCTACCTTCCTAGAAAATTCCTCCTTATTCTTCTAGGGGATGCTATTTCCAAATGCCTTTGCTCCTTCAGTTAATGGGAGGCTCAGGAACCTCTTTGCACCACTTTTCTGTCTAAGAAAAGCTAGATGTGTCCTCTTTGGTTGAATGCACTAGAGTACTTTAAAAGCCCATTTCTTAGAAGTTGGCAATAGATTTGCGATACTTTTTACTTTAAGTCAGTCTCACAAAGAACAGGCTGCTAATCTGCCAAACTGCACAGTGAATGTGTGAGGCGAGCATTCAAAAGGGAATCCAGAAGCAGCAGCAGACCTGGCAGGCCGTGGTCTCGGCCCCTCTGCAAATTCAACGATGCCAAATCCAAAGTGCCTGAATTTGACAGCACGAAGAGCTTTTCTGTCAGTTCCTCATTCATTAATTGATCTTGCACCTGCAATTTGGCTGATCTTGCAAGAAGGCCCCTCACCAGTGGGTCCAAACCACCTGGAAAATATCACAAGAAAGACAAAGGAATTCTTTGATAAATTCTGGAGAAACAAGATAACAAGATGGTAAATTACGCTTAACTTTAACAAATATCTTTTTGTAAATTCACGAATGTAACTTACATGATTCCAAAGTTTTCAAAACACTTATAATCCTATCCTTATTGGTGGATTAACCTCTGTCTGATATCCATTTAGGACACTAATTGCTATGTATAGAATGACAGATCTTTAGAATTGAAGGGGATCTTACAGATTGAGTCAGGTTAATTGATATATACATATATTTTTATGCAGCAGAAATGGTCTGATCAATGAAAGCATTTGCTTCCAATGTATAGAAGAATAAAAAGAAGACTTGGTTCGGCCAAAGGAGTGGTCACAGTGCCTGTTATCATCTCCCAAAGTTCTAGGGTCATCTCCACAGAATCTCTTTATGGAAAACTAAAAGGATAGCCTTTAAGATTTCTTGCAACCCCAAGTGCAATTTAAATCTCCAGTTTCATAGAATAAAAGTCTTTCATTGGGTCACTTAGACCCCAGAATGCCCTCCAATGAACAACCATGAAATCACAATTTTCTTTGGCCTGAATAGGGTGACCTGGTCATTATCAAACTTCAGATTACCTGGTGAAAGCCCCGACTAATTCCCTTAGCCTCTCATTCCAAGTGTTACATGAAAACAGCTTGTTTAAATGGAGAGAGAAGCAAGGGTATATTGGCAGTCACTTTGTAATTGGCACTTTTCATTCTACCGCTGTATCTATGTGGAATTAATCAATTTTTTGATAGCGATCAGAAGCTTCTAGACAGGCATAAAGAACAGTTGGAAAGGAAAATGAAAGGGAATATGAATGAAGAAAAAAAAATGACCCTTCCAAAAGTCTAGCCAAGTAATTAAAATAGTTTTTCAAATAATTCACTTACAAAAGTAACCCGATCTTAACATTTGCAACCTATATGGTGTTGAACATAACCATAGAAACAAATAAAACATTTATCAATGAAAAAATCATGACATT
The DNA here is from genome assembly GCF_023851605.1 of Tamandua tetradactyla. NCBI lineage: Eukaryota > Metazoa > Chordata > Mammalia > Pilosa > Myrmecophagidae > Tamandua > Tamandua tetradactyla. The sequence goes on along the minus strand of NC_135329.1, from coordinate 45,447,067 downwards.
ATATACATATATAGTATTCAATAATAAATGGGTATTTCTTCTTCAATATTTCTGAAATAATGGTTAGAGAGCTAACTGACACCTGATATAGTTTATTTCATGAATGCTGAGGAGCTTTAGAAACATGAGAGCAAGCATTTTCTGATGAACACCTTAGACTTTTAAAGCTTTCAATGGAATTATTTTTCCCACGAGAATTGATCATTTGGTCAGCGTTCCACCAGATGCATCGGCATAACAGTTAAATGCATGTCCCGTGCCTTATTGGTTTCTAATTAGCTATATTCAAAAGAAGAATAAAAGGAAAGGACTCATGATGAAGCCGAATTTAAAAGAAAGAAACGCACCTTCCTTGATAAGTCTCCACGGACTAAAGAAGACGTCGTGCAGCTGCAGCTTCTGGAGAGCTGGGTGCTCCCGGAAGTGGGCGTCCAGCCGCCTCACCAGGGGGTGGATGGTGGCGTGCCCGAAGCGGAACGCAGCCGTGGAAAACACGTTGGAGACTGTTGGGTTCACGGTGGAATCGTAGCCTTTGTAGGGACCCACGTATTCCTGGAAGGCCTCGGGGCCCAGGATTTTGGGAATGTAATCTCGCATGGTGATGATCTACGGAGAAAGAAATACAAGAGCTTTTGAACAGGGTCTGATGGGCAGTAAAACCCAGGGCACCAATGAGGAGTTAAGACCAGAGGAAAGGGGAAGAAGACATTCTTGAACAACCCTGGGGAGATGAGACTTCATCTCGAAGGGAGGGGAGCGGGCACCAAATTAAGGGAACAAAGGAGCACCAACCCTTTCAAATCAAATCTTAATAGCTTTTGGCATTTCTAGAACACGATGGCAAATGTCAGACATATCCTCAAAGACCCATCAGAAGCAGGGCTTTGGGCAGGGGAGGCCAAATCAGGGCAGGCCATGTAAAACTTGGCTGACATATAAGAAATACAGATTTACAAACAGGGCTGTTGTGTAGTTTCAGAGGTAAGAAAAAATTTCCATCGAGAATTATCTACTCACCTATACCTCTCACTTCATCTATGAGAAATGCAGTAATACTTTAACTTAAATAGATAAATCAGAATTCTAATAAGGAATCCTGGTATAAGTGACTCAGGACTCAAACAAATAACTTCTAATCCTATCCCTGCTACTTCCTAGCTGGGTCACTCTGTGTAACTTGATTAACCCTCCTGAGCCACTGTTTTCTTACGTGGAAAAGCCTCTTTCATAGAGTTTTTGTTAGAATAAAAAACTATATAATAAGTACACACACATATAATGCATTTGTATATGACAGATAATATATGTTAGTTAACTCGCCTTCTCTCCCATGTTTAAAGGATATGATATCCAAAATATTGGCACTCATATATTAAAATCTGAGCATTGAGTAAGATCCTTGGATTCTTTTCTTTTCTTTCCTCTTCTGAATTGACCCCATCAACCATATTTAAGGTCTTTGTAAGAGTCACTGAAATTCAGAGGGGGAAAGGGGATAAAGGAATCGTTTCCATTAGAAATTGAATTTCTGCTGTGAATTTTATGAGTCTAAATTTGTACATTTTTTGAGATGCCCTGTAACAATGCATTGCATTATCTAAAATGAAAGTACAGATTTTCATAATCAAGTGATGAAAAAAAAAAAAAGAAAGAAAAGGAAGGCATACTATATGCTAATTTGACCAGGTCTCTGTTAACATAGTTTTCCTGCCCAGCACTAAAACTTGGTAAGGTCTCCCCGCCAACCCCCACCATGGATGTTCGGAAAGTCTTTTTACAAACTTAGCTACCGACTCATATTGTCAGGGCAGAAACGTGGTGGCACCTCAAAGGCACCACCCCAGAAGTCCTTCCCCCCTGTGCCTTATGGGTCAGCATAGGGCAGACAGTGAGCCATGGAGCCTGGCCGGCATGGAGAGCTCCTCCCGGCTCTGGAATTTGTTTACTTTCGTGTGAAACAAAGACAATACTAGCCAATTCTTAAAGTTTTTGTCAGGATTAAATCAAAGAACAGCATATGCTAAAGTGCTCTGTCAATGGTAAATTATGATATAATTACAGGGTCTTGTAATTATTATTTGACACATGGGTCCCGGAAGAATTATGCAGAAGGAGTCTGTTTTTAGACTTAACATTTCAGCTTTATAAATCAGTGTCAATTGTTTTTGTTTTTAAAGAGAATATTTTGGTCAGTAAGCTGCATCAAAATGAGGGATAAACCAACAGGGATGATTCTCTCCTAGAAATGAGTGAACACAAATCACTCAGGCACCTTGTATTTTAGCTTATTAGTTTACAAAGGTGAAAAACTAATGCTTTTGAATGGTTTAAAAAATCTCTCAAAACAAAACAAACAAAAAAAAACAAACAAAAAAACCTAAAAAATCTCAAATCTTATTGGGGGTGCAAGGGTAGTTCAGTGGTAGAATTCTCACCTGCCATGCGGAGACCCGGGTTCGATTCCCGGTCCATACACTTCCACACACACACAGACACACACACAAACAAGCAAAATGAAGACCAAACAAATAAAAATTCAAAAATTCAACAAATGGTGCTGCAATAACAGGATACTCAGAGGGAAAACAGTAATGAAAGGTGACCCCGCCATACAGCATACAAAAAAAACCTCAAATATTAATGAAATATTTAAAATATTTTCCTCACAAATGAAAAAAATCAGCTTCCTAAATGCATAAATTGATGCATTAAAGATGTACTGAGTAATGAAAAGAATTTTTGTTGCCTTTCCTCCTCCAGCTGAAGGAACAAATCCTATCCCCTTGCTGTACATACTTTCACCTTCAAAACCTGGACATACAGTGAATGAAAGGGCCTATCTAAATGGTTCTAAACTGATGTTTCAATTTCTGTGCTGGTTCATCGATCAGTAAGAAGTCACCATGTTAAAAATCAGCATCAGAGAGCATGGTTATGATTTTAAAATGCAGCACAGGCTCTCGATCTCAGATACAATTTAAAAGAGCATAGTTCTTAGACCACAAATATATCAAACAGGCTTATTCTGTGATAATAAGGTTAATGTGGCTTTTCACATTCAGAACGTGTGCAGCAACCTGTGTTCCCTTTAATATTCTTCTTTGATTTCTTCTCACTAGAACAGAAGAGAAATGGTCTTGCTCTTTTCAGCCTAGGGACATGAGAAAACTGTAAATTTAAGAGTGAACTACTTTAATGACAACTCTTCCTTTCTCCTTTATCTAAAGTTAAATTTGTGATCCCAGAGGATGGCAACCAAAACAGGGTGACAAAGGAAACCCTGAAAGCCTTTGCTGTTAAAGTTTGACATAGCTTTTCTAATTCCCAAAGTCAGCTACTTACAAATAGCATTTCATATAATCCATCCCATCTTCAGTGTTTGACCTTGTCAGAGATCTGAAAGATGCACTTTTCCGTCTTCACCACTTTCACCACAATCTGGTTAGAAATGCCAATTGTCAGATATTACCCTGTGATGGTTGTTAGTTCATGTGTCAACTTAGCCAGGTGGTGGTGCTCAGTTTGGTCCAGCAAGCACTGGCTTAACCATTACTGTGAGGACACTTCGTGGACTTGAATCATCAGTCAGTTGATTGCATCTATGGCTGATGACATCTATGATCAACTAAGGGGAGCATCTTCTGCAATAAGAGAGGTTTAATCCAATCAGCTGAAGGCTTTTAAGGGAGAGGTGACCACTTCAGCACTCAGAAGAGAAAACTTTCGTCTGTACTTCAGCCAACCAGCCTCTCCTGGAGAATTCATCAGAAACCTTCATTGGAGTTGCCAGTTTGCAGTCTGCCGTCTGGAATTTGGACTTGTGTATCCCTGAAGTTGCATGAGACATTTTTATAAAATCTCATACTATTAACAGATATCTCCTTTTCGTTCTATTTCCCTAGAGAACCCTGACTAATACATACTCTAAAATACACAGAAACTCTCCCACAGCTGGCCATCAAGGCAGAGGCCCTAGCACCATTTGTTCTAACCATTAGAGGATTAAAGATGTGAATTATCCAAGTGGTTCTTCTGAATTATCTTTGAAATTCTGAAAATCCCTCATGGTAATTTCTTATCTCATTCAGCTGGGGGGAAATGGCTGCTGTGAATTAATGGGACTGGGATAGAAATAATAATGTCAAAACTGGAAATGGTCTGAAGCAGCTCACTGCTCTTATCGCCTCCCTGTCATACTCACCCAGTTTCTGAAAACGGTGTTGGGAGAAGTTTCCTTCTTCTGCCTTGGTACTCTTGTTAGGTCCCAGCTTTTGAAGGTGTTCTTTCACCTTGCCTTTTCTCACACAGATCTTTTGATTCCATGCCGTTCTTACCTTCCTCTCCCTGTCAAGTGGTCTGACACTTTGCCATGGTCTCTGCTGTCCTTCATGACCCAGAAACATGGGTCAGGCCTGTCCAGTCACATCCTCACCATTCTGACTGTGAAGGTGGTGTTTACCCCATGGATTAGGTTTCCTAATTATGTTAGCCTGGAATCTGACCACGGACATATCCACCAGTCCTCCTTGGCTTTCCAGCATCCTGCCTGCACCGCCAGACCGTATTGGTCTGTCATAGTCATCAACACACAGATGGTGGAGTAGAGAAAAAGCATAGGAGTCCAGGATGACTGAAGAAGGTCAACATCACAGTAGGGAGGAGATGCTTTAGAGAGTGTCTAAGCAGGTGACTTGTAGTTAACTGCATTTTTTTTTTTCTTGGAAGGAGGCTGCTTTGAAAGGCTCTGAACCATGCTGATTATGGTGCAGACTCAATATTTTGTGTTGAGGTCATAAAAGACCTTTCTTAATCCATTATTTTTTTCCTTCCTCCCTTCTTCCTTCTTTTCCTTTCCTCCCTCCCTTCCTTCTTCCCTCCCCTCCTCCCTTCCCTTCTTGATGCCTGACTTAATTGCAAACAAATTTCTTTGTTTCTCCTTAGTATAAAAGCTTCAGTGCCTTCCTTATGGAAAGTGGACTCTGAGCTCCTTATGGAGAAGGACCCTGTGCTCTGTACCCTCTTCTCTATATGCATGTACCTTGTACACACCTGGCACATGGTGGATACCCAGTGGAGTTTTCTTATTGAATGATAAATTCTAATCCTCTTAAAAAATCACAAATATGTCTTAGAGAAATCTAATACACAAACCACCCTAAACTATTAAGACAGAAAATCAGGGCATGATGTCACTCGGATAAATTTTTGCCAAGAAAAGAAAAATACTCTATTGATAATAACTGAAAAAAGTGTGACAGTGAGGTTTCTTCAGCAAAAACACATTCTTTGTACTCAATTTAATTACAAAAATAATTATAGGAAAAAGTCACAATACACTGCAATGGCAGCCTCACAGAAATATATGAATATATGAGATGAGTGAATTTAATACATATTTGTAATTCTGTTGATAGAAATAATTGAGGTATTTTTTTCTAAACTCTTTCTGCCTTTTTTCTTCATTAATTTTTCATCCAAATAATATTGTCACAGCTATTGTATCTATAATAAGTGCCAGACACGATTTCAAGTGCTTTATGTCTAGTCTTTATAATGCTCACAAAATCTTACAAGATAGCTAGTAGTAAGTTCATCTTCTTGATGAATTAACTAAGATACAAAGAGGCCACCTTGCCCAAAGCCATACAGCTAGTAAGTGGTGGAGCCAGACCTGGTATCCAGGACCAGCTACCTCTAAAGCCCAAGTCCTTTCAATGGCAGCATGACATACAACAACTAGATGCAATTAAGGCCAAAAAGCTATGTTAATTGGGAGTTTGAATAAATCCCATGTATAAACTCTGCTTTCTACAGGCTTACTACCCCTCTGCTGCTGAATGTGCCCTTATCAGGAAGCTGGCAAGGTCTCATAAAGCTCCAGGTGGCTCCCAGCCACCTCTGTGATGGGCCTCATGACCATAAACCAGTCACCAACAGTGGCCCAGCTTCTTCTTCCTTCCCTTTCAGAGCTCACTTTCCCCCAAGAATGAATGTGAGGTCAGTTAAGGTTTTCTCAACATCCCTCTTCCTTTTAGTTATGGTGTACATAACAGATGGTGTCACAGAGGAAGTACAATTGAACTGAACTTTGGCGTCAGAATGGAATGTCATCACCAAGGAAGGGGTTAGGTAGGTATTCCAAAGGCTCACAACAGCAAAGTGCAGTTAGAGCAGCATGGAGGAGCTTCAAGGAAGATTCTGGGAATGGGAAATGAATCCAATGACTAGACCAGTGGTTTGTAAATCTACTGACGATCAGTATCAATGGGGTAGGCTCTAAAAATGCAGCTTCAGACCTTTACACTGGACTGAGCATGATCTACTGCTTTGTACTGATCCTACTGAGGCACATTACATTGGACACTACAATACATAAAGATATCAACAGGATTTCTTTGAAAGAAAGATATTTTGGGGAAACATCAAATAACACAGTGTGTACAATTTACATTAGCAAATGCTCTGAGAAACTCTGAATAAAGGCAACACTTTCATTTTGTTAAATTCAGAGTACCCCATATTTCCAAAGGTTTAGGGTGTGTCCTTTTGTGTGGATGTGTTTGTGTGTGTGTGTTTGTACTGATCATGTAATAACATAAAATAACGGGATTTGGAAAATAGTTTGGGAAATAGCTTGTGGGAAGTCACACAGAACTGCTGAAATGGTTAGCAGGGGAATGGCATGCATTGTTCTTTTTGTAAAGATGATGGAGGAGTGGAGAACTGTTAAGAGATTACTGCGACAGTCCAAGAGAGACAAAGCAGAAAGGTACAGTCATTGTAAATCAACAGTTGAGAAATGTTAATTCAGTCAAATGTACCCTCTTCTCCGTATAAACCTCTTGACTCCTGATCTTTTCTCAATATCACCACCTTGCTCCACATAGAAAAGATGTCACTCAACATTTTCACAAATACCCAATTAGTCAAAATTAGAAACTGTCTTTGTTATATACCCTAGGAACAAGGATTTTGCAGTGTCTGTTGAGGAGCTCTCTCAGAAGGGAAGTGAGGAAAAGAAGGCTGAGTAGGGGAGTAAACTAAGAGATGTGGTGTCTGCATCTGTCTAGCTTTTATTCATTCCTGCAGACAGGTCAGGAGCACAAACTGTACCACAGATTTGGTTCAGCCTTGAGGCAAGGGGGGCTTGCTTTTGCCTTGTCAGTCATTGGTCAAGGTCTGCCCCAGAAAGGTGGGAAACCCCACAGCTACTCTCTAGGGAAGGAGGCAACAATGGGATTGTTTCAACCAACATTTAAAGCCACTAAGGATGGCGAGAGTGCCCGTAAATGGAGATCCGATGGGATACTTAAAGGCCCACTATAAAAACTGTCCATTCTTAAATTTCTCGAGCAATTGGGTAAACAGCACTCTTTTATCAATCACTCTTTCTCTTTCTCTCTTGTGGAGAAGTAACCCATCTGGCAAAGACTTGTCAGATGCTTCAAATATCATCAGCTAATAAGGGCCCCGTCTTATTAGCTGAGGATGCAGGGGGCACTGTCTGGGGAGTTTATCTTCCTCATTCACACATAGGAGAAGTAGTTTATTACACTGGTGATCAAGCCTTGTTTCTATAGAAGAAATCCTAATTAAAGCATTTGTTGGCCCCTGCGGATCTGGGAAAATAAGGCTGTTCACCAAGGAATTTGGTCCTTCAACATCTGATAGTTAAGGAGAAAGAGATTGTAAGTATACCACATCCCAACCAGTTGTTTAGAAGGTCTATCCTTTCAACCCCTTCAGACTCACAAACTTGTTTTCTGGATTGCAGACTCTGACTTGATAGAGTTGATAACATTTCTTTTCTATTCTATACCACATACCTAGGCTGGATACTTCTTTATTTCTTATTTTTTACAGTTCATAGGACACACATGGTCTTGTCAATATGAACATCTGATTCTATATTCTTGTGTTACAGTAAAGAATAGGCTAATACTATGAATGTTATAAAAGGGAAAACTGCAGTTGTTCTATCACAGGATATATGGTTTATGGACTATGAAAGCCTGTTGGGATCTTAAACCAGAAAGGGATTATTTTACTGAGCCTTCCTATATGCCAGTCACCTCAAGGGATACAGCATGGAGATTATGTCTACCTTCAAGGCAATGAGCACATTAAGAGACCAAGGTAAAAAGATGTAAGAGTAGAAGACCATCTATCCTAGGGGCCAAAGCATTGATACCTCCATCAGTCTTCTGTATAAGAAAGCAGAAGAGCACATACTCTCAGGAAAGTGTGATGGAGACATTGCTTTGATGAGTGTAGAATTGAGGTCAGGTAGAAAACAGAGATGGAAAAACGTACTTTCTTGCCCTGACTGTGGTCTGCCAACTTGGTTTGTTGACTGAGAACATCCGGAGCAGAAAGGCCTAACCCTTTGTGCATTAGCTTGGCCTCTGCACTTGTTGGGGAGAGGCTGTATTAGTTTCTTGGGTGTTAAAACAAATACCACACAATGTGTTGCTGCAACAACAAGAATTATTGGCCCATGGTTTCAGAAGCTAAAAGGCTTGCTTCTTCCCAGGGTAGGTTTTTCTGGCTGACCAGCAATATTTGCAGTCCTTTGGCTTTTCTATCACATGACAATGCACATGGCAGTGTCTTCTTTCTCTTTCAGGTTCCATTGACTTCCAGCTTCTGGCTGTTTCCAGTAGCTTCTCTCCCTCTATGTCTTTTGCTTAAAAGGACTTAGAAGGGCCTTAATTATATTGTATTAAGGCCAACGCTCATTCAAGAGGACCATCTTCAAAGGTCTTATGTACAAATTGAGTTCACATCCATAGGACCAGGGGTTGGGACCTGAGCATGCCTTTTCTGGGGGCCATGATTCAGTATCCAACAGTCCACCCTCTAGATCCCAAAAGACATGTTTTTTCCACATGCAAAATACATTTGTTCCATCACCACATCCCCAAAGCATTAAGTCATTTCAATAATGATGCTAAGTACAAAGTCTCATAAAAATCAGTTATGGGTGTGTTCTGCCTGGGGTAAAATTCCTCTGTCTGTGGACCCAAAAAACCTAGAAAACAAGGTATCTTCTTCCAAAATACAATAGTAGGACAGCCATGGAATAATCATTTCCATTCCAGAAGGAAAACCTGGATAGAAAACAGGAATCATGGGTCCCAAACAAGTCTGAAGCTTATCAGGGAAAACTCTATTAGATTTCAAGGTCATAAGGTCATCAGTGGATGATGTTTTGTCCCCCAGGTCTGATAGAGTGGTAGCCTCATCCCTTCTAAACACTTGTGCAGTGACCATGCTCTCCTGAACACTGGTGTATAAGGCTCCACCCTGAGCATTAGGATGGCAGCCAGGATCTCCTTGAATGTTGAGACACAGTCCTCACCATCTTCAAGCAATGGGTGGTGGCACTCATTCCCCCAGGGTACAAAACCTGTCCCTTCCAAGGGCTATGGCCCTTGGTCAGCCCATTTTGAGCAGGGGGACACATCAACCATTTCCATGCATGTGGGCAAGCCTGCTCTCTGGGTCTGAGGATATCTTTTAGGCTTAGACATTTGTTCCATGGTTCATTCTTCCTTCAATTCACCTCTTCTCTGTCCCTTTAAGTCCAGGCTGACAGTGATTCTGCTTATACAAGTTTTGCAAACACCTCGTTGGCTTTGTGCAGTTCTGGGAAATCTGAACCATAAAACAACAGAGCTTTCCAAAGAGCCTTCCTGGAAAACTGTATTTCCAATCCTTAGTTCCTTTGAAATGGCTCACAGGGTACATGTTCAGCTACATCTTCTTTAGGGTTATTCAGTTAAACCTCCACGTGAAGCCCTGTCCTCTGGGAATTCACTTCTTGAAAGCTCCAGAAAGTCGCTAATAAAGATGCTTCTGGTGCTATCCTCAGAATAAACTCTCTGAATAGGTTGAGAATTTTCAAAATCATCACATTGTTGTTTTTTGTTGGTTTTGTGTGTGTGTGTGTGTGTGTGTGTGTGTGTGTGTGTGTGTGCTTAACAGTTCAATTTCAGTTTATCTCTTTCTTCTCTCATTTCTTTATAAGCTACAAGGAGAAACCAGATGGTACCTCCACACTTTGCTTGGAAATATTCCCAGCTAACTATTCACTTTCATTGCTTTCAATTTCTGCTTTCCACCTAGCATTAGACCACAATTTTGACAAAATTTCTGCCACTTTCCTCCAGTTTCCAATTACACATTCATCATTTCTTTCTGCAGTCTTATCAGAAGTATCTTTAACATCCATATTTCTACATAAAATGTCTTCATAGCAATCTAGGCTTTAAGTTTCTATCAGAAACTTAAAACTCTTCCAGCCTCTACTCATAACCCAAATACAAATTTTTTCAATATTTTTAGGAACCTGTCATAGCAGTAATGTACTGCTATATACCCCAGCACCATAGACCGTTTGTGTTTCTGGCTGCTAAAACAAACACCATACAACAGGTTGGCTTAACAATGGGAATTTGTTGCATCATGGTTTCATAGGCTAGAAGCCTTGTTCTTCCTAGTTCGTCATCTTCTGGCTGGCCAGCAATCTTTGGGGTTCCTTGGCTTTTCTGTCACATGTCATTGTACCTGGCAATGCTTTCATTGCTATTCTGGGTTCTAATGACTGCCAGTTTCTGGTTGCTCCCCGTGCCTTTTTGGGTGTGCAATTTCCTTTGCTTATAAAACTCCAACCATACTGGATTAAGGTCCACCCTCAATCAGTTTGGACACATCTTGACTAATAACATCTTCAAAGATCCTATTTACAAATGGGTTCACACTCACAGGATGAGTTGGAACCTGAACATGTCTTTAGTGGGGAACACAAATCAATCACCAACTGGGAGTGACTTTTTTTTTTAAATTCCCCTGACATTTCTTTGAATTATCTATTCTTTTCAGAAGGAGAGAGATTCAGATCATAAAGTTACCACACTGTGAGTCAATAAAACCAGAGAACGTAGAATGACTGTCTTTCCTGGTCACCATGGATCTTTCAAATATAGTTCAAAGTCTCAGCAGTGGTTTTATTGACACATTAAATGGAACTTCATATTATTTTAAGGTTTCAAAGGTATTTGTAAAAAGCACCAAGGAGGAGCTATGGAGTGAAAAAATACAAAAAGAAATTTGAAAATAAAATGTAAAACCAAGAGGAAAAGACTGAACATTTACTAAAGTAGAAAACACAGAAAATGGATTGAGGAAGGTAAATGCAAAATATCAAAGAGCTCTTTGCCTGTTGATTTTGTGGTTATTATTTTAAATATTGAGAATAAACCAGGTGTTATTATTTCCATATTAGTTGGGATTTTCAAAACTCCAGAAATAAACTAAGGCTAATTTACAAGTAGAAAACCTAATATAGGACACACGGTGAATAATTCCTACCAACAAGTTAATCACAGAAATTCACTAAGAAGAAAGACAATCAGATACATGAAAATCATAACATTTTTCTTTCTATGTAAATAGTCATTATTGATTTAAAATCCAACTGCTCTTCTTCTGTGCTACTTGGATTGGCTAATGTTCTTATTAATTTAAAGAATGCTTAAGTCAAATCCTGACTTTTGAAGAAAAATGGGACTTCTACTTCCTTCTTTCATTCATTTAACATATATTTGTGAAGCAATGCTTAGTGATAGGTATTTCTTGTGCTGAGTAAAAAGAATTAAACAAGCATACAAAAACTTTGTCCTCATGGAGCTTACATTCTAGGGGGTGGGGACACAGACAAAATATAACAAAATAAGCAAAAATACTTGACATAATAATCAGGTGGCAATAAATCAAGGAAAGAGTTTTCAAAATCACTTGGGATTTGACTTCACCGAGAAAAAGTGCAAAAGATTGTGAGGTGTTGAGAAAAAATTGAAACCATGTTTTAATATTGTTGATCTCTTGATTGATTTATACTCTACTTTTTTCCAGGAAAGAAGAAAGCTGATTACTGCTTGACAGTGACAGGGGTTGTTGATTATTTTTATGAAAGAAAGTGAGAACATTCCTGGTCACATTAAACTGTTATGATTCAAATTTATTTAAATTCCTCTTCCCAATTTTCTATGTGATCATTCTTTAAATAATTTAATAATCTTGTCTGTCTATATATATATATATATATATATATATATTAAGGAAAAGTTGAACTATTTAATGATGCATCCAGTTTACACCTAACTTCACTGTTTGATTTAATCCTCAACCACAGACTCTTCCAGCACCACACGTGCACACACACACACACACACACACACACACGGCTCATTCTTACTGATATGCACTGACATGTGTACTCGTTGCTAAAATATTGAAATACTTCTTAAGTAACTGGAGATTAGCAAGCATCCTAGTGTTGCCCCCAACCTCTCTTTAGGAACCTTCTAGGCCCCCTCACCACCCTGCAACCAAAAGGTTAATGCCTGGCATTGCAGCAGTTGGGGAGCAGGGACTTACTGGACTCCGCCCCCACCAGGTCTGGTGTCTTCTGTTCAGACTGAGTCATAATGCATCAAATATACCAGAGGGAAAAAATAAGCAGGTGTATTGGAGAAAAGCCTGTTCTATTCATATAATAGCTGTATGACCTTAGAGAAGACATTTAAATTTCATAAAACTCAACTTCCTCCTTTATAAAACAGGATTAATGTTACCTTCCCCTTTAAAGGGATAATATAAAGTGCCTCCTACAGGGTCAAAAAGGTTATAGACACATAGCAAACATTAACTATTAATACAAAATAACTCATTTCTTCTTCTTAACCTTGTGGATGATGAAAATTCAAAACTGTATTTTACAGATGTAATTTGTGCCAACATAACACACTTAATAAATGATCAACTTGAAACTCAGTCTAAGGTCCTCTGATTCAGAATTAAAATCGTACATAAAATGAGCAAGGAATTAAAGCAGACTCTTAGCTTCACTTGTAAATTCAGGTATCTCAGGCAGAACATTTTTCTCCTTTTAATTTTCTCCCTTGTTTCTAAAATAGAAAAAAATATATATCAAAATCATTGGTGTCTACCCACATCAAAGGGTTGTTGTGAGGATTCAATGAGTTAAGACCTAGATGGGCTTAGAAGGTGTCACATGAGTAAAGTCGCGAGGACGCTGTTGTTAAAACCCCAGGAAGGATAACAAAATCGGGGAGCAGCTGGGACTAAGGCACCCAGACCGAGCCCTCCAGCACGCGGCGGGAGTCAACCCTTGATGCAATGCACCATCGATTTTGCGGACACCCCATGCTTGGCGCCCGCGTTTCGCGCACACTGGGTGCAGGGCGCCCGCGATTTTGCGCACACTGGGTGCAGGGCGCCCGCGATTTTGTGCACACTGGGTGCAGGGCACCCACGATTTTGCGCGCACCTGATGAAGGGCGCCCACGATTTTGCGCGCCTCTTGGTAGACCGCGTCCGCGCTCCAGTGCGCGTTGAGAGCCTTGAGCGCAGCGGCCAGGCGGTTGTGCTCGCGTAGCCACAGCGTGTGCATGGCCGTGAGGGAGATGACCTCGCTGGCGCGGCCGTCCCCGGCCAGGAAGCACTCGATCTGGTCCGCACCGTCGGCCCCAGGCTCCTGCGCACAGGGCGAGGGCTCCCGCCGCGGCGCGAAGGGCAGGTATGCGCGGCCGCCGTCCCGGTAGCGCCCGTTGACCCTGAGCAGCCCTTCCTCGCTGGTCCAGTTCCTCAGCCTCTTTTCCAAGGCGGGAGAACTGCCGTACACGGTGGACGCGTCGAGGAACGAGGTCAATCCGTTCATCTGCTGTCTCGGGTTTGACTCGGAGAAGTTTCCAAAGACAGCTCCTTGGTCCCCGGTCCCGCAGGCGGCAGAAGAGCGGTAGAAGGGCAAACACTCGCCGTCCGTGGCCAGCGAATCGTTGACAGGGAGCTGCCGGCAAAAGGAGAAAAACAGGCTCACTTCTGGTTCTTGGGCAGCCTCTTTGAAAACAATATAAAACCTCTTGGCTCGGGATCGCCCTAGATCACCAGGGCCACCCTTCTGCCTGGGTCCAGTTTCTCTTCTGTGTTGGAGCAATTCAAGACAACCATCTCTTCCCCTACCCTTGCCTTCTCGCTCCCATTTCCTCCTAAGCTCCCAAACCTTGCTTTTGCTTAGGATGGGCCATTTGCGTGGGGAAGACAGAACCCAGAGGGATGAAAGGTACCCAGGCATCTACAGAATTCGAACTTCTCCTTGTAGTTTTCTTGGACTAATGTCTTATAGCCTATCCGCTCTAGACACATGCCTTGTCTGCTCCAGGCTCATTTTCTGACTTTCGGAAAAATTTAACTTTTCTCTTCATTTAATATGTGCTTCCTTTAGGAGAATGATGAAGAAATAGTTACATAGATTTTATGGACATCACAATTGGTGGAAAGACGTCTGGAAAAGAAGAGAGGAGGCCCTGGGCTCTGGTTCTGGCTCTGCCCTCAATCAGTCTGTTTCTTCATCTGTAACAAGGAGATCTAAAAAATATGTTCTGCCACACTCACAGGTTTCTTATGCAAAATCAAGAAAATACTGAGTGTGAAAATGCTCTATAAACTGTAAAGAGCACATGCCTGTCTCACCAGCAGCTCTTCCTTATTGCCAAATGTATTGCACTGGGCTGCTACTACCTAACCTTCACATCAGCTCTATGGAAAGGGCATTATTAGTATTATTATCTCTGTTTTATAGTTACTGCGTTTAAGATTCAGAGAAGTTAAATATCTTTCCCAATATTATTACCTCTAATTTATGCTTATGCAGTCTGAGATTTACGTACATTAAATATCTCTCCCAAAGCCACAAGCTCTTAGGGGACAGAGAACCTCCAAAAGTCTGGCTCTTAGTTACTGTTGCTTTATTATTGAAAGTGGGAAAATAGGCACAGCACTCTGCCAGGTGTAGTGGAGGTTAACCAAGAGCATGTGACCTTGGCTTAAGTTCTTAAAGACTTTCTTGTTTGGGGAAGAGCAGGCCTGGCACCTGGAATCTGTAAAGAAGAGTGTCATTGAATAAAACCAAGTGGGATCATGGATGTTACCGCTAAAAAGTGCTAGGCATTTTCAGAGGTTGACACTAGTAATTGGTTGAAATTCACAGAGCAGGTAGGACTTGAGTTCATCTTTTAGCTATCCTTGTATATTCCCTTCTTCACTGTAGACTTAACATGTTTCATCTGCATACACATACTTCTGTCTCTGCAATTCTTCACCCACTTTCATGTTGAAATATGGTTAGTTTTTACATTGTTTGCTTGTTTTTTAACCGTCTTTCTGGGAGGCACTTGAGAAGGAAAACTGTCCTCCTCATCTCGCAATGCCAGATTTCCACTGTGGTATAGCACCACTAGATAGGCACTCAGTGAGTGAGCGGTGACTTGAGTTCCAATGAGAGGTTCAGTGCAAGCAAAGGCAGAGCAATGCAGAAACTAATAAAAAGGAGACCTGAGTAGAGCAAGGCTGCAGGTGGGGAAAGGTAGAGCAGGAAATTGGAGCAAGAGGGCAAGATCAGATGCTTTAGAGCCTTGAACACCAGAACAAGGGCAGATTGCACTGTGCTCACGTAGCCCAGTGGAGTTCCTAGGATCCAAGCAGGGATACAATCCAGCTGGGGGCCAGGAACCTATTGGATGTTATTTTGTTACAAGTGGATTAGAGAGAATAAACATGAAATACGGTGGAATGTCACCAAGACTTTGGGATTTAGATATAGCAAAAGGAGTCTGAAACATCTTACTATTTGGTTCTGAATATCTAGAAAAATAGTGTCATTTATATTTGTTTATACGCCTGCCTTGTTTATAAAACTGAGCATCTTGATGCTAGGAATTGGTTTTATTTTAAATTTTTTGTCCCAGTACTAGAAAAGAGCTTGGAATAGTGTAGGAGCTCCCTCAGTGCTTGGTAGAATGAAGAAGGCAGGGGATAAGGTGTAGATTTAAAATAAACAAAATAAAGCAGGAAATACACCAGAACTGTGTGTAATTGCTCACAGACCTCTTGAGATTTTGCTACGACTAACTGACCTTATTTAATGGGCATAAGCCTTTTCTGTTGCGGCTGTTCGAACGAAAAGTTGTGGGGTTGTTTGGGAACTCCAGCAGTACATCTCCAGTTGCCCACATAATGAGCCGAGGGAGTCATGGCAGTGAGGTGCCAAGGTTTGGTGCTTTCAAAAGCTATCACTTGAGAATGTAGATGGGGGAAAAGATTTGGCATTTCATAGCATGATTTCCAGTACCAGAAAAGGATTTTTTTTTTTTTTTTTGGCCATTGATCTTATATTGCTAAATAAGTAAAGGCTGGCACTGAAAACCAGAGGGAGGCTGCTCAAGTTAGATTTCTCCATTACAGTTCTTTGTAGCAAGAGAGGTAGATAAATTCATGGAATGAATGAAATTTGGCACAGTGAAAAGAACTTATGGCAGAGGGAGAGAGAGAGGGAGATTGAGAG
This sequence comes from Tamandua tetradactyla, assembly GCF_023851605.1. Lineage (NCBI taxonomy): Eukaryota > Metazoa > Chordata > Mammalia > Pilosa > Myrmecophagidae > Tamandua > Tamandua tetradactyla. Next base: position 45,430,641 of record NC_135329.1, on the reverse strand, counting down.
AGAGAGAGAGAGAGAGAGAGAGAGAGAGAGAGAGAGGGTCTTCAATTTTCCTATGTGTACGGAGACCACTTGAGCTACGCAGGATGACCTTTTAATGGGTAAAAGTAGCAAAGCAAAATCCTCCAGCACTACTTCTAGGCAGAGGTGTAGCTGTCCACCTATGCAAGTTGAAGAATGCTGAGCCCAAGGGATCCTCCTACTAATCCTGCCTCAGAAACTGATGTCCGGTCATAATTGTTGTACACAACAGAAAGTATTTCTATTAAAGTTGCTCAGGGAGACTTGCTAAGGGATTTGTGCCAAAAGGTCCGAACAGAGAAGTCTTAGAATGTGAGGGCCACTGTGGAATTGTAGTGAGGAATCTAAAATGTGTTAATTAAAATAAAGCAAAAGGAATAAAAATGCCAGGAAGTTCATGCCAGGAAGTGGTAAACTTCAACACACAACCTTCAGAGTTACACAAATTAAATAGACCCAAGTGTGGAAAAGGAGTAGATGAATTAAGTTCAATAATAAAAATGAAAATAATATTAGAAAGAATAACAAAAAGATGAGCAAAACTCCCCTAGAATAATTATTGGTACAGCAACAATTTTATCAAATTAAAATCTATCTGGAAATCAATGAAATTAAATGTCATGTTTAAAAAAAATCTAAGCATAACAGGAAAGGCCATCTTCAGAAGAAAATCTACAGTCTTTAAATTACTTTCATGAAAAAAGTAGTAACAATAACAACAACAAAGGAACTAGGTAGCTATATTAAGAATTGAGCTAGTGAACAATAATATAAACCAAAAGAAACTAAGAAAGGTAAATGAATATAAATAAAAATAAAAATTAACGCAATATAAAAAGAGACAAGAATGGTAGAAAGGAAACAAAGATCCTAAACTTCACAAGCCTGGTGAAAGGAAAAAAGAAAGAACACAAAGAAAGCAAAATTTAGAATGAGAAAAGGAGGCAGGTATAGGAGAAATTAAAATAATTTTAAGTGATCGTTACTCCCAACTTGGAAAGTATTTGAAAACAAAGAGCAAATGGAAAAGATCCTGGCCAAATAGAACTATAGAAATCATAACAAGGAGAAATGGAAAAGTCATATGGGTCAATCCTTAAAGGAGCTTGGCAAGATGATCAGAGATCCAATATTGAAGCTCTGGGACCAGATGGCAGTTCGCTTCTGAGTTCTATGAACTCTTCAAAGATAGGTAATTCCAGTGTTGTTTTTAACTATTTCAGCCACAGATAAAGATGAGAAGTGCCCCAACTCATTTAACAAAGTCAGCAAAATGTTAATAGTAGCCTGTGATAAAAAATAGTACAGACAACAGAAACTACAGATCAATTTCCCTTCTAAATAAAATTTAAAAACAGAAATAGAATAGATCAATAAATCCAAAGAGCAAAACACTATGATCAAGAGGGTTTATTCCCAGTGTTTTTCTATATTAATGAATAGATTTATATAATCCAGATATCAACAAATTAAAGGACAAAAGATAATTTCCAGTAAAAGAGTGAAAAAAAGAGTGAAATTGCTTAAATATAATGTAGAAGCAATAACAAATATTATTTTAAACACTACAATGATGAAACCATTTCAATTAAAATTAAGAAATAGTTTAAATTAATAATGTAATTAAATTTAATAATTAAGAAATGTTCATTGTCAGGAAAAACCCTAAAAAATAATAAAATCTCAGAGAAAAACTTCAATCAACACAATATTACAAATGTTAATTTCTTTTTTTTTTTTTTGTTCTCGCAAAGTACCCAGAATGGTAATAGAGAAAAACATCCCCTTTATGGTAGCAACACAATGATCAGAAACATATTTATAATGTAACCAAAAAATCACAGACTTCGTAAGAAGAAAATGATAACGCATTATTAAAGAAATAGAACATAAAGGCTGAAAAACGTCAGTTATCATCATGCATTTAGTGTTTAAATTGAATGCAATTCCAGTAAGAATCACAATAGCACTCTTTTTTTGGAAATGGATAAATCAATCCTAAAGTTCTTGGGAAGAAAAGAATTCCATTATTTATTTATTCTTTAATAAATTATGGAAAAGAAGAATAGTGATAAATATATTGATATAGTAGATAGTAGAATATACTATAAGGTCATTATAATTGAATCACTGTTCCCTGGTTTTAGGAACACATAAATATATCAATGGCAGTAAGAGACAATCCAGACCTAGATCCCAGTAAAAATGCAAAGTTCTTCTATGATTAAGTGTTACAATCTTGGGGAGAAGTAAGGCTGGCACAACTAGTTACCCATCTGGATGAAAATAAAAATATACCATCATTTAAACTATGTAAGATGAATGAGAATCTACCCTTCAATATTATTTGGGAGATTACTTTTACAATTTGGGGCAAGGGAGACTTCTTAACCAAGATTGAATCATAGAAGCTAATACACAAAAGAGTTAGCCATAGAAAAACTTAAAATGCTTTATGATGAAAGTACCATACCGATGGAACTGAAGAAAAATATTTGAAAAGAAAGTGAGAGACAGAAATTAATATCTGTAGTATATAAGAGCACTTAAATTGGCAGGCAGTCAAATAACAGAAAAATTGACAAAGGATGTGAATAAAAAATTCACAGAAGAATAAATGTCAACTGAAAAAAAACAACAAAGGAGCAGCTTCTGCTTTTGGGAATACAAATAAAGTAACCATGAGATACCACTTTTTAACCACCAAATTGGTAGAAAAAATAGGAAAAAATAACTGTTATGTCTATTGGTGGTAGGTATGTGGGGAAGGGCTATTCTCAGACATTGTTGTGAAGTGTTATAGCATTTTTAGAAAGCAATATGACAGCATTTAAAAAATTCTTTTCGATTTGATAGTTTCAGTTCTGAGGATATAAATCATGAAATTAAAGCAGTGACTTATAGGGGCATGTAAAGATGTCCTAACATAAAGGTAAGGGCTGAATACACGATTCCAACCCATTATGCAGCATGGAAGGAGGATTTGGAGCTCTATCGGATGATGTACTTCCATGAGATATTACTAAGTGCAAAATTCAAGATGCAGAAAATATGTTTAACATAGTCTTGTTGTTGTTAACATTCAGAAAATAGACCTGTGTTTGTGTTTCTCTGTTTGTAGTTATATGAGCAATGAGATAATATGAAGGATAAACACTAATTTTAAAAATTGTTATAGGAAAATTTCAAATACATCCAATATAAAGAAAGTAGTACAATGAATCCTTTTGCACCCATTATCTAGCTTCCATCAACTTCTTACCATTTGTTCATTTATTGCCCCCTCAACACATATACACATCCTAAGTTATAACTTGGTTTACCTGGTGGAGTGAGACTTAACTGGGAATGGGGAAAGGAAGAAAAGTGGAAAGTTAAGCAAATAAGGAAAAGGAGGGAAGGAGAAGGAAGAATACACAAGGAAAAATCATACATATTTTCAAATTTATGCATTTGTGTGTGATTATATTTATGATTTTACAATTTTAAATTACAATTTTAATTTATGATTACAATTTCAATATGAGAAACTAAAGTTTGCATTAAAATCTATTTAAAACCAACATCAATATGAAGATACATAACAAAATTTGTGATATGTGGTCAAAGGGGTGTAACAAGCATTTATAGTCTCAATTACATTCATCAGAAAGCAAGAGATAGTGAAACTAACTAAAGTAAGCTTTTTTGTTTTTTACATGGACAGGCACCAGGAAATGAACCCAGTTCTCTGGCATGGCAGGAGAGAACTCTGCCACTGAACCACTTTGGCCCACCCTAAAGTAAGCTTTTAATATAATAAGGTAAGAAATGTAAAGTCGATGAAAAGGAAAAATGAGATGATAATAGAAAATAATGACCATAAAAGACGTACATCAACCTGAATGGACTAATTATGATAAATAGAATTGAAAGCCTATCCAAAGATCTACCATTCCAAAGTCACCAGGTCCAATTAGTTTTACAAATAAATTCTGCCAATACTTTAAGAAGCAGATAATTCGATTTTACACAAACTAATCCTTAACATAAAAAAGTACAAAACAAGAAAAGAAGACATAAGGACAGTTTCACTTAAGAAGAGAGATTTAAATTTTTAAAATAAAATTTTAGCAAATTGCAATAAAAAGTGAATTAAAATCTACACTAGCACCAAGTAGGTTTATCTCAAGAATGTAAAATTGTCTCAGCATTGGAAATTCTATCAATATCATTTACTACAATAATGGATTGAAGGAGAAACCATGTAGTCTCTTCAGTAGATGCCAAGAAAGCATTTGATGAAATTTCAACCCACTTGTTAAATAAAATCTCTTGGGAAGCTATAAATAAAAGTAAACTTTCTTTAACTGAACTGTCTGGCAGAAATCTATAGTTGACACCATGTGTGAGAAGAAAACAGTAGAAGCATATCTATCATAAGGAACAGAACTACAATGCTTGCTACCATTACTTGTGTGAGAAGAAAACAGTAGAAGCATATCTATCATAAGGAACAGAACTACAATGCTTGCTACCATTACTTTTCAAAATTTTATAAGCTAAAGCAGTTTGCAAATATATATAATGAGAGGTATAAATATTGGAAGGGAGGAGAAAATTATGGTTATTTGCTAACAAACGATATATTCATCTATACAGAAAATGCAAGCATATCAGTGCACAGACTAATAAGAGACCTTAGAAATTTAGCCAGATGCAAGACCAGCATTTAAAAAAAATCAATATGTTTTCATATAGATGAGCGATAATAATTTAAAATATATAACTAAGAAAGATTTCAGTAAATACAGCAGTAAAATACAATAAAATCTATTGAAATATATACAAGACATTAAGGTACAAAACTATAAAACTTTAGGAAGGGACATGAAAGGCTTGGTAAATTGAAAAGGCATTTCTCATTGAAAAGGAAGACGTAATTTTTTAGGACATAAACAAAAATCTAAATTAATGAATAACCAAATGTTCTGATTCCATTCAGAATCTCAAGATTTTTCATAGAGTTTGACAAGTTAATTTTAATAATTGTAAAATTTACCTGATAGAGCAATTGTGAGAGACGCACCAAGATAATTATGCAAAAGCAGAAAATAGTACTTTTGCTCTACTGATCATAGAATATAACCCAAAGTTAATTAAACATCTACCTATGGAACCTAACGTCCAGAGAAGGACTATTTAGCATATAATTAAAAGAGCATTTGAAATCAGTGTAGAAAAATGGAATATTTTTTAGATCCCTAACTCATATTATTCATTAAATAAATTCCTAATAAAATACATTTTATACCAAAACTCCAAACTTTAATATTATTAAAAGAAAACATGGGGAAATTTATTCACTACGTTCATTTAGGGAAGACCTGCTAGACAAGACAACACTTTAAATACCATAAAGGAAAACGATAGACTAATTAAAATGTACCAAAATTGAAAACTTAACTCTACATAAAAAGACACCATGAACTAAATTAAAAGGCAAGCAATCTTGTATGACTGAGTGGTTGAGGATTAAAGACTAACATGCATGAAGAAGTAATAGAATTATGGTTGAAAGATACATACCCCCATTTTATAGAAAGAGAAATATAAAGACAATTTTGTTTAAATCCACTAGTAGCGTGAAATGCAAAATTAGACTCTTTACTTCATTAGATTGGCAAAATATATGAGTTAAGTTATATTAATGGTTGCTGATAACCAATTAGAGAATATGATTAAAATCCTACACCTGGAGGTCAGTTTGGGAATATCTTTTCAAATTAAAATATGTACAGATCCCATGATCCACTAATTCCACTTCTTATCATATACCCAGAGATGAACTCATTTTGTTTTTCATTGGGCAGGCACCAGGAATCAAACCCAGGTCCTGGCATGGCAGGCAAGAATTCTGTCACTGAGCCACCATCGCCCACCCACACATAGCATCTTTATTGAAGTATTATTATACCAACCAACAAAACTGGTAAGGATAATTAATCCTGGAGAGGGGATTGGAATTGAGAATGAAAGACAGCAAGGACTTTAGCTTTATAGTAGTATTGGAACATTTCCAATGATCATTATTTAAGAACTGTATGTTTAAAACAAAAATATATATAAAATGTTTTTAAGAACAAATACAAAAAATATAGATTTTTTTTTTCTTTCGAAGTAGCTAATGGGTTGGAGGGAGGCCGTTTTCGAGGTGTGGACATATCCTTGAGTGATTGTGAATGTCTGCCATGCGTGGGAGCAGAGCATAATAACACAGCTCAGATCTGAGAGGTATTTAAGAGAAGATTTGGCAAAACAACTTAAAAACCGAAACAATTATAGAATTCCGTCCTCATATAATTCTGTTGATGGCTACCATATTAGGTGAGGGAGGTGAAAGGTGGGACATGGAGAGAGGAAGGAAATAGAGTGCAGTGGAAGTGCCAGAAGCAAGAATAAAAAAGTGCAGGGAGGAGAGGAAGCCAAAAAAATGGGAGGAGAAAATGTAGGGATAGAGTAGGGAAGATACCAAAGCCCTAAGAGAATTAATAACAATTTTAACAATTGATACTGAATCACACACGGACGTCCTTAAGGTCACATGCAATAGGCACAGTAAGCCAAAGAGAGAGGCGATGTAGGAGGGTAGAGAAAGCCAAGAGCAACTGAGAGCCAGAGGGAGAGGGAGCAGGAGAGGGAATATGCCAGGAATGACACAACAAGAATGATTCTAGTGCCCCCACCTGGCTGACACTGACACCTGGAGAATAATTTTCAGTCTACCAGTTCACTAGTCAGCAGAAACCAAAGGCCAATTTAGGTTCACACCTGAAGAGCATATTTGTAAATAGTTGAATGACTGATATGATTAATTTCTTACAAAGGAAAATTTGATGGTCTAATTAGGTTTTCCTCTAGAAGATCTCTTTGTTGTTAGTCCCCATTATTCATTCCTAATCATGTATTTTCTGGAGTTGACGTGTGTCCCCACTGCTCAGCAGGACACTGATTGAGTTGACTTGCATCCCTACCTAGTTGAAGCAAACAAAATTAATTGCTCCCTAAGATAAGGGATGCTGCTGCGGTACATAATAGCTCCCTCAGCAGTGGCAGTCAGCACTCAAATACTTTAACAATTTTTTTTTTGTATTTTATGGTTTCATGTAGGTGCTAAAAACACATTCGTCTTAGGAACACTGAGCAAGCAGAGATGTAAGAAATTTTGGGGATCATTTTCTTGTTCTTTGGGATTCAAAAGTCTCAAGTTGCTCCAAGCTTACTAATTCTATCCAGCGGTCTTCTGCCTTTCTCAGTAAAAACTTAAACACCAAATTTGACCTTTTAGAAAAAGATGTCAACATTTAAAAACCATACTGATTTATGTTGTATTGCTTGTTTTTAGACTCACTTGTGTGACCATTAGCTAAATCACTTAACCACTAAATGTTACTCCAGAGAGAGAAAAAAATTAAATAATTAACCAGAGCACTTAGCTACAAGCATGTGGATCAATTCCCACAATGCTAAGATTCTAAGAATAATTTCCAGAAGGATAAGTCTTGCTTGTCTCTCTGCTGTTCTCAACAATGGGCACAACAGATGTACTCACTGCTAGAAGTATTCTTGCTTTCATATTAAAAATGATGGAGAAATGATTTTTATCTTTATTTTCTCTGCAAAAGTCATATATGCTCAATAGTGGACATTTGGAAAACAGAAAAGCAGCAAGAAATAATCACCTAAAATTTGATTCATTAAGAAACATTTTATTATGCCAATAACTACTATTTTGTGGCATGAATATTTGAAGTTGTATTATATCCTATATGTACTGTAATTTACTTAATTCATCTTCTATGATCAGTCTTTAAAATTTTCCGGTATTTTGGTGCTATAAACAATTGCTATGAGCAAACATGTACACTCATTTCTATAGGTGTCTCTGCTATTTCCCTTGGATAGATCTCTAGTAGTGGTATTATAAGGTGTTTACTTATTTTCTTATGTTTAATGTTACATTGTCTCCTGACAATTTCAGCCAATATGCATTTGTCCAAGTAATGTCTGAGGGTGAATTATTTCCTGAAATCCTCAGCAATCCTGGGTATTATAATTTCAACTTATTTTTCCAGCTTGTGAATTGAAAAGCAGAATTTCATTAAGTTAATTTATATTTTGTTTATACTGCCACGGTGACCCTTGCATGACCTTTGTTCCTATAAATTGTCCTTCTCACACCTCTTGGCAGCTCTCACACAGCTTTTTTTTTGTTTTGTTTTTTTTAACATTTTATTGTACAATATAACATATATACAAAGCAAAGAAAGAAAAAAGCGAGAGTTTTCAAAGCACTCTTCAATAAGTAGTTACAAGACAGATCCTAGAGTTTGTCATGGGCTCCCATACCATCCTCTCAGATATTTCCTTCTAGCTGCTCCAGAATATAGGAGGCTAGAAGGAATAAATATTTTTTATTGTCACAATCAACTTTTTTTCTTCTTTGTGGAAAATAACATATATACAAAAACAATAAATTTCAAAACACAGCACCACAATTACTTGTAGAACATATTTCAGAGTTTGGTAAGGGTTACAATTCCACAAGTTAAGATTCTTACTGCTAGCTGCTCTAAGATACTGGAGACTAAAAAAACAAATAGTTTAATGATTCAGCATTCATATTCATTTGTTAATCCTATCTTCGCTGTACAACTCCATCAGCACATTTTGATCTTTCTATCCCTCTCTTTAGGGGTGTTAGGATTATGGCCATTCTAACTTTTTTGTTTTGGAAGGGTCCTAGAGCAGCTTTTGAAATGAAGGCTTATGTTTAACCGTGCCCTGGGTGGTTTCCTGCTCAAAGGAATTTTCCAAATAAGCCTGTATCGAGCTCTGCCACAGCCCACCCCACCATGTTCACATGTAGCCAGAGGGAAGCATGAAAACTCTGACCTCCCTTCCCACCAACCTCTTCAAGGACCCCAGGACATCTAGGTTCTAATTAAAATGATGGTAACCATGACCTTTGTTGAGTTCCTTCTCTGAAGTTGGCTTTGTAAATTTGATCTTCTCTAAGCTGCATTACTATATTATTAGATAGGGATGTCATATGCTTTTAGCTCTTTGTTATATTATTACAATACTGTATATTTTACCTATACACAGTTAATGAGTTATAGGGTCAAGACTCAATCCCAAGACATTTCAAGATTAAAGAATGTGGCCTCTGTACTGCATAATTTAAAGTTGTTGTTGTTTTATAATTTTATTTTTTGTAGCTATTCTGGTTTGGAACCACCCAGCTGTGAAAAAGAGGCTCTGCTTGTTAGGACTGTTCACTGTGGCGAAATGAGTACCACTGCAAGAACTAATAGTGCCCAACTTAGTGAACCTCTGTGCTCCCAGGGCCAAGTGCACATGCCCCTGGGGCTGCTTGGCAGAGCGGAAAGATGAGCGCAGCCCCCTGACCCGACCCAGGACTGTGCCCCAGACAATGGGAGGATGGTCTCTTCTCCAGAGAGAAGGGTGAATGGAGACGGTTGCAATTCAATTTATTATGATTTGATACAGACTTTATGGTGCTCATTTCCTCCCTTTCCCTGAAATTCTGCATTTGCAATATTATACAGAGGCCTTGGCAGTTGGGGCTTCCTGTACATATGTTTAAGGTGTTAAAACTGTGGGTTTACTGATTTGGTTTGAAACTCTCCAGCATTCAGCCCGTGTCTTTCACCTCTGCGTTCCTGGTGCACAGCTCAGCTTGGCACAGAATAGCTGCTCAGTGTAGGTTCAGGGAATGAATGCTAGTGAATACTTAAGTCCCCCAGAATCTATGCTCTTTATGAGAAAATGTCTCAACAGCTTCAAAGCGATTTTCTGAAGAGAAGTAGGTTGAAATCTTATCTGTTCTATCTATTCCTTGCTGCTAAGAGTGATAAACAGTACAGCATTAATGAAGGGTAATTTTGTGATAGCTATCAAAATTTAAAATATACATCCTCTTTTACTTAGCAATTTTATCCCCAGTGATTTGTCCTTTAGGTATGCACATGTGTGAAAGGGTTTATGTCCATATTTGTTCTTTGCTGCATTGTTTGTGACAAAATAAAAACAATGTCAAAGCTGAAAATAAGCTAAATGATCATTAGTAACGAATTGGTTAAAAAAGTCATAATAAATCCATACAATGGAATGTTATTAAGTCACAAAACAATAAAATTTCTGTGTATTTAATGATATTGGAAGAAGCACAAGAAATATTGCTAAGTGACACATACCAGGTGCCCAGTAATATGTGTATTATTATTAATAAACATGTAATAAAGCATATGAACACACATATATGTATATATGTGTATATGCATAGAGGATTTCCAGTGGGATCCATGGGAAAATTATAACAGCTGTTACCTCCTAGAAATGGGACTAAAGAAGGAGAGTTTGGCTTTGCACTTTATACTTTTCTATGAGGTTTGCTTTTTTGAATGGCATTTATTAGTTTCATAATAGAAATAAAAAGTTTAAAAAATTCTACCTGTATGGGAAAACATGGGTTTTGGTTCTCACATGTCAACTGGCAATCAATTCCTCCCCAAAAGGCAGCTTTACTGGTGCTCTGGGGTGTGAATGCAATGTCATGATCAATATATTGTCCCCACACCATCAGGAAATCAGAATATTGGTCATCTTCTGTAACAGCTTCGTTTGAAACTTGAATCACTTGTCTTGTCACGTCCCGTACCTGGGTAAGAAAAAAAAGCTTGTCATGATATAGGAAGACCATGTTTTAGGCATTATAGTGACACTTTGAAATAATAATAAATTTCATGGTGTGGTTCCTATACCCAGAATTGTTGGCGAGTTCATAGAAGATCTATCTCCTATAGCTACGGTGGAAAGAGCAAGAGTTTAGAAGATTGACACACTGTACTTTGAATTCCTTAGTTAACTTCTCCGAACCTTATATTCCTAATCTGTAAATGGATATAGAAATGTTGATCTTTCATGGGTGTTGTGGGAATTAAGTGAGGAGTCATTCATAAAACATTTAGCCATTATTATGATAGAGTGCATGGCTCAAAGGGTGGAGCCGCTAGTTCAGAGATTGGTGTCTCAAGCCACAGAGAAGTGTCCCTAGGTGTTGAAGCCTAGTGCAGTTGGCTGAGCTGGATTTTGAAATTGCTTGGGACCAGTGACTCTTTTTGCCCATCCGTTTCTACGTTTTAAAACTGGGATCTCTATAACTTTAACCTAAGCTTGTTCAAACATTGCATTCTGGGTGCAGATAACTTCTTTTCTAGTTTCACAGATCCAGATGGAGAGGAATTTGCTCCATGTATCCAGAGCATCACTCCTATGTAATTCCAGTAATTATATAATGAGATTTGGGGATTTTGAGCTTATGAGGTTTCAATGAGATTTTGAACTTTGAGTTGACACTATTATGAATTGAAATTTGGAGGGACCTTGGGAGATGGGGAATATATGTTATGTGTGGGTAGGATGAGAATTTGAGGGAAGTATAGAACAGATGGTGGTAGGTAGAGTAATGGCCCCCCAAAATGTCCACCTTCTAATCCTTGGAATCTGTGAGTCTATTATTACCTCACATGGCCAAAGGGACTTCTGAGATGTGATTAAATTCTGGACCTTAAGATGGGAAATTATCTTAAATCTGCTACCCAGGTGGGCTCAATGTAATCACTTGGGTCCTTAAAATCTGTGACCCTTTCCTGTCTGTGGTCAGAGTGAGATGTGACTATGGAAGCAAGGCCAGAGAGATGCAGCATTACTGGTTTTGAAGATAGAGGCCATGGGTCCAGAAATGTGGGTGACATCTAGAAACTGAAAAAGGCAAGACCATGGATTCTCCCTAGAGCCTCCAGAAGGGAACATGGACTTGATAGTTTTGTCCAGTGAAGACCCATGCCAGACTTTTGATGTACAGATCTGTGAGATAAAAAGTTTGTATCATTTTAAGCCACAAAGATTGTGGATATTTGTTATGGTAGCAATAGAAAATTAATGCAGTCTTCATTTAAGGATACTTGAGTTTGATTTCTCTAAATAGTTACATAATTCTGAGCAAATATGGGGTCTCGCAACTAAGTCTCATAATACTTAGAGTCAAATCAAGAATTTAACTGGTTCAGTGTCTATCACAAGATAGACGAGAAATTATTACCCCATTTTACAGATAATCTAATCGAGACTAAGAGAAGTTAAGTGACTTGCAGAAAGCTAAGTGTGTAAGAGGAACCCAATAGACTTGGTCCCTTGCTGGTGGGAGCACTGAATTTTCCTGTGTCTCACAGAATTATATATCACCCACTAACCTTTGTCAGCTTCAATAACACATTGCCCTCTTACTAAATGGCCATCTGAAAAAATGGTCTAAATTACGTTGTTCATCTCCATAGGATTTTGTGATGGTGTATCAGTCCACAGCTGACTTTAATTAGATCTTGACTTCTAAAGTTGACATTCCTGGGGCTGAATAGAACATATTTCTGATGAATTCCATTACTGACAATATTATAAGAAGGAATAAGACTGAGTCTGCATAACACTCATGTAACTTGTTTATTCACTGAAGTCAAACTGGGGGCAAAGTGGTCCATTGTTTGACCAAATTGATCTATAAGATGGGTATGAGTCTGTTTAGAAAATAAATGTTCCTCTGGGAGGAAAGTGGTAATTGTCTTTTTCACATAAATGAGCATACTGATTGATTAATACATATCTTCAAATGTACTTAGTTTTCTACCAGATGAATAAAGGTATTTCTTTGACAGTACTGATGTGATTGGAAAGAGCAGGAATTAGGGTTAGATGAATCTTAATTTTATCAACAATCTATATTATTCTACTCACCAGCTGTGACCTCAGTCTTCCAGAGTCCCAGTTACTAAGCTGTAAATACAGATACTGTACCTACCTCATAGGGATGTTTTGAGGATCAAAAGGAATTATATCAAGCAAACTTGACACAGTACCTGGCATATTGAACAAGTTCTCAGTAAAAGGTTAGTTTCCTTAAAAAATTAATGGAGGCTTTTAGAATAATTGGAAATTAATTCCAATCCCGTTTAAGCAGCCTGCTGATGTACAAACCAGGGGCAGTGGAAACCCGTTGTATAAGAAGTTGTGGTTCCAGCCTTTGGGCTGACTGATCCCATCTTCATAGACTGGAGGAAGCCATCTGGCCAGGGCTGTGTTGGAGGCTCCCCACCTGGGGTGGTCTCTATGGGACATAAACAAGTGGAGGTGATAGAAATGGGGAAAAAGAAAGGATAGAAGCATCAAATCCCAAATATGATACTGGGTTGCACATCATTCCCAAGGAAAATAAATGAGAGTATGGCTTCCCAGAGACCCATGCTTTAAAGAAGTTGTCTTCCTCTGGGATATGCATACCTGACAGAACCAAAAGACTTTCTTCAGTGTATATGGGTACTAATATTCTCAAGGGAATTAGCTATCAAAACCTCAAATTCCATATACACTCTTTCCTATGTTTGGAAATGCATCTGCTGTTGAGGAAAACTGCCAGTGGATTCTTCTTTATACTTTTTATTTTCCCATAGACTTTCTACTGCTCCAGTTTCCTATGAAGGGCATATCTCTCACCTTTCTGGAACATACATGGTACACTGTCTTGGAGGAGAAAAAAATCTTCTGAGTTTCCAAGCAAGGAGAAAATTTGAAATATTCTTGCATTTAAACATCCTTTAATCACCATAAAACAACCTTAAGGCTTCATGTCTTTACCTGTCATTTATATTTATGTTAAAAATTAAGAGTCCGTTAGGGTACTTTGGAATTTGCTGAAATTTCTAATTTAATAAGTGAGATGGTTGTCAAGGGAATGCATATTAATGCATTTAGCTAAATTAAAAATAAAATCAGACATTTTCTGAGAGAAAGTAAGGCATATTTGGTTGATTGATTTGACAAGGAGGTTAGGCACTATCAATTCGGTTAAATGTGTTTCTATAAATAGAATGATTTGAAGTTCATTCTATTTGTCAAAATATATTTTAACAAAATATATCTAAAATGCATAATAAGGCTAAGGCATGTTTTATGATTATTTTGATTTTCTCAGTCATTTCTAATCATATTGTGTTAAGTAAGTTGTCTCTGATTAAAAAAGGAAAAGGATTAAAGCCTTTTCCTGTGTACTGCTAGAGATTTTGGGGAACTTTTCATAGAAATTGAGAAAATGAAAATCTAATGATTGGCCACTCCTTTGCAAATCAGGTGCTTTCCAGATTTGTTTTTAAAAATAGATACAGATGGGCCACAGTGGCTCAACAGGCAGTTCTCACTTGCCATGCTGGAGGCCTGGGTTCGATTCCCAGTGCCTGCTCATGCCAAAAAAAAAAAAAAAGGAGACCCTGATTGAGTTGTTTGCTGATCAATAACATTAATTTTAATATATGATAGCATATAATATGATCATTTTCTTATATCTTAGAAGGAATTTTGAGAACCAGGTGCCATTAGAACAGCAAAACTTCTATTACCAGCTACATATTAAGCTTAGTACAAGTACATCTTTAAAGGTGAAAAATAAGCATGTAATTGTTGTTTTACTCTGTCTCATTTTACAGAGAGTAAGATGACCATGTAATTTATAATCCAAATTGGAATATTTTTAAAAGTGAAGGAGAATACTATTAAGAGCTATGTTGGGTTAACAGGTATATACAGGAATTTATTCAGGCAGCTTGGGATGCGTGATCACTCAGCCAATAAGTAATATTCACCCAACCGATACATGAACTAACAGAAACACTCCCACCCATAGCACTTATAAGTTGATTTGCAATAAAAGCATTTTTGTTATCTATGAATTATTAGCATTTGTAATAATTTACAATGATTTAATCAGTTATGCTCTAATAATAGTTATAACTCAATCTTGAAAAACATGATGAACACTTTTCTGAATATGAAATTCAATGTAGATTATATAAAATATGAAAAGCATATAAAACAAAATATATAAACCTGCAAAAATATGTGTTTTAATGATATAAATTAGATACAATTTATATTATACAGATATAAAATAAAATTTTAGCAGAGGCAAATTTAAAAGTAAAGGAATATGTGAAAGTAAAAATTAAGTATTTTCTAGCCTAAAATTTACTACAATTGAAAAAATTCTGGGCCACGGTGGCTCAGCAGGTGAGAATGCTTGCCTGCCATGCCCGAGGACCTAGGTTCGATTCCTGGTACCTGCCCATGTAAAAAAAAAAGAAAAAATTCATAGGGAAAATAGAATGGAAACAGGAGTTTGAAGAGCAAAATAAACATGGAAATTTTCTGACTTTTTTAATGGATTGCAGTGGGTATAAAATTGTGGTATTCATGTTCCTTTGGCATTTATAAATAACTTCTCCAGTTTTATTTTAAATGTGAATATTTGAAATATGCTGGAAAATATATAATTTCAAGTATTTACACATATGATAAAGTTCTTAGATGTCATCTTTAATGTTTCTTTGTGGGGATTCTTTCTTTTTCAAAATTCTTCTAGGGAGTATTCTAGTAGGATAGATATTTATAGATTGGATAGATGGGTAAATAAATGCATGGATAGATAGATAGATGATAGATAGATAGATAGATAGATAGATAGATAGATAGATAGATAGATAGATAGGTAAAGCCTGGAGACAAAGTTTCCCAAGAGCACTGAGAATGAAGCCCAGGGAAGCATCAAATAATTGGAGTCTAAATATAATAATATTCCCCTGTAAAGTCGGACAACTCCCTATATTTGGAGTTTTCTGAGGTAGTTGCTCTCACCACTGAAATACTTCCATGCACTCAATACACAATTACTTATCAATAGTCTTGCTCTAGTTACTTGAGATGCAAGAATTAATAAGATAAAGTCCCTGTCGTCACATGGCTAATGCTCAAGTAGGGTGTCCTAGATTACCAAGGCTGCTATGACAGATTCTACACACTGGCTTAAACACAGTAATCAATCGGCTCGAGTTGTGGAGTCTAGAAGTCCAAAATCAAAGTGTCCTCAAGGCCATGCTTTCTCCAAAGTCAGCAAAGTTCTGGAGATGGCTTGCAGGCAGTCTTTCATCACATAGTGATTTACCTCTTCCTGTTTCCTCCACGGGTTCCTACTGACTGACTGAATCCAAATTTCCTCTGCTTATGAGGACTTCAGTTTAATGGACTAAAGTCCCTCCTGATTTTATTTGGCCCCATCTAAATAAGATCTTCAAAGATCCTAGCCACAAATTAGTTTACATCCACAGGGCTGTGTGTTAGGACATGAAGATTCCATTTAAAATGAGTTAATACCCACAGGACTAGGGTTAGTGTTAGGCACAGGATTATTAAGGATTCCACACAAGACAGCAAGTCAAAGAGCAACAGATTTATTGAAAAGGTAAAGCAGGAGGAAGCAGGTTGGAGAGCAAAAAAGGAGAAAGCAGGTAGGAGCCTGAAATTGGCTCCTGCCTGGGAAGCCAGCAGGAAGAAAGGAAAAATGGCTCTTGTTCCTTGTTCTGGGAGCTGTGTTGTTAAAGGACAGTGATGCTGGGAGGGGAGGGTGCCTACTAGGTTGTTTGTTGCTTCCTGATTGGATGGAGGCTTGTAACAGGTTTATATCTGGATCCTTGGACCTGCCAAGGATGCTGAAGAGGGGGGAGGAGGAGAGCTCTGCACCAAGAGTTCCTTTTTCTCTTAGAATTTTCTTTCTGAGACCTAACAGTTAGGACTTGAGCATTTTTTTTTGGTGGGGGGGGGGGTCATGATTCAATCTACCACATGGGATGTACAGAAAATAACCAAATAAATGTGAAGCTGTATGTTACATAGCTTCAAGTAGGTTAGTGTTCTGAAGAAAGTCAAAGCAAGATGAGGGGATAAAAATTATGATGTGAATTATCATTTAAAATAAAAAAATTTCAAAAGGACTTCCAGGGTTGAGGTCCGCAAGAAGCAAGATATGGATCACGCGAATGTCTAAGGGAGAGGCACCTTAGATAAAAGGAGCAGCATGTGCAAAGGACCAGAGGCTGAAACTTGTTCAAGGAACGGCAAGAAGGCGTTTTCTGTAAAGTGGTGACATGTAAGATATTGATCCTCTCAGACAACATGATATTTAAGCTGATCTTTTTTTCCCCAATTCCTTTTTTTTGTTTGTTTGTTTCTCTTAGATCCTTTGTCCAGGGTTCCCAGATGCGTAAGTGTATTAACTCCTCTTAGAGCTTTTTAAAATAAAGACACTAAAATATGGGGACCCTGAATGGGATTAATTTAGGAAAAAAAAACAACAAAGAAAAAGAAGGTATACCAGGTGGTCTGCCCTAATTTCCTTAAAGATGCACTTCCTCTCTTTCATGGATACATTGAATTTAATAGTAGGGGGTGGGGAAGGGGAAGCTTAAAATTTAAATCAACAGTTACATGAAAGTAGAATTACGAGGTAAAAAAAGCCCTCAATTGTAAAATGTAGACTGAGATTGAAATAATTAAAGAAAGTCTGGCAAGATACCAAAAAAGGCTGATCTTCACATTTGTAAGTACAATGACTCCGAGACATCAGCTGCCAGTCTGTGGCCATCCTAGGAAATCTACTGTGTCATTCTCCAAGTACAGAGAAGGTGTAAGTGAGTGTAGCTCATTTCTGTAGGCTATTCTTGAAAGACAGTTTCCCCTATGCAAAATTCTAAGTGTGGAAAGGAGAAGAGGTCCACAGGGAGAGATTTAGCATGGACTTCACATTTCCCAAGCAACTGCTCTAGCAACAGTTATTTTAAAATCTGAATAAACTTTCATCCATCTACTCAATGAACATTTATCAAATGCTTAAAAACAAAATTGAGGGAGACATAGCCATGACTTCAAGGGGCTTTCAGTGTAGTGAGAAAGAAAGGCAACTTAAACAAATAATTAGAATACTGTGAAAACTGCTTGACAGAAAGTAAGTACAGGATAAAGGCTTTCAGGCCAAGCTGAGAACCTGCTGGGGATTGAATCATGTTCCCCACAAAAAGTAAGAAAGCAAGTGCAGGTCTTAACCTTGGTCCCATCAGAGTAAATAGGAACGATGAGGACATTATTAAACTGTGTGCAAACTAAATGAGGGTGGGTGTTAATTCATTAAGGCTGAAGTTCTTCTAAGCAAAGAAAATTGAGCAAAGAGAGAGAAAAAATGCAAGGAGCAGCCAGAAGAGGGAAATCAGTGGAACCCGGAAGAGAAAGGAGAGGACTCACCATGTTCATTGCCATGTGATGGAAAATCCAAGGAACCCCTAAGACTTTGGGGCAGCCAGAAGACACCCACCCCAGGAGAAAGCAAAGCATTCTAACATCTGAAACCCTGAGCCAATATAGTCCTGTTGTTAAGTCAATCCATTGTATGGTATTTCTTTTAGCAGCTAGGAACCTAAAATAGGACCCCAGGAAAGTAGCACAGAGAACATAATCCTTAAGCTGAGTTGTCATTCTTTGTACAGTTACCCCTGTTTTATTGCATTTTCCCCTTAACTCAAATAGAAGGGTTGACTCTACTACAATTTGAGCTCCCCTCTTAAGCTCCAAAACCAAGACACAGGCATAAATACCATACATTTTTTTCTTGATTGGCAAACTGAAGTACCCACAGAAATTATGTAGAGCAGGGTAAAGAGAACAGGAAGGGAATTTCTAGAAGAAAGAATGACCATGCAAAGACATAGAGGCATAAAGTGGTGCTGTGAGTTCTGGGAATTTGCTCTGCAAATCTTTTAGTCTATGCTGCTTATATCTTTGTTTCCTTGAGTATTAACTGAAAATTTCTTATTCGTATTTCTGATGACTAAGTGAGATGATATTTATGAAATGGTTATTTCAGTTCAGGGCCAAATAGAGTATGATAGGGATCAAATTAGGAGAATTATGGGTCCACATAAAAGTCCAATAAAAAGGAAATTGCACTGGACAGTAACAATTACAATGTCATTAGAGGAAAGTTATTATATCATCAGAAACATTTATTATCTCAACTAACTGTTAAAAAATTTTAAAGGCCTGAATATTCAATGTGAAAGTTTGTAGCACTAATGGGTAACAGCCTTCATCAGGAGATTTATCACACAAACCTGCAATTTAGATACAATTCTGTTCCACACTGTCAGAGGCTTTTATTGTAGAATGAGGATGCCCCCTATGTGAGAAAAATATTGTAAATTTGTACTACATATTTTATATTAAAATTGCCATATTATAATTTCCAATGAACATGGTTCCTTGGCTGGTAGAATTGGAAGAGAGAGAGTATATATCATTTAGGATTGCCATGGGAACTGTTAGGAGGTCCTAGATAAAGCAAAATGTGCATCAAAATTTGACTACAAACCACTTTAAAAGAGAAGCCAAGAAGAAATAAGATTATAAGGATTTAAAATGTAGGGTAGGCAACAGTGGCACAGTGGCAGAATTTTGTCTGCCATACTAGAGGCCCGGGTTCGATTCCTAGAGCATGCCCATAGCCCCCCAAAATACGTATATATAATAACAGCTCCTTAAATTTTCATGGTTTAGAGATGACTTTCATGTCCATTATCTTCGGTCATTGAGACAGCCTGTGAGGCCAGCATAATTATCATCTTTGGTCTGTAGATGAAGATACTGCCTGAGACTTATAGAGGCTGCCTGATGACATCTTAATCTTAGCAATAGGTGCCATTTGGGCTGTGACGTTAGACATTCTATCCTCAAAGCCATGCTTTATGGTATAAGGCTAATTATCTCTTCTTTAGACTCTCTATACATTACTTATTCAATGAGAGAAGTGCAGCAAAAATTTTGGTCCTTGTGTTGCTGGCCCATGCTATTAAGTACATAAAGTTTAATGAATCCTAGAAAGTCCAGTATGACAAGGAGACCTAAATCTGAAATTATTTCCTTTGTCTATGGAAACCTCTTAATGTAGAATACAGAACCAGGGAAGGGTCTCAAGACCAATGAATTCACATAACCTGTGTCAACTGTATGCAGGCATTGAAGGAAGAGCAAAATTTTCCATGCAAGGGATGAAAGGGAAGTGAATTGGGGCACATTTAATGGGATTTGAAAAGTTAATGGGAAAGTTATGAGAAGGAAGAGAGGCTGCTAATGTAGATTTTAACCTTTGGAAGCAAACGAACCTTGGGGTATAGGAGCTGTGCAAATGGAATAGAGTGCTTCCATCACGAAGTCTAAGTGTTCGTCCTCTCCTCATCTTCACACCCACCTGCAGAGGTAGCTAGTGGACTCTGCCAATTGCACCTGCCTCACACACTGAACCTCTTCCTTCTGCCCTGCCCTGGTCATTGGGACCATTCAGTGTTTCCTTCAAATCCTGTTAGGGTGATAACACCTCTCTCAAGTTTTGTTTGAGTGCTACATTTGACCTGCAAATGTCTGAGATACATACGTGTTCACTATTAAATTATCATATGATTAAATTCCATAAGGGAGAAGGTCCACGGGTAAGGACATCTCAAGTGGAGTAACACCCTTAAGATTGTATAGCTATGCTCTGTACAACTCTAGTGAGCATCACTCACATGTGCTGTAAGATGAATGGTGGTCTGCAAACCCGTATGGGAATAATCAGTATTTGGAATATTTGTTTAGTGGTTCTCAGAGTCATTGCAAAGGAATAAGGAAGGAGGCTGCTGAGTTTGAAGGTGAGGTAGAAGACACGTTGTATTGGAGGGTTTTGGACATCACATGGCAAAATAACTTTGAATTAGAAAATATTGACATCTAGTCTTTTACAAATTCTTCAAGTATTTCATGTGTAGGCAATAGAAACATTAAGGGTCTGAGATCTATAAAAATTATGCCAAACTAAATAATTTTGTAAACTTTTTGGAGTGTTTGGAAATATAAACATCTAAAAATCAGTGAATTTGCTTTGAGACTAAATTGTTGTCACCCTATGAATATGAAATATATTAATCATTATTATATGTGACTGAGTTAGGTGTTCTGCATAAAGATGAAAGGAAGGAAATGCTAGGAAGTATTTGTTAAGCGGGCAACAAAAAGTTAACATATTTAAAGGCAAGATTCAAATCTGGACTTGGCTATAGGCTGAATGAGTTATACTTTCCATTTGCAAGTCTCCTAATAACTCTATGGTTCCTGATATTAAAGAAAGGGAGCTTCATTGCTGCTATCTTACATATCAGCTGCTGCTATGTCTAGGAACCATTCAAGAATGACTAGTTAGTAACAGAAAACAATACTCCAGGGAAATATAGTCACTTTTGTATCTGTAGGGACAGTAAGTGGAGAATAATTCTATTATTAATACCTCATTGATCTCCAGTACATCAAAGTGGCTCAATTTGCAAAAGTATACGGAACAATAATGCATTTAATTAGTTACAATAAGTCAGCATTTGAAGACTGGAATGTGCTTTAATAAAGTGTTCATGTTGGTTACAGTTGGTTTGTCTTTATTGAAATTCCATAAAGTACTGCTTGGAGGGAGGTGGTATTTCACTCAATTAAAAATAATGAAATGTTAATTTAACTGCTTAAGCAATGCTTTTTTTTCCTGATTGACTTTTATATGTCAGCAGCTCACGAAGATGCTACAATAGCCCAAGAGTGTTCACAGATGCTTTCTGCAAACATTCAGCAAAAATGCACACTTAACCTTCATAATCAGTGGGTTCGCCTATTCAGCAGGTCCACAAAGAAGGACATGATGATTGTGCTTCTGGTTGTCTCTGCTATTGTCTTGGGATCCTCTGGTCATAATTCATGTCTCTCTTCAAGGCTCTGAAGGACTGCCTTTAAATGTTGCTCAGTGTGTTTTAGAAGTACTTCGTCCCCTGATGGGATCAACTTAGAGCACCACATTTTCCCTCTGTTATTATTGGATTAATGGCAACATTGGAAAAATGGCCATAAAGCTGACAAAAATAAATGAATAGAAACATTTCTGGAAGTGGGTTTTATAAGGGAGACAGATGTCTGTGCTGCTACAGTTGATCTTAGTTACTACGATTTTTTTTTTTAGAAACACTTTCTCATCTCTCCCAGGCAACTGTCACCATAGACTTTGTGATATTCTGAATTCTAAAGGGAAACAAAATTCTAAACTTCCAGCTAAAGTTTAAGATTGATGCAGGGAGACTTAATTCAATATAATTTTGCCAAGTGTGTCATCCCTGGCACATATGGGACACACTTGGGTTCAAAGATCTGCATCTTACCTGGAAAAGGAAAAGAATATCAAGAGCATTACGTGCTGGGAGAAACTTGTTAAAGGCAGCTTTCAGTTGCTGATATAACTTTGTCCTTCTCATTTTCTTGGCAGTGGGGGTAGGGGAAGGAATTAGGACAGGTGTTGCTTTGTCATGGTCACTGAGACCCAAGAATATTATTTAATACACTTCTGCAGGAACTTACTAAATAGTGCCCAAGTGGCTTGAAAGAATTAATTTGGTTTCAAAAAGACATCTATACCCTGTCAGATTGCCTCAAAATGAAAAAAAAAAAAGCTTAACTCATTATTTTTTGGGTCACTGGTTAGAGCAGCTTTATGGGAGCCAATTACAACCAGTCAGTTCCTTAGAAAGGGCATGTCATCTGCTGTGATCAATCAGGATGGATATTAAAAACCTCTCAGAGGACAAAATGTGTTTTTCTATAATTGGCATTCATTCATCATTTTTCCAAAAACATTGAAAATCTTACTTATTCTAGTGTGATTTGAGTCAATATTATGATCCCCAATACTTCACCAGTTTTTTTCTTAAAGACTCTAATTAACCTTACTTGGGAATTTCAACAATTGCTTACAATAACCCAGGCTGCTTTTTGTATTTTCTTCACTTTAAGTGACAATAATGTGAAATTATATCAGTGTTTTCTTTAAATTTTAGAGTGCAACTTAAGCTCTTAACCAGTTAGATATCTGTTGTTGAATAATTATTGTTTCAAGGAGTTTCACTTTAAATATACAGATATTTCCAAAAAGGAACAGATTGTGTTAAGGAGTTTATTCCAGTTGGCCTCCCCAAGACATCAGCTCTGCTGAGTGATAACATGAATTAGGTTAAAACACAAATAAAAATATGAAAACGATGACCATGAGTGTGATTGCAAGGCAGATCAGTTTTTTAAAAAAGGAAATAGTATAGTCAGTCACTAAAATGTTAGGTTTTAATGCAAAATATTTGGATGACATATTGGAGATTGAATCATGTCCCCCACAGAAGACATGTGCTAGTACTAATCCACGATTCTCTGGGTGTACACTCATTTGTAAACAGGACTTTTGAAGGTATTATTAGTTAAGGTTCGCACTCATTTGTGAATAGGATCTTTAAAGATCCTAGTTAGATGAGGCCATATGGAATCAGGGCAGGCCTTAATTCATATGACTGGATCTTTATAAGTAAAAAAAGTTCAGTCCCATCCAGTCAGTAGAAGCCAAAAGTCAATAGAAGGACACAAAAGAAGAAGACATAAAGAGAGACAGGTTGCCATGTTACAGAGGCAGAGATGCAAGCTAAGGAACCCCAAGGATTGCAGCAAGCTGGCACCAGAATGCTGCAGGCTTCTGGAGCAAGTATGGCCTTTTGAGAACTTAATATTGAACTTCTAGTTTCCAAACTGTGAGTCAATAAATTCCTGTTGTTAAGCCAACCATTGTGTGGTATTTGTCGTAGCAGCCCTGGCAAACTAAGACACATATTTGACATTTAATTTGGGTTTTTGATTATATTTGACAAATGAATATAGAGAACTACATACCAAATTATAAATACCAAACTATATACTAAACCAAGGTAGATTTTGGGATCCTCCCTATAATTTGAGTGCTTATGCTAGTTTATACTAGCTTTCACTTTCAGAGTTTGTAATTTGTTTTTTGAACTTATGGGGTTTGATATTATAAGGGACATAGAAATTGACTCCTAAGAAAGAGGTTTAGTGCAGAATTATCAGTGTTGAGGAAACTGGCATTTTGGCCCCTTGGTGGGATCAGGCCACAGAGCCTGTACAGCTGATTCAATTTTCTCTGTATGTCCATGGAGAATACACCTTGGGCAAGCCTGTGTGTTAGATGAATCCAGAACTGGGCTGAATCTGTGTTACTGTCTGGATGGAAATTTCATTTGTAATCTCCAGCTATCATGTGAGGTTATAAGAAAGCAGTAAGGGACCAGATTGACTACAGCTTATCATTAACTTTATATTTTGCCAGAGCCATGAAAATTTCTGCTATAATTTTGAGATGCAGTCATATCCAAAAATCAATCAAGTCCCAGCTATTTAATTATTGGAGCCCTCAACTATGACTTTCATGGAAAAAACGCACTGAATTTCCTTTACGACACTGAGGCCACAGCCTTGGGCAAAGAACCAAGAGGGCTAGATATTGATCAGTAATTCCATGGTGATAATCACATGACACTTACTATATTTTGGTTGTAGACTAAATGCAAGCAGTATTATAAATATTCTCTCTCAAAAACAACTGCAACCCTGCAGGGTAATATTATCCCTTTTCTAAGGCTCTGGAGATAGAAGCTTAGAATGACTAAGCTTAGAATGACTATCAGGATTTGATACCAAATGTATTTGACCCCCTAAACGCACGTTCTCATCACTGCGGTCTCACACTTAAGATACTGCTTGGTTTTCTGTCACCCATCCAAGCAGTTGGCATGGAGGGAATAATATTCAGTATGGGTGGTTTTCTATATATTTTTAATTAATTAACGGAAAAAAAGAAATTAACCCAACATTTAGAAATCATACCATTCTACATATGCAATCAGTAATTCTTAACATCATCACATAGATGCATGATCATCATTTCTTAGTACATTTGCATTGGTTTAGAAGAACTAGCAACACAACAGAAAAATATATAGAATGTTAATATAGAGAAAAGAAATAAGTAGTAATAATAGTAAAAAAAAAACCTATAGCTCAGATGCAGCTTCATTCAGTGTTTTAACATGATTACTTTATAATTAGGTATTATTGTGCTGTCCATTTTTGAGTTTTTGTATCTAGTCCTGTTGCACAGTCTGTATCCCTTCAGCTCCAATTACCCATTATCTTACCCTGTTTCTAACTCCTGCTGGACTCTGTTACCAATGACATATTCCAAGTTTATTCTCGAATGTCCGTTCACATCAGTGGGACCATACAGTATTTGTCCTTTAGTTTTTGGCTAGACTCACTCAGCATAATGTTCTCTAGGTCCATCCATGTTATTACATGCTTCATAAGTTTATCCTGTCTTAAAGCTGCATAATATTCCATCGTATGTATATACCACAGTTTGTTTAGCCACTCTTCTGTTGATGGACATTTTGGCTGTTTCCATCTCTTTGCAATTGTAAATAACGCTGCTATAAACATTGGTGTGCAAATGTCCGTTTGTGTCTTTGCCCTTAAGTCCTTTGAGTAGATACCCAGCAATGGTATTACTGGGTCATATGGCAATTCTATATTCAGCTTTTTGAGGAACCGCCAAACTGCCTTCCACAGTGGTTGCACCATTTGACATTCCCACCAACAGTGGATAAGTGTGCCTCTTTCTCCGCATCCTCTCCAGCACTTGTCATTTTCTGTTTTGTTGATAATGGCCATTCTGGTGGGTGTGAGATGATATCTCATTGTGGTTTTGATTTGCATTTCTCTAATGGCCAGGGACATTGAGCATCTCTTCATGTGCCTTTTGGCCATTTGTATTTCCTCTTCTGATAGGTGTCTGTTCAAGTCTTTTTCCCATTTTGTAATTGGGTTGGCTGTCTTTTTGTTGTTGAGTTGAACAATCTCTTTATAAATTCTGGATACTAGACCTTTATCTGATATGTCATTTCCAAATATTGCCTCCCATTGTGTAGGCTGTCTTTCTACTTTCTTGATGAAGTTCTTTGATGCACAAAAGTGTTTAATTTTGAGGAGCTCCCATTTATTTATTTCTTTCTTCAATGCTCTTGCTTTAGGTTTAAGGTCCATAAAACCACCTCCAGTTGTAAGATTCATAAGATATCTCCCTACATTTTCCTCTAACTGTTTTATGGTCTTAGACCTAATGTTTAGATCTTTGATCCATTTTGAGTTAACTTTTGTATAGGGTGTGAGATATGGGTCTTCTTTCCTTCTTTTGCATATGGATATCCAGTTCTATAGGCACCATCTATTGAAGAGACTGTTCTGTCCCAGGTGAGTTGGCTTAACTGCCTTATCAAAGATCAAATGTCCATAGATGAGAGGGTCTATATCCGAGCACTCTATTCGATTCCATTGGTCGATATATCTATCTTTATGCCAGTACCGTGCTGCTGTGACCACTGTAGCTTCATAATATGCCTTAAAGTCAGGCAGCGCGAGACCTCCAGCTTCCTTTTTTTCCCTCAAGATGTTTTTAGCAATTCAGGGCACCCTGCCCTTCCAGATAAATTTGCTTATTGGTTTTTCTATTTCTGAAAAATAAGTTGTTGGGATTTTGACTGGTATTGCATTGAATCTGTAAATCAATTTAGGTAGGATTGACATCTTAATTATATTTAGTCTTCCAATCCATGAACACGGTATGCCCTTCCATCTATTTAGGTCTTCTGTGATTTCTTTTAACAGTTTTTTGTAGTTTTCTTTATATAGGTTTTTTGTCTCTTTAGTTAAGTTTATTCCTAGGTATTTTATTCTTTTAGTTGCAATTGTAAATGGGATTCGTTTCTTGATTTCCCCCTCAGCTTGTTCATTACTACTGTATAGAAATGCTACAGATTTTTGAATGTTGACCTTGTAACCTGCTACTTTGCTGTATTCATTTATTAGCTCTAGTAGTTTTGTTGTGGATTTTTCCAGGTTTTCGACGTATAGTATCATATCGTCGGCATACAGTGATTGTTTTACTTCTTCCTTTCCAATTTTGATACCTTGCATTTCTTTTTCTTGTCTAATTGCTCTGGCTAGAACCTCCAACACAATGTTGAATAATAGTGGTGATAGTGGACATCCTTGTCTTGTTCCTGATCTTAGGGGGAAAGTTTTCAATTTTTCCCCATTGAGGATGATATTAGCTGTGGGTTTTTCATATATTCCTTCTATCATTTTAAGGAAGTTCCCTTGTATTCCTATCTTTTGAAGTGTTTTCAACAGGAAAGGATGTTGAATCTTGTCAAATGCCTTCTCTGCATCAATTGAGATGATCATGTGATTTTTCTGCTTTTATTTGTTGGTATGTTGTATTACATTAATTGATTTTCTTATGTTGAACCATCCTTGCATACCTGGGATGAATCCTACTTGGTCATGATGTATAATTCTTTTAATGTGTTGTTGGATAAGATTTGCTAGAATTTTATTGAGCATTTTTGCATCTATATTCATTAGAGAGATTGGTCTGTAGTTTTCTTTTTTTGTAATATCTTTGCCTGGTTTTGGTATGAGGGTGATGTTGGCTTCATAGCATGAATTAGGTAGTTTTTCCTCCACTTCCATTTTTTTGAAGAGTTTGATGAGAGTTGGTACTAATTCTTTCTGGAATGTTTGAGAGAATTCACATGTGAAGCCGTCTGATCCTGGACTTTTCTTTTTACGTAGCTTTTGAATGACTAATTCAATTTCTTTACTTGTGATTGGTTTGTTGAGGTCATCTATTTCTTCTTGAGTCAAAGTTGGTTGTTCATGTCTTTCCAGAAACCCGTCTGTCATGGTTAGGGACAGGTGTCAACTTGGCCAAGTTGTGGTACCTGTTCATCTGATTGGGCAAGCGCTGGCCTGTCTGTTGCAATGAGGACATTTCATAGGATTAGGTCATGATCACGTCAGCTACATCCACAGCTGATTCCATTTGTAATCAGCCAAAGGGGAGTGTCTTCTGCAATTAGTGATGCTAAATGCAATCATGGGAAGCCTTTTAAGGAGGACTCAGAGGAGACAGGTTCCATTCCTGCTTTGGCTGGTGAGCCTCTCCTGTGGAGTTCATCCAGGCCATCCATTGGAGTCATCGGCTTCGGAGCCTGCCCTGTGGATTTTGGACTCTGCGTATCTATGGTCACATGAGACACTTTCATAAATTTTATATTTGCAAGTGTTCCCTGTTGATTCTGTTTTTTTAGAGAACCCTAACTAATACAACGTCCATTTCATCTAAATTGTTGTATTTATTAGCGTAAAGTTGTTCATAGTATCCTGTTATTACCTTCTTTATTTCTGTGAGGTCAGTAGTTATGTCTCCTCTTCCATTTCTGATCTTATTTATTTGCATCCTCTCTCTTCTTCTTTTTGTCAATCTTGCTAAGGGCCCATCAATCTTATTGATTTTCTCATAGAACCAACTTCTGGTTTTATTGATTTTCTCTATTGTTTTCATGTTTTCAATTTCATTTATTTCTGCTCTAATCTTTGTTATTTCTTTCCTTTTGCTTGCTTTGGGATTAGTTTGCTGTTCTTTCTCCAGTTCTTCCAAGTGGAAAGTTAATTCCTGCATTTTTGCCTTTTCTTCTTTTCTGATATAGGCATTTAGGGCAATAAATTTCCCTCTTAGCACTGCCTTTGCTGCGTCCCATAAGTTTTGATATGTTGTGTTTTCATTTTCATTCGCCTCAAGGTATTTACTAATTTCTCTTACAATTTCTTCTTTGACCCACTCGTTGTTTAAGAGTGTGTTGTTGAACCTCCACGTATTTGTGAATTTTCTGGCACTCCGCCTATTATTGATTTCCAACTTCATTCCTTTATGATCTGAGAAAGTGTTGTGTATGATTTCAATCTTTTTAAATTTGTTAAGACTTGCTTTGTGACCCAGCATATGGTCTATCTTTGAGAATGATCCATGAGCACTTGAGAAAAAGGTGTATCCTGCTGTTGTGGGATGTAATGTCCTATAAATGTCAGTTAAGTCTAGCTCCTTTATGGTAATATTCAGATTCTCTATTTCTTTATTGATCCTCTGTCTAGATGTTCTGTCCATTGATGAGAGTGGTGAATTGGAGTCTGCAACTATTATGGTATATGTGTCTATTTCCCTTTTCAGTGTTTGCAGTGTATTCCTCCCGTATTTTGAGGCATTCTGGTTCGGTGTGTAAATATTTATGATTGTTATGTCTTCTTGTTTAATTGTTCCTTTTATTAGTATATAGTGTCCTTCTTTGTCTCTTTTAACTGTCTTACATTTGAAGTCTAATTTGTTGGATATTAGTATAGCCACTCCTGCTCTTTTCTGGTTGTTATTTGCATGAAATATCTTTTCCCAACCTTTCACTTTCAACCTATGTTTATCTTTGGGTCTAAGATGTGTTTCCTGTAGACGGCATATAGAAGGATCCTGTTTTTTAATCCATTCTGCCAGTCTGTGTCTTTTGATTGGGGAATTCAGTCCATTAACATTTAGTGTTATTACTGTTTGGATAATATTTTCCTCTACCATTTTGCCTTTTGTATTATATATATCATATCTGACTTTCCTTCTTTCTACACTCTTCTCCATACCTCTCTCTTCTGTCTTTTTGTATCTGACTCTAGTGCTCCCTTTAGTATTTCTTGCAGAGCTGGTCTCTTGGTCAC
This sequence comes from Tamandua tetradactyla, assembly GCF_023851605.1. NCBI lineage: Eukaryota > Metazoa > Chordata > Mammalia > Pilosa > Myrmecophagidae > Tamandua > Tamandua tetradactyla. The sequence continues at coordinate 45,401,079 of NC_135329.1, read as the reverse complement.
AAATTCTCTCAGTGACTTTTTGTCTGAGAATGTTTTAATTTCTCCCTCATTTTTGAAGGACAATTTTGCTGGATATAGGAGTCTTGGTTGGCAGTTTTTCTCTTTTAGTAATTTAAATCTATCATCCCACTGTCTTCTGGCTTCCATGGTTTCTGCTGAGAAATCTACACATAGTCTTATTGAGTTTCCCTTGTATGTGATGGATTGTTTTTCTCTTGCTGCTTTCAAGATTGTCTCTTTCTCTTTGACCTCTGACATTCTAACTAGTAAGTGTCTTGGAGAACGCCTATTTGGGTCTATTCTCTTTGGGGTGCGCTGCACTTCTTGGATCTGTAATTTTAGGTCTTTCATAAGAGTTGGGAAATTTTCAGGGATAATTTCTTCCATTAGTTTTTCTCCTCCTTTTCCCTTCTCTTCTCCTTCTGGGACACCCACAACACGTATATTTGTGCGGTTCATATTGTCCTTGAGTTCCCTGATACCCTGTTCAAATTTTTCCATTCTTTTCCCGATAGTTTCTGTTTCTTTTTGGAATTCAGATGTTCCATCCTCCAAATCACTAATTCTATCTTCTGTCTCTTTAAATCTATCATTGTAGCTATCCATTGTTTTTTCCATCTTTCTACTTTATCCTTCACTTCCATAAGTTCTGTGATTTGTTTTTTCAGTTTTTCTATTTCTTCTTTTTGTTCAGTCCATGTCTACTTCATGTCCTCCATCAATTTATCGATTTCATTTTTGAAGAGGTTTTCCATTTCTGTTCGTATATTCAACGTTAGTTGTCTCAGCTCTTGTGTCTCATTTGAGCTATTGGTTTGTTCCTTTGACTGGGCCATATTTTCAATTTTCTGAGCGTGATCTGTTATCTTCTGCTGGCGTCTGGGCATTTAGTCAGATTTCCCTGGGTGCTGGACCCAACAGGTTGAAAGATTTTTCTGTGAAATCTCTGGGTTCTGTTTTTCTTATCCTGCCCAGTAGGTGGCACTCGTGGCACACGTTTGTCTGCGGGTCCCACCAATAAAAGGTGCTGTGGGTCCTTTAACTTTGGAAAACTCTTGCCGTGGGGGAGGTTCGCCAGCCAAAGCGGTTTGGAAGGGTGCCAGCCGGCCCGGGGGTTCAAACGCGTGGAGGGTCGCCGGCCGCCGCAGCCCGGGAGAGCGCCCGTCTGAATTTCCTAGTCGGCCCGGGGCGCCAAGTGTGGCGGGAGGGCGCCAGCCGTCGCAGCCCGGGAGAGTGCACCGTTCCCAGCCAGACTGGGAAGTCACGTGTTTGGAAGGGACCCCCCCGGTCACCGTTCTCTGTGGTCTGGGGATTTCCGATCCAATTCTCTCAGTTGGTCTGGGGAGCCTCGCGTGATGGGGGCACCAGCCACCACGGCTTGAGGGGACCACCTGCCCAATTCTGCCAGCTGGCCTGGGAAGGATGAAGGGAGGGACTCCGGTTGCTTGCCGCCCCGCCCGGGAAAGCCCGCACCCCTCGGCGATCTCACCAGAGCTGGTTCTCCCAGACAGTCAGCTGTTCCAGGATGGGGTACGCTGTCTTTTTGATCTCTGTCGTGGCTCTGGGAGCTGTTCTGTATCGTTTCTACTCCCCTAGTAGCTGTTCTGGAGGAGGAAAGGTGAGTGTGGCAAGGCTGTCGAGGATGGTGGCGGAGGAGCCGGTGAAGGCGGAAGAGGGCATGGTGGTGGTTGGAGAGCCGCTGGAGTAGGAGGAGAAAGGGAAGGATAAGATGGCGGATGGAACACCGCTGGAGCAGAAGGGGAAAGAGAAGGGCAAGATGGCGGTGGGAGCGCCGCCGGCAGAGAAAGAGGAAAAGGAGGGCTAGATGGCGGCGGGAGAGCCGGCGGAGAAAGAGGAAGAGGAGGGCTGAATGGCGGCGGGAGTGCCGGTGGAGAAGGCTGGGTGGCTTTTCCAGAGGTCTCAGCCTCTGGCACAATATTAGGGCAAGGATTAAGATGTTTGTACTGTTCTGGTTCCTTTGGGGAGTTGTTTCCATTCATAGGGTCTGAAACTACTACTAGAGTATCATCTACTGCTCCACTTCTATCTCCAGTATTGTGAACAACTTCCGCTAAGCTACATACTAACCATTCCTACAAAGTCCTGCTGGCCTTATCTCATTTAATCATCACACAGTTGACCATGTAGTTGTGTTAACATTTCCATTTTACAGAGGAGACTGCTTGAGACTCAAAATTCGAGGTAACTGCTCTAGGTCACATTGCTAGTAAGGATAGATCCAGAATTCATGTGGCTTACATATGATATAAAGTATTTTCATTTTCAAGGATTCCTTCTGTTTCATGGAAATCCATGAGATTAGTTACTGCAAATCTAAACCTCTGTTACATGAAGGGAAATGGAAGAAAGGACCCTAGCCTATTTTCTCTCTCCATTTTTCCTATTGTATTTTACCTTACCATATTGTCATTTATAAGATGTCTTTACCCCACGTATACTGAAGACTCTATATTAAGCTCAATCTTGTGTTTTCCACAAAGCAACCACAAATAATTTTCCTGTTAAATTCAAAAAAGAGGAAAGTAAGTTAAATGAACACATGATGATTAGTGTTTCTCTTGTGTTATCTCATTTTATCCTTACAGCCAGTCTGGACAGTAGGTAGGTTATTTCTACTTTATAACTAAGGAACTGGGGACACGGAGATATGAGAAGCAAGTACATGATGCCACTAGGCTGGTGTGTTGCTAAACAAGCTTTGAAGCCTTGGCTATCTGGCCCTCTTCCAGTCTTGGGAAGTTGCTTTCACATCATACAAGGGCAGAACCAGATGGCTAAGCCTTGCCTTTTTTGCATTTTCATGCACAGCTTTACAAGAATGTTGAACAGCTCTTGATTAGACTGGTGATTCTGAGCTGTGTTGTCTGAAGACCCCACCTGTCAGATGTTGTCCTGATGACTAAACCTAGCTCTACCCACCCACCAATCCTCCCTGCATTCAAAGACGATGCCCATTACAAAACTATTCACAGCCCACACAACTTTGGCCCATATAAAGGACAGATTACTGGCCGACTTCAGGCAGAGATTAATACCAGGCTCTCTCAGGTTCTCCTTCAAGTGCCTTTGTTAAAGCAGCTAGTGTGTAATTGTTGGATGTGGTTGTTCTAGTTTGCTAGCTGCCGGAATGCAACACACCAGAGACGGATTGGCTTTTAATAAAAGGGGATTTATTTTGTTAGTTCTTCAGAGGAAAGGCAGCTAACTTTCCACTGAGGTTCTTTCTTTTTTTTTTTTTTTTTTTTTTTTTTTTTTTTTTTTTTTTTATTAACGGAAAGAAAAAAAAGAAATTAACACAACATTTAGAAATCATACCATTCTACATATGCACTCAGTAATTCTTAACATCATCACATAGATGCATGATCATTGTTTCTTAGTACATTTGCATCAGTTTAGAGGAACTAGCAACACAACAAAAAAAGATATAAAATGTTAATATAAAGAAAAGAAATAAAAGTAGTAGTAATAGTAAAAAACAACAACAACAAACAAACCAACAAGCAAACAAAAACAAAAAAAACCCTATAGCTCAGATGCAGCTTCATTCAGTATTTTAACATGATTACTTTACAATTAGGTATTATTGTGCTGTCCATTTTTGAGTTTTTGTATCTAGTCCTGTTGCACAATCTGTATCCCTTCAGCTTCAATTACCCATTGTCTTACCCTGTTTCTAACTCCTGCTGAACTCTGTTACCAATGACATATTTCAAGTTTATTCTCGAATGTCCGTTCACAACAGTGGGACCATACAGTATTTGTCCTTTAGTTTTTGGCTGGATTCACTCAGCATAATATTCTCTAGGTCCATCCATGTTATTACATGGTTCACAAGTTTATCTTGTCTTAAAGCTGCATAATATTCCATCGTATGTATATACCACAGTTTGTTTAGCCACTCTTCTGTTGATGGAGATTTTGGCTGTTTCCATCTCTTTGCAATTGTAAATAACGCTGCTATAAACATTGGTGTGCAAATGTCCGTTTGTGTCTTTGCCCTTAAGTCCTTTGAGTAGATACCTAGCAATGGTATTGCTGGGTCGTATGGCAATTCTATATTCAGCTTTTTGAGGAACCGCCAAACTGCCTTCCACAGTGGTTGCACCCTTTGACATTCCCACCAACAGTGAATAAGTGTGCCTCTTTCTCCGCATCCTCTCCAGCACTTGTCATTTTCTGTTTTGTTGATAATGGCCATTCTGGTGGGTGTGAGATGATATCTCATTGTGGTTTTGATTTGCATTTCTCTAATGGCCAGGGACATTGAGCATCTCTTCATGTGCCTCTTGGCCATCCGTATTTCTTCTTCTGGTAGGTGTCTGTTTAAGTCTTTTTCCCATTTTGTAATTGGGTTGGCTGTCTTTTTGTTGTTGAGTTGAATAATCTCTTTATAAATTCTGGATACTAGACCCTTATCTGATATGTCATTTCCAAATATTGTCTCCCATTGTGTAGGCTGTCTTTCTACTTTCTTGATGAAGTTCTCTGATGCACAAAAGTGTTTAATTTTGAGAAGCTCCCATTTATTTATTTCCTTCTTCAGTGTTCTTGCTTTAGGTTTAAGGTCCATAAAACCACCTCCAGTTGTAAGATCCATAAGATATCTCCCAACATTTTCCTCTAACTGTTTTATGGTCTTAGACCTAATGTTTAGATCTTTGATCCATTTTGAGTTAACTTTTGTATAGGGTGTGAGAGATGGGTCTTCTTTCATTCTTTTGCATATGGATATCCAGTTCTCTAGGCACCATTTATTGAAGAGACTGTTCTGTCCCAGGTGAGTTGGCTTGACTGCCTTATCAAAGATCAAATGTCCATAGATGAGAGGGTCTATATCTGAGCACTCTATTCGATTCCATTGGTCGATATATCTATCTTTATGCCAATACCATGCTGTTTTGACCACTGTGGCTTCATAATATGCCTTAAAGTCAGGCAGCGCGAGACCTCCAGCTTCGTTTTTTTTCCTCAAGATGTTTTTAGCAATTCGGGGTACCCTGCCCTTCCAGATAAATTTGCTTATTGGTTTTTCTATTTCTGAAAAATATGTTGTTGGGATTTTGATTGGTATTGCATTGAATCTGTAAATCAATTTAGGTAGGATTGACATCTTAACTATATTTAGTCTTCCAATCCATGAACACGGTACGCCCTTCCATCTATTTAGGTCTTCTGTGATTTCTTTTAACAGTTTTTTGTAGTTTTCTTTATATAGGTTTTTTGTCTCTTTGGTTAAATTTATTCCTAGGTATTTTATTCTTTTAGTTGCGATTGTAAATGGGATTCGTTTCTTGATTTCTACCTCAGCTTGTTCATTACTAGTGTATAGAAAAGCTACAGATTTTTGAATGTTGATCTTGTAGCCTGCTACTTTGCTGTACTCATTTATTAGCTCTAGTAATTTTGTTGTGGATTTTTCTGGGTTTTCTACATATAGTATCATATCGTCTGCAAACAGTGATAGTTTTACTTCTTCCTTTCCAATTTTGATGCCTTGTATTTCTTTTTCTTGCCTAATTGCTCTGGCTAGAACTTCCAACACAATGTTGAATAATAGTGGTGATAGTGGACATCCTTGTCTTGTTCCTGATCTTAGGGGGAAAGTTTTCAATTTTTCCCCATTGAGGATGATATTAGCTGTGGGTTTTTCATATATTCCCTCTATCATTTTAAGGAAGTTCCCTTGTATTCCTATCTTTTGAAGTGTTTTCAGCAGGAAAGGATGTTGAATCTTGTCAAATGCCTTCTCTGCATCAATTGAGATGATCATGTGATTTTTCTGCTTTGATTTGTTGATATGGTGTATTACATTAATTGATTTTCTTATGTTGAACCATCCTTGCATACCTGGGATGAATCCTACTTGGTCATGATGTATAATTCTTTTAATGTGTTGTTGGATACGATTTGCTAGAATTTTATTGAGGATTTTTGCATCTGTATTCATTAGAGAGATTGGTCTGTAGTTTTCTTTTTTTGTAATATCTTTGCCTGGTTTTGGTATGAGGGTGATGTTGGCTTCATAGAATGAATTAGGTAGTTTTCCCTCCACTTCGATTATGTTGAAGAGTTTGAGGAGAGTAGGTACTAATTCTTTCTGGAATGTTTGATAGAATTCACATGTGAAGCCGTCTGGTCCTGGACTTTTCTTTTTAGGGAGCTTTTGAATAACTAATTCAATCTCTTTACTTGTGATTGGTTTGTTGAGGTCGTCTATTTCTTCTTGAGTCAAAGTTGGTTGTTCCTGTCTTTCCAGGAACCTGTCCATTTCTTCTAAATTGTTGTATTTATTAGCGTAAAGTTGTTCATAGTATCCTGTTATTACCTCCTTTATTTCTGTGAGGTCAGTAGTTATGTCTCCTCTTTCATTTCTAATCTTATTTATTTGCATCCTCTCTCTTCTTCTTTTTGTCAATCTTGCTAAGGGCCCATCAATCTTGTTGATTTTCTCATAGAACCAACTTCTGGTCTTATTGATTTTCTCTATTGTTTTCATGTTTTCAATTTCATTTATTTCTGCTCTAATCTTTGTTATTTCTTTCCTTTTGCTTGCTTTGGGATTAGTTTGCTGTTCTTTCTCCAGTTCTTCCAAGTGGACAGTTAATTCCTGCATTTTTGCCTTTTCTTCTTTTCTGATAAAGGCATTTAGGGCAATAAATTTCCCTCTTAGCACTGCCTTTGCTGCGTCCCATAAGTTTTGATATGTTGTGTCTTCATTTTCATTTGCCTCTAGGTATTTACTAATTTCTCTTGCAATTTCTTCTTTGACCCACTTGTTGTTTAAGAGTGTGTTGTTGAGCCTCCACGTATTTATGAATTTTCTGGCACTCCGCCTATTATTGATTTCCAACTTCATTCCTTTATGATCCGAGAAAGTGTTGTGTATGATTTCAATCTTTTTAAATTTGTTAAGACTTGCTTTGTGACCCAGCATATGGTCTATCTTTGAGAATGATCCATGAGCACTTGAAAAAAAGGTGTATCCTGCTGTTGTGGGATGTAATGTCCTATAAATGTCTGTTAAGTCAAGTTCATTTATAGTAATATTCAGGTTCTCTATTTCTTTATTGATCCTCTGTGTAGATGTTCTGTCCATTGATGAGAGTGGTGAATTGAAGTCTCCAACTATTATGGTATATGTGTCTATTTCCCTTTTCAGTGTTTGCAGTGTATTCCTCACGTATTTTGGGGCATTCTGGTTCGGTGCGTAAATATTTATGATTGTTATGTCTTCTTGTTTAATTGTTCCTTTTATTAGTATATAGTGTCCTTCTTTGTCTCTTTTAACTGTTTTACATTTGAAGTCTAATTTGTTGGATATTAGTATAGCCACTCCTGCTCTTTTCTGGTTGTTGTTTGCATGAAATATCTTTTCCCAACCTTTCACTTTCAACCTATATTTATCTTTGGGTCTAAGATGTGTTTCCTGTAGACAGCATATAGAAGGATCCTGTTTTTTAATCCATTCTGCCAGTCTATGTCTTTTAATTGGGGAATTCAGTCCATTGACGTTTAGAGTTATTACTGTTTGGATAATATTTTCCTCTACCATTTTGCCTTTTGTATTATATATATCATATCTGTCTTTCCTTCTTTCTACACTTTTCTCCATGACTCTCTCTTCTGTCTTTTTGTATCTGACTCTAGTGCTTCCTTTAGTATTTCTTGCAAAGCTGGTCTCTTGGTCACAAATTCTCTTAGTGACTTTTTGTCTGAGAATGTTTTAAATTCTCCCTCATTTTTGAAGGACAATTTTGCTGGATATAGGAGTCTTGGCTGGCAGTTTTTCTCTTTTAGTAACTTAAATATATCATCCCACTGTCTTCTAGCTTCCATGGTTTCTGCTGAGAAATCTACACATAGTCTTATTGGGTTTCCCTTGTATGTGACGGATTGTTTTTCTCTCGCTGTCTTCAAGATCCTCTCTTTCTCTTTGACCTCTGACATTCTAACTAGTAAGTGTCTTGGGGAACGCCTATTTGTGTCTAATCTCTTTGGGGTGCGCTGCACTTCTTGGATCTGTAATTTTAGGTCTTTCATAAGAGTTGGGAAATTTTCAGTGATAATTTCTTCCATTAGTTTTTCTCCTCCTTTTCCCTTCTCTTCTCCTTCTGGGATACCCACTACACGTATATTTGTACGGTTCACATTGTCCTTGAGTTCCCTGATACCTTGTTCAAATTTTTCCATTCTTTTCCGGATAGTTTCTGTTTCTTTTTGGAGTTCAGATGTTTCATCCTCCAAATCACTAATTCTATCTTCTGTTTCTTTAACTCTGTCATTGTAGGTATCCATTGTTTTTTTCCATCTTTTCTACTTTATCTTTCACTTCCATAAGTTCTGTGATTTGTTTCTTCAGTTTTTCTATTTCTTCTTTATGTTCAGCCCATGTCTTCTTCATGTCCTCCCTCAATTTATCGATTTCGTTTTTGAAGAGGTTTTCCATTTCTGTTCGTATATTCAGCATTAGTTGTTTCAGCTCCTGTATCTCATTTGAACTATTGGTTTCTTCGTTTGACTGGGCCATATGTTCAATTTTCTGAGCGTGATCCGTTATCTTCTGCTGGCGTCTGGGCATTTAGTCAGATTTCCCCGGGTGTTCGACCCCACAGGTTAAAAGATTTTTCTGCGCAGTCTCTGGGTTCTGTTCTTCCTATCCTGCCCAGTAGGTGGCGCACGTGGCACACGCCTGTCTGTGGGTTCCACCAGCGAAAGTTGCTGTGGGTCCCTCAACTCTGGAAAACTCTCGCCGTAGGGGAGGTTCGGCAACTGAAGCGTCTTGGAAGAATGCCAGCCGGCCCGGGGTTCCAAACGCGGGGAGGGTCGCCGGCTGTCGCAGCACAGGAGATCGTCCGGCCAAATTAGCTAGTCGGCCCGGGGCACCAAGCGTGGCGGGAGGGCGCCAGCTGTCGCAGCCCGGGAGAGTGCACTGCTCCCAGCCGACGGGGGAGTCACGTGTTTGGAAGGGATCCCCCGGTCACTGTTCTCCGCAGTCTGGGGATTTCCGACCCAACTATCTCAGTTGTTCCGGGGGGCCTTGTGTGGTGGGGGCACCAGCCGCCGCGGCCTAAGGGGTCCGCCTGTCCAACTCTACCAGCTGGCCTGGGAAGGTGGAAGGGAGGGACTCCGGTCGCTTGCTGTCCCACCCAGGAAAGCCCGTGCCCCTTGGTGATCTCACCGGAGCTGGTTCTCCCAGATAGTCAGCCGTTCCAGGATGGGGTACGCTGTCCCTTTGATCTCTCTCGTGGCTCCGGGAGCTGCTCTGTACTATCTCCACTCCCCCAGTAGTTGTTCTGGAGGAGGAAAGGTGAGGGCGGCAAGGCTGTCGAGGCTGGTGGCGGAGGAGCACGGTGAAGGCAGGGGAAGAGGGCACCGTGTTGGTTGGAGAGCAGCCGGAGCAGGAGGGGGAGGAGGGGGGTAGGGAGGTCGGGCGGCTCGGCTGCTGCGGGGCGCGTGCGCCGCGCGGCGGTCCGGCGGAGAGAGAGAGGGGGTAGGGAGGTCGGGCGGCTCGGCTGCTGCGGGGCGCGTGCGCCGCGCGGCGGTCCGGCGGAGAGAGAGAGGGGGTAGGGAGGTCGGGCGGCTCGGCTGCTGCGGGGCGCGTGCGCCGCGCGGCGGTCCGGCGGAGAGAGAGAGGGGGTAGGGAGGTCGGGCGGCTCGGCTGCTGCGGGGCGCGTGCGCCGCGCGGCGGTCCGGCGGAGAGAGAGAGGGGGTAGGGAGGTCGGGCGGCTCGGCTGCTGCGGGGCGCGTGCGCCGCGCGGCGGTCCGGCGGAGAGAGAGAGGGGGTAGGGAGGTCGGGCGGCTCGGCTGCTGCGGGGCGCGTGCGCCGCGCGGCTGAGGTTCTTTCTTATGTGGTAAGGCACAGTATGGTCTCTGCTGGCCTTCTCTCCAGGCCCCTGGGTTCCAACAACTTTCCTCGGGGTGACTTCTTTCTGCACCTCCAAAGGCCTGCTAAGCTGTGAGTGCTGAGATGAGGAATGCTGAGCTGCTTGGGCTGTGCTACATTGTGTTCTCTCCTTTAAGCACCAGCCAATTAAGTCAAACATCATTCATTGCAGCAGGCATGCCTCCTAGCCGACTGCAGTTGTAATTAGCAACAGATGAGGTTCACGTACCATTGGCTCATGTCCACAGCAACAAAACTAGGTGTGTTCACCTGGCCAAGTTGACAACTGAATCTAACTACCACAGTGGTCAAAGAGCTGGGTCCTGATGGGGGAGAAATCCATGAAATACAAATTCCATGGAAAAGCACATTGATGTAGTATTTCTTATTTGGGGTATTAAGGAAATAAATTAAATGTTCAAATTTCTTGTTCTTGATAGTGAGAAAAAAGTTGATAAAATTAAAATAATTTTAAAATAAATTTGTCAGTTTTCTATCTTGATCAATGTGGAAGGGGGAAAACATAAGAAACAAAAGTGAAAGTAGGGGATATGTTGGTCTTTGAAAGAAACGGAGAAATAAAAGGTACAAACATGAACAGTATCCTCCCATAGAGGATGACAAAAGAACACCACCCCTGTGTGCAAAAAATCCCAGACAGAATTGGCAGCCAGTAACTCACAAATGGTGGGAAGTTGCCAGTGGCTACCTGAGAGGTGGCAGCAATTTGAGATCCCTAAAAGTATGTGTCCTTTAAGAAGCAGAGTGTTGATTTGATAACTTTCAGGAGAGGGAGGCTGGAGGGTGACTCACACAGAAAAGGCTGTGGCACAAGCCAGTCCACCAGTTTATGAAGGAATCTCCAACATCTGAAAAGTTTTTAGGAATTGATTATTTATATCCCACCTGCTGTTAAAAATGAACCAAACCAAACAAAAGATGAGCTAGCTAAAGACTTTCCACATGCAGCTTTTAGTATAATTGCACACTTAAAACAAGTGCTTTCTGAGGAATGTTGACCATGATTCTTCACAGTGAAGAATCACACATGAAGATGGACATCTTCATCGCACAATGAAGATGGAGATGGGGCTTTAATAGTTCTACATAGAGCTGTGGTATTTCAGGTCCAAGCTCTTAGCTAGATATTCGGGCTATCCTCTAAAACCTTTCTATCGCCAGCCTCTTCTCCATCTGTGGACCTCTATTTCATACTGCTTTGTACCCTGTGCCCCATCTCTATTTAGATTTTCACAAATACACGGACTTAGTACAAACATCTGCAACTTTGCATCATCTGTTTTCTCTGCTTGGAAATTCCATCTTTATTACCTTGTCTACTTGGGTAATCCCTAACTAACCTTCCAAACCTCTCTCAGGTCAAATTTTTTGTGACTCTCTTTTCTCCTCCTTTGTGCTCTACTAAGCACATATTTGTTATAGTACCTAAAATTATGGGGTTAGGATTATTGTTTTTCTTATTCCCCTACTACACTTTTAAGTCTGAGGACTAGAACCATAGCTTTGAATCATCCTTATAGTCCTTTCCCTTGATGGTTCCTAATGTAGAGAGGGTGCTGTGCTATTTTTGTTTGGTTTTGTATAACTAATAGCTATACAATGTCTCATGATGGTGTTCTATTAGTGATTCCATGGAATTCTTAGTTCTCCACCCACTTGTGATGGCCTCATCTATTGAAGTTCATCAAAATATTCTTAGATACCCTAAGATTTTAGTCCTGCCTAACGTTATCCTAGAAACTGCCCTGGAGAATGTCAAGAGAAAGAAAAAAAGAAAAAGAAAAGAGGCAACTTCAGCATTTTCCAATGTTTGAGTTTATAGAGAGGGGAGAGGATGGGGCAGGAATCAGTCATATGCTTATGAATCATGAAAAGTGTACATTAATCACTACCATAATTTTCCTTATAGCTTTGACTGTAAAGTAGTATACTTTCCTTTTAAAGGAAAGGTACAATAAATAAACTTTGTCACACACACACACACACACACACAGCTAGGAAATGGGAAACCTCAAGTGCAAACATCAGAATATATAGTTGAGAAGTTTGAGCTGATTGTATCTTAAATCAATAAGTCGTTTAGAGTTTGGCCACAGTGTCCAGATTCAGAAAATCTATATTTACTCAGATTCTGCTGAACCAAAAATCCACTGATACTTGACGTTGTTGGATGACATTGAGGAGCCATGTGACATAAATGCCTTAATACCTAGGGATAAAATTTTTAAAAAACTCTTGAGTTCAGGGGATTATTTTTTTTTCAGCTCAATTATTTCAATACATATATTACAGGCTGTTACATGTAAATAGTATATTTAAAGGATTGGGCATCCAGAGAAGCTTAGAACACTGTACCTATCCCTTGAACGGTTTATGGTACAAAAAGGAAGTGGATATTCAAAAAATAACTTCAATGTTAATTAAGCAATAATAGAAGTATATCCAAGCAATGGGAAGTGACTAACTTACAGTTAGGTTGGGAGAAAATCATTGAGAGAGTCAGATTGGAATAAAGTCTATGGGACATCTGGAAGGACGAATTGAGATTTGCCTGGCAAATAAAAGTCCCTAGGCAGAGGGACCCGAGTACAGAATTGCACAGATGCACAAATGATATTCATGTTTTCTACAGATGGGATAGAGAAAGCTTACTGAATTTTAAAATTCTTTCACGATAACAACAAAAAAAGGGTAAATGTCACATTTCGTACAATGGCAATTAAGGCAAGCTCTGGTAGCCCACATTCTAAGAAAATCTTGTAGAAGTGGCCACCACCTCTCCAGCTTTCAATGGTTCCTCCCCACAAGAAGAAGCATGATTTATCCACACTATGAGATGGGGAGGGTCTGATATCTGCATGATTTACTTTCTCTGGAAAGTATTCTTGGGCTCACTTGAGGGTATGAGCCACATGATGAGCATCAACGCAGCTGGCTGCAGGAAGCCCTGGTTCAAGCTTGTGGGCAAGGGACAGCAGTCCCCAAATTGAACACCTGTCCCTCAATGTTGCTTTACCCTTAACAAATAAAGGTGTTTCAATTTTACTGGATCCCGACTCTTTTTCTTAATAAAGTTATAGAGGAGTGAATTTACCTGCTGCATATGCTAATATGTGTGTGCAATATATATATATATTTATTTGAAATTGAAATATAATGAAAGGAATCGAGAAATAGCCTCCCTCACATATATGATTATCTGATTAACAAAATAGGTACGGATGCAATTCATTGAATGCAATTATTGAAAGATCTTTTCAATAATTGGTGCTAGATAAACTGGATATCATATGCACACACACATAAATACACTATGTTACAGGGTTATTATAACACAGTGGTTTATTAGATCTTTCAGACTAATTTAGGAAATAATATGATCATTTCAAAGATAAGCTCTTTAAGACCCAAGAACTATAGAATCTTTGACCAACGGGTTTAAAAGTTGAGATAATAACTGACATTTGTAGAGCACTTATTGCTCACAACTATTTCTACTTCCATTATTGTATTTAAACCTCATAACAACCATTTCAGTAAACATTATTATTGTTGGCATTTTACAGATGAAGAGAAACCAATGACTAAAGAGATGAAGTGAATAGTCCAGTCCAACCAGCTTGTAATGGATGGTCTATATAAAACGAGAATCTTAAATTTCAAAATGTAATAATTTTTCTTTTACATAATGCTGCCTATAGCTCAGAAGTATAGGATTTCCTCAGGCATAAATATAGTAATTCTGATCTTATATATGCACATATATAAAAATTATATATAAAGCCTATGCTTAAATATATATTTCTCATATAAGTATATGTATAATATATCAGATAATTGATACTATTTTAAATTATAAAAATTAATAAATAGGAGCATATAATATTGACATATTCTACAGAGCAAACAGTGGCTAGTGTTTCTTAGATATTGCAAACAGGGCTCCAGAATTACCCACCTATTATCTACGGGGACAAGTTATTTCAAAAAGTACCACCTCAGTTACCTGGCGGCCGAGAGGCCAATCCCCCTCCCATACCAACCAACAAGCTTATAAGACATAATTTATTTCTTTTTCTTTTCTTTTTTTTTTTTTTTACATGGGCAGGCACCGGGAATCAAACCCTGGTCCTTGGGCATGGCAGGCAAGCACTCTTACTGCTGAGCCACCGTGGCCCACCCTTTATTTTTAAATTGTTATTTCTATTATCTCTAGAGAGATGCCCAAGAGAAACATTATAAATCTATTTTTGGATGAATATTCACAAGCCATGGAAATTATGTTCTCAACTGACTTCTATTACCTGTAGCAAGGAGAATATACAAGTAATACTTTCTACCCCCCAACTTTCCAACTCCAATCCAAAGAGTATCATATCAGATTGTACAATAATAAACTAAAAATTATAGTTGCCTGAGAACTTAGAAGAATTGAAAACCCTGTTTTGAGGCCAAAGATGTCTAAAAAGCTTTATGCATATTGATTACAGGAAAAGCAAAAGTTGGGAAATCAATTAAATGATGCTACTAAAATATCTTCCACCCTGAAGACATAATAATAAATAGCATTTCTAATATCTTTAGCTTCATATTTAGAGATCCAAACTATTTTTATTTTTGTGTGATTTTTTTTTTATATTAGAGAAGTTGTAGGTTTATGGAAAAATTGTGCATAAAATACTGTCCTAACATACCATCCTTTTATTAGCACCTTCCCTTAGTGTGGTACATTTGTTACAATCAATGAAAGAACATTTTAATAATTGTACTATTAACTATAGTTCATGGCTTACATTAGGTTTGTACAGTATTTTTTTTTGTTTTATTCTAGTAACATATATAAACCCTGAAATTTTTCCTTTTCAAATGTATGTCAGTGCTATTATGTTCACAGTGTTGTCCTACTGTCACCATCATCTATTATGAAAACTTTTCCATTATCCCAAATAGAAACTCTGCATTAGCTTCCTTATGCTTATCCCCATTTTGGCATCTCGTAGCCTATATTCTAGTTTCTGACTTTATGAATTTGATTAATGTAATCACTTTATATCAGTAAGCTCATGTAATATTTGTCCCATCATGTCTGGTTTATTTCACATAACACGCTATCTTCAGGATTCATCCATGTTGTCGTAGGTATCAGAACTTCATTCTCTTTTATAGCTGAAAAATAGTTGCTTCAATTTGTTTATCCATTCATTGGTTGATGGGTACTCGTGTTGCTTCCATCTTTTGGCAATTGTGAGCAATGCCACTATGAACATTGGTGTGCAAATGTCTGTTCAAGTCCATGCTTTCAATTTTTTTGGGTATAGATCTAGAAGTGGAATTGCCAAGTCATACAGTAGTTCTATACTTAACTTTCTGAGGAACAGTCAAACTGTCTTCTAAAGCAGCTGCACCCCATTTTACATTCCCACAAACAAAGAACGAGTGCTCCTATTTCTCTATATCCTTTCTAACACTTGTAATTTTCTTTCATTATTTTTTAAGAGTATCCATTATAGTGGATGTGAAATTTCACATCTAGTGGATGTGAAAATCATTGTGGTTTTGATCTGTATTTCCCTACTAGGTAATGATGTTGATCATCTTTTCATTTGCTTTTTGGCCATTGGTTTATCTTCTTTGGAGAAATGCCTATTCAAGTCTTCTGCCCATATTTAAATTGTATTGTCTCTCTTTCTGTTGGTAAGTTGGTACATTTCTTTACATACTATTCTGGATTGAACCCATATCAGATGTGTGGTTTCCAAATATTTTCTCCCATTATTATGAAATTAATAATACTTTCATAATAAAATACCTTGATGCATGAAAGTTTTTAATTTGATGAGGTCCCATTCCTTATTTTTTTCTTTTGTTCCTTGTGCTTTGGTTGTGAAGTCTAAGAAACTATTGCCTAACACAAGATCCTGAAAAATGCTACCCTATGTTTTCTCTTAGGAGTTTTATAGTTCTCATCCTTATAGGTTTTTGGTTGCTGATTCAATTTAAAAAACTGGTTTTTAATTCTGTATTTCATGTATCTTGCTCTAATCTTTATTTCCTTCTTTTTGCTTGTTTGGGTTTAGTTTGCTCTTCTTTTTCTAGAGCCTCCAGCTTTGAAATTAGGTCTCTGACTTGAGACCTTTCTTCTTTTTCAATTTCCCTCTCAGTGTTGCCTTTACTATATCCCGTAAGTTTTGATATGTTTTGTCTACATTTCTATTGGCCTAAAGATATTTTCTAATTTCTCTTGTTATATTTGCAATATGCCAGAGTATATTGTTTAGTATTTATATATATGTAAATTTACCATTTCTCCTTCTGTTATTTATTTCTAGCTTCATTGCATTGTGAAAAGAAAAATGACATGATTTTGAGTTTATTGAGACTTGTTTTGTGACTTAACATATTGCCTATCATGGAGAATGATCCACGTGCACTAAAGAAAAAAGTCTAATCTGCTGCTGATGTGGGAAGTGTTCTATATACGTCTGTTAAGTCGAGTTAGTTAATAGTATCATTCAAGTCTGTTTCTTTACTGATCTTATATCTAGATTTTCTATCCATTATTGAAGGTGGTGTATTGATCTCTGCTAATATTAATGTAGAACTTCTTATTTCTTCCCTCAAATCTTTCAACTTTTGCTTCATACATTTTGGGATTCTCCTGTTAGAGGCATGTGTATTTATAACTGTTTCGTCTTCTTGTTGAATTGAGTCTTTCATCGTATATGATAACCCTCTCTGTCTCTTGTAACCATTTTTTACTTAAAGCCTATTTTATCTGATATTAGTATGGCCATCCCAGCTCTATTTTGGTGATTATTTTCACGGTATTTTTCCATCCTTTCACTTTCAACCTACTCGTTTCTTCCAATTTAATGTGGATCTCTTTAAACAGCATATTGTTGGGTCATGCTTTTAAATCCATTCTGCCAATTTCTACTTTTAACTGGTGAGTTTAACCTGTTTACATTTAAAGTAATTACTGATAATGCAGGTCTTTCTTCTGCCATTTTGCTACTTTGTCTTTTGAGGTCTTAAAACTTTTTTTTACCCTCAATTCTTCTGTTCATGCCTACTTTCATCTTCATTTGATTTTATGTATTGTGTCATTCTGAATTCCTTTTTATTTCTTTCTGAGTATATTTTCCATATATTTTCTTTGGGGTTACACCAAATTGTTTTCTAAAAAAATTAATTTAGCATTCATGCACACACACACATAACAATACAAGTTCATGTAGGAACTTGAGTACCATTCTTAGGAAAAGGTAAAACAAAAACAAAAACAAAACATAGATCAAAATTTAAAGCTTTGAGGTTATAGTCAATTCCACACATAATACTTGCTTATAGAATTGATTATATCATACAAATAAGAAACTCAAATGTGATTTTAAAAAAATCCTTCTTTGCCACTCTTCACTAAATAATTTCACTTGATATGTCCTTGGCAATTAAGATAATTGCAAAAAAGAGAAAACAAACATAAAAGTACATATCGTACGTATGTAAAATGTTCATAACAGACCATAATGCAATAAAACTAGTAAAAATGAATGAATTTTAAAAATCCACATTTAGAAATTTAGGAATTTAAAAGTTAATTTTCAACTAATGCCTGGTTTAAGGACATAATCAAAGCCAACAGCGAAATATTATTTAAAATTTATAAATTACTGTTGTTACCGAAGCAGTAATACAGTATATTAATTTATTAAGAAAGTAAAAGAGGGAGACCACTCTGCATCATGTTAGATTCTAGAAGAAATAAAACAATAGTAAAATAAATTCAAAAGAATTAAGAAAGATATGTTGGTAAAATTTTAGAAAAAAATTAGGCATCATACAATGATACATCATGATCAATAAAACCAAAATTTAATTATTAGAAACATCATAAAGAATTTTGATCATTGCTGAATTTAAGCAATCTTAGCTTATGGCAAATGACAACCTGGGTTTTATAAATGAAATAAAAATACATCATCCAACCCAGCCATGATGCAGAAACAAAGCTCAATAGGCAGAAATATTCAAAAGGAAAATACATTTTTAAGTTAAAAGGGTATACCAAAAATGGAGTATAAAACATGCTCTGGTGCTCGCTTCAGCAGCACATATACTAAAAATTGGAACGATACAGAGAAGATTAGCACGGACCCTGCGCAAGGATGACACACGACTTCGTGAAGTGTTCCATATTTTAAAAAATCAAACAAATGAACAAAAAACATACTCTGCCCTGAATTCCTTAAGCTCCATAGATGAAATAAAACAACAAAAGAATATTAAACATGCTGACTCGATATTACAAAAAAAACAGTCTAAAACTTATTGGGAATTTTAGGGCCAGTGAAAGAAGCCTATATATTGTGTATACAAGTAATAAAAAACATGAAAACACCTACTTATTGATGGTTTGTGAATATTTACTGAGAACTTTCTATACTGGGCAGTGCACTGAGGAAGCCACCCCTTGGTAGCCTACACTCTCGTCAGGGGACTGAGAAATACAAATGCAACTAAAATTGAGCAGTAAGAGTTCAGTGTCACATGAGTGGCTTGGACAATGACTACTGTAGGAGTTTGAAGGAGGGAGTGGCCACTTCCAACTGTGTACAAAGAGCTTTCTTAAAGAAGAGGTATCCCAGCTGGACATGGAATGCCAGGGGAGCATCTCAGGCCAGAGCAGAGGCACAGATGTTGAAGAAGCAAATATAACTGTGCTGATAACAGAAAGTAGACCCAGAGGACACTTAAGAGAAGCCTGGAGAGCTAAGTTAGCGAGTGAACAAGACCTTGAAAGTGATGTCACTAAATTTTTCTGAGCAGATTTTGTTTTTGGAAGAAAACCATGTGAAGCCTACTTAGAAAGCAGTCCTTCCTGTCCCCATAGATGAGGTTAGTTCACTCCTTTTAACCTCCCGTTATCCTTATCAACACCCTCTTCCCAACGAGCAACTGCAGAGTTAGTCTGTGAAACGCTCTCTGCCTCAGATGCCCCTTTGGTTTTTACATGTCTAAGAAATTTCTATTTAGGTCTGTCACTGGGCTCAGGCATCATCATCTCCCAAGAACCCTTCTCAACTCAATCCCATCAGGCTATATGACTGACTAGGACGAGTTGCCATCCTTGGTGCTCGTGAGCACTTACCTTCTTCTCAGCGTTGTTTGTTTAGGCCTGTATCTCCTCTAAGGAGAGGAGCTGTGACTCCATACCTGAATCCACAATCACAGGTGAACGCAGACCAAGTCCAGGCTCAGGTGTGGGAAGGGGTTTGTGAGTGGTGCTGGTGTCAAGTTCTGCACCATCGCTCTGCATTCAGCACCCAGTCTGCCTCTCCTAACTGGGTTTCCCCTTGCTCTCCAAATCCCTTCCTTACATATGGCCAGATAGATGAGTTCCTACTCTGAGCTTTCCATACATTATCTCACAGTTCAGAGAACTGAAATAATTGTCCAGCTGCTAAGGGGGGATTCCCAGTATCAAACCCATGTCTGTCTAATTACACAGTCCTAGCTCTTAACCACTATCATATACCCAGCATCCTACTTCTGCATATGCATTGTGTCAAACTACCTGCCGGCAGCCTCTAGCCTCGGTTTTACCAATTTACCTCTCAGGCTAGAGTTCTTCTCCTGAGGTTAATGTGCCCAGCCAACTGATCATTTGACTTCAACTTATGTGGGTGATAGGAAGAGGATGCATAGAAGAAGTAAGATTCAGGACACATTTTAGAGTTAGAAAATAAATGCTTATTTTTCTACCAAAAAAAGTGGTTAAGGGATTTGGAGAAATCACGGATGACTTTAAATATCTGACTTAAGCAATTAGGTGAATATGGTGCCATTTTCTGACTTTACAAAGACAATGATGATTTATAAACTCTTATTTGGAGAAGGGATAGTGTTGGTGGGAATGAAACTTTTGCTTTGGCCATGTTGAGGTGCCTACCCAGGAAATGGCAAATGATCAGTGGATGTTTGGGTATGAAGCTCAGACGAGTAGTGAAGATGCACAAATAGTCTCCAGGATTTCCCTTATGATGGGTATCTAACGACATTCAAATCAAATTTACATGAGAAGACTAAGAAAATCTAAAAGTTAAAAAAAAATACCTGTTATTGCAAGCTCCTGTGATAAGTCTGTATTTGTTTGCTAGGCAAGTATTTGGACATTTTGGTGGTAACATGTAAGGCAGGCATCCAGATATATTTGCAATTATGTTCAGTAGATCTTCTGATAAAGCATCTAAAAAATAGAAACCAGAAAAACTCTGAGGTGGTTTGAAGCTATATATGCCCCAGAAAAACATGTTCTTAAATTTAAACCATTCCTGTGGGTGTGGACGCATTGTAAATAGGACATTTTGATGAGTCTACTCAGCTAAGGTGCGACTCACCTCAATCAGGATGGATCTTAATCCTATTACTGGCATCCTTTATAAATGGAGTGAAATTCAGGTAATGAGAGAGAAAGCCACAAGAAGCAAGAAGGTGAAATTCAGAGGAACCCAGAAAAGAAGGGAGAGATCATGTGACAAACTAAGGATCAAGAATCACAGGCTTCTAGTCCCAGAATGCCACGGTCTTCAGGGAGAAATCATTGCCTTCGTGCTGCCTTGACTTGGACTTTCTTTTAGCCTCAAAACCATGAGCAAATACATTCCCATTGTTTATTATGAATCATTGCATGATTTTTGCATGAGCAGCCCAGGAAAGTAAAACACACTCTATTTGTAATAACTAGTCTACCTAATAAAGTAAATTTTCTCATATCTCAAAAAGTTGTTCTGATATATACATTTGGAATCAGCTTGTCAAATCACATTAACTGATAAATTTAGTGGTAACTTCTCTAGAACAATTGAGTGGACAGATCTGTTTTTTTTATTACAGCCTACCAACTATAAGTTGAACTGCATGAAATTGCTATTTATACATGTCAGAAATGGACAAAGCTGATGATTCTAGGTGCTTCAACCTAGTCCCAGGAAGAGATATTTTGGCTCCTTCTTGTTAAAATGGCTGTGGTACCAAAGCCCATCTCTTCTCTGTTGATATACTGAAGCTCATTCATCAATTCAGTATTAAGTGCCACTGTATGTCCGTTATACTGTCTTACTACCTGATATGCAAGTCACGGCCCTTATTCTAAGTGTCTTCATAATTGAGTTGAAACATTTATAAGTCAAATAAACAATAAGAGAGGCTATTTTCTTGTGTGTGTGTTTATTAATTGCAGTACCTTCTGCCTTCAGATGTATGAAACCTAAGTAATCCTATTGGGGAAAATTTTCCTTCTTGCTTATAATCTCTTATTTCACTCCCTTGAGCTTCTTTTCTGCCAGAAATGTGCATTTTCAAAAAATGTATTTTAGCTTTGTGATCTTTTCAGAAAAGCAATTCTAAGAGCTCTGAGCCTCCCGAGAGATAAGCAAACAAGCCACTTCTCAGAGTTATCACTTATTCTCAGTTGGCACATCTTCAACGTGAATGAACTGACTTGGCCTCCATTCATAAATGTTGCCAGCTGGGGCATGTGTGTCTAGAAATGGTTCCAACTCCTTAAAAGAACAGTGAATACATAGTATCTTTCCTCCGTAAAAACTTCCCTTGTTAAGTTTGTTCATAGTATCCAACGTCCATCCACAGAATCCTTAATGCTTCCTCCTTATTGATTTTGGGTTCCCTACTTGTAAATCTTTCCAGATTAGGGCCCCAGAAATCCATCTCTTTTATTTTTTAGCCAATGCTTTCACTATTTATATGTCATTCAACAAATCAAAGCGAGGGCTATTTTGCTGTATGTTTTTAGAAGTCATCATTGTCTCCTTACCCAAGATGATTTATATAAATCTTAGAAGATGATCCCATGAACTTTGACTAAGCAGATACCAATGAAATTGATATAGTCACCAGGAAAAAAAATAGGGAGAAATGCATTCCGTTTTCATATTTTAGAGGAACGCAACAAGCTTTTTAATAGTTAATGTTCACTAAACAATCTAAATGGAATGGCTCTATAGGAATGGTTAAATAAACCATTGACTACAATTTGCATTCAGTTAATAAAGAACTAAACGTTACTTAAAAATACGAGCATGAATTCATTATAACAAAAAATGCTCACACACATGCTCACATATAACAAGCGATAGCCAGGAAAAAAAGAAGGCCATATGATCACAGCTAATTAAAAAAAAAACAGTCTGAAGAAACAGCCCAGAAGGAGGGACATCAATATTTAATAGTAGTTATTGCTAGATGAGGGAGTGATAGGATCATTTTGGATCCTTTTACTTTTCTGTCATTCTAAATAAGCTATGTTTATAATGGAAATAATAGAAAACATGTTAAGTTATGGTACTCTTCAACTCTAAATTATGGCCTGGACCCCAGACCTGGGAAATAATAATTGAGATTCTAAAATAAGAACCATAAGACTATAATAGCTGCTGACGCCAGAGATAATTTCTATCGGAGTGCTAGTTTATACTCTGATAGGAAAGTGGACCAAGAGTCCACAAAAACATTTTTCAATCACAAGGTTTGAAACAAAACTCTTTCAAATGAATCTCTGGCTGTCAGCAAATCAATTAAACTTAACTGTTCTCTAAGGTAATGAATGATAAATTAATCTAGGGGTAATTGGGAAGAAAAATTCAGAGACTTAGTAGCTCATGGCACAGCACTGAAAACATCTGTACATTTAAAAAAAATCTTGCTTTCTTGTTCCCTACAATAGAAGTTACAAATATGCCTTACATTTAAAATCATAATCATCTTAATATCTTATATTATGTTCACAATGCTGTGCTACCATTTCTACTATTACTCCAAACAGAAACTATGTTGCACGATGATGTGAGTGCAGTTAATAGCACTGAAATATAATTTAAATGTAGTTAACAGGGGGAAATTTTTGGTTGCATATGTTACTAGAATGAAATTAAAAAAAAAAAGACTGTGTAATGCAAACATCTAACCCTAATGTAAACTACAGACTATAGTTAACCGTAAAATGATAATAATACTCCATCAATTGTAGCAAATGTACCACACTTATGTAAAGAGCTAATAGCAGGGCATTTATATGGGAACCATATCTTTCTACATGATTTTTTTCCTGTAAATCTACAGTTCTCTAATAAGAAAATAATAAAAAAATTTATATTTATAGAGTACTTTAGATCTAATGCGACTCATTCCTCACTTTTATTTTGGTCTGCCAATGGCCATTTGAGTAAGAGGACCAGCGATTGCTTTCCTCTTTTAGAAATAAGGAAATTGGCTCTTAAAGGCCTTAAATTTCACCAAGGAACGGGCTTCTCCTCACAATAATATGCTGCCTACCATGTAAATATGTTTCCTAAAAGAACTTACATCAATGAGCTCCCCAAATTTTAATTAAGTAGGGAAACCCTGAAAACTTTCCAGAATGATTTCATACCATGGCATTTTGCTTATTGAACTACCTCTCCAAATTTGATTGGAACAGCAGAGAAGCACTTCTTTCCCAGACTGACAAAAAGGAAACGCTGTGACTGTTTGGTAAGCATTTTTTCAAGAACGGCTGCTTTTGTGCTGTGAAGGAGTCTGAAGGGCGCTCCTGCTGGATGTGAGAGGAGAAAACCTCCCTGGTACAACCCCATCCCTTACCTCTGAGCAGGTGGTAACCTTTTGTTGGTAGGTGACATGAAAGCTCTGCAAACTTGGAGCTGTCAATCCCCAGAGTAGGGAGGGGTACACGAGAGGCATGCTTACCAGTTGGATGCTGCGATTGTTTAAGTTTCAGGTAAACTTTTTTTTTGATCACTCGTATAGAAGTTTCCATTATCTCTGCTGCTCGGGATACAGCTCTGCTGGTTGGTTCAGGGAGTTTGGAAAAAGACAGAAGCTGAGACGGAGAATTGATTTCCCTTCTCTTCAGGTTTCTATGGCAAAAAAAGAAAATACAAAATAGAATATTCTTTTATTATTAATTTCATAGTCATTTCAATTATTAATTAATTATCAAATTAATTAAACAGATGTTTATTGAGTAATACCAGGTACTAGACAGCTGGCTATGCATTGTGGGGCTCACAAAAATAAAACAGATCTCTGTCCACAGGAATCACAGGCCTTGATAAAAAGCACAAGATATAAATATATGGCTCTACATTCTATGTTCTTTCCATTATAATTCATTCCAAATCAGTCAACCACAGGAGCAAAATATGGCAATGAAGCTGTTTACAGTTGTGCATTTTAAATGAACTGAAAAGCAAAAGTACAAAGCAACCCTAAAATGCCCAACAGTAAGTGAAACCTTGTGAAGCCTGCCACCAAAGTCTCACAAAGGTGCCTGGCCTTTTAGATTCCCACCAGCTCAAATCCAGGAGTCTTTTCAAGGTTCACCACCCATGAGCATTACAGGGCCCAGGGTACCTGGAGAAGTACGACGAGAGACACCTGCAGTGAGGCTAAGCGCCCCTGTGCTAGTGGTTCAGAGCTACGGCACAATGGAATTTGTTCAGCCTCCACACGATCCCCTCTTTGGGCCACTGGGGCCACACACTGTTCTTGCAGGGGCAGCTGAAGTAGACCAGAGCTTTGAGGGTGACTTGGCCAACCTTTGGGAAGAAAGACTGGCACAGGCCAGGCCTCAGACTGAGGGATAGAATAGTAGAACCATCCCTGCTCTAGGCGTTTGCCATCACGCGCCTGCTCAGCTGTCCCTCCTCAGGGTGGGGGAGGGGCACACGAGAGGCATGCTGACCGGTCGGATGCTGCAATTGTTTAAGTTTCAGGTAAACTCTTCTCAAAGTGAAGGAACAGGCCTGCCCATTCCAAGGAGACCACAGTGGATTCAGATGTCGCAAAGGCCTAGCAGAATTCGGGAGTTCACAGGAATTCCCCTTTCTGCTGCTTGTTAGATTTTTGGCTGAGAATGGGCCCAGAGTCATGTCAGTGTGGCTCTGGGGAAGAATAACCTAATTTTTCTTTGCAGTTGTTCTGCTAGCCATAAAGAAATGGAGTATTTATATTTTTCATTTATAATATTAGCCAAAAATAACAAAACTTATTGAGTGAAAATAACGTGCCAGGTGCTATCCTGCCATGCTAAGCACTTATTTATATTACTTTATATCTCTAGTTACTACTCTTAAAACCCTTAAAAGATAAGTTCTATAATTATGCCTGATTTGGAGATGAGGAAATCAATTAATTGAAATAAGTAGCTTTCACTAGTTTGACAGCTAATGAATAATAAAGGCAATATTAAAATACAAAATGATATTTATATAATATATATACATCATATCTCTATATCATCTAAAGATACGATGTATAACTTAAAATATAAAAGTTATATTTGAGAGCTTCAATATTTTAGAAAAATATTATGAAATCAAGACATTTGTGAGAACTGAGATTTTACACTACTTTTAAATGAACATATTAGCCTGCCACATTTTAATGGATGCTGGAAGAAGACATGAATCCCCTGGATCTGAGTCAAAGGGCTCTATTGCTCATAGCAATAGTAATAGGCAGAGTATAAGCACTTGTTATATAGGTTGCTTGAGACTTACTATGGTAGACAGAATAATGGCCCCACAGTGATGTCCACATCTTAATCCCCAAGACTTGGGGATATGTTAGGTTACATGGTGTGCTGGTTTGAAACTGTTATGTGCCCCAGAAAAAGCCATGTTCATTTAATTCAGTCTTGTGGGTGCAGATCCACTGTTGGGTGAGACCTTCTAATTAGGTTGTTACCGTGGAGATGTGACCCTGCTCATTCAAGGTGGGTCTTAATTCACTTACTGTAGTCCTTTAAAAGAGAGACATTTTGGAGAGAGCACAGATGTTTGGAGACAGAAAATGCCCTGGGAGTTGCTAAGCTGAGAGATGAAATCCAGAGTTTGCCTTGGAGAGGCTGAAAGAGGACCCACAGACACCTAGAGAGAGAAATGTCCTGGAGACACTAAGAGAAAACACGCAGGGCACAGAAATAAAACCACTGGAATCAGAAGCTGAAATCAATAAACTGGGAGCAAGGACCAGTAATGCCAGCCAGGAGCCTTCCCAGCTGACAGAGGTATTCCAGATACCAGTAGACTTTCTTCAGAGTCCAGGTATCATCTTGTTGATGCTTTAATTCAGACATTTCCATAGGCTTAGAACTGTGAATTTGTAACCCAATAAATACCCATTGTATAAGTCAATCCATTTTTGGAATATTGCTACATGTTCTGGTAGTTTTAGTAAACTGAAACACTGGCAAAAGGGATTTAAATTTGCAAATGGAGTTGAGTTGACTAATCAGCTGATGTTATCATGGGAAGATTATTCTGGATTATCCAGATGAGCCCAATATAACCCATGGGTCCTGAAGAATGGAAAAGGGACACAGAAGAGGTAGTGTGATGATGAAGGAGTGGTCAGGGAGATGCGAAACATCACGGGTTTTGAAGAAGAAGGAAGGAGGGCCATAGCTAAAGAATTCAGGCAGCCTCTAGAGGCTGGAAAAGGCTAGGAAAGAAATTATCTCCTAGGTGCTCCAGAAGGAACCCATGCCTGCTGACACCCTGATTTGAGCCCACTGACGGAGACCCACGCTGGACTTCTAATCTATAGGCCCGTAAAATAATAAGTCTGTTTTGTTTTAAGCCACCAGTTCATGGTAACTTATTACAGTAGCCATAGAAAACTAATCTACTCAATTCCACAGAGAGACTCCACATGGGACAATTGATGTCTGTATGTGCATTGAACTATGTCACAGAAGAGGAAGCCCAAGCTTAGGGAACTTGAATCTAAATTAGTTTGGTTTATTGTCTTTTACAAACCAGACTAACTTTTATTCCAGAAAGAGATATTAACTTTATTAAATCAGACAATAGCCAAACTTTTCTGCAGAATGAGAAACTATATATTCCACAACTGTCTACTAAGCAAACATCATTGAAAAATAGTTTGGAACAAAGGTACTGTCGGTGCCTCTGCTCACAAGACATGATATATTTAAAAACAAATAAATAAACAAAATCTTACTACAGTAACTTTATTATAGCCTGGCCAGAGTCTTCAATTTCTCAAGCCATGATTTGGAGTTGTTTTTTTTTTTTTTGCACAACAGGAAGATCTGTGCTGTTTGTGCCACTTAAACATTCAATATCCTTTAAGATTTCAGTGAGGACAGCCTCATTTTCAAGGTTTCAAGCATTTTCATTCTTGGTGCTATTAAAATCAACTTTTCATTTCTTACTACATTTAGTAAGTAACTCTTTGTTTCAACATCAATAATTGAAATAAAACCTCAAGCTCATAAATATTATAACGTTGTGGGAGTAAGAGGTTGATTCCACTATCAGGGAAAAGGCTGGGTCTAACACATGTGAAAGTGAAAAGACAGATCTTAGCACTGGGTCTAACCTCAAGAAACTATCTGCTCTAACCCTGAGCTTGAGGAAAGGATCTTATGTAATTTGATGCTGTAATTTCCTTTAAAAATTTTAAATGACTATTTCACAGTGATCCACTATTCTTTCATGACAGTAATTTTGAAACTATACCTCTCAATTATGTGTGGAGGTGTGGGTTATGTGTACATATGTGTATGTATGTATTTGTTCTCTGGACTTTAATCAAAGCAGTTCTAAGTTCATATGTTGTCTTCCAAATTAGATTTTGTTTGAAGAAAGGGGAACTGGAAAACTGGAGAATATCCCTTGAAGAATAAGTCATTAGACAGATAAGAGTTTAGATCTTATTACTGCCTTCCATCCATCTATTAAATCACCATAGTACTTACTTCATGAGTTTGTTGAATGAGTAAGTGAGTTAATGTAAGTAAAGTTCTTTAAACAGTCCCTGGCACAAAATGGGGAATTCATAAATGATATTTCGTATTGTCATTGTGGTAGTTAGGTTCAGGTGTGAACTTGGCCAAGTAACGGTGCCTAGTTCTGTTGTTGTGGACATGAGCCAATGGTATGTGAACCTCATCTGTTGCTTATTACATCTGCAGTTGGCTAGGAGTTGTGCCTACTGGAATGAATGATGTTTGACTTAATTGGCTAATGCTTAAATGAGAGAGTTCAACGTAGCACAGCCCAAGCAGCTCAGCATACCTCATCTCAGCACTTGCAGCTCAGCCCAGGCCTTTGGAGATGTAGAAAGGAATCACCTAGGGAAAGTTGTTGGAACCCAGAGACCTGGAGAGAAGGCCAGCAGAGATCATCCTGTGCCTTCCCATGTAAGAAAGAACCTCAGTTGAAAGTTAGCTGCCTTTCCTCTGAAGAACTATACATTAACTAAATATTGAAAGCCAATCCATCTCTGGTGTGTTGCATTTCGGCAGCTAGCAAACTAGAACAGTCATTGTTGACAATATGCCATAGAGGATATAGATTTATTTAATTAAGTAGATATTATTTTAAAGGACTTTGTATATCTTTCAGTTTGTGGTGGATACTATTTTTTTTAAAGAAAATTTCTGAACTCTCACAATAAACTAATAAAAGCATTGTATTTGCAAACTAGGACTCTGAGGTGAGAAAATGGTAGACTTTGGATTTGTGGTCTGTTCTACTGTATTACAAAATCTACATCTTAAACCAAAATAACATCTTGCTTCTAAATTACTTGCCATAATTACCACTAATAACATATTATCAAGTCATTTGTAAAAAAATGAAGAACATAATAAAAAAGTATTCTACATTTATTTTATTATTTTTCAGAGAAAGTCTGTAAAAATATTTTAATACCCCTTGCCAATAAGAGAAATAACAAAAAAAAGGAGAAAATAAGGTTTTCCATGCATAAGCATCAACAAATAATCAGACACATTTGGAGGCGTAGATGATTTGATGATTTGAACAGAAATGTAGGGCTATTTGCTAACATGTTGTCCAGTCATTTGTCAATTCTGGGACCAAACATAAGGTTAATTCTTCCCTTAGATAAATTTATTTAAAATTTATCACTAGAAGAGAAATTTTACTAATAGGAAAATAAAAGTTAAATGTAAAGTCCAACTTGATTGTTGTAAGAAGGACCATGAAGGCAGGAGACATTTTGATGGCTAACACGGTAGAGCAGACACACATTCCCCAAAATTAGACTTCGAGTGGAACACTTAGGTATGTAATACTAAAAAAATTTAAATTAAAATTTTGAAAAGGACTTTGTTTACAGTGGTAAATTAACCCTTTCCTCCCATCTAAAATATATAATCGAAACTCAAATTCCTAACTCTACAGTCAAAGTCATTTTTCCTTCATTAACTTATTAGTAAGACCATTAGGAATTTAACAGTAACCTACCTAATCCCAAACTAATTTCCCTTGAGACCAAAAGACATCATGGTATAGCATGCCTTCACCTGCTGTTTTTCAACTGTGAAAGAAACAATGCTTGGTGGAGTCCCAGACCCCTAAGAGGAGATCTATGCTATATATATTCGTCCAGTTTGTCTGAGAGAACTAAAAAATATTCTCTTTCCTTTCCCATGGGGAAACCAAAGGTGAAAGAAATCAATATTTTAGCTCATTCTTTGGACCTTATGAATTTTTAACCATTAATTTTCAGAAAGGTACAGATAATAAACTTTCCTGTCTCCAGTGCCCATTTGTTCATTTGTAACTCAAAATACAAATACACACACTCACACACACACACACCTCTCTCATTCATTTTACTGGTGCCACAAATTCCAAATGCTCCATACCTTATCATTTTTGTCTTTTTGCCCCTGGACCAGACCTTAATGGAAGGTCCAAAACGCAGGGTAACCAAATGCCATCTATTATTTTGGTTTGCCAATGATGGGAAAATCATTTAGTGATCTGTTGCTCCAATCTCTAAAATGTTCAGAGAATTTCCAACACATTTTTTGAGATCTTAAGCACAAAGGGCACTGCTTTTGATGAAATAAATTTTCTGTTCTCCCTCAACGTTATTATTTCATATCCTTCCCCAAAGAAGGGGGACTGTTAAGGAATCAGGGGTCTGCAAATCTGAGTATAGCATCTAATCTTACCCCCAACTATAATGTTACCTAATTGATCACCTCATTTCTTTAGCCCTTTATTCAAGTTGGGCACTGGTCCAAACATGGTAGGTTTGGGAGCATTCTCTTTGGAAGAATCCTTTGAGGGAGCATTTACTTCAAACCGCATCTATCTATGTGTGGGTATATGTTTATAAACAAACATATGTACATATTCTTATTTCATCTAAATATATAATGGCTGGAAAACCCATACTTAACCAACAGACCTGAAACAAATTTATTTGGAGATTTTTTTAAATGACTAGATTGATTAGACATGTTCTGATCCTTAACACTGGCCTGGCCCACCATCGGCCAGGATTGTAGTGAGGACTGAATGAAATGCTGTACATCCTCAGCCTTCCTTTCTCTAAGGACCACAGGACCCTCAGTTCTCTCATTGCAATTCAGATGTACATGCCTGAGCCAGTTCCGGCTGGGCATAGAGGTATACAAGTTATTCCATTCTTCCAGGTGAGGGATATTTTCCCAGATCCAGCATCCACTCAGTTAAAAAAAGATGTTGGACTCATTCAATTACTGCTATGCTTTGGTTCTCCATGTGGTCTGCCTGGTTTTTTGGCCTCCCAGTTCCCTACTAATACGAATTCTTCCTGAACCCTGTCAGACTTCTCTATACCCCTGGCAGACTTCTGTATATGGAACTAGACTCTTTTCTTGCTGCTCACGGCCTGGTACTCTGATATATATGGTTACATCCCAAAAAGGTTCCTTGCCTTCCACCATCCTCCACCCAATTTCTAAGGTGGACAGCCTCTGAAACCCGCTTGTCAGTATTCCCTGCATGCTGTGCTGGATATTCTGGTCTCCACAATAGAGTAAATGATAACTGACGGCTTGCGCCTTAGACACTGAGTCCCAGGCTGCCCAAGAGCCTTCTCTGCACCAGGCCTCCTTGCCCTGCCCTGTGAAGAGTCGCTTCCCTTCTCTGCTTGCTGCCTTCCCTGCCATATGCACTTTACTAAAAGCCTACTCTGTCACATGCTCTGCTCATGTGAGTTTACCAAGTGTTTGGTACAAAACCACTCAGTAGGCAGCAGTGTGCTCTGCTAATCTTTTGCTCTTTCTCAGGGAGGTTTAGCAACTGTCAATTCTAAATGTATGTCAGCTCTTATAATCACAGTCTGCATCCCCAGAGCTGGTGCTGCAGGTTATTTACTCAGTCTTAGAGCATGAGCAAAGTATTAAGAAATGACAGAGGCAAGCTCTTATCTGCAGCAAAATATCTGATTTTGAACTCAAATTTGCTGACTTTTTGACTCTAGCTGGCTCAGCATTCTTAATGTGAAAAGCTTGTGATAAGAGTCCTCCATCAAAGTTATGTTCCCGCTAACACTTGGGCTCTCTCGGTAATGGTGAACACCGTTCAACAGTGTCATTTTCATTAAACAATAATGCTCCCTTAGCTTTTCAATCTGTCACCCGGGCAATGCCCGAAACGTTTTAACACTAATGCTAAACAGACCCAAATGATATCACAGCTCTAAGTACAAATATTACAGGTTGGATACATTCTGGGACTCACAGTAAGTTGTGACTATTGGAAACTCTTGCTGAATGCTAAAAAGGAACAGATTTATTACTCAAGGGATATAAGCCTTGGAAGATTGAAGTACTGCCACATCACTATATATGATTTAGACTAAAAAGAATATTTGATCCCTTAGTCCTCTAAATTTCATAGATCCAATGACTCCGTAATGTAAATGCCTCCCTTCTCTATGGAAATCATGAAGCAAAGGGAGGGAAATTGCTCTGGCCTCATACTCTGGGGCCAAATTTGCATATACCAGCTATGCACACATCTATCCTCAGAGAATAAGAAAAAACGTTATCAAAAGAGTCAGCAGGTATTCTATTTTGTTTTGAATGGCAAGCCAGTGAAAGAGGGGTTTGATATCATTGGGACTGGTTCTGTCACTTAAATGTGCTCTTCACAAGAAGGCTGAAAGGAGTGGAGGTGAAATTAGGAGAGGCATGTGATAAATATGAGTGGATGCATCTGCAGCATCGGGCATCCTCTCTGCTGTGTTTTGGGATTATGTCATACCCCTCTGCTCATGGCAGGGGACCAGCTATACTGGAGTTCTGAACAGCTAAATGCACACTTTTACC
Source organism: Tamandua tetradactyla (assembly GCF_023851605.1). Classification (NCBI taxonomy): domain Eukaryota; kingdom Metazoa; phylum Chordata; class Mammalia; order Pilosa; family Myrmecophagidae; genus Tamandua; species Tamandua tetradactyla. The sequence continues at coordinate 45,368,968 of NC_135329.1, read as the reverse complement.
CTCCCACCCAGAGCCGCTTAGTGACAAGCCACACCTGGCCCACGTGGGCCAACCATGACTGATAGGCAGATTCCTGCCTACATCTGCCACCTTTAGACCCCTCTCTTTTCCTACTAGTGAAATGCAGCCTCTATGTCATGGGTGAACCCTTGGTGTTGGTTCAGCCTGAACCCCGACTAGCCCTCCCACACTAGCCTAATCTTAGAGGCTACTGCCGTACAGCAATTAGCCTGAGGGTGCAACATTTTGTCCTGCCACTGGAATGTGATTCCCTTCAATTCTTAGTTTAAATGTGCATCTGAGGTCCAGAGAGACTCTTATCTGCTATATGCTCCCTCACACCTGACTAACTCTTATGACTTGAAGATTTCAGGAAGCCTTCCGCAACACCACTGCATGCAGTTAGGTTCTTCTTATGCTCCCAGAAGACCCTGGCCATGCCTTTATCATAGAGCTGAATGTGTCATTTTTTGAGATTTTATTTTACTGTCCTTTCCCCTCCTCTTACTTCTATTTCTCCATCTCTTTTACCTCTTCCTCCCTGCCCACAGGCTGCCCTCTGCTCTCTCTTCCTCTCTCTCCTTCCTCCCCTCCCTTCTATTTCTTTTTCCTTCACTTCATGGTAAAGATCAAGGATACTTTCTTCTTCGCTAGACTGCACTTTCTGATATCTTTGGAAACCCATTATCAGGTTCATAATGCAAACTTTCAGCATAAAGTAAGAAACAGCTATTTGCTATTTCTAATGGTCACTGTGAGCCCACATGAAGAACTTATTTTTATGCATTAGAAGCATTTATGAAGAAAGCCAAAATTGCATGCTACATGAGCCATATTTTTAGGATTCGAAAGTTGACTTAGAACTTTTTATAAGGATAAAAGTACTGAGCAGTTATCATATTTAAATAATTTCTAGGTTTCATTTTTTATTATTTCTTAAATATAGTAAATAAGCATGCAATTATTTGAAGATTTTTGCCAAATGCTAATTCTTCACTGAAATTTAATCATTCATTTTGTGATTAGTAAGCAAACAGTATGTTAACGACTTATTAGATCATTAACCCTAAATGAGAAAAAAAATACTTGTAGGAAAAAATATTACCGTGTCCAGTCTTAAATAAGTGAATTAACCTGTGTGCCTTCATTTTTTAAATTGTAAAATGGAGATGTTAGGATCAATTTTTTGGGGGGGCGGGGAACATGGTCAGGGAATCAAACCCGGGTCTCCCACGTGAAAGGTGAGCATTCTACCAATGCACCACCCATGCACCCAATGTTAGGATCAATTTTGAAGGTAATTAATGAAGATCAAAATAGGCAACATCTATAAAGAATCTTACCAAATATTTGTTATGCAATGGGTGACATGCAATGTCACCCTTCCTTTCCTTTCCTCCTTTATTTATTAGGTCTTACCTTTCCATTGTATTGTAGATAGCATTATCCACCATGATTTTACTCTTTTCCAAAATGCTGATAACATGGGATTTTTCAGTCTTTCCTATGAAATAAAAATTAACACAATTAAAACAGAAAGTTGAGACATTCTCTTGTCGTTTTAGTTTAATCCATCAAGCTCTGCTTGATCTAGTGACAACAGTAAGGCTTCTGGGCCAATTGGGTCTGTGGGAACTTGGTTAGATTATTTAACCTCTATGAGCCTCAGTTTTCTTATCTCAAAATTGGGGTATTAATTCTTACCTCCCAAAGCTCTTTGGAGGAGAGAATGATGAAAGGGATCCAATACTGATTTGACCTAGTGCAGTTTAGCTGATCAAAATTTACTTCTCACTTTGCTCCTAGAATATTAGCACTTTCATTTTTAATCTATGATACATCTTTCTCCAGTTCTACTCCTACCTCTCTTCTCCTTTCCTGTCGACCTCCCTGCTGGTGTTACTCAGTGTTCTATAGTCTTCTCATTTTTTCACTTTTTACTTACCTTCTTTCATCCTCTCCTAAATATCTATATTCACCTGAACGTCTTTCCTGTAGCTCAAATCTATGTTCTTCTATTCTCTGCAAGTATGAATAATGGCCTCAAGTATTCACCCAGCAAGTCAACTTCCTTAGCAAAGCACTCAGCCATGTTTCTCTTTCTTTGTTTTACCTTACTATTTTAATTTCCCTTTGCTACCTCTTGAAATATATTTCATCCTGTTTAATTCTCACATTTTACTGTTTTAGTGGAAAGAGCCTCTTATCTGATTTCTATATTCAATCTCCTCCCCTTAGAGTTTGGTTTGCCTTCATTCAAGTGCTCTTTCTAAAATAAATGCCGGATTATGTCTCTGATTTTATTTAAGCACCTTTGATTTCTGAAAGTTTACAGGTTAACATGCAGCCTTTTGTTATGGAATTTAGCTCCCTTATAATCTGAACATTATAATTTTCATATTTCAATGTCTGTATAATGCCCAATTTCTTCTCCATGTTATGAAATCTTCAAACTCAAATTTACAGCTCAAATACTCTCTCAGAGTATATATTTTTCGTCATTCATATAAAATAATTGGAATTCAGGAATCCATTATGCAAGGGAATACTATGTTTCAGAAAGAAGAGGGAAGCCGCTTATTTCCAAAGAATCTTTATATAGACTTTAGTCTTTATATAGCCAACTTTAAGACATATGTGTGTGTGTGTCTGTATATGTGTGTGTGTCTGTGTATAAATTCAAGAAAGCTGGAATCTTCCCTCTCCAGAAGTTAATAAAATGTGCTTGGCTCCTGAACTTTATCTTCGACTAACTCTGAATACTTGTTTTTTACTTAGAGCTCAGTGTCTTGATTCTTACTTTAATAATCCTTGTTTACTGAATTCCAATGAACTGGAATAAAGTTTTCCAACTTTCCTTTTTAAGCCAATTCACTCATTAGGCTGCCTTCCCAATTTTTCCCAATCTACAAGCAATACCTCTGTTTCTACTTGTTCATTTGCATCTTATTTTCTTTTAACAGCTATAACTTGTTGGAACATTTTCCATAAAGATAATTGCACATAAATCTTGACTTTGAACAAACACTGAAAATGCTTCACAATCAGTGTGGTGATGAATACAAATGGCTTATCATAATAAACACTCTATTCAGTATTTTTGAGAAGGGATTTACATAGATTCTTTTAGAACCACAGTGGTCACGCATTTGGGTGCAAAAAATGAAATCATTCCCCATTTTCTAATTATTTTCAATTATAGAATATTTCAGGTGTTATAATTTATTTCTTTCCATGATTTGACTCCCTCCTGGAATCCTATGCTGGAAATTTTATTAAACCAGATATCTCTCTTGGTATACATGAGTAAAGGGATTTGATATAGCCTCTCTTTTGATATGCAAAATTTACAAACTAATTTTGTCCCTATAATTTACGAACTAATTTACATAATTAAAAAATATATCTAGGATTGTTTTTTTTTTCCTTGACTTCTCTTAAGCCAGTTTCAAATCTGATGATCTTGAATATGTGTTTATATATATAAAGACCTGAAAGTGGAAGTCTGAATTTGATCATCTCTTCTGTCACTTATGAGATCTTTATGGGCCTCTACATTCTGATTAGTAAATAGGCGATTACCTAAGAATTGCAGTTGACAGAGATGAGCAAATCGCTAGGCAAAGACTCCTTAGGAGCACCTTCTTTTCACAAATGGTAATCTGTGGACCAGCAAAGGTCCCAGTCAAAGACCTCCTGAGATCCTAGCAACATAGTATCATTGACTGCAGTTCTGGCTGCCTCTGAACAATAGCAAAAGAGGAGTGAGTAGCTCTTGCTTTGCAAAGTCTGTAAAGGTAAATGATATAAATTCAAAAACAAAACAATCAAGTGGAATCATTTTTCCAAATTGATTTAAATTTTTACTATGCTGAAATGTGTTTGAAAAATCATGTTTCAATCAAGATGGCAGAGTGAGTTGCTCCAAGACTCTGTCCCCCCACAGAAACTCTAAGCAAAAAAACAAGAGCTGGCCGAACTCTACTTCTCAAAGTACCAGAAAACAGTTGAAGGATTGATGTAACAAGGTAAGCACTGTATCAAGAAAGAGGCAATTTAACAATGGTAGGGCCTCATGGCATCTGGCTGGTTCCTCCCCATCACCAGCATTTAGTACAGCGTGTGTGCAGCTGGCCCATGCTCCCAGTGCAGAACCCTGGTCCTGGTTCCAGAAGGAGCAAAGTAACGCTTGTACATAGACTGGGAGCATGTTATGTTTGTGCCAGTCTATCTGGTGACAGTGTGAACAGCTAAACCAGGACACTTGTTACAGAGTCACCATCCCAGAACTTGTCTTACATGTACAAGGCAGCCCACAGAGCTCTCCTCAGAATGCTAAAGGAGAACAGACAAACTGCAGCTGCCTGGGACAAAGAACTGCTGACTGTGGGACAAACTTTACAGTGCCTGGGACAGACAGAAAACAGTTTCCTATGGAAAAGGGGACACATATCCTTGTAAACAGAAGAATTCCTGGGGCCATATGTACATGCCCATGACATGACACATGTACAGTAAAGGCACATGTGCCACGTGTAGAGGAGGACCTTACACTTGTGCCTGGGGCTATTCTCTAAACTTATTGATAGGACAGCCTAAGCTTTGAAGGAGAACTCTCACTCAGGTCAATCTGCAAAGACAAAGAAAGGTGGCTTGGTTCCTCATCTTTTTCTTTTTGTTTTTAGTTCCTGACACTCAAAAAAATCCCATCAAAACATTAGTGGGGAGACTGAGGTTGAAAGATGGCAGATAGGGAGCTCTAAGACTCAGTCCTTCCACCAAAGCCACTACTAAACAAGCAGGAACACTCTGAAACAGCTATTTTGAAAGTCCAGAGGCCAGAACCCTTTTCAGCATCCAGGGAAGTGTGGGAGGAAGAGGCTGATGTATCATGGTAATAAATATAATGGCTCTCTCTGCATGGCCTCTACTGGTACCCATTTCGCAATCTTGCAGCAGGTACTGTAGGGCCCAACCCCTGGCTAGCTTGTTAGTGATAGAAAGGGGGATAAAAATCCTTTTCCCCAAGAGCAGAGGTGGGCACAGATGATCACTGATGACGGATTTGATTAGTAAATTCAGATTGTTAGGGATCTGATCCCGAGGGCAGCCACTGTTTCAACCTATTCTGGAAAGGGGTGGTGACAGTGGAGACATAAAGACATTTCACTTCATCAGCACTCAGGGGAACAGTTAGCTGAAGAACTGCATGTGCTGGGAAGGCCAGGAAACCCAGCTTTGAAGACCTATTGGATAAACTCTTAATGTTCTTCCTCATCCTCTCTCCAGGGCACTGTGGAGCTGGCCTGTGCCCTTTCATGGATTCCTGGTCCTGTTTTGGCTAAGAAAGACTAACTTGGGAAAGGCCTTTCTCATGTCCCTCCTTCTAGAATTTTCCCTCCAGGCAAAGCACCTTGAGACAATGAAAATACTGTAAAAATCTATAGAAGGCAACAGTTTGGGACAAAGCCATCCAGCTTCAAACACGAGGGAGAGGGATGTCTGTCTCTGGGAAGTAGAGGGGACAACCAAATTCCTATAAACAGGGGAATTCCAAAACAACAAAGAAGCAAAACCCTGAGACAAGGCTGAGGCCTAGAAAGACAGGGAAAATCCTGAACACTGCATTCGTCTTGGGCAGACCTTCCTGATGGGAGGGATGAAGATCAAGAAAAACTCTGTTGAATCACCAGTTGGTTACAAAACCAAGAAACAATGATGCTAGGGAATTAATCCAATAATTAATATTTTAAAATATTAAAATGTACAGTGTGAAATGAAAGAGACTAAGATAAAGAAATAGGACATGATAACCTGTGCAATAGAAGAAGATAAAAATCCAGAAAACACCAACAGAGAAGACAAGAATATGGACATACCAATCAAAGTCTTTTAAAATATGATCTTAAAAATGCTCATAGCTGAAGCCATAGAAGTAAAGGATATCAGGGAAACAATGAAGGGGCAATATGAGAGTCTAGTAAAGAGATAGAAATCTTATAAAGGAGCTAAATAGAACTACTGGAGTTGAGAATATAATAACTGAAATGAAAAATGCCCAGGAGAGTCTGGAGAGCAGATTAGAGCTAGCAGAAAAAAGTAATCATGATCCTGAAGACAAGACACTTGAAAGAAGTCAGGTTGAGGAGCAGAGAGGAAAAATGAATATTAAAAGCAAAAATACACTAGAACAGCTGTGGGAAAGCATAAAATTCAGCAATATACACATTGTGGGAGTTTCAGAAGAAGAAGAGAGAAGGGTATGAAAGAATGATGAAAGAATTTCCAAAGCTTTGCAATAGACATGAACAAGCACATACAAGAAGCTCATAGAACACCAAAAAGGATAAATACGAAGAAAAATATAGTCCATCATATATTGACTGCAATATCAAATGCCAAGGACAAGCCAAGATTTCTGGAAGCTGCAAGAGAAAAGCAATGTGTTATCTGCATGAGAGTTCCAATTAAATTAACTGCTGATATCTTATCAGAAACCATGGAGGCAAGAAGGCAATGGATTGAAATACATAAAGTGCCAAAAGAAAATACCTGCTAGTGAAGAATAAGAAAGGGATTAAGACATTCTCAGATAAACAGAAACTGAGGTAGTTCATCACCACTAGACATGCCCTATCAACAATGCTAAAGGGAATTCTTCAGACTGAAAGGAAAGGACACTAGACAGTGGTCGAAAGCAGCATAAAGAAACAGAGACTCATGATAAAGTTAGCCATTTGGATAATTATAAATGCCAGTATATTTTAGTATATTGTTGGTATGTAAATCCACTTTTCACTTCCTACAGGTGCTAAAACACAAATGGTATCAAAGGGAATTATTAATCTATGTTTTTAGACATACAATGTGCAAAGGTATCAATAGCAAGCACAAAATTACTGGGAGGACAGAGTGATATAGGGAAAAAATATGTGCCTACTACTGAAATAAATTTGGCTTTAAACCAAATATGATTGTTATATATTTAGGATGCTAAGTTTTAAACATATGGTAACAACAAAGTAGATGAAAAGTATATATGAAAAAAATCAAATAAATATAAAAGTAGGCATTAATGGAAGTGAGGGACAAAAAGGTATGACTTAAAATGCTAAATAACAAAATGGCAGGAGAAAAGCCTATATTATCAGTAATGATGTTAAATATAGATTATTAAACTTTCCAGTCAAAAGACAGAGGTTGGAAAAATGGATAAAAATGTGTGACCCAGCTATATGCTATCTGCAGGAGAGTCACCTTAAATTCAAAAATACAAATAGGTTAAGGGTAAAATGAGGAAAAAGATACACCATGGAAGTAGTAACCAAAAGAGAGCTGGGGTGACTATTAATATCAGATAAATTAGATTTTAAGTCAAAAACAGTTCAGAGGGACAAAGATGGTAATTATATTCTGCTAGGTGCATACATACTTATATATGAAGCAAATACTGACAAATTTCAAGGGAGAAATTTATGGTTTTACATTAACAGTAGGAGATTTTACAACAGCACTCTCAGTAATGGATAGAACATCTAGTCAGAAGGTCAGTAAGGAAGTACAAGACTTGAGGGAATACTCTAAACTAAATAGACCTAACAGACATCTATAGAACCCTCTACCCAACAAAAACAAAGTACACATTCTTCCCATGTGCACATGAATCCTTCTCCAGGATAGACCATATGTTGTATCACAAAACAAAGTCTCAATAAATTAAAATATGTTGTAGTCATACACTGTATATTCTCCAACCACAATGGAATGACGATAGAAATCATTAACAGAGGAAGAACGGGAATATTTACAAATTTGTGGAGATTAAATAGCATATTCTTAAACTGACAGAGAAATATATGCCTCTAAATGTTTACATTTAAAAGTAACAAAGATGTAAAAAAGACCTAGCCTCAAAATTGGAAGTCGTAGAAAAAGAAGAGCAAACAAAACCCAAAGTGAGTGGAAGGGAATAACAAATAATAGATAAAAAACAATAGAGAATCAATAAAATCAAAGATTGCTTCTTTGAAAAGATCAATAGAATTGACAAACTTTAACCAAAGTGACAAAGGAAAAAAGATAGTAAACAAATAACTAAAATCAGAAATGAAAGGAGAACATGACTTCTGTCCCCATTTAAATAAAAAGAACAATAAGAGAATACTATGAACAGTTGTATACCAATAAATTAGATAACCTAGATGAAATGGATTCATTCTTAAAAGGACGCATAGTACCTACGTTGACTCAAGAAGGCATAGAAGATCTGAACAAACCAATTACTGGTTCAGAGATTGAATGAAATATATATATATATTTTAAAAACTGCCAACATAGAAAAGCCCAGGACCAGGTGGCTTCACAGGGGAATTCTATCAAACTTTATAAGGAGATTTAAGCCTAAGTCAGCTCAAACTCTTCCAAAAAAATGAAGAGAAGGAAACACTACCCCTAACTCATTCTATAAGGTGAACATTACCAAAGCCAGAAAATGATACTACAAGGTAGGATAACTACAGTCCAATATCTCTTAGATCCTAAACAAAATAGTAATAAAACAAATCCAGCAGCATATCAAAATTATAGGGCAGGCTGTAGCTCAGCAGGCAGAGTTCTCGCCTGTCATGTCAGAGACCCAGGTTCAATTCCAGTGCCCTGTCCATGCAAAAAAAATTTTGATTAGTTAATACACTACATTAATAGAAGGGACATAACCACCTGATCATCTCAACTGATGCAGAAAAGGGATTTGACAAAATCCAGCACTCCTACATAATAAAAAAAACATTTAGCACATTAGGAATAGAAGGAAATTTCTTCAACATGATTAAGGGAATGTATGAAAAGCCCACAACTAATATTCTATTCAATGCTGAAACACCGAACTTTCCCTCTAAGATCAGAAAACAAAAATGACCAGCATCACCACTGTTACTCAATATTGTAGTGAACTTCTTGCCAGAGCAAATGGGCAAGAAAAAGAAATTAAAGGCATCCAAGTTGAAAAGGAAGAAGTAAAACTGTCCCTATTTCAGTTAATATGATCCTGGATGCAGAAAATACTGAAAAATCTAACAAAAGCTCCTAGAATTAATAAATGAATCCAGCAAAGTGAGGGGGTACCAAATTAACACCCAAGTCAGTAGTGTTTCTATACACATGCAATGCACAATTGGAAGAAGAAACCAAGAAAAAAATCCATTCACAATGGTAACTAAAAGAATTAAATATCTAGGACTAAATCTAACCAAGGGTATAAAGGACTTGTATACAGAAAACTGCAAATAAGGTTCAAAGAAATCAGAGAAAACCCATAAGAATAAAGGGAAGGACATTCCATGTCATGGACTGGAAGACTAAATATCATTAAGATGTCATTACTTTCCAAAGCAATTTATAGATTCAATGCAATCCCATTCCAATTTCCAACAACCTTCTGGATCTCCAATTGCAAATAAAAGGAGTACCCATCCCTCATACCACATAAAAAAATCAGCTCAATGCTGATTGAAGACCTAAATATAAGAGCTAGAACTATCAAACTCCTCGAAGAAAACATAAAGAAGGATGGTCATAAACTTGTGTTAGGCAATGGCTTAGACTTAACACCCCAAACAGAAGCAACAAAGGGAAAAATAGATAAATGGGACCTCATCAAAATTAAAACCTTTTGCGGCCCAAATGACTTCAACATGAAAGTAAAATGACAATATACACATTTGGAAACCACACTTCTGATAAAATTTTAATATCCAAAATACATAAAGAAATCCTTCAACTTAACAGCAACAATAAAAAAAGGCAATCCGATTAAAATTGGGAAAAGACCTGAATAGACATGGCTACAAAGAGATGTGCAAATGACCAGAAGTCACAGGAGAAGATGCTTAACATCACTAGCCATCAGGGAAATGCAAATCAAAACCACAATAAGACACCATTTCATACCCATTAGACTGGTTGCTATTTAAAAAACTGGAAAATATCAAGCGTTGGAGAGGATGCAGAGAAAAAGGAACACTTATTCACTGCTGGTGGCAATGTAAAATGGGGGAGTAGCTGTAGAAGACAATTTTATGATCTCTCAGAAAGTTAATTATAGAACTAACATGTGACCCAGCAATCCCACTACTAGATATATGACCCAAAGAATTGAAATCTGGGACTAGAACCGATTTTTGCACACTGATGTTCATAGCAGGATTATTCACAATGATAAAAATATAGAAGCACCTTAAGTGCCCATCAACTGACGAGCGGATAAATAAAATGTGGCATATACATAGAACAGAATATTATCCATAAAAGGAATGAAGCCCTGATGCATGTAACAAAATGGATGAAACTTGAAGACATCTTGTTGGTTGAAATAATCCAGACACAAAAGGATGAACATTGTATGATCTCACTGAGTTGAAACAATTAGAATGAGCAAACGCACAGAGTCAGAATCTAGACCATATGTAACCAAGGGATGGGGCAGAAACACAGAGAATGGGAAGTTGAGGCTTAATATGCACAGGGTTCCCATGTGGAATGATGGAAATGTTTTGATAATGGATGGTGGCGACAGTAGCACAACATTGTGAACATAACTAACAGCACTTAAAAATATATATATGAATATGGTTAAAATAGCATTTTATATATGCTAGCAGAATAAAAACTTTTCAAAAATCCATGTAAGTATGCAAGCTGTGAAACCCTTTTTAAACCATAGGTTCTAATTAGCAGTACAATTATAAAAATGTGATATCATTAATGGTAGCATATGTCCCACACCAAAGGAATATGTTGGTGGTGGCGCAGTATATGGGAATCCTGTATTTTATGCCCGATTGTTCTGTAAACCTACATGTTCTCTAATAAAGAAAAAAAATCTTTGGATACAAGCTTAAAAAAAGACATGCCCCAGTATCTAAATTTTAGAAATGGCACCTTAAAATATATCAAAATGCCCAGGTGCAGCAAATTATTACAACAACATGCAAAGAAACAGAAAATGGTGGTTTTTGACAAAAAAAAAAAAAAAGCAGGAAAAATAATTAGAAACCTTCAAAGAAGAAGACCAGAGCTTGGACAGCACACAAATATTTTAAAGAAATACCTTTCAACATGCTCAAAGAGATAAAGGAAAACGTGAACAAAGAACTAAAGGAAATCAGGAAAAATAATGAATGAACACAAAAAGAATGTCGATAAAGAGACAAAAATCGTGAAAAGGAACCAAACAGAGCTGAAGACCAGAATCACAGGAATTACAAAAGTACCCTAGAGGGTTCAACATCAGATTGGAACTGGAAGAAGAAAGAACCAATGAACTCAAAGATAAGACCCTTGAAAATATCCAATCTGAGGAGCAGAAAGTAAAAAGAATGAAGGAAAATGAAGACCCTGAGAGACCTTTGGGATACCATCAGGCATAACAATATATGGTTTTGAGATTTTGAGAGTCCAGAAGGAAAAGAAATAAAGCTTCAGAGAGAATAGTCAAAGAAACAATGGCTGAAAACTTCTCAAATAAAACAAAAGACATTAATATATACATATCTAAATAGCTAAACAAATGTCAAACAAGATAATCTTACAGACACATCATAATCAAACTACTGAATGCCCAAGATAAAGAAAGCCTGCTGAAAGCCAGAAGAGAAACAATGTGTTATGTATAAGGGAGCCTCAATAAGACTATGTGCCAATTATTAAATAATGGAAAAATGTTGGCAATGATATGGTAAAATGGAAATCTTATTATACATTGTCTGTTAGGAACATGAAATGGTGCAGCTGCTGTGGAAAGCAGTTTGGTAGTTCATCAAAAAGTTAAATATATTCCCTGCTTTGACCTGCAACTCACTTCTAGGAATATGTTCAAGAGAATTGAAAGCAGGGAACTGGAAAGATATTTGTATACCACTATTCATAGAAGTATTAATCATAATAGCCAAAAAGTGAAAGCAATCTTAATGTCCATCAGCAGAAGAATGGATAAACAAATGTAGTACATCTGAATGAAATATTATTCAGCCCTGAAATGGAATGAAGTTCTGATACATTCTACAACAACAGGAACTTTGAAGATGTCATGCTGAGTGAAATAAGTCAGACATAAAGGGACAGTATTCTATGATCCCACTTACAAATAATAGCTAGAAAAAGTGAATTTATAGAGACAAAAACTAGGGTCCCGGTTACCAGGAATAGGGGGAATTAAAGCCATAATGGGCACAGGATTTCTGTTTCATGTGATGGGGGAATTCTGGTAACAGTTTGTGGTGAGGATAACATAACATTGTGAGTATGCTCAACCTACCAAACTGCATACTCAGGAAAGTTCATGTATTTATATGTTTCCACAATTAGAAAAAGAGGGAGTGAGACATTAAGGAGATGAAAACAACTCAAGGCAATACATGATCCCAGACTGGCTCTTAGAGGAGAAATACCAAAAGGATATTATTAGGATATATTAAAAATTCGAGTACAGCTTGTAAACTTTTTCAATCCACAGGGATCTACAGATGGCAAAGTTCCCAGGGGCAACGTCTGCCCTTTAGTTTAGTCCACTTCAAAGATGAGTCTCAGGAAGCATGTTTATTCAAGCAATACTCTTAAAAGAGTAATCTTGTGCACTGCTGTGGCACCTTACATTAAGAAGGTTGTGCAAGTGACTGACTGGAAAGGTCTCCATCAAGAGACAACTCTCAAATTTGGGGGAATTTCTTCCTTCTCATATGCCTATATTCAGTACAGACCAGTTATTGGGTGTTTCTTTCATAAAGGACATTGGAACCAATCACATAAGGTTAAGCCTTATTTTAAAGTTTTTGAAAGTTATGTTTGTGCTGAGGCAACTTTGATTGCGAAAGTCCCTTGGTTAGGGTTGCTTCTACTCCTGAGTGACATGCAGTGCCAGACTCGTGAGACATTTTAGTATGCTTACTGGCTATCATTAATTTTATAGCCATAATGTGTCTTTAGAGTATACCACACAGTGTTTAATTTCTCGAACTTGATAGCTATATTTAAGGTGTTACCTGAGTGTCCTTGTTCTTGGGAACTGTATATGGAATATTAAGTAAATGTTTAAGGAGCATAATACATGCAAACTTTTCTCAACTCTTTAGCTAATAGAAAAATAAATAGAAAGATATATGGATGATAGAATGGAATGCAAAAGTGAAATAATGGAAGTTGGTGAATCTGGGTATCTGGGAGGGTAGGGGCATATTGGAGTTTTATGTATGTGCTTTCATTATTTTTGCAACTGTCTTGTACTTTTGAGATTATTTCAAAATAAAATGTTTAAAGAAATAACATTTCAAAGAAAGTTCACCAGTGTACATCTCTTTTGTTTCAAAGCAAAGTTTTCATGTGGTCCTTTGGGAAAAAATCTCTTATATTAAATAATGTGAAATTGAAACACTGTGAGGCAAGTAATATTTTCTAGATAAGTAATTTACAAAGCAGCCAAGTTATAAACCAGTTCCAAATGTCCTAATGAAAAAAAATATGGTGAAATGTGCAGTATTATAGTCAGTTGCTGTATTGCATATAATTCATATATTTACTGAAATTTTAAGCAAAAAATAAAAGGGAAAGCCTCTCAGAGGCAGGGAAATAATTTTTAAAATGTTCCACAATGTCATAGATATTGCATATAAAATATGATTTCTAAAATTTAAAAAGTGATATATATTATTTATATTTGATTGAGTAGCTCTCATGCATAATAGTTTGTTCAAGACCATCTACATAACTTTTATTATTTTATAGATATAGGACCTTAATAAATATGAAATAACAGGACAAATTAATAAATTCACAGAACATTTGCTGAGCATCTATCATGTGCAAGGTACTAGAATGATTGATTTATTGTGTGAAAGCATAGAATCATTTTTAGTTGAAGAAGTTTAAAAGTTGAATTAGTCTTTATTGCTTCAAGTATCAGCCAGATAGAAGGCATTTGATACTTTAAGTGGAGTATCTCAGTGACTGCTCACAGATAATAACAATGATGGATAATTTTCCAGTTTTCTCCATTTACAGATGAGGAAATGGAAGCTTAAAGAGGATAAGTAACTTGCCAAAAGTGCCTTATTTAGTAAATGACGAAAATAGGTTTTGAACCCTGCTTTATCTGACTTCAGAGCTCTGGTTCATAGCCACTTTACTGCCCCACTTAACTGAAGCCATTCTTAAGGAGCTCATGATTCTGGAAAGACTTTGGTGCAACTTTTAAATATGGCCATGAAGTTTCAGTATTCAGTAAAATTGAAATAAAATGAGTTCAGCAGGAGGCACAGTGTGGTGTGGACACAAACAGCAAGGATTCAGAAGAGTTTGACAATTCCCTGGGAGAGAGATTAGAGAAGGACTTCTAATTTCTAAGGGAGACACTGACATGAGCCAAAGCTTCAGGTGGTTGTGCAGATGGGCCCATAATGATCTTTTGAGAGGTCTGAACTTCCTGGGAGATGTTTAAACATTTCCAAAAGGCTAGAGAATATCCACAAAGGTTGAAATTCCTAGGCAAACACCCCTACTGCTTTCTGCTCCAAAGTTAAAACTTGTTCTCATTCTTTGGGACTTTTAATTTCATTAATTTTTTTTTAGGGAAGTTGTGGGCTTACAGAATTATCATGCATAAAATATAGGGTTCCCATATACCATCCCAGCACCCACACCTTGCAATTATATGGAATATTTGTTACCAATTGATGAAAGCACATTTTTATAATTATACTATTAATTAAAGGGACTTTTAAGTTTACCAAACAAAACACTTTGGTCTGTGATTATATTTTAGCAACTACATCTCTATAGTTCTCTTAAGCTAAGTTGATGTTGTAGCACATCAAGCCAGAAAATATAACACAGAATTCATTTAATGGAAAATAATTTGTAGCATAGGAATAAGCAATTACTGATAAACAAATTTTTTTTCAAATATATGGGCAGCTAAAACTGGAAAGTCATAACTGCAAAAAAAATTCAGTTTTTTTCAGAAAGAATTGTATTATAATCCTTCAAAATTCAAGCATAATTTTTTCACCAGAAAAGTGTAAGAAAATACACACCAAAGGAATCTTACCTGACTCTCAGGTAGTACTGTAACACCTGGTAATTGTGAAAAATAGTCTTATAAGGTCAAAAGATTATATTTTGTTACTCACCCCAAAAGACTTGTTTGCTTCTCAAGATGAAAGGGTAGAAAACTCCAGTGTAGACCAAAATCATTGTAATTCCCAATACTATAGGTGTCTTCATTCTACAATTAAAATAAATGAATAAATAAAACACCTGCAAACAAGCAATGGAAAGCTCAATAAGAACTGTGCTGTGTGTGTGTCTGTGTGTGTGCATCTTATTAGTTAGAGATCTCTATCACTTGACTCCTTGTTAGTTTCTATGAGAGTGACTGATTCTCCTAAGCTTGGTTCTGAAGTTCTGGAAGATCCCGAATCAAGAAAGATAGTTAGCCACAATTAGGGTGTCGTGTTTAACCGGTAGAAACTGCTGTGCGATTTTTCTGAAAATGGAACTTTATATCTGGCAGTTGTAGTCACCCATATATCTCAGTAATGACCAATTTTAATCCATAGTGATGTCAAATAATGTAGAATTAGTGGGAGTAAAAGTGTTACATAAAATTCCTCAATGGGAAGCATTCTTTATCCACTTGTGGCGTTATTTCAGAATTACAGATTTGTTAAGACAAAGTACTAGATTAGAAATCCATTATTTCTAATTTCAAAATCTTTTTGTCACAGGCTTTCTGTAGTTATTTTCTAATTGTTAATTTTTAAGCTTGATAGTACTAATGAATATATTCTGATGAGAATATGTTTCAATAAATCTTGTGAAACGACTAACATGACTTAACAGGTCACGCATATTGAAACTCAGATAACTGAAAACATAAAAATGAATAATCAATTAGTTTTGTTGAGAGAAGCCACCCGTATTTGCCATACAGCCCCAAATAACGGCTTCTTTGGACCACTTTACAAGTTTCAATGATGAATTTCTCTTAGAAAATGGAAAAATCAAAAGTTTTACAATCTGACCTTTTTTCTTTTCTCAGGCAAGGAGGCACGCTCACGAGGTTGGGTATTTTATAGTTGGCTGTAATTCTTCAGAAATGTGAACCTCAATTGCTTTCCAGGGACTTAGTTAGCCACCATATAAACTGACTATATGCTCTGTTACCCACTCAAGCTGTTTGGAAATGGAGTGGCTTTTTTTCTTTGTGGCAATGAAATGTTTGCACACTATTGTTTGGTTTGCACCATTATCTACATTTACATGAAGTTTATCTCCTTGCCATGTGAGTTAAGAAAAGGAAAGAAAATTTATTTAATGAAAAAAAAAAACAACTAAAATCAGATTTTCATCTCTTACTTTTCTGAGTTAAATAACTTGTGAAAAAGAAGATGTTAATCTTTGGAAGTACACTGAAATGAGTTTTACTCCAGGACACATTACTTGACTAGCTATGTAAGTTTGGATTAGTTGTTTAACATGCTTGAGCCCTCAGTTTCTTCATTTCCAAAAGGTAAATAATAAAACATAGTTCCTATTTTTGTAGGTGAATAAATGAATGCTATCCAGGGAGTGTCAACACCCTATCCAGTCAATGCCCCCAACACCATTCTCATTATGTATACATTTAAAAAGGTAAACCAAGTCTGAGATATGACTGAAATGCAGGTCACTTTTTAAAAGATGAGAGATGAAATGTTTCCATGGTTAATGTATCTTTAAGTTATAAATCTCAGCATGAAAACTAGAAAACTAACATGTTTCCAATGATGCTTTTATGCTAGTGGCATCAATATAAAGACTTTCATTGCAGCTGTATATTAATCTGAGACTTTGAACTCACCTTTCCATATAAGTTTTTTGGATTTCTACTTTATGAAAAGCATCTACTTCATTCTCCTTCTCCCTTTCCTCTCTTCTTTAACACTTATTCCAATGTGATTGATGATTCCTCTAGGAAAGTTGAGACAAAATTCTAAAATATTATGTAAAGTCACTTGAATATTAGCCTTTAACTTAGTAGAAGATATTTTGAAGCATAGGAAAATGATGATTAGCATCAGAAAGATCCCTCTGAAGGTCACACAGTAAATGAGTTAGAAGATATCCGAAAAACAGGTGGGAAATCAGTCAAGAGTTATAATTATAAGAGTTATAATTCACTATAATGCTGAGAATTGGCAGGAAGACAATGAGATTTGGGATAGAAAGGAAGGGCAAGATTTGGTAGCTCTTTAAAAAGAGAATTAGCATAACTTGATGACTGATTATTTTGAGGAACAAAAGAAATGGATAAAGCCTGGGGTGGCTCACCCATTTTCAATTATACAGCTTGAGTGCATGATGATACCATTACTTACTCTGTGAATGCTGGTGAAGAGGGGAAATTAGGTTTAGAAAGCACCAATAAAGAGGCAATTATTTCAGGCTTGAATATTGAATTTGAGGTGCTGATGGTACAAAGAGACAGTGAGTGGTAGATATTTGGAAATACACATTTGAAACTATAGATATAGATATAGTAGCTTAATGTGAATAAAAAGGATCATTCAGTGAGAGTCTTTAGATTGAAAAGATATGGTAGTTAGGTATAGAGTGCTTAGGGACCCTGATATTTAAGGTGTGTGCAGTAGGCTGAATAATGGTCCACTAAAGAGGTTTACTCCCTAAACCCTGGAACTTGTGAATGTCACTTCACATGTTAAAAAGAGACATTGTACATGTGATTAAATTAAGGATCTAGAGATAAGGGGGGTCTCTTGGATTTTCCAGTGGACCCAATGTAATTATAAGAATTCTTATAAGAAGAAGACAAGAGGGCCAGTGGGAGGAAGGTGGTTATGTGAAGACAGAAGCAGTGATTGGAGTGATGTGACCTGAATCCAAGGAATGTCAGCAACATCTAGAAACTAAGAGGCAAGGATAGAGTCTCCCCTGAAGCCTCTAGAAGGAACCAATCATATTAACACCGTGAGTTTAGCTCCTTCAGACTCATTTTGGACTTAAGATCTTCAGAACTGTAAGAGGATAAATTTATCTTGTGTTATACCACTGCTTGTAGTAATTTGTTACAGCAGCATTAGGAATCTAATGCACGTCCATGAAAAGCTGGGGAGAGGAATAGTCGGAAAGGTAAATAGTGAAATGGGAGAGAGCATTGTTCAAATATTCAAGTAAAAATTTGAAGGAGATAGGAAAAATGTAAATTAAAGTAATGACTAAACACTCTTCTGCATCTTTTAGAATGGCAAATATTACAAGCAATTGGAAAATATCCGGTTTTAATGAGGAGATGGGGGAAATGGAATCACATACACTGTGGGTGGGAGACTAGGTTGGCACATCATTTCTAAAAGGCAATTTTGTAGCACCTCTAGTAATGTAAGATGCTGTTACCTTTTGACTCAGCATTCTGTTTTTAAAATTGTGGCTATCATTTAGAAGTGCATATTTTCAGCTAGGTTGCTTTAGGAGTTTATTTTAAGATTAGCTGAACAAAATAAAGAAGGCACTAAGAAAACAGGTAGACAGATCATATAGAAAATGACACGAGATAAGTGGAGAAAATACCCAGTATGATAGTTTTATGGTATCCTAAAGTGAAGCCTAGCCATTTCTGAGAAGAAGAGGAGACCATGGAAGAGAAATTTCTATGCAGGAAAGAAGAAACTCTGTATGAGAGAAAGTATGTCTGAGAATGGAAAACTTGAGGATATGTATATCACAAAATTGAAGAAGAGAGTCAATGAAAGCTCTGGCTAAAATAAAAATCTCCAAAACGAAGTAACATTTCAAATGTTACCAACCCAATTTAGAACAGGAAAGGAATGGGTCAGGAACAAGACTGGATTGGATTCCAGGTAGTATACTCAAAAGAAAACAGTGTTAGGGATCTGGTAAGGAAAGAATATATATCTTCTTCCAGAAAGAAAATAAATCACCAAAAAAACAAAAATCTATTTAAAACACACATGATACAAATGTAAAGCAAACCAAAACAACAGGATCTGTGGTGGGAGCAATGGTGTCATGTTAAAAGCAGATGTTATTTGAAGGAGTGGCACAGTTGTAATTGAGATTTAAGCATTAACAAAAAATTATAATTACTGAATCATTAGATAGATGCTTTTTTTTAAAACTTTCTAACATATTGTAGAATAGTCAAAAGTTAATACCTTAAATTACTGAAACCTCCTGAACTAGTCCCAGCCCTTAAGCTAAAAAATATTGCTTTTTAGTTTTCATCAATTTATAAAGGAATAAAGATAGAAGATTCAGTTATGTTTACCATATAGAATTGAAATAATATTGACCCTTGACAATGTGGAAATAAAATAGAACTGACAGATTTGGGGAATAGAAGGGAGTAGGAGCCATTGAAGGGAAGAGTGGAAGTAGTACTGTCTTCTTTTAAGATAGAGAGTCAAGAAATCCTGTTTACTGTTGATGGAACAAAAATAAAGTTTCACGTTTATTGCTGAACAATGACAAAGGGAACTAAAGGAGAAACTGAAGATAGAATGAGCACATAGGTTTGGGAGGTAGTAGGTGGTTGTGAGTGAGCAAAATGCTCAATGGATAATGTTTAAAGAAAAGAATTATACTCATTGTTATGAAGGTAAACCACTATAAGAGGAAAAAATCACTAGAGTGTTTGCTTATGAAAAATAGAGTTGGGTTAAGTTACAGCAAGAGACCATTGCTTTTCATTATAAGGGCTTATGTATTATCTGTTTTTTAACAATAGCGTATTTTGTTTTCATAAAAATAAACTATCTTTCTTACCAGCAAGAAAGTTTGCTAAATGATTTAGGGCTAGTGGTTTAAAGCTGAATCCTATGCTTTCCATATATCCAACTTAGTGTCCATTTTGATCAGAAAAACAAAATCATAAGCATGACTGGTCAAGCAAAGTTGGAGTGCCTGCCTTCAGACCCCTCATTCAGGACTAGTTTTACTTTTTAAAGGACTACTTATGTCCCTGTAATAATTAGGACATAGTTACACTAAAAAGAAATCTGTCATTTCTCAAATACCCAAATTTAACTAGGAACCCTGCATTCTTATTTGCTAAATCTGGTAACCTTACTATAGCCAATGGTAGAACTGAGACCAAAACTCAATTTTGAGTCTCTGTTCAAAACATCTTGTAGGATTGAAACTTCTAATCTTTCCTCATGATTTTTCCTCACAATCACCCTTCCAAAGAAGACCCCGTGATAGTCATCCTCGTTCACACGTGGACCAAACGAATTGCAGAGACACGTGCCTGAGCTTCCTTAGTAAATTGGAAACCTAGGGGTAGGACCCAAGTGCACGCATTTCCAAGACTTAGTTTTGAATTCTCCACTGATCTGAGTGAGTTCAGAAAATCTCCCATTCACAAGATGAGTACTTGGCTCCTTCCTCATTAAAATTTCTGCTTAAACATTCTTTAAAAACATTTTATTATTGGGCTGGCCATCGTGGCTCAGCAGACAGAGTTCCTGCCTGCCATGCTGGAGACCTGGGTTTGTTTCCCGGTGCCTGCTCATGCAAAACAAACAAACGAAACATTTTATTATTAAAATCCAAAACAAAAAAAAAAACATTTTATTTTTAAAATCCCTAACTCTTTTACTCAGCCAAACCGTTGTCTACTCCTTAGGATGATCAAAGGAAAAACAAAGAAAAACCTCTCCATATTTGCGCAGGCATAGATTCCATTATATATTTTCAATTGAAAACAAAGATAGTCTGGAGGTCATTACCTAAGAGTCAATCATCTCTTGCACAGGCTAATAAAATATGAGTTACTTGAGAGGACCCCAGTTTTTAATTTATTTTATTTTGTTTTTTCAAATACCAAAAAACACAAAGCAAATGCAAACATTCCTATTTTGATCATTCCGTTCTACATATATAATCAGTAATTCACAATATCATCACAGTTGCATATTCATCATCATAATCATTTCTTGGATCATTTGCATCTATTCAGAAAAAGAAACAAAACAGAAACAGAAAATTTATACATATCATATCCTTTACCCCTCCCTTTCATTGATCACTAGCATTTCAAACTAAATCTATTTTAACATTTGTTCCCCCTATTATTTATTTTTATTCCATATGTTCTACTCCTCTGTTGACAAGTTAGATAAAAGGAGCATCAGACACAAGGTTTTCACAATCACACAGTCACATTGTTAAAGCTATATCATTATTCAATCATCCTCAAGAAACATGGCTACTGGAACACAGCTCTACATTTTCAGGCAGTTCCCTCCAGCCTCTCCATTACACCTTGAATAACAAGATGATATCTACTTAATGCATAAGAATAACCTCCAGGATAATCTCTCAACTCTGTTTGGAATCTCTCAGCCACTGACACTTTGTCTCATTTCACTCTTCCCCCTTTTGGTTGAGAAGGTTTTCTCAATCCCTTGATGCTGAGTCTCAGCTCATTCTGGGGTTTTTCTCAATCCCTTGATGCTGAGGACACCAGGTTTTGATCATTTTGGGGCTCAGAGAATAAAGTGCTTCCTTGATGCCTACTGTTTGTAGTTAAACATCCCTTGATTTCAATGTCATGCTATTTTTTTGCTCCTTCCATTGAGGGGGTTGATACTTTTGTTTCAAGCATAACTATTGAGTTATTATTTAGAATCTTGCTTTCTTCCTTCTGGAGGTCTGATCCATCCTCCTAGGAAGCGCTTCAAGGTAGAGGCTGGGCTGGGGGTTACCATCTGCCCAAGGAAAGGTGGTTCCTAAAGTCCTGGTTAAGGCTCTGGTACTGAGGTTCTGTCTGAGCACCATTAACGCAGGGTACACAGCTCCATAAGCTGCTGCTGTCCACAAAGTAAAATTCATAATCAGGGTCATAAAAACCACCCAAGATTTTGTGTGGTTCCTAATAGATATCTTACCAAATCTGAGAAGTTTAATAGTTGTTAGAAGTAGAATGGCTATGATTCAAGCACTTATTTCCAATGAACAACTACAGACCAGAAAAGGACAGGCTTGCAAGGTGACAAGCAAGAAACTCACAAACATTTTTATATAGAATATCTAGAAATCTAATAGGGCTAACGTTTAATGGGAGGAATACTGGCTCTCTTGAGCAATGAGGTAGATTAGACTCTGAGATTACCCTTGTAGAGTTAAAGGTATACGGTTCAGCCAGAATTAAAACCCGTTTTTTAGATTGTTTCCTTGTAAATCATGGTTGTCATGGATCAGTGCTTTTCATCCACTCAAAATTATTATACTGAGGGGTCAAATGATGATCCTTTCTTAAGTTTTAGAAAGCTCTCTAATTAAAGAGATAATATCTGATATGCAGTTTCACCCATTAGTACATTTAGTGAGCACTTATATGGGTGAATCAGTTTGTTAGGGGATAAGATAGAATAAATTGCAGGTGAACCATGTTCTTGAAGAGAAGTAAGTAGTTTGCATTAGAAAATATGAAGATTGGGGTTGGGATGAGAGAAGTGAGGTAAAGTGATGGAGACAGCAGGATTTCTTACAGTTTGAGACTTGGAAGGAAGAAGAGGAAGAGAACTGAGGAAGAAGTTCATGACTTTGGAATTGTATTCCTGTCTTTGGTGGTGGTGTTAGCAATGGGGCAGGAGGGGGGTTCAGCCAACAGACCCCACTCTATCACAGTCTGGATAATCTCTGTGGTTAGGGGAGTGGAAATTTCTATAAAGGAGAGGATGGGAAAGGGGACTCCGGGAAACGTGAGTTTCCTCCTCAGTTAAGTAAAAATGTTGAAAATGTTACCTAAGATTTTCCTATCCAAAGTAAATTTAAATTAGCCTCTGTTTAGGAAGCTACAACTATATAATGAAGCAGGCAGTAACAAGGTCTGGAAGGGGAGATAAAACATGTACATAAATCATTATAATGCAGAACAGGAAGTTGTCATGGTTAGGCACATGTGCCAACTTGGCCAAGTTGTGGTACCTGCTTATCTGATTGGGCAAGGGCTGGCCTGTCTGTTGCAATGAGGACATTTCATAGGATTAGGTCATGATCACGTCAGCTGCATTCACAGCTGATTCCATTTGTAATCAGCCAAAGGGGAGTGTCTTCTACAATTAGTGATGCTAAATCTAATCATGGGAAGCCTTTTAAGGAGGACTCAGAGGAGACTGATTCCATTCCTGCTTCTGCTGGTGAGCCTCTCCTGTGGAGTTCATCCAGACCCCCCATCAGAGTTGTCGACTTCACATCCTGCCCTGTGGATTTTGGACTCTGTGTTCCTGTGGTCACGTAAGACACTTTTATAAATTTTATATTTGCAATTGTTCCCTGTTGATTCTGTTTCTCTAGTGAACCCTAACTAATACATCTTGGTACAAGGAGTGGTTCTTAAGAAACAGAATCTTTAAAGTGGGTTTTATGAATGGTTTTCTACTCTGACTAGACTCAGAGACACTAAGGACCCTGATTCCCGTAATCAGAATGACACTCCCAATCCATGGAATGAGTTGGCAAAGGAGATAGTCAAAATATCATCATTCAATTCTCCTAATGCTTCGCTTGTACGAAGCCAGACTCTGGGGGATAAGGTTTTTGACACCTTTACAGAGTTTTGTAGAAATAAGAGTTATAGAGATGTTGGTTGATTGTTGTTAGATACACTGGCTACATTAAGGGGTGAAAGGGATGGGCTTAAGCCTTCAAACGAGAAGCTTAAGTGCCGCCTGAAAGATGTAGACATTTCTATGAGTATCCTGAAGGAAAATCTTATTTCCTGTAGCCGTAGACTTGAGATCTCTGAAAACCAGACTCAGAATCTTATTATTAGAGTAGCAACTTTACAATGTAAACTGAAATCTCAGTCTTGCATGGTGTCTGGCATTAAAGTGAGGGCATTGATTGGAAAGGAGTGGGACCCTGAAAAGTGGGATGGTGAAATATGGATTGATAATGATGTTGGGGGTGAGGTTGAAACCCTAGGCCACGCTGAGTCTTCTCTAGATAACCCTGTAGTAGTCTGCCCTGAGGACATAGCCACCCCAACTCCAGCCTGCCTTGAGGAATTGGCCACCCAACCTCCTCCTGAAGGGATTAGCCCTAGAGTGATTAATCCTGTTTCACCAGACAAAACTGCAAATGAAGAACCTGAAGCAAATGGCTTGGAAGATATTTCTAATTTTTTCATGACCCTCCCCCCCCCCCACTCCTCATTTCTTCCAGACCTATAACTAGACTAAAGTCCCAACAGGCCCCTAAAGGTGAGGTACAAAGTATCACACATGAGGAGGTACATAATACTCCAAAAGAACTGTGTGAGTTTTCCAATTTATATAGACAGAAATCAGGGGAATATGTGTGGCAATGGATTTTAAGAGTGTGGGATAATGGTGGGAGGAATATAAGGCTGGATTTATTGATATGGGCCCACTAAGCAGATATTCTGCATTCAATGTTATACCTCGAGTGGTTAGAAAAGGTTTTAACAGTTTATTTGGATGGTTGGTTGAAACATGGATCAAAAGGTGGCCAACATTACCTGAGGTTGAAATGCCAGAACTGCCCTGGTATAATGTAGATGAGGGGATCCAGAGGCTTAGAGAAATTGGAATGTTAGAGTGAATTTATCATGCAAAGCCTGCTCTTACACCCCAGGAATGTCTGGAGGATGCACCTTTTACCAGAACAGTGAGAAATAAACTTGTGAGACTAGCGCCATCATCCCTAAAGAGCTCTGTGTTTGCACTTCTCTGTAGGTCAGATATTACTGTAGGAACTGCTGTCACTGAGCTGGAATCCTTAAACACAATGGGGATGACAAGATCCCGAGTTGGCAGAAGCCAGGTGGTGGCACTTAATCGCCAAAGACAGGGTAGACATGACTATTATAATAGACAGCAAACTCAAAGCAGACGTCAAAATTATATGACATGCAGACATCTGTGGCATTGGCTAGTCAATCATGGGGTATGTAGAAATATAATAGAAGGGCAGTCTACTAAATTCTTGCTTGAGATGTATAAACAAAAGAGTTCTAGGTGAAGTGAACAGAATTCTAACCTGAATTACAAAAACACAAAGTCACGGCCCCTTAATCAATTTCCAGACTGAAACAGTTTACAGACCCAGAGCCCCTTGAATGAAGGGGAGGCCAGGTCCCTTTGGGGGAGAAACCTGTTACACTGCCACAAATTTATACTGTTAATCTTCCTCCAAGCCTTCCCCAAGGAGACCGACGGCCTTTTACCAGGGTAACTGTGCATTGGGGAAAAGGAAATGATCAGATATTTCAGGGATTATTAGACACTGGTTCAGAAGTGACATTAATTCCAGGGGACCCAAAACGTCACTCTGGACCACCAGTCAGAGTGGGGGCTTATGGAGGCCAGGTGATCAATGGAGTTTTAGCCCAGGTACATCTCACAGTGGGTCCAGTGGGCCCCTGGACCCATCCTGTAGTTATTTCCCCAGTTCCGGAATGTATAATTGGCATAGACATACTGAGCAACTGGCAGAATCCCCACGTTGGCTCTCTAACTCATGTGGTGAGGGTTATTATGGTGGGAAAGGCCAAGTGGTAGCCACTAGAACTGCCCCTACCAAGCAAAATAGTAAATCAGAAGCAATACTGCATTCCTGAAGGGATTGCAGAGATTATTGCCACTTTTAAGGACTTGAAAGATGCAGGGGTGGTGATTCCCACCACATCCTCATTCAACTCTCCTATTTGGCCTATGCAGAAAACAGATGGGTAATGGAGAATGACAGTGGATTATCGTAAGCTCAACCAGGTGGTAACTCCAATTGCAGCTGCTGTTCCAGATGTGGTATCATTGCTTGAGCAAATCAATATATTCCCTGGTACCTGGTATGCAGCTATTGATCTGGCAAATGGTTTTTTCTCAATAGCTATTAGTAAGGACCACCAGAAACAGTTTGCTTTCAACTGGCAAGGTCAGCAATATACTTTCACTGTCCTACCTCAGGGGTATATCAACTCTCCAGCCTTATGTCATAATCTTGTTCGCAGAGACCTTGATTGTTTCTGCCTCCCACAAGACATCACACTGGTCCATTATATTGATGATATCGTGTTGATTGGACCTAGTGAGCAAGAAGTAGCAACTACTCTAGATTTACTGGTAAGGCATCTGCGTGTCAGAGGATGGGAGATAAATCCAACAAAAATACAGGGGCCTTCCACCTAGGTGAAATTTCTAGGTATCCAGTTGTGTGGGGCCTGTCGAGATATCCCTTCTAAGGTGAAGGATAAGTTGCTGCATCTGGCCCCTCCTACAACCAAAAAAGAGGCACAATGCCTACTTGGTGTTTTTGAATTTTGGTGACAACATATTCCTCATTTGGGTGTGCTACTCCAGCCCATTTATTGAGTGACCAGAAAAGCTGCTAATTTTGAGTAGGGACCTGAACAAGAGGAGGCTCTGCAACAGGTCCAGGCTGCTGTACAAGCTGCTCTGCCACTTGGGCCGTATGATCCAGCAGATCCAATGGTGCTGGAAGTGTCAGTGAGAAATAGAGATGCTGTCTGGAGCCTTTGGCAGGCCCCTATAGGAGAACCACAATGCAGACCCTTAGGATTTTGGAGCAAAGCCTTACCATCTGCTGCAGACAACTACTCTCCTTTTGAGAAACAGCTTTTGGCCTGCTACTGGGCCTTAGTAGAGACTGAACGCTTAACTATGAGCCACCAAGTTACCATGAGACCTGAGTTGCCTATCATGAGTTGGGTGTTGTCTGACCCACCAAGCCATAAAGTTGAGCATGCGCAGCAGCACTCTATTATAAAATGGAAATGGTATATATGAGATAGAGCCAGAGCAGGTCCTGAAGGCACAAGTAAGTTACATGAGGAAGTGGCTCAAATGCCCGTGGTTTCCACTCCTGCCATATTACCTTCCCTTTCCCAGACCAGAGCTATGGCCTCTTGGGGTGTTCCTTACAGTGAATTGACTGAGGAAGAGAAAACTCGGTCCTGGTTTACAGATGGTTCAGCACGATATGCAGGTACCACCTGAAAGTGGACAGCTGCAGCATTACAACCCCTTTCTGGGGTGTCCTTGAAGGACAGTGGTGAGGGGAAATCCTCCCAGAGGGCCGAACTTTGAGCAGTGCACGTGATTGTTAATTTTGCTTGGAAGGAAAACTGGCCAGAGATGCATTTGTATACTGACTCATGGGCTGTTGCTAATGGTTTGGCTGGATGGTCAGGGACTGGGAAAGACCATAATTGGAAAATTGGTGACAAAGAGGTCTGGGGAAGAAGTATGTGGATAGACCTTTCTGAGTGGGCTAAGAACATGAAGATATTTGTGTCCCATGTAAATGCACCCCAGAGGGGACTTCAGCAGAGGAAGATTTTAATAATCAAGTGGATAAGATGACCCATTCTGTGGATACCAGTCAGCCTCTTTCCCCCGCAACTCCTGTCATTGCCCAATGGGCTCATAAACGAAGTGGTCATGGTGGTAGGGATGGAGGTTATGCATGGGCTTAGCAACATGGACTTCCACTCACCAAGGCTGACCTGGATACTGCCACTGCTGAGTGCCCAATCTGCCAGCAGCAGAGACCTACACTCAGCCCTCAATATGGCACCATTCTCTGAGGTGACCAGCCAGCTACATGGTGGCAGGTTGATTACATTGGACCACTCCCTTCATGGAAGGGGTAGCGATTTGTTCTAACTGGAATAGACACATACTCTGGATATGGGTTTGCTTTCCCTGCATGCAAAGCTTCTGCCAAAACTACCATCCGTGGGCTTACAGAATGCCTTATCCATTGTCATGGTATTCCACATAGCATTGCTTCGGATCAAGGAACACACTTCACAGCAAATGAAGTGCGGGAATGGGGACATGCTCATGGAATTCTCTGGTCTTACCATGTTCCCCATCATCCAGGAGCAGCTGGATTGATAGAACAGTGGAGTGGCCTTTTGAAAACTCAATTACGGTGCCAACTAGGTTGCAATACGTTGAAAGCCTGGGGTAATGTTCTCCAGGAAGCTGTATATGCTCTGAATCAACATCCGCTGTATGGTGCTGTTTCTCCCATAGCCAGGATCCATGGGTCCAGGAACCAAGGGGTGGAAATGGGTGTGTTACCATTCACTATTACCCCTAGTGATCCACTACGAAAATTTTTGCTTCCTGTCCCTGCTACCCTGAGTTCTGCTGGTCTACAAGTTTTAGTTCCAAAGCGGGGTGTGCTTCCTCCAGGAGAAACAGCAATGATTCCACTGAACTGGAAGTTAAGACTGCCATCTGGTCACTTTGGGCTACTTATGCCCCTCGATCAACAAGCCAAGAAGGGGATTACATTATTGTCTGGGGTAATTGACCCTGACTATCAGAAGGAAGTAGGACTGCAACTACATAATGGAGGTAAAGAAGAGTTTTCTTGAAATATAGGAGATCCCCTAGGGCGTCTATTAGTACTACCATGCCCTGTGCTTAAAATCAATGGAAAACTGCAACAGCACAATCCAGGCAGGACTACTAATGGCTCTGAAACTTCAGGAATGAAAGTTTGGGTCACCCCACCAAGCAAAGAATGACGGCCAGCTGAAGTGCTTGCTGAGGGTAAAGGGAACATGGAATGGGTAGTGGAAGAAGGTAGTGATAAATATGAACTTTGACCGTGTGATCAGCTACAGAAACGAGGACTGTAATGCTGTTTTGTTTGTGTTATACTATTCAAGTTGTAAGATATCAAGTTTAAGAATGAATGCTGCCCAAGGATTTGCACCCTATTCTGGAGAGATTTAATGTGTTTCCAGTTATATGCAGGACAGTTGAGTATTGTCAGGTAAAAGAAAAAAAAATGTGTGCTTATTTGTTTTCATTAGGAAATTAAGTATGGTTTAAGGTGATATATATATATATATAGGTGCCAAGTTGACAAGGGTTGGACTGTCATGGTTAGGGACACGTGTCAACTTGGCCAAGTTGTGGTACCTGTTCATCTGATTGGGCAAGTGCTGGCCTGTCTGTTGAAATGAGGACATTTCATAGGATTAGATCATGATCATGTCAGCTGCATTCACGGCTGATTCCATTTGTAATCAGCCAAAGGGCAGTGTCTTCTACAATTAGTGATGCTACATCTAATCATGGGAAGCCTTTTAAGGAGGACTCAGAGGAGACAGGTTCCATTCCTGCTTCGGCTGGTGAGCCTCTCCTGCGGAGTTCATCCAGACCCTCCATCGGAGTGGTCGGCTTCACACCCTGCCCTGTGGATTTTGGACTCTGTGTTCCTGCGGTCACGTAAGATACTTTTATAAATTTTATGTTTGCAAGCGTTCCCTGTTGATTCTGTTTCTCTAGAGAACCCTAACTAATACAGAAGTGATAAAAATCATGGGAGTTCAGGATAGAGGGAAATTACAGCTGGGAGGAATCAGATATGAGTTTGCATTGAAGGTGGCAATTAGACCATAAAAGCTGGGAAGGGTTGAAATGTGAAGCTGATAGTAACAGCAAGAGTAGAGGCTGCCTCTCTGAGTACTTATCTAATCGGCACTGTACTAATAATTTCACAAGCTCCATCTGATTTCGTCAGTGGTGCAAAAACAGTTCTATGATGTAGGTATTATCAATATTACTGTTATTGCTGTTTGCCCCCCACCCTGCACCCCCTCCCATCCCCAGCTTCAAGCATTGCACTCTTGACCAACAAGAAGGAATGGCTTGGCTGGTGATGGAAAGTGGGGAGTTTTTATTCCTAAACAATGAGTTTGAGCTGTATTGTACATTATTTGAGGGATAAAAAGTTTTCAAGAGGGAAGTGGAAACTATACTTTTGGGATATCAGGGTGACATCTGTGTGTAGGTTGAGCTGGAGGGAGGCAAGGCAGAAAAAGGACCACAGAGAAGTATTAAAATAGCTCAGGCGAGAGACCGTGAGGGCTGGAACCAGAAGATTTGGCCATTGGAGCAGAGAAGAACATAAATACAGATTAAATTGGGACTGGGAGAGAAATACGAAGAGAATTAGACAAGATAAGAAGAAAGTTCTCTGCTGAAATTTCTCAGTGAAATCTCTGAATTCTGAGTTTTGTGGCCATCTTTTCTTCATCCTTTGAATTGCTGGTACATTGGCTAATAGCAGCACTTTTTCTGCTCCTACCTGCTAAATCAGTTTCACCTCTATTACCTCTCAGCTAAAATTTTTTTGTTGCCCTGGTTCCTTCCCTTGCTATTTCAACCTCCCACCT
Source organism: Tamandua tetradactyla (assembly GCF_023851605.1). Taxonomy (NCBI): domain Eukaryota; kingdom Metazoa; phylum Chordata; class Mammalia; order Pilosa; family Myrmecophagidae; genus Tamandua; species Tamandua tetradactyla. The sequence continues at coordinate 45,338,712 of NC_135329.1, read as the reverse complement.
CTCATGTTAGGCCCAAAGAGGTATAGTTGAATAACACAACTTTGAAATCAGGTAGATGGAATGCTGTTCTGGTGGATCTCTGAGGTCATGACTTAAACCCTTGCCTTCCATTTTTATAAAAAAAAACAATGCCTTCCTTGAAGGTTTGTCGCGCGCTTACGCACACATACACAAACATACACACGGTAAGTAGCATTGCATTGGACACATGGTAAACTTAAAATCAGAGAGAAAATAATTCTCACACTCCATTCACCTCCAGGATCCTTTTAACAGTCACTCCTTTGCACTTTTCCTGACCCTTCTCCTTCTCTACCCTGCCTGGTCGTCCTGAATTTCCCAATGTCAGTCACTTCTTCCTGCCTTGTGTCTACTATAGTCCCACTAAAGCTGTCCTGATTGTGACTAAAAGGAAGGCAGCTGTAATAGAGGTATATATATTTATATAAATGAAGCTCAATATTTATGGCCATCTTAAAAGAAAAAAGCATTTGTTGACTTTGTCTTCTAAGAAGTTATTGTGTATTAAAGACAAAGTGCAAATTTATTTACTTAACTGGGACTTTTTGTTGTTAAGTTAGATACCGATAGACTATATAATAGAATGGGAAATCTGATTACCCAAATACTTTGACAAATACAAGAATGCTAATTATCAAAGAGTGAGGACAAACTAACGAATATTTATCCCTTGATTCTTCCCACCAAAATGAAGTCTTTCTGCTTGCAAGTCCCTTGGATTCTGCTGTCAAATGAGAAGTTTTTAGTACATAGGAGCCAGGTAACCAGCACTGAAACAGACCTCAGTGCCCTTGACTGTGATAGAGGAAAGAGACCAAGAGTTGAGTTCAAACTCTACTCACCTTAACACATGCAATTGGCACATTAACATGTTAAATCTTTAAAACTATATGTATAACACTGCCTTTTTTTACTTGCCCCTAGTTTATGTGCAGGTTGTTTATAAATTCCTGAAAACTATGTAATTTTTTTTTTTGTATGCTGTATGGCAGGATCACATTTCATTATTTTTCCATGTGAGTATCTTGTTATTGCAGCACCACTTGTTGAATTTTTGTTTGTTTGTTTTTTTGGAAGTGCATGGACTGGGAATCGAATCTTAGTCTCCCGCGTGGCAGGCAAGAATTCTACCACTAAACTGCCCTTGTACCCCCAGGTAATGCTTTTAAAAGAAAAAGTTCCATTGATGGGAGGGGCCTATCAGGACATCACGATTACATGGAACATGGTATCCTATATTGGATTTGGGAATGATTTAAAGGACATTAGTTTAAAAACTGAGAAAATCAGAATAAACTCTACAGTTTATTTAATAATAGCACATCACTGTTAATTTCTTGGTTTTGATAATTGTACTGTGGATAAGATGATGATAACATTAGGAGAAGCTGGGTAAAGGATACATGGGAACTCTCTATTACCTTTCAAATCTTATGAAATCAAAACTATTTTAAAATAAAAATATTTTTTAAAAAGACAATAAAATCTTCTGATTCAAATGTAATTAATTTTCTCTATAAAGATTTGAAGAATTATTCAATTTTGTTAAAACCCAAGCTTAGGTCAGTTAAGTAATTTGCAATTTATATAAGTTAGTCAAAACCAGATATTATGTCTATACTTATATATACATACTTATGTAATACATATAATATATATTATGCTTTTAGCTAATAGAAATTCAATAAATGTATATGGTGTTCCCACACACTCCATAAGAATCTCCTTAGGTAGAAATGACAATTTCAACAGTTGAGATGTTTCTTTCTATGAAATGGGAGACTGAAATCAGTGGTTACCTCAGCCTTCTCTCAGTTTTCATGCATGTCTCATATTGTGAACATCTTGTTGTATCATCTAGTGGATTCTGGTATTTCAGGATTTATATTTTTCGTGCAATGTGGCCTCTAAACACAAGCCAACAACTTCATCTGGTGTCCAACTTAAAGAAATGCCAGTCTGTTTCAACACTGCCAGAAAAACAAGCTGTGTTCAACCTACTGAGACACCATATGTTATTCTCCAAAGTGATTCATAAAAACAACTATGCACTCACTTTATGGGTGATTAAAGAGATTTCCCATGGTAATTCTGACTGTAAGGGAATTCTCTAGGCTGTTATTATAACCTAATGTAGTTGTCAAATACAGTACATTGTGGTTTATTATTTCTTTAAGTTAATGATAAAGCAGCTTTCTTGACTTAAGGATTCAAAATCATCCTGAGAGTCCACCGAAGAGCCATCTTCTTTACAAGGTTTTAATTTACTTGCTCTTGAGACATTTCAGCCACATTTTTCTAAAAGTGGAGATTTATAAATAGTGTCTTTGTGACAAAATCTCTACAAGGAATAGTAGACAAAACAAGGAATTTAAATTGGAATTTTATGTATTACTAAAGTATTTTGTTTCCCTAGATTAACATTTTCATAAGCTCCTCTGATTAAAAATTGTAAAGTATATGTGAATATGATCATTGAAACCCTGGAAGATTTTCTGCTATAAAATTAATATTCTGCTTTTGCATTGCTCTGATTCTAAGCACCTCTACCCTCCCACACCAATCCACCTGATAATCTTCTTGAAAACAAGGGGTTGGGGAGATGCAAGGGTTTCTGTGGCTCTTTGGCTATTGCTATGGAAATTAATGTGAGGTGTATATACTCACTCCAACTTCCAGGAACATATGATTTTTAACTTTAATTGGGTAAATTAGAAGTTAAAATCAAGGGTAATTTTACACGTATATTTCAAGTTTCAATTTCTCCTTGAAATATCTTGCACAGGCTTATTAGCAACACTTTGCTACTAACCACTAACTCATCAAACTTATTAAATTGGCTGACTAGGGCTTAGTCTCTTAAGAGCCCAGAAATAACACTTTGGATATCTGCTCTGACATCATTTGTAGCTTCCTAAGGTAAGGTGAGACTATCCTTCCAATATGAAGGTGGGATTGACTGGCCAATACAACAGACAGTTCAGGTCCATCAAGAACTGGTTACACTGGAAAAAATTACAGTAGTAATTTGGGTACTGTGATTTAAATAATCAGCTAATTTAATAAAAATTTATATACCATATTACCATATTACATACAATGTATAATATGCAATACATTATATAATGCAGTATGTGATATATAATATGATATTATCTAACTATAAAAAGAGATTTATTATTGGGATTTGGCAAGTCTGAAATCCATTGGGCTGACCATGAGCTACAGCTCTGATAAAGGTGAGATTGAATTCCCCATGGGAGCCTGAATGGCTGAAATAGAGGCAGAAATTCTTCCTTATGCCTTTTGAAACCTTCAGTGCTGGCTTTTAAGACCTCCAAATGAATGGAGGAGTAGACTTTCCATCATGCTGAGGGCAATCTCTTAGGTTGATTGAAGATGCCATCAGCTATAGGTGCAATCAACTAAACAATTATTTAAACCATCTATGAAATCGTCCACATAATGATCAGGCCACTATTAACTGGACATCATAACCTAGATCTTTGCAGCTTTAACTTAACCATCACAGTTAACTTGGCACTCATACACACCTCCTTAAACTATTCTTAATTGACAAATAAAGACCATAACATAGTCATACTTTCACCTAGCATGATTTGATTATCCTGCACACAATCCAAAATGCAGTAATCTTTTCTCTAAAAGAGGATGCAAGTCCCTAAATGATACTCTCTCTTGTCCTTGATATATTGCGGCTTAAATACTATGATATGGGGCATGCAAGGGTAGTTAGGTGGTAGAATTTTTGCCTACTATGTGGGAGACCCGGGTTCGATTCCCGGCCCATGACTTCCCCAAAACAAACAAACAAGCAAGCAAAGAAAAAACAATTAAACAAAAATTCAACAAATGGCCTGCAATGATGGGATACTCACATGGAAAAAGAATGAAATGTGACCCTTGCCATGCAGCACACACAAAAAAATACTATGATACATAAAGTTAATACAATAGAGGGATGATAGAGGGAAGAAAAAATATATTTGTTTTATAGCAATATGCAAAGTAATTCATTACAAAATAGGGAAGAAAGACTCAACAATTGTAGTCCTTGCTTCTGCAACTGTTCATATGGCATTTGCTGATACTTATTACCACCTTCTTCCACTATCTTTTCCATGTTCCCTTATCCTCAGCAAGTTCCTCAGCTGGTCATGGTTCTTTACCTGATGGGGTGAATGAATCCTACATTCCAGAAGATCCTGGTTGTTATTAGTACTCCCTGGATTGAGTGGTTGTCGTTTCCCATTGACTTTGATCACCAGGCATGGTAGTACTAAGTGATGCCCCAAGGGATCTGCATTCCAGGCAAACTCTTCCTTTTCTCCATTGTGTATAAGCAGCCCTATATCCCCCTAGTAATCAACATCCATCACCCCGGTCAGAACAGTAATTCCCTCCTTTGCCTGTTGATTCAGCAGTATGAGAAGCCCAAACTGGCTGGGTGGCAGTATTAACTTCCAGTTCAGTGGAATCATTGTTGTGTCTCTTGGCAGAAGCACTTCTTTCTTTGGGCCTCCAGACTAGCAGAAGATAAGGTCATGGGGACAGGAAGCAAACATTTTGCTAGTGAATCACTATTATGAGTGGTAACACTCCTATTTCTTCCCCTTCATTCCTGGGCCCATTAATCCTGGCTATAGGAAAACAGTATCGTAAATTGGACACTCATTTAGAACATCAGGATGCTATAACAAATATCATACAATGGGTTGGCTTAACCAAAAAGCAACTCTTAATTCATGGTTTTGGAGGTTTAAAGTCCAAGCTCAAAGTATCAGCAACACCATGCTATCTCCCCAAATTCTGTAGCATTCTAGTGCTGGTCTGCTACAATCCTTGGGGTCCCTTGGCTTGCATCTCCACCTCTCATCACATTGTGAGCTCTCTCATTGTACCTGCATTTCTACAACCTAAAGACTTCTGGATTCTGGCCCTTCTCCCTGTGTCTGAATTCCCTCTCTTAATAAGGTCTCCAGTCAAATGGAGTCATGCCCACTTTTCTTCAGTTTGCCCACCTAAACAGGATCTTTGGAAAATCCTAAATGAGTCCACACCTTAACTGATAATACATCTCCGAAGGATCCTATTTATTAGTAGGTTCAAACCCAGAGGGACAAGGATTAAGATTAAGAGCACATCTTTGTTCAGGAACATAGTTCAATTTATAACATAAATCTCAGCCATCAGTCCAACTGACATAAAGGGCATGTTTCTACAGGGTGTCAAATGTCAATGGGTAGCTGTTCCCTGCATATAATAACAACAGGTTCTTGGGTACTTGTGTGGTCAAGTGACCCTTCATGAATTGGAACATTCTGTGCCTTTGACGTCAGATGGCTCAAGTAGAGTGTGCGCCTCTTCTGATTGCTCTGTGGAATGTGAAGAAACTTATGCTCCAGGGAAGAGCCATCTAGTAATTTCCCAATCACGAGTCACTCCCCCATCATATTCTCAGAAGAAGGATTCAGAATATCATTAAGTTAAACAAATAGAATAAAATGGAATCCCAAGTCTTACATCTTTGCATTTGTATAGTGCTTGTTAAAGTTCTAGCGTAATTCTTTTTAGTGCTATTCTGAAGATGAGGATTTCAAATAAATATAATCTTCACTGAGATAAGAGGATATCATGATTGTTATTTTTTAGTGAATATAAATTGCTACAGAGGAAAATAGAGATATTAATGAATGTTAAAAGGGTTTTGTGTTCATAATTTTTAAAAGGCAACACTGTCTTCTGTCATTGGCACGTGGGGCATTTTGTTTAATTAAATATTCTGATAACCTCCGCTTTATATTATACATTCAGAATGCTATTATTACCTGATAAATTATGGACGAATAGCTACATGATATCTTCTGAAATTCCTATGGCTTTTTACTAACTGCTTAAAGATAATTGTGAAAACGAAGTCATTTGGGAGATTTTTAAAAATATCTAATTATTCTAATATTTGCCATTTTATGGTGCAGCCACTGTGAAAAATAGTTTGGCATTTTCTCAGAAAGTTAAGTATAGAATTACTGTATGACCCAGCAAGCCCAGTTCTAGGTATATTCTCAAACATTGAAAGCAGGGACTCGAATAGATATTTGCATACTAATGGTCATGGTGGCATTATTCACAATTTCCGAAAGATAGAAGCAACCCTGATATCCATGAAGCAACGAATGGATAAAAAAATGTACTGTATATGCACAATGAACTAGTATGCAGCCATGGAAAGGAATGAGGTTTTTGATATGTCATAACAGGGATGAACCTTGGAAACATCATGTTGAATGAAATGTCAGATACAAAAGGACAAATATTGTATGATTCTCACTTATATGAAATAATTAGAATAAGCAAATTCATTGCATCTGAAACTAGAGCACAGGTTATCAGGGGCTGGTGAGGGCTAAGCAGTGAAGTTAAAGCTCAATTTATACAAAATTTCTGTTGAGGGTGATGGAAAAGTTGTGGTAATGGATGATGGTGACAGTAGTAGCACAGCATTATGAATGCAGTTACCACCACTGAATTACATATCTGAGTGCAGTTTAAGGGGAAATTTTAGATTGTATATTATTACAAAAATTAAAAAAATTTAAATAAGATAAAAAAGAGAAAATATTTTAAAAAGGAAATAAAATAAACATTTTTTAAATAAAAATTACATAAAGGAGTCTATTTGGCCAATTTGTAAAAACAATTCAATAACTGTGCTTTTGAAAAGTACTCAGTTAATTTTCAATTGTCTTGGAAACCATCAGAACATGCAGCTTTTCTCATTGTTCAGATAAAATATTTTGTAACTTTAAGTAATGAGGACTGTTTTTTTTCCATCTCTTTCCCCCACATACAGATTCAGTCAGAATTAGGATGACACATGAGCATACTTGATTGACACGAACATCTCTCTAAGGATATTTTGAAAGTAATGGTACATATATGATTTGTCACTATTAGCAAAAATAGAAGTTAAGACCCTCCCAAAATCCAGTTTTCAACATGCATTCTAAAGTTTCTGAAGGTTGTATCTGTACATCGCTATATTTTCTCCACTAACTGCTTCTCTATTAATGAATGCACATCTTCCTTCATCCATGGCTTATGTGTTCCCTTCAGTGCCAGTATTTGTCTCTCAATCTCTATACCCAAAGCAAAGCAAATTTTTCATTGCCATACACTTAGCATGCACTTATAAAATGGGAGAGGGGCAATAGTGACTAAATAAACTCTAATCTTTCTCTCAGATAGATCTATGATCTTTTAAATGATGATTTGGACAAAATAATTTATTTTCTTTGAAAAAGTCTCTGACTAGAGATGCGATGTAAGCTCATCTCATTCTAAATCTCTAGAGCTGTCAGATAGTTTTCGCCTTCCGCTTTGTAATAGCAGAGAGGCTACCTGTATTTCTGTTCCTGAAAGAGAAATGATTCCTGTCCTTGAGAGAGGCTGCTTAAAGCCTGTCAGACAGAATAACACTTGCTTCTTTGTTTCACATCCGTGTTGTTACAATGTAATGAGATAATAGATGGGAAATCTTCTCACATTTAAAAGCTGAATAAACTGCAGGGCAGTACTACTAAAAATGGGAATGGATTAGATGTTGCCTTGGCATTATTTGGGGCTGATGAGTGCTCTAAGCAAAGTGTGATAAATTCAAGGCAAATGATATCTGAAAACAGAGAATAGTATGGTTTGTAGGTATTATCCAGTATAGATAATCATATTTTGAGCTACATTCATCACGTGTTAAAATAGGCAATCTCAATAAAGAGATAAACTATAACACAGTTTACCTAAAAAAAGTACCTTATTGGGATTTTAAAAGAAATGTTATATTACTAAACTCAAAATTTCTGCTGAATTCAGAATTATTAGTTAATATAAAGGGCTCTAGAGTCCATACACATTAGAATGCATAGCTTCCCTCACCAACTGTATTTCTCTAATGTGAATGGTGAAGGTCAATAAATGCAATTGAATAATTTCTAGGGGAAGATTAGAATATCACCAAATAGCTTCTGATTTGCAAGCATACAGAGTTTTCCCCTGAAAAGTGATGAAGTGTTTGAATTAGAAGCATAATGTATGTGAGGGTAAAATAGCCAATTTGATCAATTTAGGGGAAAAAAACAAAATAAAATTAAAAAAAAAGAAGTTGTCAATGTTGTTTTGGCCAAATTATAATCTGAGAGAGCAATGCTCTCTTTGTGATTAATTTTGGGGTTGCATTGTGGTGAAAGTAGGAGGAATATAATAGTAAACAAACAAACAAAAAGCTGCAAAGGCCTAATTTAGAGTATAATCTAATTCTAATTTTTAGCATTTATTCAGTAAAGTGAATGAAACACATCTTTTCCTGGATTCAACAAATAATTACTGAATGTGTCTTTTGGGGCCGAGTTCTGTACTCGACAATTATGAACATAAATAAGATGTACTCCCTCATTTATAAAAAGTATACTTAGTTAGGGAAAGACAAGTAAAAAAATCATTTCTGTAGAGTGTTATAGGATTTCTTAAAATCCTGGACCTGATTCTGCCAGAACACAAAAGAACTCACCTAACCACCTCATATGATGAGCAAAATTTTCCGGATAGAGAAAGTGTGAATAGGAAGCAATTTGGAAGGGGGGAGAAAGAAAGGCCCAGAGATAATTTGACTTTGTTTATTGCTCTATCCAAAGTGCCTAGAAAAGCCTGGCATTGATTAGTACTCCATAAATGTCTGTGAAATAGATGGATGGATCGGGATGAAATAGTGGTTGGAAAGAACGAATGGATAGGTGAATAAACAAATAAAGGAAAGAATGGCACGTTTAAGGAATTGGCAGTAAGTTTGTGAGGATGGATTGCAGGGAATAAACAGAAGACCAGTCATGTATAATTAATCTTGAAAGGTAAATGAGGACGAGGTAGAAAAGTCCTTACAGTTCTTTATGATATATTCAATAGAATACAAATTCAGTTCTACCGTCTCCTGGAAGGAGGGAAAGGGCAGGAATGCAATGCATCTGAGTTTCAACAAGGAAGGCTTGTTTCTCCTCTTCTCTTTTGACACTAAATGAGGTAGAGCTGATAGCAGGGGAGAGGATCTCACAGTCATTTCGATATTCACAATTCGTTAAGGAGGAAACATATCTCCCAATGTTACAGTGTACGGCGTGACAGAGATTCAGGGAAATATCCACAGCAGAGCCTTTACATGTAGAGTCCATGGTGAAGAAAATACATGTGCAGTGTCTGCCAGCCCTCCTCTGCTTCTAGTTTCAGATACACATAAAACATCCATTTCACCTTTGGCCATGCTTTGCACTTCACATTATGTATAGGTAGATTAGTCTCCCTTTTATGGATAAGTCCACGCAAGGATTACCTATTACAAAAAAAGCTTAAAGTTGGAAAGAATCTGAATTTGAATAGGTTAGTTTATGCTGCAGTAGTAACAAACAACCCGCAGATTTCAGCGGTTTTAAACGACATGCACAAGGAAGGTTGGCTAGGAGCTCTGTTCATTTTTGGATTCAAGGACCCAGCCTGCTAGGACAGGCACCCTTTGAATTTTGCAGGTCATCATCCCAGAGGGAACTGCATGGGCTGGAGCATGCATTTCTCAAAGCTTCCACCTAGAGGTGGCACGTATCACTCCCATTCTCATTTGCTTTCAGAGCAAGTCACACGAACATTGCTAACCCCACTTTAAGTGGACAAGGAAATGTGAACCTGCAATGTGCTCAGAAGGAGAGAGACAGAATGACTCCAGGGACGATCACCAGACATTTTTTTCCTCTAACAGACTCATTTTAACATTTTAAACCCAGACAGTTGAAGTTGTGGCTGTAACTCTTTATAATTTATAAAGAACTTTGATAGTCACAATTTCCACTGTTCTCAAATGTCCCCTCCACCCACTTCCCCAAATGTGTGCCACTTCCAAGGGCACACCCAGACTGGAGTCATCAAGCTGTTGCAGAGATAAGATGGGTTCCCTGGAGTAGTGCTAAGCTTTAGCCCACTCTGTCCTCTCACCTGATCACACCCACAAGTGGAGGGAGACATGCCTGCAAAGAACTGCTGCCTATTTAGTTTAGTTCTTACAATTGTGGGAGGAGGAAGGGCAAATTTTATACATCTCAATATCCAAGTGATAATAACTGAGATGGAGACAACATAAATGTTTGCTCACTCAGTCTGCCTGAGATATGACCAGAATCCCAGCCATGCTGTCCCTTCATGTCCGGTGTTGTTTACAGTTTGCCCAGCTCTTATACATTTTCAAGACAACCTTCCCCCAAAATCCACTGGGAAAATGAAGCTGGATAGTCCATTTGTGAGTTAAGAAGGAAACAAAATAAATGCAAACTCTTAAAAAAATAAACACACCTTTTTTTTTAAAGGCAACAGTCTTCAGTGGACAATTCATTAGAAAAATGATAAAAATGGCAAAAAAAATCTCCTTGAAAAAATATCACCTACTAAACAATACAGTAAATGCAAATTAAGCTAACAAAGAGATATGTTTTTCATATACTGAGAATGATTCAAAAGCACAATAATTAAGATGTAGGAAAATGGACCCATTCATAATTTATTGGTAGGAATATAAATTTATATATTTTTCTGGAAAAGCACTCTGGCAATCATTTTCTGAATTTAAGATGTTCAGATTGATGGGGAAATAGGAAATTTTTTCTAGCTTTCCTCATATTTCTGTTTCTGTTTATAGGCAGGCTTCCATAGCTCCCTTCATTCTATTTACTGTCTTCTTTTCCTAATCTGATTATTCAGGCCCTGAAAAGTCTGTTGGGCTGATTTCTACTTGTGTATATGGTTGCTAATGACTTCAACAGGGGATTTAGGATTTACCCTTCCTCTCTCACTGCCTGCATTCACGTCAGGGAGTGTGTGATCACATTCCTACCTTCATGCTCACCTGGGCAAAAGCAGACCTTTAGAGGTGATTCTTGTGACTTTGGGTGAGACAGGCCAGTCATCCACAGCCAAGGGCTTGGTTGGATGAAAAACTCAGTGCACACTTACCTAAACATGTTAATCCACAAGATTTAGATTTGGTAAGAGGTAACTGTAGGCTCCACTCATCTTGAAATCTTGGGAATACTCTTTGATTCAGATCTGTCCGGAGAAGCTCTGCTTTTGAGCAGTGTTTGATCTTTGCCTAGTAAAACCATCTGGATGACTTATATTTGTTTTTTGCTGTGTTTGTTTTTTCTTGTGGTCATAGCTTGTTCAGCAGGATTTCTGAAGGATATAATGGATAAATGTCTCACTTTTGAGTTCAACTCCCTCCAACTCCTAACACATTTGCTTTTCCCCATTTAATTCATAAATTAGAATTTATTCTAATGTACAGATTCAGATGTTCCTAGATGTATGTTAAAAATGTTTATTGCAGAGTGACATTGTGAAAGCAGAAATTGTAATTGTCTAAGTAGCCGTCAAAAGGATACTGGTTAAAATCATATGTCACAAGTTATTTTCTTTGGCAGCAGATACTCAGACAGAGTTTGAGGTACAGACTATTTATGGGAGATTGACACCTGTGAAAGGAGGAGGAAAGAGCAGGATCGGATAGAGGGAAAAGTAAAACTGCTGTGCAGGCTCAACAAAGACCAGTTTACCATGCCAAAAGTTCTGGGAAGTATTGGCTATCAGTTGTCGCTGTCAGTGAAACTGCAGAAGCTTCACACTCCATCTCACGCAGTGACTAGCTGCAGGCTGCTGGGCATGGGGTCACTGCAGGGGAGTAGCTCTCTGCAGCTGGGTAGAAGCTGGGACACAGACTATGCTGGAGGCAAGCCCGGAGCTGCACGCCCTCAGCCTCCTTGGAGAGAAATGTGGATGCGATGTACTTACATCTTTCAGATAATCTGTTAGGCTGACTAGGAATGATGTCCACAATACACTATTAGGTTATAAAGCCAGTAAAGAAGAATATGTGCCACAATTATTTTGAGGAGTGAGGAGAGGGTAAGAAAAGAATGACCATTTTCTTTTTTTGGGTGCATGGTCCGGGAATTGAGCCTGGGTCATCCACATGTAAGGCAAGTATTCTACCACTGAACCACCCGTGCACTGAAGAATAACTTTTTAAAAAGTAATTTTATTAAGATATTTTCAAATAACATACAATCCATCCAAAGTATACAATCAGTGGTTCATAGAATTTTCACATAATTGTGCATTCATAACCATGATCTATTTTAGAACATTTGCATTATTCCAGAAAAAAGAAATAAAAAGAGAACCCCAAATATCCCATACCCATTACCCTGCCCTCTTATTGACCAATAGTATTGCAGCCTACCCAATTTCAAGACAATAGAGGGAGATTAAAATAATGAAGTATTGTTATATAGTATTGTGCTATCCATTTCTGGATCTTTATAATTAATCCTAACATTATGTGCTCCTTCAACATCAAATGCCCAAATGCTATCTTCTATCTTCTGATAACCAGTTATCAACTTTGACTCTGAGTTTACTCATTATAGTTGGTTTGCATTTGTGAGACCATACAGTATTTATCCTTTTGTTTCTGCTGATTTCCCTCAATAAAATATTCTCAAGATTCATCCATGTTGTTACAACCTAGTGACTTAATTCTGTCTTACAATTGTGTAATAATCCATCATGTGTATATACCATAGTTTGTTTATTCACTTTCCACTTGTCTGGTGATGGAGATTTGGGCTGTTTCCCTCTCTTGGCTATCATGAATAATGCTGCTATAAACATAGATGTACAAATATCCTTTTCTGACCCTGCTTTCAGATCCTCCAAGTATATACCTAGTAATGTGATTGCTGGATCAAATAATAATTCTAAACTTAGCTTCCTGGGGGAACCACCAAACTACCTTCCAGAGCAGTTGTGCTTTTCTACATTGCCACCAATAGTGAATGGGTGTACCCATTTCACCACATCCTCTCCAAAACTTGTAGTTTTCTGCTTTTTTTAAATAATGACCATTCTAGTAGATGTGAGATATCTCAATGTGGTTTTGATTTGCATTTCCCTAATCACTAGTGACGTTGAGCATCTTCTCACATGTTTTTGAGCCTTTTGTACTTACTCTTCTGAAAAGTGTCTATTCATGTCTTTTGCCCATTTTTAAATTGGGTTGTTTGTCTTTTTATTGTTAAGTTGTAGTATCTCCTTATATATTCTGGATATTAAATGCTTATCCACTGTGTGGTTTCCAAATATTGTCTCCCATTGTGTAGACTGCCTTTTTACTGTCTCCCAAAGTCCTTTGATGTGGAAAAGTATTTGATTTTGAGGAGGTCCTATTTATATATTTCTTCTTTCATTGCTCACATTTTGGATATAAGGTCTAGGAAACCACCTTCTATCACAAGATTTAAAAGATATTTTCCTATATTTTATTCTAAAATTTTATGGTCTTAGCTCTAATGTTTAGGTCTTTGAACTATTTTGAGTTAATTTTGTATAAGATATGAGATGGGGTTATCTTTTATTCTTTTGAATATGTCCATCCAGTTCTCCAAGCACTATTTGTTGGAGAAGCTGCTCTGTCCCCATTGAGTCAACTTGACCACCTTATCAAAGATCAATTGACTGGGGTGGGCCATGCTGACTCAGTGGCAGAGTTCTCGCCTGCCATGCCGGAAACCCAGTCTCAATTCCTGGTGCCTGCCTATTTGAAAAAAAAAATCAATTGACTGTAGGCAAGAGGGTTTCCCTCTGAACAATCAACTTGATTCCACTGTCAGCATATCTATCTTTATGCCAGTACCATGCTGCTTTGACCACTGTATCTTTGAAATATGCTTTAAAGTCAAGGTATGTAAGACCTCCACTTCATTTTTGTTTCTCAAGACATTTTTAGCTATTCACGGCACCCTGTCATTCCAAATAAATCTGATTATTATTTTTTTCTATTTCTGTAAAGTAAGTTATTGGGATTTTAATTGGCATTGCATTGAATCTATAAATCAATTTGGGTAGAACTGACTTCTTAACTATATTTAGTCTTCCAACCCATGAACATGGTATGTCCTTCCATTTATTTAGATCTTCCTTGATTTCTCTTAGCAATGCTTTATAGTTTTCTGTCTATAGGTCTTTTATTTCCATGGTTAAATTTATTCCTAAATATTTGATTCTTTTGGTTGCTATTATAAATGGAATTTTTTTCTGATTTCTTCCTCAGATTGCTCATTACTAGTATATAGAAACACTACTGATTTTTGCATGTCGCTCTTGTATTCTGCCACTTTCCTGTACTCATTTTATTGACTCTCATAACTTTACGGCAGACTTTTCAGGATTTTTTACATACAGTATCATGTCTTTGCAAACAGTGAAATTTCTGCTTCTTCCTTTACTATTTGGATGCCTATGCCTTTTATTTCTTTTTCTTGCCTAATTGTCCCAACTAAAAATTCCAGCACAATGTTGAATAACAGTGGTGACAGTGGGCATCCTTGTGTTCTTCCTGATCTTAGAGTGAAAGCTTTTCAGTATTTTCCCATTGTATATGATGTTAGCTGTGGGTTTTTCATATATTCCCTTTATCATGTTGAGGAAGCTCCCTTCTCCAGTCCTATCCTTTGAAGTATTTTCATCAAGAAAGGATGCTGAATTTTTTTGAATGCCCTTTCTACATCAATCATGGTGATCATGTGGTTTTCCCTTTTTAATTTATTGATGTGGTATATTACATTATTTTTCCTGTGTTGAACCATCCTTGCATACCTGGAATAAAACCCACTTGGTCATGGTGTATAATTCTTTTAATATTCTGCTGGATTAGATTTGTAAGAATTTTGTTGAGGATTTTTGAATCCATATTCACTAAAGACAGTGATCTGTAATTTTTTTTGTAGTATTTTTGTGTGGTTTTGTTATTAGGGTAATGTTGGCTTCATAGGATGAGTTAGGTAGCTACCCCTACTCTTCAATTTTTTGAAGAGTTTGAGCAGTTTTGGTACTAATGTTTTCTTTAGTATTTGGTAAAATTCACATGTGTAAGGCATCTATCTGGTCCTTGACTTTTCTTTTTTGGAAGTTTTTTGATGACTGATTTAATCTCTTGTAACTGGTTTGTGGAGGTCTTCTATATCTTCTTAACTCAATGTTTGTTGTCATGATTTTATAGGAAGTTATCTATTTTGTCTAAGTTGTCTAGTTAGCATATAGTTGGTCATAGTGTCTTCTCTTTATCCCCTTCATTTCTGCACAGTCATTAGTTTTGTCTCTCCTCCCATTTCTGATTTTATTTATTTGCATTCTCTCTCTTTTTTTCTTTGTCAGCTTAGCTATTGGTTCATCAATTTTATTGATTTTCTCAAAGAGTCATCTTCTGGTTTTGCTGATTCTCTCTATTCTCTATTGTTTTATGTTCTCAAGCAGTGCTTCTCAGACCTGTAATTTTATGTCTTTCATAAAACATGGAAAATTTTCAGTGATCATATCCTCCATTATTCTTTCTGCCCTCTTTCCCTTCTCTTCTCCTTCTGGGACACCCGTAACACATATATTTGTGCACTTCATGCTGTCATTCAGTTCCCTGAGACCTTGTTCAAAATTTTCCATTCTTTTCCTTATGTGTTTCTTTGTGTGTAGGATTTCAGATGTCCTGTCTTCTAGTCCACTAATCCTTTCTTCTGCCCTTTCAGATCTGCTGTATGTCTCCATTGTGTTTTTCATCTCTTCTATTGCTTATTCATTCCCATAAGTTCTGCCATTTGTTTTTCAAGCTTTCAAATCCTTCAGTATTGACACCCTGTGTCTTCTTTATATCCTTCATCTCTTTTGCCACATTTTCCTTCAAGTTATTGATTTGATTTGGAAGATTTGTTTAAGTATCTTTAATTAGTTGTTTCAACTCCAGTATCTCAGTTGAAGGAACCATGTTCCTTTGGTTGGGCCATATCTTCGTGCTTCTTAATATGGTTGTGATTTTTTTTTTGCCAGTGTCTAGGTATCTGGCTTTCTTAGCTTATTCTCAAGGCAATTTTCTTTTACCTTGGAATTTCTTGTTTTTTTTTTTTTGCTTTGTTCTCTATCTGTTCCTCTCTCTCACTGGAAAGTTGCTGGATTGTCTCTGCTCCATAATCAGACATCACAGCAACCTGTCTCAGGGATGGTGGACAGGCTGCTACAATGTCTCTGTGGGAAAACCTGTCTATTGTGTTCTGTGCTGATGTTTTTCACCAGCCCACAAGATCTGGATTTATTTTAGGGCACTGCTTTAACAGTTGGGTCATTCATATTTCTTGCTGAAAAAGAGGCAGGTTCCTATGCAGAGGTTTTAGACTAGCTTCTCTGAGCCTGGGATATGTTCTAGAGAGTCTCTGTCAACAAAGCCCTTCAATTCCCTTGCACTTTCCTGTCTGCCGAGCCGATGGCACTGTCTGATAACTTAATCATCTTCAGAAGCAGTTCATACCTGACTCCAAACTGCATCTGACTATATTGGGCTGAAAACTCTGGGGTTCCTGTGCCCTCATTTTGCCGTCCAGAATCTGGCTCAATGTGGGCTGTTTCCCTCACTTTACTGTGGCAGAGGGCTCCTCCAGCTGTTACAGTTTTCAGTCATCCCCCAGGCAAGGATCAGGCTGCCTGTTGCTATTTCCCTCATGTGTGGGGGAAAAGGTTTTGGACCCAGGACTGCAAACATAGTTTCTTCCCACGTTTTCTCAGACTCTTTGTACCTCACTAACTTTGGCCTTGAAAGGTCCTTCCCAGTCCCCCAAATCTCCAAATGCTGGAGATCTGTCTCACTGCTATGAGAGAATTTATATTCTGTTTTTCTGGTGGTAGGGACCCCAGATGCTGTTTTTGTGCCCTTCCCAAGCTGTGTGAGGTTGAGTAGGGGGAGGGAAGAGGATCAGCAGGTCCAGGATGAGAGTTTCCTACCTGATATTTTTCTCTTTCTTTGATTCAGCATTTTTAGAGTCTTACTCCAGTCTATATCTTCATCCAGGCTTCTGAATAATTCATAATTGTAACAGTCCTGTGAAACTTTTTTACTTAACCAAGTTTCAGAGGCATTAGCTAGCAGGTTAGTGTCTTCTTTGGGTCAGTATGCATCTGGCCTGTGACAATCCTTAGGTTCCTTGACTTTCCCAAGACATGGAGATGGCCTCTCCCAACATGGAGATGACCTCTTGGATGACTTCTTAAAAGATATTTTATTTTTACTTATGTTGTTTGAAAATTTTACCACAAGTATACATTACAGAAAACAGTAAATCTATTTACAGTTCTGTAAAAGATAGCATAAGGAGGTTTTTTAAAGACCACCTTTAGGCATAGTCATTAATATTGACTTGTCAACACATGAAGAAGACTTTACATGATGTTAATATTCAATTCTCATTGACAAAAACCCTAGATAAACTCACACCTACAATAAAATTCAGTTTCACTGAAATAGACTTCACTGAAGAAAATTTACATTTTTATTTAAGCTGCTTAGGAAATTTCACGCATCATAAAAGAGAGTTTATTCCTCTAAAGCATAAAATAAAGTCACAAATATTTTTGGCTTTTAGGTTATAGCTTGATGCAACTTCATGTCTTTTCTATAAACTAGAAGGAGCCACCTATCCCAATCTTTAATAACATTTCAAAAATGTGAGAAGCTTACTATATCAAGAGGGATAAATGTCATAAGAAGGGTGAAAATAAATGTCACTGAATGTCCAAGACAGGAAAAAGGATAAAAAGTAAGTGAGCCTCTGACTGGAGAGGAGAATCAATGAAGTCCCCAAGTGGAAGGGGTCAGTTCAGCCAACCTTGGAATATGGTTGCCTGATAAAAGAACAGAGGACACTCAGAAAGAACTTCTGGTGCATATTACAAATTGGATGAAATTTGAAACCATTATGCTGTGTGAAATGAAATGGACAGAAAAGGACAAATATTGCATGATTCTATTCATATGAAATACCTAGAATATGCAAATTCATAGAGACAGAAAGTCTATTAGTGGTTACCAGGCAGTGGGGAGAAGGGAAAGGAGATTTATTGCTTAATGGGTGCGGAGTTCCTGTTTGGGGTAAGAGAAAAGTTTTGTAGCAAAATGTTGTGAATGTAATTAATATTACTGATTGTATATTTAAACCTGGTTAAATGGGAAGTTTTATGTTGTATATTTATATGTTACCGCCATAAAATTAAAAAAATACAGGACTTCAGTTGAATATGAATTTCAAATAAATGCATAATTTTTATTATACTGTCCCAGGCAATATTTAGTGTCCTGTTTTTTTTTTTTAATTTTTTATTGCATAATATAACATATATACAAAGCAAAGAAAGAAAACAGCAATAGTTTTCAAAGCACTCTTCAACAAGCAGTTACAGGACAGATCCCAGAGTTTGTCATGGGTTAGCATAGATCCTTTCAGATTTTTCCTTCTAGCTGTTCCAGAACATAGGAGGCTAGAAGGAATAAATATATTTTTATCATCACAATTGACTTTTTTGTGAAAAATAACAATACACAAAAAAGCAATAAATTTCAAAGCACAGCACCACAATTAGTTGTAGAATATATTTCAGTATTTGGCATGGGTTACAATTACACAATTCCAGGCTTTTACTTCTAACTATTCTAAAATACTGAAGGCTAAAAGAGATATCAATTTAATGATTCAGCAACCATATTCATTTGTTAAATTTTATCTTCTGTATATAACTCCACCATCACCATTGATCTTTCCATTCCTCTCTTTAGAGGTGTTTGGGCTATGGCCATTCTAACTTTTTCATGTTTGAAGGCTCTGTCACTAATATGGGGTAGGGAGATGGAACTATCTGATGTTCTGGAGAGATTGGGCCCTCTAGGTTTCAGGACTTATTGGGCCCAGGGACCCATCAGGAGGTTGTAGGTTTCTGGAATGTTACTTTAGTGCATGGAACCCTTGTGGGATCTTATATATTGCCCTGGGTGTTCATTAGGATTGGCTGGAATGGTCCTGGTTGGGGTTTGGCAAGCTATAATAGGTAGCAATGTCTAACTGAAGCTTGTGTAAGAGCAACCTTCAGAGTAGCCTCTGAACTCTATTTGAACTTTCTCTGCCACTGATGCTTTATTAGTTATACTTCTTTTCCCTCTTTTAATCAGGATGGAATTGTTGATCCCAGAGTGCCAGGGCTGGACTCATCCCTGGGAGTCATCTCCCATGCCACCAGGGAGCTTTCACCCCTGGATGTCATGTCCCATGTAGGGGGAAGGGCAATGATTTCACTTGCAGAGTTGGATTTAGAGAGAGTGAGGCCACATCTGAGCAATAAAAGAGGTCCTCCAGAAGTAAGTTTTAGGCATGCCTATAGGTAGGCTAAGCTTCTCCACTACCTACATAAACTTCACAAGAGTAACCCTCAGGATCAAGGGCTTGGCCTATTGATTTGGGTGTCCCTAAACTTTGACACAGCATCAGGGGATTCCCTGATGGTAAGGTTTAATAGTTTCATATTCTTTCTTCCATTCCTCACGAAACTTCACCAATATATTTTTAATTACTTTTCTCTCTCCATGAGCTCCTCTACAGACTCCAGTAAACTATTTAAGACCCACCTTGAATGGGTGGGGTCACAATCCATGGAAATAATCTAATGAAAAGGTCATACCCACAATTGGGTGAGTCACATCTCCACGGAAACAACTAAATCAAGAGGTGCCACCCTACAATAGGTCTTCCCTCACACGATTGGATTAGGCATAAAAGAACATGACTTTTCCATGGTACATAACAGCTCAGCATAATCGTGTTTATTTTTTCATTTATTTTATTGGTGTGGTATATTACATTAATATTCTAATGTTGAATCAACCTTGCATATCAAGGATACATCCCACCTGATCAAGGTGTACAATTCTTTTAATACACTGTTAGATTCAGTTTGCTAGTTTTTTTCAATTCAGTTTTATTGAAACATAGTCACACACCATATAATCCATCCAAGGTATACAATCAATGGCTCACATATCATCACATAGTTATGAATTCGCCATCGTCAATTTTAGAACAATTTTACTATTCCAAAGACAAAAGAAATAAGAATAAAAAAGAAAGAAAACCCAAACATCCCATATCCTTTTTTTTTTTTTGCATGGACAGGCACCAAGAATCAAACCCAGGTCTCCGGCATGGCAGGTGAGAACTCTGCCTGCTGAGCCACAGTAGCCCACCCCCCATATTCTTTATTGCCCCTGTTATTATTATTGTCTTTATTTTATTACTCATCTATCAATACACTGGATAAAGGGAGTGTCAGTCACAAGGATTTTACGATCACATGATCATACAATAAAAGCTATATACTTATACAAACATTATTAAAGGTCAGGAGTTTGCTAGTTTTTTTTGAGGATTTTTGCATCCATCTATATTATAAGAGACATTGGTTGTAGTTTTCTTTTCTTTTGGTGTCTTTAGCTGGGTTTGATATGAGGGTGATGTTGGCCAATAGAATGAGTTATATATTTATAATTGTTACATATTCTTATATAATTGTCCCCTTTATAAATATACAATGACCACCTTCATCACTTCGAAATGTTTCTGACTTAAAGTTTATTTTATCTGATATTAGAACAGTCCCCCCAGATCTCTTTTGGTTACTACTTGCATGGTGTAGTTTTTCCATCTTTTCATCTTTAAATTTGAAATTTAAATTTTTTCAAGTTTAAAGGGACTCTCTTGCAGACAGTGTATGGTTGGACCACACTTTTTTTTATCCGTTCTCTCAGTCTCTGCCTTTTGGCTAGAGAGTTTGATTCATTTAGATTTTTTTTTATATGCTGTATGGCACATTTCATTCTTTTTACATGTGAATATCCCCTTACTGTAGCACCATTTGTTGAATTTTTGTTGGTTTTTGGTTTTTCATTTGTTTGTTTATTTGGGAAGTGCATTGATTCATTTAGATTTAAAGTCACTATTGATAACACAGGACTTTATTTCGCCATCTTGCTATTTAGCTTTTAAAGCTTAAACCTTTTTTGTCCCTCACTTCTGTTAAGGCCTACTTTTATATTTATTTGCTTTCTTGTGTTATACATATTTTGTGCTTTCTCATCTTTATATGGTTATATTTTCATCTATGTCCTTTGAAGTTACCATGGGATTAAAATTTAATATCCTGAATATAAAACAATCATATTTTGATTGGTACTAACTTAACTTAAATAACATGCACTTATGTTTTTCCTATATCCCTTTGTCCTCCTACCATTATTTTGTACTTGTTATCAATTATATCTCTGTACATTAAATGCCTGAAAACATAGATTTTATCATTACTTTTTATGCATTTGTGTTTTAGTACCTGTAGAAGTAAGAAGTGTGGTTACAATCCAAAAAAAAATGTACTATTTCTCAAATGGTTATCTTTACTTCTTTATTTCTTTATGCCAGTTTGGACCACTGTCCAGTGTCCTTTACTTTCAGCCTGAAGAACTGCCTTTAGCATTGCTTGTCTAGTGGTACTGAATTCCCTCAGCATTTGTTTATCTGAGAATGTCTTAATTTCTCCCTTATTTTTAAGAGTGGCTCACTGGATATAATATTCATGGATGGCAATTTTTCTTCTTCAGCATTTAAAGTATTTCAACCCACTGCTTTCTTGCCTTCATGGTTTCTGATGAGAAATCGGCAATTTAATTGGGACTCCTTTGTAGGTAATACATTGATTTTATCTTGCATCTTTCAGAACTCTCTCATTGCCCTTTGAATTTGATATCATAATCAATATATGACAGGGTGTGTTATTCTTCATATTTATCCTGTTTGGTGTTCTCTGAGCTTCTTGTCTGTGCATAGCATGTCTATCACTAAGTTTGGGAAGTTTTCTGTCATTGCTTCTTTCACTATTCTTTTCACTCCTTTTTCTCTTCTCCTACTGGGACTCCCATAAGTGTATATTGGTGTAGTCGATGGTTAATCATAGCTTTCTTAGGCTATTTTAACTTTTAATGTGTTTTTTTTTTCTGTCACCTCCTCAGCCTGACTTAATACATTGTCTTCCCTTTGAGTGTGCTGATTCTTTCTTCTGCCAGCTCCAATCTGCTCTTGAAACCTTCCTGAGTATTTTTCATTTCAATTATTGTGGTTGTGCTGGTTTGAAAATATTGTGTACTACAGAAAAGCCATGTTTTAATCCTGATTTAATCTTGTGGGAGCAGTCATTGCTTTTAATCCTGATTCAACACTATAGGTTATAAACTTTTGATTAGATTTAGCTTCGTGAGATGTGACACACCCAGTTGTGGGTGTGACCTATGATTAGAAGAAGATGTGACTCCACCCACTCCAGGTGGGTCTTGATTAGTTAACTGGAATCCTTTAAAAGTGGAAATATTTTGGAGAGAGTCAGAAATGACAGAAATGACAGAAGCCTCAGAGCCAACAGTGAGAGAGCAGATGTAGACGCTTGGAGAACAGTTGCTTCATAGAACAGAGACACAGATGTTTGGAGATGCTTGGAGACTAGCAGACATCACCATGAGATGTTAAGCAAGCCAGAATATGGAGAGAGCCAAGGGAAGCCAAGAGATGAAAGCCAGCCCCAAAGAAGCAAAGTGAGGAACCCCCACAGGAACAGAGGCTGAAGGCAATGGAGCCCAGGGGTGAGGGACCAACAGATTCCAGCCATATGACTTCCCAGTTGACAGAGGTGTTCCTGACCCATTGGCCTTTCTAGAGTGAAGGTAACCTCTTGTTGGTGCCTTAATTTGGACACTTTCACTTCCTAAGAACTGTAAACTTATAACTTATTAACTTTCCCTTTTTAAAGCTGTTCCAGTTCTGGTATATCACATTCTGGCAGCTTGCAAACTAACACAGTGGTCTTCAACTCCAGTAGTTCTGTTTGGTTCCCTTTCAAATTTCCTATCTCTTTACTCAGATTCTCATATCGTTCATATGTTGTTTCCTGATATCCTTTATTTCTTTCTCTATATTTTCTTTCATCTCCTTGAGAATTTTTAAGAACGATGAATCATTGACCTTCTCTAAAAGTCTTAGAATTTAGAATTGGAAGATATCCTACCAATCTAATAAAGATAGGTGGGAAGAGATGAAATATAGGATGCATGTGGGTAACTTTTGTCTGGTTTAATTATTTCTTTAAGAACCAAAGTCTTTGTTCTCAAACCCAACTTAAATAACTTGCATGTGAAAAAGATGCATCTGCACTGGCATTTAAGGACCCACTGCCTCCTACTTTGTATTCCTCAATGAAAATATATGTAAAAGCCTGACTTTTATGTCAATAGCCTACCACAGAGCTAGGTTACAAAGTAGTGTAATAAATATTTTTTTTGAGCAAATGAAAAAAAAAAAGCTTCCTTTAATATATCCATATTCTTACCTTTTTCATTAATACTTCTGATGTTTTTATCCTCTTCCTTGGCTGGGCCATAATTTCCTGTTTCTTTGTCTTACACTCTTTTGTTTCACATTGAACATTTCAATATTTTTAAATGTTAAATCTTGGGTTCATTCCCAAGATGTCTGTTTCATGTTATTTTAACCAGCTGGTGAAAAGATCTTCCTGTCTGGGAGGTCTGCTCAAGGCGAGTAAAGTATGAAGTTTTTACCTGCTTGTCTGGACCTCTGCCTTGTCCTGGGCTTTTTTTTTGTTGCTTTGCTTTGGAGCTCCCCTGTTTATGGGAGTTTGGTTGTCCCCTCTGTTTTCCAGGAGGCAGACATCCCTCTCCCAGACATTTGACACTTTGTCCAAGAGTGTCTGCCTCTACAGTTTTTTACACTCCTTTCTTGTCTTCTGCTGTTTTTCACCTGGAGGGCAAATTCTGGATGGAGAACTTTCCCAAGTCAGTATTTCCCAGTCAAAACAGGAACAGTGACCTATGAAGGGGGTGCAGCCCAGCTCCAAAGTGCCCTCAGAGGAGATCAGGAAGGGCAGCAAAAGCTCTGTTGGCTCCCTGAAGCTGAGCTTTCCTGGTCTGTCCAGCAAACGCAATCTTTCAGCTAACATTCCCCCATGGTCCTGCGGAAGTGCTGTGTCTTTAAATCTCCACCACCACCACTCCTGGCTGGGATGGGTGAGAAGCGATAGCTGCCATCAGAGTTGGGAACCAGGGATCTGAATTTGCTAATCAAAAACCACGATGAGTTAGGAGCCATGCCCACCCCTGTTCTTGGAGAAGAGGATTTCCATGGCCCTTTCTGTCATCAGCAGCCAGCCAGTGACTGAATTCCAGAGTGGCCTGCCATGAGAGTGGGAAATGGGAGCCAGTAACAACTACATAGAGAGTGCAATTTACAGTTTTTTTCTTTTAATCGTAATTTATCTGCTTCTTCCTCCTGCTCTTCCCTGCATGTTAGACAGTATTCTTCTGGCCTCTGGAGTTTCAGCATAGTTGTTTCAGATAGCTCCTGCCTGCCTAATAGTTGTCTGGTGGGAAGACTGAGTCCTGGAGTTCCCTAATCTGCCATCTCCCCTGGAAGGCTCCTTGGGACTTTGCTTTTGAGTGACGCTCAGAGATGGCAAGCTTGTGTGTGGAAAAAAGTCCTGCATCTATATATAATCAGGAAGTAGATTTGGCAGTGTGATATGTGTAGGGAGAGGGTCTGATTCAAACTCACAAGTTCCCAGTGGCTCCAGCACTTGACTTTGAAATGACCAAAAGATGGCTATTGGACATGTTGAACCCAGTGGTCAGGAGGAGCAGGTCACAAACTACCTGCTTAGATCCAATGTCTGAAGTATATATAAATTGCACAGATCCAATACTGGTGCCTGCAGGGATGTACAGCAATGCTGGGGACCAGATGGAACAAATTATATCTTAGGAGATAGCAGTAAAGAGTGGAAAACAATTGTGCATTTGGACATGCCCATCTCCACTGATGTCCAACCCCTGAATGATTCCATCCTGATGGAATAAATAAAGCTATATAACTGATTGTTCTTGGAATGGGTGAGATTTATTTCCTTTCACTGAATGAATGAAAGCTCAATGTAAAGAATAAGTTGCATTCCTGAAAATGCTTAAAACAATGCTTTCCTTGGGCCCTTCTTTTATGGAATGTGACATTTTATTTTCTTGAAAAGTTGACTTATTTTGAGCACTTGAAAGATTGACCACTTTAGATGTCCAGTTATTTGGAAACACAGAGCTTCAGAAAAATGGGAATAGAGTTTTGAGAATGGTCTGCTTAGAGCTGATGGATGGAGAGAGAATATTGGGGGATTGCCAGGGAGCAAAAGAGAATATACAGTCCTCTGATTTTCAAGGTAGTAAGAAAAGATAAAGTCAAACAAGACCAAATATAGCCAGGTGAAGTGAAAAGAAGAGCTGCTTCTCTCTCCCAAATCAGCAGTGCCCTTCTCTTGCCAATGTTTTATATACATAATAACATTTGGGGTTTTGGAGAAATGTCAGAGGATAGAAAGAGAGATGATTATAGCTGAATAAGAAAAGAAAGGTGCTGGTGGTGATCTTTCAGAGAAGTTTCCATAATTCAGAACTCCTAGCATGGACTGAAAAGAGTCTTTGTACTTTTTTTGCAATGTCAAGAACAAAAATAAGAGAGCAAGAAGTTAACTTTGAATTTTCCCTTCTGGCTTGAACAACGAGCCTGTAGCTAAAGCTTGGAGTTTAGAAAGGTAATCCTTTTGGATATAAGCAATGTTGTGTCAATGCTTTGAGGAGGAAGTCTGGGGAAAAAGTCTGATGTATCTTCCTTCTAAGTAGCATTATTAAAAGACTCGGAGAGGTAGTTTATTTGTTTTTTGATCAAAGAGACTACCTGTGGAGGACTTTTCACATTGTGATTCCAAATAAATAATTTCCATGGTATACCTACTCAAGCATTTCATGATTTCATTTTGCTGTGACAAAAATTGGGATAACTTGCTTAGGAAACAATAATCCCCTAATTCAGATGGTTCACAGAGTTAGTATGATATACCAAATGTGAGTAGCATTGTTTTCTTTCCCAAATATTGAACTCCAGACATTAACAGTGGTTATCAATATATATTGAATATATTTGAAACTGAAACATATAAATCTCATTCAATCCTTATAACATCTTCATGAGACACTTACTGTTATATCCATTTTTCTGACAAGAAAACTGAGGTTCATCAGTGCTGACATTGCTTGCTAATGGTTAATATCTAATAATTATTGGGGTTGGGTCAGAAACCAAGTCTTATTTGGAAAATGTCCTCTCTTCGAAAATATTGTATGGAAGTGTGCTAGCATTTTGCATTCCGTTATAGCATGGAGTTCAAGTTTTATGGTTTATTCCAAAATATATGCTTTATTTTGTAGCTATTAATCATTAATTTGTTCATTCATTCTCAAATTACATTCAAGCACAATGATTATAAAAAAAGTATGGATTTGTTTGTTTATTTATATAACTGCCTGGAAGACTGCATTGGTTCTTGTGTTAGCCACATGAACAGTAATTTGCAGCTCTAATTAATAAACACAAATGACCTCTAGCAAGGATTTTGTGCCCTTTATTTGATTGTGAATATAGCAACTGGAATAATAACTACTAGAAACTTATATCATATGCATCTACATAAAAGAACAATGGGTCACATCGTTATTTTCTCCAACATTAATGTAGAACTAATTCAAAATTACCCATATCATTGCATTCCTACAAAATCAATGTGCTCCCATCAGAATGAGAAATTATTCTATTGCTAATAAAAAAGTATTCTAATGCTGCTGAATTCATTGATGGCATCTGTGTATGTAAGATTCCTCTGAAACTATCCTAACTATGGTAAATATTGCTAATAAATTGTGGGATGTTTAAACTTCCGACCCTGAACTGTCTTCAGAGTCCTTCCAATTTAGCTATACAGACAGCCATCATCAAAGACGGGCATTGTCCTGGGAGCTGAACCACTTGCCATTTTTAGTACCACTGTGTGATTCCTTTTGGGGATGCATGAGCTTGTTTTTAATCTAGTGTCTATGAACATCAATCACCCAGAATGAATGTGCCAGTTTGAAGCTATTATGCACCCCAGAAAAGCCACGTTTTAACCCTGATCCAATCTTGTGGGACCAGACCTATTGTTCAGGATGGGAAACTTTGACTGGATTGTTTCCATGGAGGTGTGACACACCCAGTTGTGGGTGTGCCCTTTTAATTAGATGAAGATATGACTCCATCCATTCAAAGTGGGTCTTATTTAGTTTCCTAGAATCCTTTAAAAGGGAAAACGTTTTGGAGAAACTGAGATGCAGAGTCTTGAAGAAAAATTGCTTCAGCGCTGACATAGTCAGGGGTGTTTGGCAATGCTTAGAGTGCCAACTGAGAAGGCAGATAACTAGATGATGGGCAGAGCCCAGCAGACAATGTGATGTGCCATCCCATGACAGGTTGAGCAAGCCAGAACCTGGAGAGAGGCAAGGGAATCCAAGAGATGAAACCCAGCCCTGGAGAAGCCAAGTGAGGAAATCCTACAAAAAACAAATTGAAAGCAAAAAAAGTCATTTCATTTCTGGTATATTGCATTCTGGCAGCTTTAGCAAACCCAAACATAGAATTATTGGGAAAAGTATGAATTTTTTAGGATTTTCATCTTTAATCATTCAATCCTGGTGAATCCTCCTAACCTTCATCTGCCACTTGGTTTTGGAGAATTCCATCACATCCTTAGTCTCCAGGTGCTATAACCCCCAGTCTGGCCCTGACTTGAATTCATAGGACCCTGATTTTTATGTCCTTTTCCTCCTATTTTAGGCCTTGGCTCTCCACACCCTTTCCAAGTAGAGATCTGGTTTGATGAAAATTAACACGCAGACTCCTGTAATTTTTCTAATTAGTTTAAAAGTTTTCTGTCAGTTAAGAGTTTGAAAGTAATTAATATAAAGTATTTGTATTTCATATGGATTCAATCACTTCATATTTCTTTTTTTTTTCTTTTTTTTTTTTTTACATGGGCAGGCACCGGAAATCGAACCCAGATCCTCTGGCATGACAGGCAAGCATTCCTGCCTGCTAAGCCACCATGGCCCGCCCAGCTTCATATTTCTTAATGATAAAAAATATTGCTCAAATTTTTACACTGATATTTTCTGTCATGTTTTGTTCTTCCTTATATATGAAAATTATCATGTTTATTTATGTCTATTAAAACATTTACTAATGTCACTATCTATTAAAATTATTATATTAGACAGTATGTGAAGCTGTTTTCCAAATGCCTTTTTCATTACAATGTTGCCCCTTGAGTTTTTCTCATAATGTTTAAATGCAAGATCTTTTCCATATTCCAAAAGACATATGAATTTATTCTTTTGAGAAAAAGGAAACATCTGTTTATATCAAGCTTTATCTTCTCATATAGAAAACATTTACATCAGAACATGTTGAATACTTGGGGAATTTAGTATACCATCTATATGCTTTTCAGTACCTCTATGATGCAACTCTGGGCTCCTATTAATCACACTCATGAGAGTGGAAAAATTCCAGGTCTGGTAGTTATCAGGCTATTACTTTCTGCCAAATAGCAATCAGGGCAATTTTATGGATGATTTAGAGAGAGGGAGAGGTTTCCCTTCCACTAACAGTCAGTGAAGGGAAAACAACCAGACATTTAAGTTTCTCAAAAAACAAAAACAAAAACCCTGCAGATTTTTGTTTTGTTTTGTTTTGTCTTAGAAAAATCTTGTTCAACTAAAGATTTCAGTCATGAAACAGGAGGAAAAAAGTGCAAACAAGTTTATAGAGAAGGGTGTGCAACAGCCTATCGGGACAATAATTGATGCATTGTAGAAAACATTGCTGATGGAATTTATGAGAGATTTCCATTAGCCGAACTTCAGACTATGTACTTCCTATGCCATGCCTCAGCAGTTTAAAGCACACTTAATAAACTTACGGTCCTTAACATCAGTTGCAAGACTAGATCCATATTTTGTGGGCCCCACCACAAAATGGAAACACACGATTCCATGTTCAAAAATTGTTAAGAATTGCAAACAATGGCAGCAGAAAATTAAGCCTGGTTTCAGTCATTTCCAAGCACAAGGCCCTAGTGTACTCTCGAGGTCACATTGCCAGACTAAGCTTGGCCAGAGCTTAGTTTATGCTGATTGATCTTCTCTGACACCATTTTACATTGGGAATGGTAAATTTGTCAACTTTATAGATCTTATAGATGAGAAAGCAATGTTGAAAGTGTCTAAGTGGCATACTACCACACATGTTTAGCAAGCAACTGGATCTGGACATTTGTTACTTGGCAATCAAATATATTAAACCAGTTTAATGATTCAGCACCATATCAGGGCAGTGATACTTCTGGGATCCATCTTTCACCATTCCTAATAGATGACTGTCAACCCAATTTTTGAGGTCTATGCCTTGATAGACTTAGGGTGATTCTGCAACTTTGTGGAAATAGCATAGTCATTAGAATTCGATCATTGGAAGGTTGCCTTCCCCATTCATACTTTCCATTACATGGCATTACAGAAAAAGTATGTTTAATATGTAAGACCTTCACATTTTCGTTTTATGAGATAGGCACTATCCCTTCAACTTTATTCCTTATATTCTAAACACTATCCAGTAATTTGAAGTCTGGGACAGATATATGTCATTGATTAACACTTTTATGTGAAATGTGAGGTCACTGAATATGGTAAAGTACTTTGGAGCTGATTGAGCATATCAATATTTTCTAGGTAAAACACTCTTAGAGGTTTTAAAATTGATATATGGAGGAAGTAAGAAAACTTAAAATGAAAGTGTGATTTAAAAGATTTCTAAAAAAATCTTGACACAAAAAACTTAAATTGCTTCATATCATATTTTCCCCCTTACATTGCCCCTTTTCACAGTTTACTTATTGTATTGAAACAAATAGTAGCACCACACTTTTTAAGATACTTTCTTAACATCCATAAATGAGCAAAAAAATAAAATAAAATATTCAGAAATATCCCATGATATAGCCACTATTTTTTTCTAAATTTACCCTAATCTTTCATTTGAAATATGTTAGTATATCTAGCCTCTAATAAATACAGAACACATTATTCCCAGTATGAAGTAGTGATATTCATATCTGGATTCTTTCCTCATTTCCTGTGTTATTGGATATCTACAGTTTTCACCCTTCCTCATGAGGATGTTCACATATGTTAGAAGAATGTTGAACAGGCTTGAAGCCGGGATTCATACCAGCTGATAAGTTCAGTATTGCTGAGCACAAAAGCAGCTCTTATCCCCTCCACTCCACTCCTACCACCTGCTCCTCTCCCCCACCCTCACCTCTTTATGATCCAGGACTACAGATCCTGCTTCAGCACTGCAGGGAGCAGCTGCTCAGAATAAAGGGCCCATGTCTACTTGTTCTTAAATATTCTGAATATCATCCTTGCTTAGGAAAACCAATGGCAGTAAAGTATGTCTACTTTTGACTTTCGAGAATCTAGTAAATGTTAAATATTACACCGCTCTCTTTTTTTCACCCTTAACATTTGTTTAGTAAAAACTCATCTAATCTCTGGGGGGGATAAAGTCACTGGAATACAGTGGCAAAAAATAGACATGGTGTCTGTTATCCCAGAGTTTAAAGAGGAAAGACAACTTACTGGAAAAAACACATATCAAACAAAAGATACACAAATAGCAAATTGATGAGAAAGTTCAAATTAATTATAAAGTGCTAAAAAATGTAATAAGAGACCTGTCCCAATTTGGAGTAAGATAAGTCAGAGAAGGTTTTATTGTGAAAATGACAATTAACCTGATGTACCAACTACAGTGGGGCTGAACAAGGCAGAAGGAGCTGCACATGTGATGACCATGAGGTAAGAAGAATGGATTAGCAAAGAGCAAGGGTAGATTTGGATACATTATTGAAATGGCCTGCATAAGGGATGAGAAGGGCTTGGAGTAGAACATTATCATTGGAAATCATCATAGTAATGATAATTCCTAATATTTTCTAT
Organism: Tamandua tetradactyla; assembly: GCF_023851605.1. Classification (NCBI taxonomy): domain Eukaryota; kingdom Metazoa; phylum Chordata; class Mammalia; order Pilosa; family Myrmecophagidae; genus Tamandua; species Tamandua tetradactyla. Next base: position 45,307,703 of record NC_135329.1, on the reverse strand, counting down.
GTGCCAAGTATTTAAAAATATTTTTACTTGTAATTTACTACGTTTATAAACAATCCTACCAGGTAGATACTATTATTTCCCCATATTGCAAAGAAGGAAACTAATCCACAAAAATGTGGATAAGGAAATGAAATAAAGAGATAATTCATAAATAGAAGATATAGAACTCAGTGATTGATTGGATGCTTAGTGAGAGCTAAGAGTGTTATCAAAGATGTCTCTGAAGTTTCTGCTTAATGTATTGGGTAGTTGGTTATAGAAAGAGGAACCCTGGAGGATGGGCTTCTGATTAACCACTGAACACATATATTCTCAAATGCCAGACACCCTTTTGGTTCTATGATATTTGTATAATCTTGTGATGGACTTAAGAACTTTATAAGAAACATGCATATGTATAAATGACAAAAGACCATAAGCACATGCAGAAAAACAATTTCCTAGGAAGATATTTGGGACATATGTGATAAACATAAGACTACTATAATAATAAAAAAACCTCTCTTTAAATTATTTCTCTTTCTAACCTTTACCTCCTATCTTTCCACCTTACTAGTCTATTACCCATGTTTAATAGCTCTCCAATACCACTTGGATTAATGGTATGTTATTTCCACCACCTTTTTATTTTCCCCATCACTCCCATCAGTTTATTTCCTTTTTGCTCAGCTTAAATGTTATGTTTAATCAATATAATCATTCTTTTATATCCACCCTCAATTCCTTGTCTTCCCCTCTGTTGTACTTGTTTAGCAAAACCCCAACTTTGATTAATTCCAACTCACTGCATGGTCTATGCCTATGCAGATACATGCACCTGAAGAAAAATACAGACCTATGCTCAGTACCCGCATTTCCGTTTGTGATCATTGGCTTTAAGTGGGCCCCCAGCAGCCCAGATATCTTAACACATTTCCCGATTTCATTATTGTTCCCAATCTATTACACTATTAAATAGCTCCTCCCTTCCCAAATTCCTAATAACTCTTTCATGATATTCCATCTGAGTCATATACTTTTCCCTATTTCATGTCAAAAATATAAGTAATTAGTAGTGAACTGTCACATCTACCATCACTCTACCTGCAATCTCTGCCTTCTCTCTTACCAATGTGGTTGAAGTGTTCTGGGATCTTCTTGTAAACCTCACCTCTTCACTTGTGCATTGGACTCTATCTGATGATAAAATTACCTTGCAATTGACCTGTAATGGTTCTATGCTTATCTTCAGGGATGCCTGGAGCACTGGTACTAACCATTGGCCAAGATGCATAAGAAATGTACTAGCTAGTCATTTGTATTGTGCAAGTTCAAGACTCTTGTATTAGTTAGGGTTCTCTAGAGAAACAGAATCAACAGGGAACACTCGCAAATATAAAATTTATAAAAGTGTCTCACGTGACCACGGGAATGCAGAGTCCAAAAATCTGCAGGGCAGGTTGTGAAGCCGACGATTCAGACAGAGGTTCTGGACGAACTTCACAGGAGAGGCTCACCAGTCAAAGCAGGAATAGAACCTGTCTTTTCTGAATCTTCCTTAAAAGGCTTCCCGTGATTAGATTAAGTATCACTCATTGCAGAAGGCACTCCCCTTCGGCTGATTGCAAATGGAATCAGCTGTGGATGCAGCTAACATGATCATGATCTAATTCTATGAACTGTCCTCATTGCAACAGACTTGCCCAACCAGACAAACAGGTACCACAACTTGGCCAAGTTGACACATGAATCTGACCATGACAACTCTTCTGGGGGCCCCCGCATGAGCTTGCCTAACTTGTTTATTGAAAATGTATGTATCGATAGTTTTCTCCTGCTTTAACTAGTTACATAGCTAAGATTTGTGACCAGTGGAGTCTAAAAGACCCCTCAACAAATTTATGTTCCCCTGACAACAAGATATCTTGTATGTGTTTCAAAAATCCAAAGACAAAGCATGTCTTCTGCAACTGAGAAAGGACCCAAGGGGTTCTTCCTGGAAGTCTTGGAACTCTCTGAGGCTTGTCTTCATTTTCTTACTATATATTCTTCACCTTCATTAAGTTTTGTCTTTATGAAAGTTTTGTGAGTCCAGTCCAATTATCTAACCCTTGTAAATTTCCTTAGATCCTTTTTATATTTATTTACTCAAGGATGTCAAATAAACCATTGTCCTCTGTCTTTTACATCAACAGTTTCACCCTCTGTACTGGATTACTTAAAAAAAAATTCTTTACTGTACATCACTCTCTGAGTTTGCTCCCTTATTCTGATCTCCTTTGCAATCAAACTGGTTAATCAGTTTGTCATCAAACTGGTTAAAAAATAATCAGTAATCATAGTCTCCCTTCCGTTCTCATTTATCCTGTCTAAAACAGGCTTTCATCTCTATCATTCCAGAAAAGCATTTCTTAGTTGAGTTCATATCGCTCATTCTCATTTATTACTAGTGCTATCAATAGCTTTGACATTATTGACAATTTCCTCTTTTTAGGAACCCTTTTTTCACCTTGACTTTCTTGCTTCCACACTCTCTTAATTTTAGTTCCATTAACTCATCTTCTTTATAGTCTTCTTTGCTTGTTTTTCTAACTTCTAAATATCAGAGAGCTCCAGGGCATGGAAATTTTATCTTCTCTGTCCACAGTCACTCTCTAGGACAGTAATCTTATCCAGTCTGATAGTTTTAAATGTAGTCTATTAGCAGATAACTCTCAAGTTTATGTGCCCAGCTGAATTTCTCCCTGAACCTCAAACTTGCCCACAAACTCTTTTATTTTTATCGATAACTCCACTGGAATTTAATAGGCAACACAGATTTACTTTGTCAAAGACAAAATTTGCTTTCTGAAAATTTCTCGTCCTCCACTCTTTCCCATCTCTGTAAATAGCAATCCCATTCTTCATGCATTTAAGCCAAACGTTTAAAGTCAGTAGTGACTCCTAGTTCTCTTGTATCCATCAACAAATCCATGATCATATCCTTTCTGAACACCTTCCCTGCTATCAGGTTGGTCTGTGCAATCATCTGCTCACATCTGGACTTTTTGAAAACCCTGCTAATTGATCTCCCTGTTCTGTCTTTGTCTTTATATATAATCTTATTTGCATCATAGAGCCAGACTAGATATTTTAAACCTTAAAGCTGATCATATCTCTCCTTTACTCAAAACCCTCCAGTAGTTCAGAGTAAAAGTCAAAGTCCTTACCATGTGCTACAAGACCTAACCACTTCCATGCTCACTCATTCTATTTCTTGGTAGACAAACACCAAGTCTACTGCCCTCAAACCTTTGTATTTCCTATGCAATACTCCTCCTTATTTTTAAATGATTGTTTCATAACTTACTTCAGCTCTCTGTCCACATAACACTTCAAGGCAATTTTTTATTATTTTCTGTGTAGCAATTATTATCATCTGATATATTGTCTTCTCTTCCTTTCTTTTCTTTTCTTGTTCTGCCTTTTGTGCTTGGATTAAATGGTCACAAATTCTTCGCAGTTCTCCTCATCAAAAAGTGGAGTCTAATTCCTCATATTTTGAATCAGAGCTGAACCTTGTGATTTTCTTTGATGAAGAGAATGTGGCAGAAAATATTGCATGATGTATTAGTTAGGGTTTTCTAGAGAAACAGAATCAACAGGGAACACTTGCAAATATAAAATTTATGAAAGTGTCTCACGTGACCATAGGAATGCAGAGTCCAAAATCCACAGGGCAGGCTGTGAAGCCGATGACTCCAATGGATGGCCTGGATGAACTCCACAGGAGAGGCTCACCAGCCAAAGCAGGAATGGAACTTGTCTCCTCTGAGTCCTCCTTAAAAGGCTTCCCATGATTGCATTTAGCATCACTAATTGCAGAAGACACTCCCCTTTGGCTGATTACAAATGGAATCAGCTGTGGGTGTAGCTGACGTGATCATGACCTAATCCTATGAAATGTCCTCATTGCAACAGACAGGCCAGCGCTTGCCCAATCAGATGAACAGGTACCACAACTTGGTCAAGTTGACACCTGTCCCTAACCATGACAGTCCACCCCTTGTCAACTTGGCACACATATATATATATATATATCACCTTAGACCATACTTAATTTTCAAATGAAAACAAATAAGCACACATTTTTTCTTTTACCTGACAATACTCAACTGCCCTGCATATAACTGGAAACACATTAAATCTCTCCAGAATAGCGTGCAAATCCTTGGGCAACATTCATTCTTAAACTTGATATCTTACAACTTAAATAGTATAACACAAACAAAACAGCATTACAGTCCTCGTTTCTGTAACTGATCACGTGGTCGAAGTTCATATTTATCACTACCTTCTTCCACTACCCATTCCATGTTCCCTTTCCCCTCAGCAAGCACTTCAGCTGGCCGTGGTTCTTTGCCTGGTGGGGTGACCCAAACCTTCATTCCTGAAGTCTCAGAGCCATTAGTGGTCTTGCCTGGATTGTGTTGTAGCAGTTTTCCATTGATTTTAATCATAGGGCATGGTAGTACTAATAGACACCCCAGGGGATCTCCTATATTCCAAGAAAACTCTTTACCTCCATTATGTAGTTGCAGTCCTACTTCCTTCTGATAGTCAGGGTCAATTACCCCAGACAATAATGTAATCCCCTTCTTGGTGTGTTGATCCAGAGGCATAAGTAGCCCAAAGTGGCCAGGTGGCAATCTTAACTTCCAGTTCAGTGGTATCACTGTTGTTTCTCCTGGAGAAAGCACACCCCGTTTTGGAACTAAAACCTGTAGACCAGCAGAACTCAGGGTAGCAGGGACAGGAAGCAAAAATTTTCCTAGTGGATCACTAGGAGTAATAGTGAGTGGCACCACACCCATTTCCACCCCTTGGTTCCTGGACCCATGGATCCTGGCTATGGGAGAAACAGCACCATACAGCGGATGCTGATTCAGAGCATACACAGCTTCCTGGAGAACATTACCCCAGCCTTTCAAGTTTTTGCCACCTAGTTGGCACCGTAATTGAGTTTTCAAAAGGCCATTGCACTGTTCTATCAATCCAGCTGCTCCTGGATGATGGGGAACATGGTAAGACCAGAGAATTCCATGAGCATGTGCCCATTCTCGCACTTCATTTGCTGTGAAGTGTGTTCCTTGATCCGAAGCAATGCTATGTGGAATACCATGACGATGGATAAGGCATTCTGTAAGCCCACGGATAGTAGTTTTGGCAGAAGCATTGCGTGCAGGGAAAGCAAATCCATATCCAGAGTATGTGTCTATTCCAGTCAGAACAAATCGCTACCCCTTCCATGAAGGGAGTGGTCCAATGTAATCAACCTGCCACCATGTAGCTGGCTGGTCACCTCGGGGAATGGTGCCATATCGGGGGCTGAGTGTGGGTCTCTGCTGCTGGCAGATTGGGCACTCAGCAGTGGCTGAAGCCAGGTCAGCCTTGGTGAGTGGAAGTCCATGTTGCTGAGCCCATGCATAACCTCCATCCCTACCACCATGACCACTTTATTCATGAGCCCATTGGGCAATAACAGGAGTTGCTGGGGAAAGAGGCTGACTGGTATCCATAGAACGGGTCATCTTATCCACTTGATTATTAAAATCTTCCTCTGCTGAAGTCACCCTCTGGTGTGCATTCACATGGGACACAAATATCTTCATGTTTTTAGCCCACTCAGAAAGGTCTATCCACATACTTCTTCCCCAGACCTCTTTGTCACCAATTTTCCAATTATGGTCTTTGCAAGTCCCTGACCATCCAGCCAAACCATTAGCAACAGCCCATGAGTCAGTATACAAATGCACCTCTGGCCAGTTTTCCTTCCAAGCAAGATGAACAACCAGGTGCACTGCTCGAAGTTCTGCCCACTGGGAGGATTTCCCCTCACCACTGTCCTTCAAGGACACCCCAGAAAGGGGTTGTAATGCTGCAGCTGTCCACTTTCGGGTAGTACCTGCATATCATGCTGAACCATCTGCAAACCAGGACCAAGTTTTCTCTTTCTCAGTCAATTCACTGTAAGGAACCCCCCAAGAGGCCATAGCTCTGGTCTGGGAAAGAGAAGGTAATATGGCAGCAGGAGTGGAAACCATGGGCATTTGTGTCACTTCTTCATGTAACTTACTTGTGCCTTCAGGACCTGCTCTGGCTCTATCTTGTATATACCATTTCCACTTTACAATAGAGTGCTGCTGTGCACGCCCAACTTTATGGCTTGGTGGGTCAGACAACACCCAACTCATGATAGGCAACTCAGGTCTCATGGTAACTTGGTGGCCCATGGTTAAGCGTTCAGTCTCTACTAAGGCCCAGTAGCAGGCCAAAAGCTGTTTCTCAAAAGGAGAGTAGTTATCTGCAGCAGATGGCAAGGCTTTGCTCCAAAATCCTAAGGGTCTGCGTTGTGATTCTCCTATAGGGGCATGCCAAAGGCTCCAGACAGCATCTCTATTTGTCACTGACACCTCCAGCACCATTGGATCTGCTGGATCATATGGCCCAAGTGGCAGAGCAGCTTGTACAGCAGCCTGGACCTGTCGCAGAGCCTCCTCTTGTTCAGGTCCCCACTCAAAATTAGCAGCTTTTCTGGTCACTCGATAAATGGGCCGGAGTAGCACACCCAAATGAGGAATATGTTGTCACCAAAATCCAAAAAGACCAACTAGGTGTTGTGCCTCTTTTTTGGTTGTGGGAAGGGCCAGATGCAGCAATTTATCCTTCACCTTAGAAGGGATATCTCGACATGCCCCACACCACTGGATACCTAGAAATTTTACTGAGGTGGAAGGCCCCTGTATTTTTGTTGGATTTATCTCCCATCCTCTGACACGCAGATGCCTTACCAGTAAATCTAGAGTAGTTGCTACTTCTTGCTCACTAGGTCCAATCAACACGATATCATCAATATAATGGACCAGTGTGATGTCTTGTGGGATGGAGAAACGATCAAGGTCTCTGCGAACAAGATTATGACATAAGGCTGGAGAGTTGATATACCCCTGAGGTAGGACGGTGAAAGTATATTGCTGACCTTGCCAGCTGGAAGCAAACTGTTTCTGGTGGTCCTTACTAATAGCTATTGAGAAAAAAGCATTTGCCAGATCAATAGCTGCATACCAGGTACCAGGGGATGTGTTGATTTGCTCAAGCAATGATACTACATCTGGAACAGCAGCTGCAATTGGAGTTACCACCTGGTTGAGTTTCCGATAATCCACTGTCATTCTCCAAGACCCATCTGTTTTCTGCACAGGCCAAATAGGAGAGTTGAATGGGGATGTGGTGGGAATCACCACCCCTGCATCTTTCAAGTCCTTAAGAGTGGCAGTAATCTCTGCAGTCCCTCCAGGAATATGGTATTGCTTTTGATTTACTATTTTGCTTGGTAGGGGCAGTTCTAGTGGCTTCCACTTGGCCTTTCCCACCATAATAGCCCTCACTGCACGAGTTAGAGAGCCAACGTGGGGATTCTGCCAGGTGCTCAGTATGTCTATGCCAATTATACATTCTGGAACTGGGGAAATAACTACAGGATGGGTCTGGGGGCCCACTGGACCCACTGTGAGATGTACCTGAGCTAAAACTCCATTGATCACCTGGCCTCCATAAGCCCCCACTCTGACTGGTGGTCCAGAGTGACGTTTTGGGTCCCCAGGAATTAATGTCACTTCTGAACCAGTGTCTAATAATCCCCGAAATATCTGATCATTTCCTTTTCCCCAATGCACAGTTACCCTGGTAAAAGACCGTTGGTCTCCTTGGGGAAGACTTAGAGGAAGGTTAACAGTATAAATCTGTGTCAGTGTAACAGGTTTCTCCCCCAAAGGGACCTGGCCTCCCCTTCATTCAAGGGGCTCAGGGTCTTTAAAATGTTTCAAGTCTGGAAATTGATTAAGGGGCCGTGACTCTGTGTTTTTGTAATTCAGGTTAGACTTCTGTTCCCTTGACCTAGAACTCTTTTGTTTATACAGCTCCAACAAGAATTTAGTAGACTGCCCTTCTATTGTATTTCTAGGCACCCCATGATTTACTAGCCAATGCCACAAATCTCTGCATGTCATATAATTTTGATGCCTCCTTTGAGTTTGTTGCCTATTATAATACCCGCGTCTACCCTGTCTTTGGTGATTAAGTGCTGCCACTTGGCTTCTGCCAACTCGGGATCCTGTCATCCCCATTGTGTTTAAGGATTCCAGCTCAGTGATAGCAGTTCCTACAGTAATATCTGACCTACAGAGAAGTGCAACCACAGAGCTCTTGAGGGATGATGGTGCTAGTCTCACAAACTTATTTCTCACTGTTCTGGTAAAAGGTGCATCCTCTGGATATTCCTGGGGTGTAAGAGCAGGCTTTGCATGATAAATCCACTCTAACGTCCCAATCTCTCTAAGCCTCTGGATCCCCTCATCTACATTATACCAGGGCAGTTCTGGCATTTCAACCTCAGGTAATGTTGGCCACCTTTTGATCCATGTTTCAACCAACCACCCAAACAAGCTGCTAACACCTTTTCTAACTGCTCTAGATATAACATTGAATGCGGAATCTCTGCTTAGTGGGCCCATATCAATAAATTCAGCCTGATCCAGCCTTATATTCCTCCCACCATTATCCCACACTCTTAAAATGCATTGCCACACATATTCCCCTGATTTCTGTCTATATAAATTGGAAAACTCACACAGTTCTTTTGGAGTATAATGTACCTCCTCATGTGTGATACTTTGTAGCTCACCTTTAGGGGCCTGTTGGGACTTTAGTCTAGTTATAGGTCTAGAAGAAATTAGGGGTGGTAGGGGTGGGTCATGAAAAGAATTAGAAATATCTTCCAAGCCATTTGCTTCAGGGCTTTCATTTGCAGTTTCATCTGGTGAAACAGGATTAATAACTCTAGGGCTAATCCCTTCAGGAGGAGGTTGGGTGGCCAATTCCTCAAGGCAGGCTGGAGGTGAGGCGGCTATGTCCTCAGGGCAGGCTATTACAGGGTTATCTAAAGAAGGCTCAGCATGGTCTAGGGTTTCAACCCCACCCCCAACATCATTATCAATCCATATGTCACCATCCCATTTTTCAGGGTCCCACTCCTTTCCAATCAATGCCCTCACTTTAACGGCAGACACCATGCAAGACTGAGATTTCAGTTTACGTTGTAAAGTTGCTACTTTAACAATAAGATTCTGAGTCTGATTTTCAGAGATCTCAAGTCTACGGCTACAGGAAATAAAATTTTCCTTCAGGATGCTCATAGAAACCTCTACATCTTTCAGACGGCACTTAAGCTTCTTGTTTGGAGCCTTAAGCCCATCCCTTTCACCCTTTAATGTAGACAGTGTATCTAACAACAACCAATCAACATCTCTATAACTCTTATTTCTACAAAACTCTGTAAAGGTGTCAAAAACATTATCCCCCAGAGTCTGGTTTCGTACAAGGGAAGCATTAGGAGAATCAAATGATGATATTTTGACTATCTCCTTTGCCAACTCAGTCCATGGATTGGGAGTGTCATTCTGATTATGGGAATCAGAGTCCTTAGTGTCTCTGAGCCCAGTCAGAGTAGAAAACCATTCATAAAAATCCATTTTTAAGATTCTGTTCCTTAAGAACCACTCCTGGTACCAAGATGTATTAGTTAGGGTTCTCTAGAGAAACAGAATCAACAGGGAACACTTGCAAATATAAAATTTATGAAAGTGTCTCACATGACCATAGGAATGCAGAGTCCAAAATCCACAGGGCAGGCTGTGAAGCCGATGACTCCAATGGATGGCCTGGATGAACTCCACAGGAGAGGCTCACCAGCCAAAGCAGGAATGGAACCTGTCTCCTCTGAGTCCTCCTTAAAAGGCTTCCCATGATTGCATTTAGCATCACTAATTGCAGAAGACACTCCCCTTTGGCTGATTACAAATGGAATCAGCTGTGGATGTAGCTGACATGATCATGACCTAGTCCTATGAAATGTCCTCATTGCAACAGACAGGCCAGCGCTTGCCCAATCAGATGAACAGGTACCACCACTTGGCCAAGTTGACACCTGTCCCTAACCATGACACCTGAGTTCAGATCCTAGATTTCAAAAGAAATAGCAGCTTCCTTTCTCTCTTTATCCCCTCATGCTTTGACAGTGTGAACAGGCTCAAGCTAGTCTGTGGTAGAGGCCATGGGGCAGAGAACCAAGACTCCTTGATAATAGTCCACCGCAAACCAGATATGTGAGTGAGGCCATTCTAGAGCATCATCCCCAAATGCATCAACAGCTGACTATACCTGCACAAGTAAGCTCAGGCTGTGATACCAGAATAACAACACAGCTGAACTGAGTTTTAATGCTGATCTTAGGAATAATAAGCTAATAATTGATTTTTGTTTTAAGTCTCTATGTTTTTGGGTGATTGGCATGCTGCAAAAATAACTTATCATCTGTCTTTTCCAATTAGAATGTAAGCTTCATGATAGCCAAAACTTGGTTTTATTTTCTACCTAATCCCCAATGCCTAGAATAATTTTTGCAAATAGTTGATGCTTAATTAACATTTGTGGAAGGAAGTAGGGAAGAAAGGAAGAGAGGAAGGAAAGAAGTAAAGGAGGGAATGAGAGAGGGAAGGAAGAAAAGAAGAAGGAAGGAAGGGAGGGAGGAAGGAAGAAAAGAAAGAAGGAAGGAAAGATATTTTAATGTACAATGGAACTTCAGAAAATTAAGAGAAACAACCCAATAAGAAAATAGCAACACATATGTTTTAGTTTGTTAAAGTTGCTGGTATGCAATAAAGCAGCAATGGAATGGTTTTTAAAAGGTAATTTATTAAGTTGTAGGTTTACAGTTCTAAGGCTATAAAAATGTCCAAACTAAGACATCCAGATAAAGATAACTTTACTCAAGAAAGGCTGATGTGTCTAGTACACCTCTGTCAGCTGATAAGGTGTGTAGCTGGTGTCTGCTGGGGTCTTTGGCTTCTAGATTCAAACAACTTCCCTGGGGGCGTTTTCTTTCTGCGTCTCCAAATGTCTGGTCTCATTTTGACTCTGTTGGCACTAAAGCTTTTTCCAAAATGGTTCCTTCCTAGAGGATTCCAAGAAGCAACTCCATCTTTAATTGGTAGAAACACATCTCCATGGAAACCACCTAATCAAAAGGTCCCACCTGCAATTGCTGGGTCACATCTCCATGGAAACAACTTAATAAAAAAATCCCACCCAACAATATTGAATCAGGATTAAAAACATGGCTTTTCTGAGATACACATCAGCGTCAAACCAGCACAATGTATAAAAAGGTAGTTAGCATTTTAGAGTATTTATTTCCCATATTTGTAATTTCAGTTTGCTAATACTGCTGGAATGCAATATACCAGAAACAGAACAGCTTTTAAAAAAGGAATTTATTATGTTACATGTTTGCAGTTTTAAGGCCATTATAATGTCCAAACTAAGGTATCTAGAGAAGGATACCTAGATTCAAGAAAGGCCAAAAGGTCCAAAACTCCTATGTCAGCTTGGAAGGCATGTTGCAATGTCTGCTGGCTTTCTCTCAACTTCTTCAAATAACTTTCCTGGGAGAATTTTCTTTCTGTCTCTCCAAATGTCTCTGGCTGTGTGGGCTTTGAAGCTTTTTCCAAAATGTTTCCCTCTTAAAGGACTCCAGTAAATGACCCACTTTGAATGGGTAGAGACTTATGTCCATGGAAACCACCTAATCAAAACGTCCCACCTACAATTGGGTGTGCCACATCTCCATGGAAGTAACTTAATAAAAAAAGATCCCACCCAACAATACCGAATCAGGGTTAAAGAGCATGGATTTTCTGGGGTAAATACCAGTTTCAAACCAGCACAATTTCTGATAGAAATATCTGGGAATAATTACCGGAATAGTAGGACATCTGGGAAAATAGAATAATAGATACCCTTTTCAGTTACAAAACACTATCATATTTTTAGCTTCATTCTAGGAAATGACATTATAAGTCAGTCTTAATTCATCTTCATTTTACTTTATATATTTTGAGTTTATGTTAAGACATGCAATTTTAAAACCTTTATACCTTCTTAATGAATTATGTATTTTATTTATTTTAAAATTTTATTGTATTAACATATATACAACTCAAAATTTCCCATTTAACTACTTTCACGTGTACAATTCAGTAATAGTAACTACATTCACAATATTGTGCCACCATCAATATCCATTATGTCCACAAACTGAAGGAGTAAAGCTCAATCCCCTTTGTTTTGAGTGTAGGCTAGGTTTAGTAAGTAACCTATAACCAATGAAGTATGACTCTGCTGAAAGAGAGCTGGTATTTTATGCACTCAAGCAACCCTATGGAAAGGGCCATGGGGTGAGGAATTGAGGCCTCTTGCCAACAGTCCTGCAAGTGATCGATCTGGTAAGTGGATCCTCCATCCCTGCTCAAGCTTTCAGATTCCTGCTCCTCTGGAAGACATCTTTACTCCAAAATCATGAGACCCTGGAATGCCACAGCCTCTTGAACCGTGAATTGCTCTAGAATTCCTGTTTCACAAAACTGTGAGAGAATAAGTAGGTATACACATTCATCACACTGCTAATATTGTATAGATGATGGTGAGGGTTGCTATTTTATATAACGTGGTTAAGGAAGACCAAACTGAGGAGGTGATATTTGGGGAAAGGTCCAAAATAAGTGAGGGAGCAACCCTATGGAAATCAGAAGGGAAAATATTCTTATAGAAGCACAGGTTTGATGGCAGTAGGCTTGGTGTATTCAAGAAACAAACTCCGCCACTATTTCCCCATCTCTAGAATAGACATAATAATACTCTGCCTCACGGGTTTGTTGTGAGGAAGACAATAGCATAATTGAAAAAGTGCTTTGAACACTAAAAAAACTATACAAATAGAAGGTATTACTTCTATGGGAGATACAAAATTTTGACGGTAGAAAAGTTATTCCACTTTTAAAATCAATACCCAACTCTCACCTATTATCATTTTATTATAAAGTGAAGTATTAGGGTACAAAACACCTTTCTTGGCCAAGTTTTGAACAAAAATGTATCTGAGTGTTACCCTCCTTATTTTGTTGTTTATTTAAGCACACTTTGCACTTTGAAAGAACATTGCTATGGAAGACTTTATACTAAAATCTCTAAAAGCCGAACTATTTTTGTTCAATAATATATGCTTGAAACAATCTGTCCATTGCAATACCCAAGTTTCATCTTATCATGAAAAAATAACTTATTATCGATAACCTGGAAAACGAAGCATCTGTAAGTGGCTGGTTTTTATGGGTTACAGCATGGAAGTTTTATTGGCATCCAAGCATTATGAAATGGATGCATTTGAAAGAGTTGAAATAATGTAAAACTTTGGTTTCATAAGAATCTACTTGTGTTTTTAAAGTATTTAATTCTGTAGAACCATTATTATGGGCAGCTCGGTAATGCTGCTAATGATATTTGTAAACTACACATTTAATGTAGTGTGGTTTTTTTTTTAACTTTTTTATTGAATAGTATAACATATATACAAAGAAAGAATAAAAAAAGCAATAGTTTTCACAGCACTCTTCAACAAGTAGTTACAAGACAGGTCCCAGAGTTTGCCATAGGCTATCATACTATCTGCTCAGATTTTTCCTTTTACTTGCTTCAGAATATGGGAGGTTAAAAGGCTTAAAATATTTTTTCATCATAACAATAAACTTTTTTCCCTTCATTTTTGTGAAAAATCATATATATATATATATATATATATGAAAAAGCAACAAATTTCAAATCTCAGCACCACAATTAGTTGTAGAACATATTTCAGACTTTGACATGGGTTACATTATCATAATTTTAGCTTTTTACTCCTGGCTGCTCTAAGATACTGGAGACAAAAAGAGATATCAATTTAATGATTCAGCATTCATATTTATTTGTTAAATCCTATCTTTACTGTATAACTTGACCATCACCTTTGAGCATTCAAGCCCTCTCTATTGGACTATGGTCATTCTAAATTTTTCATATTGGAAGGGTCTGTCACTAATATGGGGTAGGGAGATGGAACTGTCTGATGTTCTGGAGAGGCTGGGCTAGGTTTCAGATCTTATCTGGACCAGGGACCCATCTGGAGGTTGTAGGTTTCTGGAAAGTTACTCTAGTACATGGAACCCATGGGGAATCTTGTATATTGCCTAAGTGTTCCTTAGGATTGGCTGAAATAGCCCTGGTTGGGGTTGGCAAGTTATGATAGGTAGTAAGTTCTAACTGAAGTTTACATAAGAGCAACCTCCAGAGTAACCTCAACTCTATTTGAACTCTCTCTGCCATTGATACTTTATTAGTTACACTTCTTTTCCCCCTTTTAGTTAGGATGAAATTGTTGATCCCACGGTGCCAGGGCCAGATTCATTCTTGGAAGTCATCTCCCTTGTCACCAGAGAGACTATCACCCCTGGATGTCATGTCCCACCAAGGAGGAAGGACAATGATTTCAATTGCAGTTGGACTTAGAGAGACTAAGGCCACATCTGAGCAACAAAATGGATCCTCCAGAAGTAATTCTTTGGCATGCCCATAGGTAGTCTAAGCTTCTCCACTACCTACATAAGCTTCACATGAGTAAGCCTCAGGATCGAGGGCATGGCCTATTGATATAGTACAGGGGATTCTCTGATGGTAAGGTTTAATAGTTCCATATTTTTTTCTCTCATCCCTCAAAGGACTTTGCCAATAATTTTTGATTATCTGCTTAATATACTCTAGGCTGTATCCAGCCATTACAATCTACACAGGATTAAAGGGCGTCTTTCTTACTCTGGGCTCCCTGTGTTTCAGTTGTTCAAATGAGCTATACAGATAGGTTGAGTTAGATTATGCATTACAGAAAATTCCATTTTCAGACCAAATAAAGATTTCTTCCTTTGGTCTCAAAGAGTGAGGTTCTAAAATATAGACACTGTCTTACTTACTCCTGTGTTCTAATTACTTTAACTCCAACCTGATATTGTTTATATATATATATATACATACATATACATATACAACAGCCTCTCAAAATCCAGAAATAATAATTACCACTCCAGACTTAATGCATCTGCTCTAACGGCTTACAATCTAAGTCCCTGTTCTCTTGTAAGCTATTTCTAAAGGTGACTGTACCATTGTTGTTCTTTCATTCCTGGCTTATTTTGTCCCACCAAATGTCCCACACACTCATTCACATTGTTGCATGCTTCACGACTTTGTTCCTTTTTGTAGTAGCACAACCTTAACTATACACCATCGTTCACCAATCTACTTTTCAGTTAGTGCATTCTTCAGCCACCTGCATTCATCAGTCATCATGTGTAGTGCCCGAAGTCACTCATTCTCAATTTTAGTTAATTCTATTGTTCCCAAGAAAAAGAAAACCAATAAACACACCTTCACCAAATAGGAAACCTATACCTGCTCTTAACTCTTGTACATCCCCCCATTATTTACCTCTGATATTACTGTGGTAGTGCTGATGTTTTCCTTTTGAACATAGCCCATAGCATGCAATAGCCATTTCCCCCCCTGTACCTTGGGCTTAGACACTCTTTGTACATGAATGATATCTTTGAAGTAATTCTTGCAAGAACTCAATTATATTTCTAGTGTCAATAAGTGGGACATTTAGGCCTATGCAACCACTTTCAATCTGGTTCATCTGCAATATGATATTATTTATAGACTGTTCTAGTTTGCTAGTTGCTGGAATGCAATATATCAGAAACAGAATGGCTTTAAAAAAGGGGAATTTAACCAGTTGCTAGTTTACAGTTCTAAGGCTGAGAAAATGTCCCAATTAAAACAAGTCTATGGAAATGTTCAATCTAAGGCATCCAGGGAAAGATACCTTGCTTCAAGAAGGCCGATGAAGTTCAGGGTTTCTCTCGTACATGAGAAGGCACACGGAGAACATGGTCAGGGTTTCTCTCTTGGCTGGAAGGGCACATGGAAAACACAGTGTCATCTGCTAGCTTTCTCTCCTAGCTTCCTGTCTCATGAAGCTCCCCGGGAGACATTTTCCTTCTTCATCTCCAAAGGTCACTGGCTTGTGGATTCTGCTTCGTGGTGCTACAGCATTCTCTGCTCTCTCTGAATCTCTTTCATTCTCCAAAATGTTCCCTCTTATAGGACTTCAGAAACTAATCAAGACCCATCCAAATGGGTGGAGACACATTTCTCCCAATCCAGTTTAGCAACCACTCTTAATTGGGTTACACTCCAGGGAGATGATCTAATTACAGATTCAAGCATACAGTATTGAATAGGAATTATCCTGCCTTTATGTAATGGGATTTAGATTAAAACATAACTTTTCTAGGGTCCATACATCCTTTCAAACCAGCACATAAACCAACTAGAGAATCACCTTCACTTCTATCTATTCTCTTACATTGGAGTTCACCCTCATCAGCTAAAGGTTCACCCATTTCTAGTTTCTATGTATCTGTTTTTTTTTTTTTTGTTTGTTTGTTTTTTTTTTGCATGGGCAGGCACCAGGAATCGAACCTGGGTCTCTGGCATGGCAGGCAAGAACTCTACCTGCTGAGCCACCATGGACCACCCTCTATGTATCTTTAAGTCCCCTATATTCTGTATTATAACCCTCTGATTATACCTTTCTGTTGGTCATAAATGTGGAATCACACAGTATATATCCTTTTGTATCTGGCTTATTTCACTCAGCATTATGTCCTCAAGGCTCATCCATTTTGTCGTGTGGTTCTGGCCATCATTTTGTCTTACTGCTGCATAATATTCCATTGTATGTATATACCACATTTTGTTGATCCACTTGTCTGTTGATGGGCATTTGGTTTGTTTCCATCTTTTCACAATGGTGAATAATGCTGCTATGAACTTCAATGTGCAAATGCCTGTTTGTGTCATTGCTTTCAGCTCTTCTAGGTATATACCAACTAGTACTATTGCTGGGTCATAAGGCAACTCGATATTTAGTTTCTTAAGGAACGAACAGTCTTCCATAGTGGCTGCACCATTGTACATTCCCACCAACAGTGCATAAGTGTCCCAGTTTCTCAACATCCTCTCCAACATTTATAATTTCCTGTTTGTTTAATAGCAGCCATTCTTATAGGTGTGAGGAGGTATCTCATTTTAGTCTTGATCTTCATTTTCCTTACAGCCAATGAAAATGAGCATTTTTTTCATGTGCTTTTGAGTCATCTGTATTAGCTCTTCAGAAAAATGCCTACTCATATCTTTAGCCCATTTTATAATTGGGTTGTTTGTTCTTTTGTTGTTGAGTTGCATGATTTCTTTGTATATACAGAAAATCAAACCTTTGTCTATGTGATTTCCAAATATTTTCTCCCATTGAGTGGACTGCCTCTTCAGCTTTTTAACAAAGACTTTTGAGTTGCAAAGGCATTTGATTTTGAGAAGTTCCCATTTATCTATTTTTTCTTTTGTTGTTTGTGCTTTGGGTGCAAAGTTTAGGAAGCTACCTCCTATTAGTAAGTTTTGAAGATATTTCACTACATTTTCTTCTAGACGCTTTATGCTGCTAGTTCTTATATTTAGGTGTTTGATCCACTTTAAATTAATTTTTGTGTAGGGTGTAAGATAAGAGTTCTCTTTCATTCTTTTGGCTATTGATATCCAGTTCTTCCATGACCAATTGTTGAAAAGACTATTCTGTCTTAGTTCAGAGGATTTGGGGGCCTTGTCAAAAATCAATTGACCATAGATTTGGTGGTCTATTTCTGCACTCTTGATTCAATTCCATTGTTCAGTGCTTCTATCTTTGTGCCAGTATCATGCTGTTTTGACCACTGTGGCTTTATAATAGGTTTTAAAGTCAGGGAGTGTTAATCTTCCCACTTTGTTCTTCTTTTTTTAGGATGCTTTTAGCTATTCGGGGTCTCTTTCCCTTCCAGATGAATTTGGTAGTTAGCTTTTCCAAATCTCCAAAGTAGGTTGTTGGAATTTTGATTGGTACTTTTTTGAATCTGTAGATCAATTTGGGAAGAATTGACATCTTAACTATTTTTAGCCTTCCTATCCTTGACCAAGGAATATCTTTCCACCTATTTAGATCTCCTTTGATTTCTTTTGGCAATGTTGTGTAGTTTCCTGTGTACAAGTCCTTTACACCCTGTTCTAGTTTGCTAGCTGCCAGAATGCAATATACCAGAAATGGAATGACTTTTCAGAAAGGGGAATTTAATAAGTTGCAAGTTAACAGTTCTTAGGCTTTGGAAATGTCCCAATTAAGGCAAGTCTATAGAAAAATCCAATCTAAGCCATCCAGGGAAAGTACCTTGATTCAAGAGGCTGAAAAGTTCAGGGCTTTTCTCTCAAGTGGAAAGGCACATGGTGAACATGGTCAGTGTTTCTCTCTCAGCTGTAAGGGCACATGGCGAACATGCCATCATCTGCTAGCTTTCCTCTCCAGCTCCTTGGGAGACATTTTCCTTCTTCATCTCCCAAAATCACTGGCTGATGGGCTCTCTGCTTCGTGGTTCTGTGGCATTCTCTGTGTGGCTTTCTGGTGGCTCTGTCGTACTCTGTGCTCTGAATCTCCTGCATTCTCCAAAATGTTTCCTCTTTTATAGGAGTCCAGTAAACTAATCAAGACCCACCTTGAATGGGTGGAGACATTATCTCCACTTAAACCAATTTAACAGTCACTCTTGATTCAGTCACATCTCCAGGGAGACAATCTAATTGAAGTTTCAAACATACAGTACTGAATAGGAATTAGAAGAAATGGCTTCCTTTACAAAATGGGATTAGGATTAAAGCATCACTTTTCTGAGAGTACATACATCCTTTCAAGCTGGCACATATTCCTAGTTAAGTTCATTCCTAAGTACTTGATTCTTCCAGTTGCTATTTTGAATGGAATTTTTCCTTAACTGATTCCTCAGCTAGGGCATTGCTTGTGTATAGAAATGTTACTGATTTTTTTACACATTGATTTTATATCCTGTCACCTTGTCAAATTTGTTCATTAGCTCGAGTAACTTTGCTGTAGGTTTCTCAGGATCTTCTAAGTATAGTATCATGTCATCTGCAAATAATGAGTTTTACTTCTTCATTTCCAAATGGGATGCCTTTTACTTCTTTGTCTTGCCTGATTGCTCTAGCTAGAGCTTGTAGTACAATGTTGAATAATAGTGGTGGCAGTGGGCATCCCTGTCTCATTCCTGAATAATGCTTTCAGTCCCTCTCCATTGAGTACGATGCTGGCTATTGGTTTTTCATATATTCCCTTTATCATATTGAGGTAATTACCTTTGATTCCTATTTTTTGCAGTGTTTTTATCAGAAGAGGATATAGAATTTTGTCAAGTGCTTTTTCAGCATCAATGAGATGATCATGTAATTTTTCCCTTTCAATTTGTTAATGTATTGCATTATATTAATTGATTTTCTTGTGTTGAACCATCCTTGCATTCCTTGTATAAAACCCACTTGGTTGTGGTGTATAATTCTTTTAATGTGTTGCTGGATTTGATATGCTAATATTTTGTAGAGAATTTTCGCATCTATGCTCATTAGGGAAATTGCCTGTAATTTTCCTTTCTTATAGTATCTTTACCTAGTTTTGGTATTAAAATGATATTAGCTTCATGAAGTGAGTTAAGTAGCATTTGTTTTTCCTCAATTTTTTGGAAAAGTTTGAGAAGGGTTGGTGTTAGTTCTTTTTGGAATGTTTATAAAATTTCCCTGTGAAGCCATCTGGTCCTGGGCTTTTCTTTGTAGGAAGATTTTTGATGACTGATCAAATCTAATTACTTGTGATTGGTTTGTTGAGATCTTCTATTTCTTTCTGAGTCAGTGTAGCTTGTTTCTCTATTTCCAGAAATTTGTCCATTTCATCTAAATTGTCTAGTTTGTTGGCATATAGTTGTTCATAGTATCTTTTATGATTTCTTTTATTTCTTCAGGATCTATCTGTGGTAATGCACTCCTTCTCATTTCTGATTTTGTTTATTTGCATCCTCTCTCTTTTTTTCTTTGTCAGTCTTGATAGTGGCTCATCAATTTTATTGATTTTCTCAAAGAATCAACTTTTTGTTTTATTGATTCTTTCTATAGTTCTTTTGTTCTCCCCTTCATTTATCTCAATTTTAATCTTTGTCATTTCTCTTCTCCTATTTGCTTTGGGGTTAGTTTGCTGTTCTTTCTCAAGTTCCTCCAGGTGTGCTTTTAAGTCCTCAAATTTTGCTCTTTCTGATTTTTAAATATAAGCATTTATGACAATAAATCTCCCTCTCAGCACAGCCTGTATCACATCGCATAAGTTCTGAAAAGTTGTATTCTCGTTTTCATTCATCTCCAGATAGCTACTGATTTCTCTGGCAATTTCTTCTTTGACCCACTGGTTATTTAAGAGTGTGTTATTTAATCTACATATATACTTTGAATGTTCTCATTCTTTTGTGGTTATTGAGATCCAGCTCCATCCTATTGTGCTCAGAGAAAATGTTTTGCATAATTTCGATGCTATAAAATCTTTATGATCTATCTTGGAGAATGCTCCATGAGCACTAGAGAAGAATGTAAATCCTTGTGTTTTGGTGTGCAGTGACCTATATATATTTGCTAGGTCTAATTCATTTATCCAGTTATTTAACTTCTCTGTTTCCTTGTTGATCTTCTGTCTAGTTGTTTTATCTATAGAGAAGTGGTATATTGAAGTCTTCTTCTATTATTGTTGAAGCATCTGTCATTTTGCCAATGCCTGTCTCATGTACTTTGGAGCTCCTTGATTGGGAGTATAAACATTTATGATTGTTATATCTTCTTGGTGAATTGACCCTTTAATTAGTATATGGTGTCCTTCTTTGTCACTTATGATTTCTTTACATTTAAAGTCTATTTTGTCCAATATATGTATAACTACTCCTGCTTTCTTTTGGCTCCAAATTGCGTGGAAAATCTTTTCCATCCTTTCACTATCATTCTATTTGTATCCTTGTGTCTAAGATGAGTCTCTTGTAAGCAGCATATAGCTGGGTTGTGTTTCTCATCCATTCTGCCAAATTGCATCATTTAATTGGTAAGTTTAGTCCCTTAACATTCTAAGTTGTTACTTAAAAGACATTTCTTGAATCCACCATCTTATATTTTTTATTTTATTTGTCAGATCTATATATTCTTTTCCCTCTTTCTCTTTGTATTCCTTAAATTATCTTTGGTAGTACTCTTCAATTCTATGCCTTCCTCCAGACCTCCCTCTCCTGTCTTTTTTATTTTTTCAGCCTGCAGAACTCCTCTTAATATTTCTTGTAGGGTCAGTCTCTTGTTGACAAATTCTTTCAAGACTTCTTTGTCTGTGATAACTTTAATCACTCCCTCAGTTTTGAAGGACAATTTGGCTGGGTACAGAATTCTTGGCCAGAAGTCTTTCTCTTTCAGGGCCTTAAGTATATCATACCACTCTCTTCTCACCTCCAGGCTGCTAGTTAAGTAGTCTGAACTATGTGGCTTCCTTTGTAAGTAGTAGATTGTTTTTCTCTTGAAACTTCCAGAATTTTCTGCTTCTCTTCAACATTTGATAGATTGGTTAGTATGTGTCTTGGGGAAGGCCTTTTTGGATTTATTCTGAAGTTCATTGAGCTTCTTTGACTTGTATATTTATGTCCTTTATAAGGGTTGGGAAGTTTTCCCCCATTTTTCCTCAACTACTCTTCTTAGCCCTTTACTCCTCTCTTCTCCTTCTGGGACAATGTGCTGGTTTGAAAGGATGTATGTACCCTAGAAAAACCATGTTTTAATTTAAACCCCATTTCATAATGGCAGAATAATCCTTATTCAATACCGTATATATGAAACTGTAATAAGATCATCTCCCTGGAGATGTGATTTAATCAGGAGTGGTTGTTAAGCTGAATTAGGTGACGACATGTCTTCCCCCTTTTGGGTGAGTCTTGATAAGTTTCTGGAGTCCTATGAAACTGGAAACATTTTGGAGAATGAAGGAGATTCGGAGAGAGCAAAGAATGCTGCAGCACCATGAAGCAGAGAGTCCATGAGCCAGTGACCTTTGGAGATAAAGAAGGAAAATGCCTCCCAGGGAGCTTCATAAAACAGGAAGCCAGGAGAAAAAGCTAGCAGATGATGCCATGCTCACCATGTGTCCTTCCAGATGAGAGAGGAACCCTGGCCATGTTCACCATGTGCCTTTCCAGATGAGAGAGAAACTCTGAACTTTATCAACCTTCTTGAATCAAGGTATCTTTCCCTGGATGCCTTAGATTGGACATTTCTATAGACTTGTAGAACTGTAAACTAGCAACTTATTAAATTCCCCTTTTAAATCATTCTGTTTCTGGTATATTACATTCTGGCAGCTAGCAAACTAGAACAGACACCAATGATTCTTATATTTGTGCACTTTGTTTTGTCTATCATTTCCCTGAGATAAAATTCAAAGTTTTCCATCTTTTTTGCTACTTGCTGTTTTGAGTCTTCGAGGTCAGTTATCCTGTCCTCTATATCACTTATTCTTTTTTCTGTCTCTTCAAATCTGGTGTTGTGGGCCTCTAGCATGCTTTTTATTTGGTCAACAGAGTCTTTAATCTCAGTTATTTCTGCTGTTTTTCTATTTATTCTTTCAAATTTCTCTTTGTGCTCTTCTATTGTCTTTTTGACCTCTTTTATGTCATTTGCTACCCTACTCATTTTATTGAGTAGAGTTGTATGAACATCTTTGATTACTTGTTCCAATGTCTGTGTCTTTGCAGATGTTTTAGTTTGGTTATTGGGCAGGGCTATATCTGTCTGCATCGTGATATGTTTAGTGATCCCTGCTGTCTTCATCGCATGTAGATAACTTGATTGATTTACTTTGGGAGTTGATTTCTTTCAGTAGTTTAAGGTTTTGTGTTTGTGTGATGGTTGTACAGCAGGGAGCAAGGCACAGATGGAACATTCAGTACTGTGATTTGTTTCAGGGCAGGTCTGGGTGTAGGTTGGGGATGTTATGCTGGTGCTTGTGAATGTGGGCACCCAGTGGCCAGGGAGGATGTAGCTGTGTGGGTCCACCGGTATGGGGGATGTAACTGTGGTGTGTGCTGGTCTAAGGCACAAAGTCCTATGTGTGCATGAGTAGAGCTGTGGCAGTAGGTCAGCATTATACCTTTGTGGATTGGGGGCAGATTTGACCCAGCTGTGCAGGTCGGCACTTTCTCAGAACTGGGAAATGAGGCTGAGGGTTGTGCACATGTGAGGTTCTAGGACTTCTATAGCGTGCAGTTCCCAGAGCTGAATGACATGATTGGGGGCCCCTACAAATGTGTGGGCCTGGGAGTGCTGTAAACGAATGCGTTGAGCTCAGGGTAGGTGGGCTGAGGCTGTGAGACAATATAGGGGTTGGGGGACAGGGTAGCCTAAGTAGGGAGGTTAGTGCCTGCAACCTTTATGTGCTGGTAACAGCCTGCAGGGAACAGGGAGGGGGAGGCAGTGCTTAGGAGGTGTGCAGGGGTGGTGGGCTGGCCTGCACTTGGGGTGGGTGTGGGGGTTAGGTACGTGTACTGGGGTCTGGTGGGGTGGGGGCGCCTGGAGCTTGGGAAATGGGAGTGGTGAGGGGTTCAAGTGCGTGGGGTGTGGAGTGAGTCACTGGTCACGGGGCTGCTTCGATAAGGGTAGTGTGCCCAAGGAACGTGGCCTGGCTTACTTCCTAGTCCCATGTACCCATCTGTGCACTCCTGTGGGCTACGCTGCTCTGCTCATTCATGCCAAGCTAGGCTCCAGCTTTTTGCCTCTCAGTTTCTCGGCCTCTGCAACCAAGGTTGCCACATGTGGTGCAGAAGGCTCTCTGGGGTCAGCCGCACTTCCGAATTGCTGCCTCAGTCACCTTCCTGTCCCTTCTCTAACTTTTCCATGGAGCAGGGCTAATTTCAAGCTACTCCAGTCAGCCATCTTCCTGGAAGTCTCCCACAATTGCTTCTACAATCCCTTTTATTCAGTTTAATATAAATGTGCTCAGCATCTTTTCTGTGCTAAAAATTATTCTGCCCTAAAAAAATGTTCGTATATAAAATAATGTAACTGAGTTTAAATGTATAAAGAAAATACATTTTACTAGTATTGGTAGCACACATTTTGATTTCCCTTCCCACATTTATGAATGCAGAATTAATACAGATATTTGATTCTCCATCAGTGGAGTCTATAGTACAAAAGCTTTATAGCCTAAGCCAGATGAAATAAGGTGAAAACTTCCTTAAACATCAATTAACATATTTTGTTTTAAAATATATCTTTCTGCATTGTAAACCAACTAAATTCAGTTTTCTGTTTATCAGAGCCTTCCTCTGGTGGCAGTTACAGCATGCCTGATGGTTCATTGCAGATTGCCTCATTAAGGTGATCCTTTGGCCAGAGTGTTAAACACTCACATAGGAGGTGTGGCCTACAATACCACAGCTAAAGGCCACGTGAGAGCCAAGCACCTCCTAAACTGGCACAGCTCATCAGATATGAACAAAGCTTTCCAGGGGCAAGAGCTACTCATAGGTTCATGGAAGTCTAAGTGCCCAACACATCTTTGTATTGCAAACATGAACATCTACTTGCAAAAGTGACCAAAGTATATTTTTGTACTTTTTTCTTTTAGTACCATAATTGTGCTTCAGAACATCCTATTTATTCTAAAAAAAAAATTTCAGACAAAGGTCATGGACCTTTGTGCTGGCATATTGTTTATTTATGGGAGCAAAAGAGTAACAACATTTGAGGGTTTATACAAGGTATTCCTTGTAATAGGCCCTTGAGATGGATTTTTCAGTTACTTTATACAACACCTCAAGACAGGTGTTATTATTTTACAGCTAATGTTATAGCTAAGGAGGCCCAAAGAACCTGAGTTACTTGCCATTCATTATAAACTTAATCAAGAATGAACCACAATTTGAACACTGATTTAAAAATCTGTATTCTCTGGAGTTTCTGAGTCAGATGGTGGAGTAGGGAGCTATGAAACTCAGTTTGTCCTCCAAAGCAGCTAATAGAGCCAGTAACTGGCTTTTCAGGAGCTCTGTAGACCAGAAGACACTGTACACTACCCACAAAAAGTATCAGTTCTTTCTTCCAGTGCTTCAGTGAGGAGATAAGAGTAAAACTCTCCATGCAGTACAGGCTGGTGCTAATCCCCCACTTATAGCCGCCAATCCCAGGATCTAGCCAGATAGAGATACTACAAGAAAACAAAATTACAGACCAATTTCTCTAATGGATATAGATGTAAAAATCTTCAAAAAAAACTTGCAAATTAAAAACATCTGCACATCAAAACAATTTTACACCATGATTAAGTGGCTTTTATCACAGGTATGCAAGGGTGATTCAACACAAGAAAATCAGTTAATGAAATTCACAATGTTAACAAATCAGAAGGGAAAAACCACATGATCATCTTTATTGATGCAGAAAAGGCCTTTGACAAAATCCAGCATACTTTCTTGATAAAAACATGTTTAAGTATAAGAATAGAAGGAAACTTCCTCAACATGATAAAGAACATATATGAAAAAAAAACACGTCTAACATCATTCTCAATGGTGAAAGATTGAACGCTTTTCCTCAAAGATCTGTAATAAGACCAGGATGCCCACTGTCACCACAGTTACTCAATATTGTGCTAGAAGGTGTGGCTATAGGATTTAGGCAAGAAAAGTGGCTATAGGATTTAGGCAAGAAAAAGAAATAAAGTCATCCAAATTGGAAAGGAAGAAGTAAAACTTGTTTTTTTTTTACATTGAATGTTCCAGCATTATTTATTTGATCAAAGTAAAATACACTGTAATATTAGAAGTAAATTAATATTTGCAAATGACATGATCATATATATATATATATATATATATATATATATATATATATATATCCCCAAAAATCTACAACAAAGCTACTAGAGCAAATGAACAAGATCAGAAAAGTGGCAGGATACAAGATCAACATGCAAAAAAATCAGTAATATTTATATGCACTAGTAATGACCCATATGAGGAGGAAATCAAGAAGAAAAAAACTTCTATTTACAACAGCAACTCAAAGAATCAAATCCATAGGAATAAATTTAACCAAGGATGTGAAGAACCTGCATGCAGAACAGTATAAAACATTGCTAAAAGAAAGTAAAGAACCTGCAATGAATGGAAGGACACTCCATTTTTATCGGTAGGAATACTCAATATAGTTAAGATGCTGTATTAGCTAGGGTTCTCTAGAGAAAGAGAATCAGTAGGAGATATCTATAAATATAAAATTCATAAAAGTGTCTCACATAACTGAGAATGTTGAGTCCGAGATCTGTAGGGCAGGCCACAAGTTGGCAGTTCCAATGAAGGTCCTCAATGAACTCAGAAGAGGCTGGCTGGCTGAAGCAGGAAGAGTGAGCACCTCTTCTGAATCCTCCTTAAGAGACATCTGGTGATTAGATTAAGCGTCACCACTGCAGAAGACACTTCCCTTGGATGCAGCCAAACATGATCATGATTTAAGTCAATGAAATGTCTTCATAGCAACAGGCAGACCAGGAGTTAGCCAACCAGACAACAGGGCACCATCACCTGGCCAAATTGATACATGAACCTGACCATGACAGATGCCAATTCTATCCACATTATTTACATATTCAATGCAATCCCAAGCAAAATTCCAACAGCTGAATTTGCAGAAATGGAAAAACCAATTTTCAAATTTATTTGGAATTTTAGGGGTCCCAAATAGCTGAAAACACCTGGAAAAGAAGAAAGAAGTTGGAGGACTCATATATTAAATGATATATATATATACATATAATAAGTATGATTTTATATTACAAAGCTACAGTGGTCAAAGCGGCACAGTCCTGGAATAAAGATAGATATATTTATCAATGGAATTGAATTGAGAGTTCAGAAATAGATTTTCACATCTTTGGTCAACTGATTTTTGACAAGGTTGCCAAGTCTACTCAAGTGGGACAGAACAGTCTCTTCAATAAATGGTGTTATGAGAACCACATTTCTAGATCCAAAAGAATGAAAGAAGGCCCCTATCTCACACCTTATGTAAAAATTAACTTAAAATGAATCGATGACATCAATTTAAGAACCAGGACCATAAAACTCCTAGTAGAAAATATAGGGAAGCTTTTTCAACATCTTGGTAGACAGTAGTTTCTCTTACTTTACATGCAGAGCACAGGCAATTAAAGACAAAATAGAGAAATGGGAATTCTTCAAAATTAAAAACCTTTGTGCTTCGAAGGACTTTGTCCATTAAAGTGAAAAGTCTTTCAGCTGAATGGGAGAAAATATTTGGAAACCACATATCCAATAAGTGTTTATTATTCAGAATATATAAAGAAATCCTATAACTCAACAATAAAAAAGACAAACAACCCAATTAAAAAATGGGCAAGAGACTTGAATAGACATTTTTCCTAAGAGGAAATGCAAATGGCTAAAAAGCACATGGAAAAATGCTCCACATCATTAGCGATTGGGAAAATGCAAATGAAATCACAGTGAGATATCATTTCACACCTACTAGAATGACTGCTATTCAAAAACAGAATACTACACGTGATGGAGAGGATATGAAGAAACAGGAAACTTCATTCACTGCTGGTGGGAATGGAAAATGGTGTAGCCACTGTGGAAGACAGTTTGGTGGCTCCTCAGAAAGCTAGTTATAGAATTGTCATATTATCCAGTAATCCTGCTACTAGCTATATATCCAGATAACTGAAAGCAAGAAGAGAACAGATATTTGCACTCTGGTGTTCACAATGGCATTATTTCCAATTGGCAAAACATAAAAGCAATTCAAGTGTCCATCAACTGATGAATGGATAAACAAAATGGGCATATACATATGATAGAATGTTACTCAGTGGTAAGAAGGAATGAAGTCCTGATGCATGTGACAACATGGATGAACCTTGAGGACGTATGTTGAGTAAAATAAGCCAGACATAAAAGGACAAATATTGCATGATCTCACGAACATGATGCAATTATAATAAGCAAACTCAAAGAGTTAAAATCTAGAATATAAATTTCCAGAACCTGGAATGAGGGTAGAGAATAGGGAGCTGATGCTTAATTTGTGCAGAATTTTTAATTAGGTTGTTTGTAATGTTTGGAGATGGACAGAGGTGATGGTAGCACATTATCATGAATGTAATTAACAGAGCTGAATTACATGTGTATGTGTGTGTGTGGTTGAAAGGGGAGGTTTTGGGTAGTGAGTCACTAGAAAGAAAGCTAGAAGTTAAAATATGGGACTGTATTACACAGTGCACCTTGTCGGTGGACAGTGAATTTGTGGTTAATGGCAGAAACATGAAGATGTCTTTCATGAACTAGAACAAATGTACATCATTATTACCAGATGTTAGCAGTAGGGTGGTATAGGGGGAGAATACACCTAATGCAAACTACAGATTATAGTTAACAGTAGTAATTTAATATCCTTTCATTAGTTGGGACAAAGACACCACACTAATACTAAGTATAAATATTAAGGGTGTTAAAGAAGTTGGGGTTTATCCTTTTGGAGTAATGAAAATGTTCTCAAGTTGATTGTGGTGTTGAATACACCACTTTGTGAATATATTGTGAGCTATGTATTGTTTTCTTGGGTTGGACTGTTTTGTATGTGAATATATCTCAATAAAAATGTTCTTAAAAAAATCACAGTGAGATGCCACTGCTCATCCACAAGAAGGGCTAAAATGGAAAAATCTGACAATTCCAAATGTGGCATTGGGAACAACCAGAACTCTAACACATTGTTGATAGGAGTGTACCACCACTTTTGGAAGAATAGCTGGTACTTTCTTATGGAACTAGGCACCTAATATGTGGTCCAGAAATTCCAATCCTAGGCATTTGCCCATGAAAAACGAAAATTCACACACACGCTTCCAAAACTTATATAAGAACATTCATAGCAGCTTTACTAATAATACCTCCTGTGCTGATTTGAAAGGATTATGTGCCCTAGAAAAGCCATGTTTTAATCTTGATCCTTCTTGTAGAGGCAGCCATTTATTTTAATCCCTATTCAGCACTGTAGGCTGGAAATTTGATTAGTTTATCTCCACAGAGACGTGACATGCCCAACTGTGGGTATTAACTTTTGATTAGAAAGAGATGTGACTCCATCCATTCCAGGTGGGTCTTGATTAGTTTAATGGAATCCTTTAAAAGAGGAACCATTTGAAAGCCAGGAGAACCAGGAGAGCCCAAGCAGCCAGAGACCTTTGGAGAAGAAGAAAAATGCTCCTAGGGGAGTTTCATGAAACTAGAAGCCTGGAGAGAAAGTTAGCTGGAGAGAAAGCTAGCAGATGCTGCAATGTTTGCTGTGTGTCTTTCCAGTTTAGAGAAAAACCCCGAACTTCATTGGCCTTCTTGAACCCAGATATCTTTCGCTGGATGCCTTAGAGTGGAAATTTCTATAGCCTTGCTTTAATTTGGACATTATCATAGGCTTAGAACTGTAAACTTGCAACTTAATAAATTCCCTCTTTTAAAAGCCATTCCATTTCGGGTATATCGCATTCTGGCAGCTAGTAAACGAGAGTACCTCCCAAACGGAAAACATCCCAGTATCCGCCAATTCACACAATGGAGTATTACTCAGTAATTAAACAGTGGAAGAAAAGATGCAAGTAACAACAAGAATGTATTTCAAAAACATTACGCTGAATGAAAGGAACTGTGATAGTTAGGATCAGGTGTCAACTTGGCCAGGTGATGATGTCTTCTTGTTCGGTTGCTGAGGGCTTAAATCATCAGCATGTGAAACTCATCTATGGCTGATTACATCTGCAGTCTGCTAAAGGGAGTGTCCTCTGCCATGGGTGATGTTTAATTTAATTAGCTGGAGGCTTAAAAGGAAGAGGTCAGAAGAGAGCTCAACAGCTCAGCATGCCTCATCTCAGCAGTCAGAGCAGCTCACACAGAGATGTTCGGTGAGGCAGAAAGGAATTGCCCCAGGGAAAGCCATTTGATCTGAGAAGCCAGGAAGAAAGGCAAGTAGACTTTGCCATGAGCCTTCTCATGAGACAGAGAAAGCCAGAGGAAAGTAAGCTGCCCTTCTTCTGAAGAACTGTGAATTTGTAACTAAATAAACCCCCTATTAAAAGCCAATCCATCACTGGTAGGTTGTGTTCTGACAGCTTTAGCAAACTAAAATAGAAGCCTTTCATAAAAGAGCACAAACTGTATGGGTCTCTCTGTTCTAGAAGATACAAATCAAATCTATGGAGGAAAAATGTCACAATAGTGGTCATCTCTGGAGTATACAAGGGTGTGGATTGACTGGGAAGGAGCGTGAGGAAACTTCCTGGGTGCTGGCGATGTTCTACATCTTGATGGGGTTTAAAATTCATCAATTGTAGACTTAAGATTATATCCATGAATCTTACATTGAAAAAAGAAAAATGTAAGCAAATATCTATCTCCGGTTAATGATATGCATGATTAAGTATTTGAGAGAGAAAATATTTGAAATGCTTAAAAATTTGGTGGGTTAATGGTCAATCTGGTTAATAGATAGAGGAATGGTGCAATGGGTAGTTCATGAGAAAGTAAGTATATTAAAATATTAATGATGAAAAAGTGTTCTCACTACAATTTAGGCTGCCTCTTAGAGAACTATTTGTATTCTTCATGTTAATGATGGAGCATATATCTGATACATTGCTTTAAGACACTATGATTGACAAGCTCGTCTAATTGCATAGTAAATAAGTGTTAATTTATCTCTCAATTTTTATAATCTACTTGAGGACAGACTCTGTTACACATCTATCTCCTAAACGGTTGAGTAAGATACATAATTCATGCTCAATAAATTTTATTTCTTATTGAATTTAATATCTTTGATAATTTTCTTCAAGGTTCTGGTAAGCATTTAGAGAAATTACATATCATTTATTTGAATTTCATAAGGAAATCATTGTAATATTTTAATCTAATTTATCACAGGAGGTACTTGGAATATTAGAATGAGCAAACACTTTGTTTCTAGAGAGTCCTTGGTTGAAATCCTGGCTCTGCTGCTTACTAGTTGAACAAACTTGGTGAAATTATTTACCTACCATGGATCTCGGTTTTTCCTTCAGCAAAATGCAAATAATAAAAATAATGATGATGATAAAAATCCCTGCTTCATGTGAATGTTGTTGATTGGGAGATCGCAATAATGTATCTAAAGCACCAGGCACACTTCCTGACTTATATTTTGCGGTCAGGTATTGTAGTCTAATTTTATCCAATTTCAAACCTCCTCCCTTCTCCTATTATTCTGACTACTGGAATTTATGAATAACAGACAGATTCATTCAATCTGGGAATATTTCATGGAGTGTTCATATTCTAACAACATAGAGAAGTGAGAACCCAAGCCATGTATAGCCATTCAGCTCTCAGTCTACATGAAAATGACGAGAAAACTATTATCCAGGACGATGAGTTTGCAAAATAAATCAGTTTATTTCACAAATGTCCTGAAATTCCACAAATCTGAACAACAGGAGGAATAGACCAGTCAACTAGTCCTCATTATCCCATTCTCAGGACAAAAGATTTCTTAATAGGCTCATCAGAAACCCTTGCCTTCAGTGTTCACCAATTCTAAACTATGTCACAAGCGTTGCCCAAATCCATTCAGGCCTGTCAGCAGCCTTGTAGATATCCCACCTTTGTCCAGTTGCCTTTGAAACGCTGCAGGCACTGTCAAAGTAGTGTCCTCTCTTATGAAATACAGCAAGCTGTAAACCTATTGCTTCATCAACAGGTTATTTTGGTGTTTCCTCACCCCACTTCTACCCCCAGACAGTTGGCTGTCAGCGAAAGGGAAAAGTAAACTTCTGAGTTATTCCTTTATTTAGAACAAGAATGTATTCTAAAATTGATTTGTTCAGGCATTGGGGGCAAGAATTGCCCTTCAAATTGTATTTAGAGAAAGTAGGCATCTGTCAAGGAAAGCGCATTTTAAGCATTGCATTTGGGCTTCCAAAAATACATATATATAAGGTTAGATAGGTAAATGGATGAGATAGATGCCAAGCTTTACAACAGTGAGCTTTCTCTAGGGATAAATTGGCGTTTACACAGGAAGATGATTTATGGAATAAAAGACCATCCCTCAGAATAAAACTTCAACATCTATTTTACAACTATGTGTGTCATTATGAAACCAGGTAATTATAAAATGACCCAATGTGCCTACAGTCAACTTTGAATTGCATATAGAAAAATACAGAGACATAAAAGAACATCAGTAAATGAGAAAAATATGTTAAAATAGAGGTTTTTGAAGTCCCTGCATTAGACTCAATAGAAAATAGGAAAAGAAGGAAATCAACTCAGATGTCAACTTCTTCTTTATTTCAATTTATCTGGTTAATAATTAGGGGGCATGGACTTTGTCTCCCATATGCTCCTCCCTCATGGTGTACCCGAGCTCTTGGTTCTCACCCCTCTGATCTCTGCAGTGGGCCAGCACTTCTTGCTAGTCAGCCCCTCTGGGCCCACTGGATACAGGGCTGTTTCCACAGTGCAGGTACAGGTGGAGGAAGTTTTCATTTCTCTCCACTGCTCTTTCCCTTAATTCTCACCCACATCACCACCCACAGATATCCCTGTGGTTCAGATTCTACAGACGTGTTGGTAAAATTATAGGCCAATGTAGCATACAAGGAACATAAATGTTAAAGAGTACACTAAATAAACTTTTCATAGGTAAAAAGATGACATTAATCTGTCATAGAACATATCCCTACTTCTTGTCTTTATTCCATTTACTTAATTTTGCCTTTCCAGCATAAAGTGAGACCCTGCTCCAAACCTCTGTAAGAGGTTTTACCTTGTATATTTCCTCCATGGTAGGTTTTGTCCTCTGTAATGTGTTTTTCAACCCTCTGATAGTCTCAAGTTCCAAATATTATGTCATTTCCTTCCCCGACAGTGGAATCTCTCAGAAACAATAATAGCCTGTAACACATTTGCCAAAGTTTGAGTTATTCTCTTCAGAATATCAGCGGGGGGGGGGGGGCGAGGGTGCGGTGGAGGGGCTCAGCATGACACTGTGGTTTGGGATTTGTTTCTTCAATTCCACAGGAAGAGTCCATGGTCTTTTAAATAGGAGACCTTTAGGTCTTCTTACACACGTGATACGCCTCCTTATTTTACCTGTGCTTCAGTTCACTAAAGCTGCCAGCAACAGTACAATAGAAATGGGGTGGCTTTTAACAATAGGGATTTATTAGCTTACAGGTTTACAGTTCAGGCCACGAAAATGTTCCACATCAAGGAATTATCCAATAATACTTGAATTCCTCCATTAGATGGCAAGGCACATGGCATCTGCTGGACCTTGTCTTGCCAGGTTCATTGCTTTCAGCTTCTGGCAGCTCTATCTGTGGCTTTCTTTCTAAGCTTCTGTGTTTTTTTCTCTCTTATCCTCCATGCGAGTCCTGCTGTCTCAGCTTTTTATAAGGGACTGCAGTAAGAGGATTAAGACCTACCAGGGACATGCCCCAATGGATATAGCCTAATCAAAAGGTCCCACCCATAAGAATGGATTAGCTTTGAGAACATGATCTTTTCTGGGGCCCACAAAACCTCAAAACCATCACACCCAGTCATATAGGAAATCCTACCCATCCCATTCTGCATACACTCCAAGGTTTTCCACCATCTGTTAGTACCAAGTTCCAAAAATTAGGTCTCCCATTCAGTACTCTTTGAATCCATGTTAAGAAATCTATTTATTCTAAAATCTTCGTATCTGCTCCTGTCCAGAGCAATGCTGACACTGTGTTTTTATATAGAGGCCTGTTAGAACCTCTTTTATTTTGTTTTCAAACGGTACCTGGAACTTAATAGGTCTATTAAAGTTATGACTATCTCTTCCTTAGATAATGATGGGAGAGAATTGGAAATTAAAGGAAATTTGATTTGTCTTAATGGGCTATACTCAAAAGGGATTATTATTCTTTTATTGAAGCTAATCCCAAGGAACAAAGAGTTAGAGTGGGGAGAAGTTTGTATTTGCATTTCTTTAGAGGAGGATTGTTTTGTTTTGTTTTGCCTAATGTGCTCTCTCTCTCATACTCTCTTGCTTTCTCACTCTCTTTCTCTTTATATAACAGAGCCTTCCATCCTTGTGGGAAAACCATTCCTTGCACAACAACCGTTGCTGATCTTCTACCCACTCTGTGAAACCTTGTGATAAGAACATGGCCTAGTCCTAAATATCCAGAGTAGTCTATTCTCCTGGACTTAGTGAATGATTTGCAACGGGACATGTGACTCAAGCTACTTCAGAATCCTCCATGGAGTTTTCAGAAAATATTCTCTTCAACTCCTAAGGTGGCTATGTATAATGATGTGAGTTTGGTGGCTTGTTCAATGGTCTTCTCAATAGCCACATGGAGAGAGGATATTCTGTTTAAAGAATATGGCCCAAAATATTAGTAGCCATGAAGAATGAGGAAAGGAATATGGAGAAACTTCTATCATGCTATTTGAGCCCTTGGATACCGCTGTGTCTGAAGACAGATGCACCCCTTAGACTTCCCAGTTATGAAAGCCTTTTATTTCTTTAGGCCAGTTTGAAGTGGAGTTCTGTAATTTGAAATAGGGATACTATCAGTCCACTGTGTTGTAAATTTCCTGCCTATGAATTTGATCTGGATGATTGTGGTGGTTGGGTTCAGGTGTCAACTTGGCCAGATGATGGTGACCTGTTGTCTGGTCAGGCAAGCTGCTGCACAACCATTACTGGCTGGTTTATAAACCAGCAGACTGGCTTATTAAATCATTGCATCTGTGACTGATTATACCTACAGTCAATTAAGACGGTGTCTCCCACAAATGAGATAATTCAATCAGCTGGTTTTTATCCAGTTGAGGACTTTCAAAGGAGAAGAGAGAATTTTCATTCTTTCTTTAGCCAACAGGACTTTCCTGTGAAGCTTGTCAAGGCCCTTCATTGGAGTTGCCAGTTTCACAGCCTGCCCTACAGATTTTGGACTCTTGTATCCTCACAGTTGTGTGAGACACTTTAATAAATCTCATATTTACAGATATCTCCTGTTGGTTCTGTTTCTCTACAGAACCCTGACTAATACAACTGTTGAATTTCTGTTTTCACTTGCAAAGAAAGGAGACCTGGAATAAATGGCTCTTTGATTATAATAAGCAGTGTACATCTATGAGTGGCTTGTTATTACTGTTGTTTAATCTGAAAAGTCAGATGCAGATCAGATCCTAGCTGGGGATGAGGGTGGAAAACTCAAATGTTTTGTGTTATAAAGAAATAGAAATTCCTTGCCATGGAAGCAGGTTAAAAAAGAGTAGGAGATAGAGCAAGAACTGGACAACCAAGGATAAGATTAGGGTTTGAAGAAAAAAGGGCAGTGACTATTTCCATGCAATGAGATTGGTGAAGAATTCTTAAGAATTTAGGATTCAATTCTAATTTATTTCCTCTTATGTTATACACTTTCTCCATTACCTAATATTGACAGTGCTTTGGAGAATGACAGGTAGGAAGATGTCCAGCTCTGAGCCACGTAATGTGATGAGACTGCAGCAGTAGAAGGCATCAGGAGCAATGGTTGATGGGCTAGGTAGAGGGTGGAGAAGAAAGATCCAAGCAATATTCTTTTGCCTCTTCCCGGTGTAGGACTTGATTAGGCAGCAACCACTAGATGACTTTCTACAGCACTCGGGAGGGAGCTCAGGCCATTTTGTTTGGATATAAGAGGAAAAGGTGATTCAGGAGAGCTGGTTGTCTTGCAGGTATTGGGGATGAGTACACAGGTATGGAGTCTACCTTGTGTACAACAAGGTTTGTGTACAACAAGAGCACAGTTCTAAGAATTAGGAGAACCACAATTTCTTATGGATTCAGTTACCAGTTGACAAAATGTTAAAAGTCAAATAGTCCAGTTTATAATCTCAGCTTTGTCTTTTAAATTGTATGGCCTGAGACAAGTCACTTAACTTTTGAATCCTTTATTTCCTCTTCTGTTAAATGAAGAGGAATATTCCTGCCTTTTCACATGTTTTCTGATGATTACAGCGAAAAATAAATAAAAAATAACTGAGGAAAAAATCATGGAGCAGGTTCTTGGCACATAATGGGCACTCAGTAAATGTTATCTGGATCTATATATAAAATGAAAAATTTCTGGTTGTAAATGAATTTTGTGAGGACCCTGTGGCAATCTTCCATGTATGCTTAATTGTGTTTTCTTTTGTTTTGTTTCAGACTATAGGAAAGTACAGTAAAATTATATATCCATCCCAGGCTCCCAAAAAGAGAAAGCCTAAGTTTTTCTTCACTGATACACATAAGTGCTCATCTAAAAGGAAAACTTGAAATAAATTTTCTAGATATAAAATATTGTGGGTCCTACTAAGATGTACTTTCCTCTCCTCCATAACTTTTCTTGGTAGAAGGTATTATGCCTCCAAAGAAGAAAAAGTAAAACTGATTTTGTTCCTTCTCCATATAAGAAAAGCAAGATCACATCTACGAAGTTCTTCTGTGCAATATGCCCATATATACTTATCTTAAAATTGTTGAAAAGTTTTAGTAATTATAGGCCTGAGCTTAATTGGAAAATAATGAGCTTAACAAAAAGGTGACTCTTCTTCCTTTGCAACCCTTCAGCATTCTATTTATACCTATCTTAGTGATTTAAAAAAAAAAACAATATCTTTAATTAATATTGCCTGCAACCAGAACTTTTGCCCCGGGCTCCATGTTCTACAGCCCTGCTATGGCCTTTTTTCTAGCTAGGGCCCTTTGGCAGGCAAAAGGGACATGCTTACCCAGTGCCCATCCCCTTATCTTCAACTTAGACCTCTCCCTACATACCAACAACCTCATATTGCCCTCCCCAAATGCTCTGAGCCTACTTCCAGAGCCTATATGGGTTTCTACCTTCAGTCTCTCCTTGTGTGGGTGGACTGTGCTGGTTGTGTTCCCCATAACAAGAGGGTAGCCAGGAATGTATGTTTAGAGGGGTGGTGCTTAATAAATCTTAGACCTTTGGGCCATAGTATCCATAAATATGAGTTCCTTGCAGTGAGTGATAGATGCAAAAGTAAGAGAAGGGGAGCAAACATTGGGCTGGATGCCTCTATTTGTACTCTTGTCTCTGTCTCTTCAAATTGTAGGAGTCGATCTGTGCCCACTGGTTTGTGATGCCCATGATCCCTGATAACACCTAACGGAATACATGCTAAATGTTCTTGGATGAATGAAGTGATAGTGAGAAATCCTTAGGAGGAGAAAATAACTTCCACAAATACTCTCAAATTTAATTCTTGGCCAAATTAAGTCTGGCTCCCTTCAAGAAAGGGGGGAGGTTGGCCTCAGCCATTGCCCACACTGACCAGCGTTACCTGGACATGGGAAAGGCAGGAAGAGTTATGCAGAGCCTTCCTCAAGAAAAGCCAAAGAAGAAAACAGCTGAGTGAATCCACCTCACTCCAGAGATAGAATTTTAGAGCCAAAAGGGCCACAGAGAGTATCTATTCAAAATCCTCCTGTTAGAGATGAGGAAACTGAAGCACAGAGAGGTGATGTGATGCTTCCAAGGTAGTTTCAGCTAATTAAA
This sequence comes from Tamandua tetradactyla, assembly GCF_023851605.1. Taxonomy (NCBI): domain Eukaryota; kingdom Metazoa; phylum Chordata; class Mammalia; order Pilosa; family Myrmecophagidae; genus Tamandua; species Tamandua tetradactyla. The sequence continues at coordinate 45,270,115 of NC_135329.1, read as the reverse complement.
AATGAGACGGAATGGCAAACCCATCCTCGCACTCCAGACAAGCATTTTTTCCGCTAGCTCTTTCTACTTTCCCAGTAATCGGCCCACAATTGCTCTGGAACTGACCCACATCTCATTCATTCTGGTCAGTGAATGGCTCTTTGACTGTAAAAATCCCTCAATGTCTGAGCTCTTTGATACATATATCATTTGAATTGAGATTGAATAACAAACTTATGCCAGAGACTTTTTTTTGGTTAGTTTTTCAGTTTAGAAAGATTCTCAGCCAAATGAAGTCTTTTCAGTGGGGATACAGTGGATATCTGCTGTCTTTTTCTATTCAGCATTTGGAAACAAAATCCATTTTTCTTTTAGACGTTGCCTTCCTCCACCATCCATGTGCACATCAACACACGTTCACACGTATGGAAGCACACATGCACATATGCACACACAGGCTTAAAGACGCACAACTGCATGTGGCACACACACGCAGGCACACACACAGCCCTCACACACAGGCAGGGATACACACACACGCATACTCACATGCAGGCAAAGCATACCTCACTGAGTTTCTACTGAGCATTGATTTAGGTTTTTCCCTGTCCAATATTGCTCAGAACACTGGGCGGTCAATAATTATTTTTAAAGTAGCATTAGCCTTTTAGCTGGTATTCAGATTGAATTCATAAAAAGGATTGCATTTCCTCAGGGCTTCACAAAGTCAGGCTTCATGCTTACTGTGCAGAATATTTAGAATTATAGTAGCTGGTATCAGCTTCTTTTCATAAATATGAAAGAGCAATTACTATCATAATTGTCCTCGTTAGTCCTGTGCTAAACTCAATAGGAGAGGAAAAGCATCAGAAAGCCATTCTTAGAGAAATTGTTCCAGATTAAGCAGCATCAGTTCTGATTCCCTCGTAAAGCTCTGCAGTCCTACAGTTCCTATTTGTCAACACCACATTTTCCTTTGCCTTAATTAACTTGGCTGCATTACATACCTTTCCTTCATTAATTTTTTATTCTATGAAGACTGTCAATTTGTTCCTCCCTCGCATACGGAGTCAAATAACTGAATTTTCCACCAGGGGATGCCAGAGACACTTGAACTGATCCTCAAACATGTCATCTTCTTATGACAAGTCTGAAATGATTGGTTTGGTCAGGAAACAAACACCAAGAAGAAGACAAGAGAACACTTTTCAGAGACAAGTCTGAGAGAATGCCCCCACACTTGGATGTAGTCTTGGTCTTATTTTCTTTGAATCCCTTATATCAGCTAATGCAATATTAGATATAGTCATTATTCAATAAATGTTTATTCAGTTGCATCAAATCACCTCTCTTTCTCACACTCTCTTCCCCACTACCTCCTCTTTTCCTTTGCCTGCCTTTCCTCAGTAATACATCACTGACAGGCTATATTTAGAAAGTTGTTGTGGTTATTGGATTTTTGTTATTTGCTTGTTTGGTTGCTTTCTAATCTTCAAAGGCACTAGAAATTTCAACAGAATTACTCCTCTGAATTACTTTTCTGAATAGATAAAAAGTGGGAAGTATTGGTCCCACAACATATATGCAGATAAGAAAGAAGAACAATGTCATTGCTTGAGAGAGAAGGAAAAGAAGAGAAATTGCCACAGAAACATGGATAGGAAAAGAATGTGTAGACCTAGTAGGAGGTCAAAAGAATGATATCTTCATAACAGCACCTGATGTCTGCAAATACAATGACTGTATGTATGTATGCATGTGTGCTCGTATGTATGTACACACACGCACCTATTACAGGAAGCTGCTGTCACCTCCTCACATAGGCTTTCAAACAGGGCCCTTCAAAGAACCCTTAACAGAGTTTTTGATAATGAAGGTGACTTGTGTCATTGGAGACACATTAAAAAAAAACACAACAATTTGACAGTTTCTAGAAATAAAGATATCTTTGTTGTGATACACTTATATCCCTCAGAAAGTGCATTTAATTTTATACTGGGTTTAGAGGTAACTAGTCATTTGTGTTTTCTGTGTCTGTGTTTCTTCTTTCAATCAGCACATTTATAATTTGTGATAATTAAGATTCCTTTTGAAGTTCTGCTCTGTCCTTGACCCTGACCCTTCTTTAATGAAACTGCTTTCACAACTGTCACCAATGTGCTCTACCTTGACAAAATGAAGAGCCCATTTTCTCAGTTCTTATGCTTCTTGGCTTTGATGCTTGATTTTGTACAACTGACAACATCTTATTTTATATAGACTCTTCCTTCTCCCTTGAACACTGACTTGGTGTGCTTCCTGCTATTCTTTGATGCCCCCCATCCACCACCCCCTCCCCCACTTTTATTTTCTCTCCTTTGCTGACTTCTCTTTGTCTCTCTGCTTCCAAATTATGGATTGGGTGTATCCTAGTCTTATATTTTTGGATTTTGTAAATTTGCTCATTCAGAGTGCATCACTATTCATAAATATTTCACTCTCATATTCATTTTGATATTTTTATGGCCAAAGACTTTACAATATGTCTTATTTCTTCCATTCTCAATGCGGTTTCTCTTCTCAGTTATTTCATTGTTGTTCAAGAATCCATTACTTTCACAATGTCTCATGCTAAAAAACTTAAAGTGATCTTTTTTTTAAGATGTGCATCATGGGATCCTTCTTAAGTGCCATTTCCCAGATCTTTTCCTAGAATCAATCCTCTGAGGATGGGACCCTGGAATCTTTAATTCAATGTACTCTTATTGCTTTTGACTTTTCCCTCTAATGTGTCACAAACACGTTCTTTCTTTAAAATGTCTCCTATCTTCAAATCATGCTGAGATGAGTCATATCTTCATACTGATGGTGCATCTGCAGTTGATACATTCAAGGTTAAAGGGTTATGCAGACTTGGGATAGAGTGTTCATGGATGTTGTAGCTCAAAACAAAACAAGCAAGAGGCTTATTTTTCTCATTGAAGAATGTGCTTCTTTCTCTTCATGATATGGGGTGTGTCTACAATACATGTAAAATCAATTCTTAGGTAATTGGTCAGTTATAGGATTATGGTTTATTTGGAGGTGGTTTAGAAAATCAGTTGCAAAATTTGAAAGAAGATGGGAATTAGCAAATTTTTGTTCAATGACTATGTGGGCAAACATTGAGTTAGATGTTTGGATGATCACATTGTGGATATGGAGTTAGAAGAGTTGGTTTGAGCTCTGGCTCTCACACATGGTAGACACGATTTTGTGACAGTTTCTTACTTTTCAGAGATTGTTTATATATCTGTAAAATGGTCATACCTGCTTTATGTGCTGTGTTTGCGATGAGAATAAAATGAAGTAATTAACATAATATCCTACAAAAACAGTATCACATCAAAAATACATAGGCTATTATTGTTGTTACCATTGTTATTGTTATTATTATTATTATTGCTTTGAAGAACTGATTCTTCCAGCACAGCTTTTTTCGAAGAAAACAATTTATCCGCTAAACATCCTTGTCAATGAATGTGCTATTTCCCTATGCAACAAGAATTCGTTTGGCTATGTTTCCAATACTCTTTGAATAGCTTGAAGAAAGCAATTTACAATTACTGGGTATTATGATTCGAGAAGATTTTACTCTTCATGTCTTTAATAGGTGTACTTAGCAAAAAATGAAAAATAGCATAGTGAGTTTGAGACTATGCTGTCTGTTATCTGTAAGAGCAAACTTGCTAACAGAGAATATCCTAAGGTACTTAGTTTTCAGAAAAGTTCCTTCAAGTTGGGAGAGGCCCCATTTCTTCAAGTTGATAGAATAGGAAATGGAGCTGATATTGCATAACTCTCAGTGTACCACTACACACGCCAGACAATCTGACTCCTCTCCATCTGGCATTGGCTTCTCGCTCAGGTAATAAACAGTATGGGACACAGTGCAAACATATGGCTATTGTTCAAGAAAACAGGAGTCATATGGGTGGCTTGATTTCTGCATTGTTGTTCAAGGTGTATTGTGGCTGCAGATCCACAAAGTGCATTTTGACATCTTCAATCTTCCATTGATAACGACAAAAATACATCTGTAAGTCCTCTGGGTTGGGGATAATTGGACAACCATATCTCATTTTTAATTATGTAAACAAATACAACAAACTGCCTACTGTTTTTATAGCCTCTCTTCTTTTAAGAACAGTTTTTAATGGTATTCCTACCTAGTCAAAGTAGGAGCTTATAAATCCTTGGACGAGGTCTTTCCATCGGTAATGAGCTCTCTTCTTTCTCTTAGGCTTGTTTTAATTCTTAGTTATAGACCTTCTAATAAATGACGTTTATGAGAGGAATGAATCTCTTTTTTTTTTTTAGATCTATATTTTAGTCTTCCCTAGGATTAATATACATACAGGTTCTATTAGAGTCCTTTTTACAAGTTTCAGAGCATTTTTGTTGCCCACATCCCTTGCAACTGTTCAACATCATCCACGTCAACAATTTTGGAACTTGTGACAGAGACAATGCTAGGGTCATCAAAATATGTTATTTTTCTTGTGGGCACATGGAAAGATGATACTCTCCATGCTTATATGTAAATAGAAGCATGTGAGGGCTTCTGGCTAACATGGGCCAGCAGGATGTTCACCCCTTCTTCTTCACTTTTCTTCCATGATGACCTTGGAAGTTCTGTGTTGAAAATACTGACATCTTATATATTCCTGAATCACAACTTGGAAGAGAGAACTGCTGGAGCTGTCCAACCAGGAATATCTGTTTGGTTATTCAAATTTAGGAGCGCTCTGTCCTAGATGCCAGGTTATAAAGATTCTGAAAGACAGGAACATTCCTGTAATTTGGTGGTGCTGGAATGATTCTGGCTTCTATATATGCAACATTGGTGAGCCTCACTATAGTAAGTTGTGCATTTGATGTTGAAAAATCTTTTTAAGAGCTGGGGAATTTACTGGTCTTCTGGTCAAACGATAGGCTTGAGATGAACTCTTCTTCCCTAAAATTTCCCTGAACTAGGAGTAGGAAATCTTTGTCTTGGATAACGGAGAGGCTTTCCATCTCTACTAATGTGATCAAAATTTATAGTTGTAATTATTATATGCATGTGCTGTGCTAGGCAGAATTTCTCAAATTCTCTCCACAATGATGTGAGGTAGAAACTATTCTTATTCCCATTTTTCAAATGAGGAAACTGAGGTCTACAGAGGTTAGGTAGTTTACTCAAGGCCATACAAATAACAAGTCAAGGAACTGGGACACAAACTCAATTCTTTCAAGGTCCATGCTTTTAACTACTTGATCAACTAGCTTATAAAAGGATGTGGTTTGCTAAATTGGATTCACTTATCCCTTAGTGCATCATTATGTTGTCATCAAGGAGCTGGAATATTTTTGTCTTCAATGAAGGAATTAGTATACTGTAGAATATATTGAGTATGCAAAGATGCTAACTGTAGTTTTTTCCACAAGTTATCTCTTTGTCTAGAAGCTATATCTTCTAGAAATGCATATTTTTTTCCAAATAAGTTCTGTTCTCATTTAACTATCTACTCTATTGATTAAGTATAAGCAACCTATTCTAATTCTGTTGGGAAATGGTGGTTGCATGACTTGATTTGTTGAAGAAATTACTGGGAACTGGATAATATATAAAACAAGAATACCAAACCTACTATTCTCCCCTAAGGATGATCTCTAGTATCTGGTAAGACAAATGCTACAAGTATTGTATCTTTGTTATAATATAATAGTAAACATGATTTTGTTTACTCTATATTTAAACAGCTGTCTTAATGAAATCATGGGATAAACTAAATTTTCATTGGAAAAATTACATTTCCAGAATTCTCAGATAAAATAAGGAGCAAATGGATTTCCTATTTAACCTTTTGTAAAGTCATGTTTAACATCTCTTCAAGATCAATGAAGTTATAAGACACTTTGTTGACATTTGTCAACAAAGTGTGAACTATGCTGTTCATACAACTGTTGACCCCGGTTGCTATTCTTGGCAACTGTAATGGCTTAAGGCTTACTGAATGTATGCCTCCCTGTAAATTGCTCTTTACAAGACTTTTGTTAGGCCTGATATCTACACTTTTAAAATTATTCCTTTAGTTTAAGGGATTTGGTCCAAAGACTCTTTAAAAAAATGAAATGTTTTGACAGGAAGGCTATAATGTTAAGGTATCGTCAGGTATTATCAAGAATATCTAGATAAGATTCTTGTGGGTAGATATGTGATGGTATGTTTTGTCAGGATGAGAAAGCCAGGAAAATTATTGAACTTTGGGCACCACACAAGGAAAGGACCCAAAGAAAAGACAGAGTAGAATCTCTTCTCTTACTCGTTCCAGATCCCTCTTCTGGTTCAGATATGCCCCCCTGTCCATCTGATATTGAATGATTGTATAAGAATTGTTCTGGCACTGGCCAAGCACTCAGTTGAATATCACCTATACAAAAGAGATAGGTTCATGTTGCTAACATCAAAGCCTGCTACCTCCTGTGTTTCATCTCCTTGCTTCCATGTTTTGAACGGACTCAGTGAATCTGTTTATTTGGTTTATCCCAAGACATTTGAGACTTTCAAAGGCAATGCCAAGTACCTGAATTGATTCATGCCAAGAGATGTTTAACTTGTCAAATTTCAGTGTACTGCCCTCAGCAAGAGGAGGACAATTTCCATTTAAATTCCCCAGAACAGGTGGAGGCAGAATTTAATCAGTTTCCATCTGTCAAGTGGATTTAAGATAGCTTAAATCTTCCAGAAACTCCAGCTTCACACAATGGTGTTCTATCAGCAAATATGTAACCACTAAGTACCCATTGGTTGCCCACAACTTAAGCAAATCTTTCTTCCACGTTGTAACATCAGTCTGACCATTTGCACCTTCACATTTACTTGTCACCTATGTCCAAGTCATATTTTAGAAGAGAGGCTATATTTTTCTCGGATCTGTGACGGTCAGTGTGACATTATAAAACGGTAGAGGATTATCATGGTGCTTACATTTCTGTACTCCCTTAGGAAGAATTAATTGGGCTTTCTTCTGTGCTTCTTTGTTACTTTTTGCAAGACAGTGTTCTACACGCTTCTATATTGTAGTTCATTGTTTTAATTGACTTTATGGCTCTATAATGATCTCCCTGAAGTCAAGGATTTTGTGATAGCGATTTCTATAATCTCAGTATTTTGTCACTAGAAAGGGAACATCACATGTGTTGAAGGAATAGATTGAAGAATGAAGAAGCTTATATTATACGAGAACGAATCACGTGGCATATGAAATGCTTCCTCAACTGACCTGTGAAGGCTTCTGAACTCTCACTGCTTCTACTGCCTGTTTTGACCTTTATTTCCAGCAACATTCACCTCTCTTTAGCCCCACACCACATATCTCCAGACCTTTTCCTCCTGTCTGTACTACTCAGAGTGCTTTTCTCCATTATTCTCCTTCCTAAGCCCTACTCTGCCTTCAAGGCTCAGCACAGATAAGCCTTCAGTAATCTCTTAAAATCCAAGTGCCCCTCCTCTGTGTTCTCATTGTGCCATCTGCTTATGTCTGTTGCTGCACTGGTACCTTGTTTTATGATTATCTAAGTGCCTGTCCTCTCCACAAATGTGTACCCTAAGGGAAAGAGCTGAGTTTTAGTCTCCTCTGAATCCCCAACCTAGCTCACTGTTTGCATATAGGAAATACTCAGTAAAAGTTTTCTAAATAAAATATGAATTCAGTACCTGGAAGGTAAAATGTAACAATGTTTAATTACTCAGGTTATGATAGCAGACTACCAAATATCCAATTCTTGGCTATATTGCATAGTAGTTTTTAACACTGAGCAAAATAGTTAACTTTTGTAAGCTCATTTTTCTCTGCTCTAAGAAGTGCATAGGGGAAAAGAGTAATCCGACTCATAGGGATAGAGTGAGGATTAAAGGGAGGAGCATAACATTTGAGAAACCAAACAAACTAAATTCTAGAAAGCCTAAAAACAAGTTAATTGAGACAAAATAGCAAATTTATGTATTAGCACATATTTATAAAAATGAACTGTAACTGATAAACATATGTGGTAGTCAGTCTTCAATATGACTCCCAATTATCCTTGCTGAGTCTTGGTATTCTCATCCTTGTGCAGTATTCACCCACATTAAATCAGATTTGGTCAATGTGACCAAAAGGACATGGCAGTAGAAGTCTGTGACTTCCAAGACAAATTCGTAACAAGCATTTAATACTCTGCCTCTCTTTTGGATCACTCACTCAGAGCACAGAGAGAAATTAAGGTTTCTCAGCATTAGCCAGTACAACCTTGCCAATAACGTGAATATGCCTCCTTGGGGGACAGTGCTTTTGAAAGCCCCATTCAAGCTTTAAGGTGATTGCAGCCTGGTCCACACATTAACCTCACAAAACACCCTAGTACAGAACTCCTCTCAAATATGTGACCCACAAAAACTGTGAGGGACAATAAATGATTATTGTCTTTTGAGTCATTAAGTTCTGGAGTAATTTGTAGACACCCAATACACTGCTCTAGAAGAAGGGTCACCAAACTTGTTCTGTAAAGGGCCAGAAAGTAACCATTTCAGGCCCATACATTCTCTATCACAGCTATTCATAAAAGTTGTTGAAGTGCAAAAGCAGCTAAAGATAATGCACAAAGGAACGAATGCAGCGGTACTCCAACAGATCTTTATTTATACGACAGGCAGTGGAACCAGATTTGGCATGTAGCTTGTAGTTCATTGAGAACTGCCCTAGAATAATTTAAAAGCACTTGCCAAATAAAAAGTATAGAGGCAACCACTCAGATTCTTTATATCGTAAATTTGAAGTTAGAGCAGTAAAAATTAAGAGCAATTTAATTTAAGGTTAAATAGAAATGCATTTAAGTGGATACGGGCAGTGCCTGAAATGCTGAAGTGTTGGTCCAGCTTGATTTTCTGGACTATGTGTTTCCATGTCCACAATCACGGTAACTTTCTGAACATTATTTCTCTAGGACAGAACAAAAAGCCTCTGGTAGCAAAGTTGACACTGATTTAATCAACACCGACGATGTGGGATCCAAAACCAACGAACAAAACCAAGACCTGGCTCTTTCGGCCTGGACTTGTCCTTTTTGAATATCTTTTTTAGTTCATTTTGAGTCCTTGAGATGACATAGAAAATCTATTCATAAAAGAAGGTGATCACGTGACATTCCTGTAATGCCATCGAGCTAACCTCTCGTTTCTGCTCCTGAGCCTCACTAAGGGAAGGATTTTGCTTAGAAGCATAGAAATGCTCTGAATCACCTTGAAGCTGACTTTTGAAAATGCTTTTCATAAAACCATGACAGGTAATCACAAAAAGAGCTGTGGTTCCCACATATTATTCTTGTAGGGCTCATGAAATCGGAAAACGAAAAAATATATGAGAAAAAAAGACTGTTTTCCAGTACAGGCAGGTTTTCCTATTTGCATGTAAGTCAGGGTTAAAGATAACCAGAGATGGCTATCTAAAGGAAAACAGGATTATTGGTTTACCTGAAGGAAACACTTTTGAATATTCTATTTGCTGTGAATTCCACCATTAAAGAAACATTTTATTAGAGGAGAAATTTTTTCTAATGATAAATACACATTATTTAAATTTCTTCTCACTCTATGGCAGAGTAAACTATATCAGTAAACTGGTAAACTATACCAGTTTATTGTTAGTATGATATACATATCTATCTACTTTATCATACCAAAATATGAAATAAAGATTTTAGGAAAACACTTGCTAAAAGTTGTATTACTGTGATGCTGCCAAAGTCCTTGTGAAATTTCTTTAGAAATATGAATTTGGTTTTCCTATCACTGCCACAATCATTTGTTTAGTCAGCTTTTGAAACAATACCATTAAGTTGATAGGGAAATGCTGTATTTTTTTAAATGCCATTACTCTTATTTCATTGGAGAACAGAGCAGTGTGAAGTGAAGGCAAAAGTATGGGTTTTAGGCTGTATATATGTTACTAGGATACAAACTTTAAAAATAGCCTCATGTTTTCCTGACATAGTTCTTTGAACCACAAAAGTTTTTAATTTTGAGGAGATCCCATGTATCTATTTATTTTCCATTGCTCATGCTCTGAGTGTAAGTTCTAAGAAACCATCTCCTATCACAAGATTTATAAAATATTTCCCAACAACATTTTTTCTAAAAGTTTTATGGTCTTAGCTCTAATGTTTAGGTTTTTGATCCATTTTAAGTTAACTTTTGTATAGGGTGTGAGATATGGGTCCTCTTTCATTCATTTGCATATGGATATCCAGTTCTCTGAACACCATTTATTGAAGAGGCTGCTCTATCCCACTTTGGTTGGCCTGACTGCCTTATCAAAGTTCAATTGTCCATAGATGAGAGGGTTGATTTCTGAACACTCAATTTGATTCCATTGGTCAGTACATCTATTTTTATGCTACTACCATGCTGTTTTGATCACTGTAACTTTGTAATATGTTTTAAAGTCAGGTAATATGAGATCTCTTACTTTATTTTTTATTCTCAAGATATTTTTAGCTATTCAGGGCACTCCATCCTTCCAAATAAATTTGGTAATTGGTTTTCTATTTCTGCAGAGTAAGTTGTTGGGATTTTAACTGGTATTGCACTGAATCTATAAATCAATGTCTTTCCATTTATTTAGGTCTCCCATGATTTCTTTTAGCTATTTCTTGTAGTTTTCTGCGTATAGTTTTTGTGTTCTTGGTTAAATTTATTCCTAAATATTTGATTCTTTTTGTTGCTATTGTAAATGGAACTTTTTTTCTTTATTTCCTCCTCAGATTGTCCTTTACTAGTGCATAGAAACACTACTGATTTTTGAATGTTTATCTTGTACCCTGCCACTTTGCTGTACTCATTTATTAGCTCTAGTAGCTTGGCTGCAGATTTTTGGGGTTTTTTGACATATAATATCTTGTCATCTGCAAACAGTGAAAGTTTTATTTTTTTCTTTCCAATTTGGGTGCTAGAACTTCCAGCACAATGCTGAATAATAATGGTGTCAATTGGTATCCTTGTCTTGTTCCTGAACTTAGAGTGAAAATTTTCAGCCTTTTCTCATTGAGTATGATGTTAATTGTGGGTTTCTCATATGAGGAAACTTCTATTCCTATACTTTTAAGTGTTTTCATCAAGAAAGGATGCTGAAGGCATCCTATACAATGTGAGACAATATTTGGAAACCACATATCAGATAAGGGCTTAATACCCAGAACATACAAAGAGGTTCTACAACTCAACAACAAAATGATAAACAACCCAATTAAAAAATGGGCAAATGTCATGGACAGACACTTTTCAGAAGAGGAAATACAAATGGCTAAAAGGCATATGAAAAGGTGCTCCTCTTAATGGCTATTAGGGAAGTGCAAATCAAACCCACAATGAAATATCATCTCACACCCATTAGAATTATCATTATCAAAAAAAACAAAACAGAAAAGGACAAGTGCTGGAGAGGATGTGGAGAAAGAGGCACACTTATTCACTACTGGTGGGAATGTAGAATGGTGCAATTGCTCTGGAGGGCAGTTTGGCGGTTCCTCAGGAAGCTAATTACAGAATTGTCATGTGATCCAACATTCCTTTTACTTACGTTACATATCCAGAGGGACTGAAAGCAAGGACACAAATGGACATTTGCACACTGATGTTTATGGTGGCATTATTCATGATTGCCAAGTGATGGAAACAGTCCAAATGTCTATTGGATTATATGATGTGTGAATAAAACTGTTCAAAAATGAACAAGTGCTGGAGAAAATGTGGAGAGAGAGAGGGATGTACCTATTCACTGTTCTGTAGGGAAGCAGAGTGGTATAACCCCTTTGGAGGGCAGTGTGGTGGTTCCACAGAAGGCTAGGGGGAGGGTTGCCATATGATCCTGCAACTCCCTTGCTAGGTGTATACTTAGAGGAACTGAGAATGCGGGTATGAATGGACATTTGCACACTGGTGTTTATGGTGGTAGTTTTTGTGATTTGCAATAGATGGAGGTGGCATAAATGTACATTGACTGAAGAATGCAAGGGGGAACAGTGGTGTACACATGCAATGGACTACTGAGTGGCTGCAAAAAGGAATGAAGTTGTGAGGCATTCAACTAGTGAGTGAACTTTGAGGACAATATGTTGAGTGAAATGTCAGAAACAAAAAGACAAATAGTCATACCTCACTCATATGAACTAACCATAATATACAAACTCAGAATTGAAATTGAGAGCATAGGTTAACAGATTAAGGCGTATTTTAAAGGTTCTTAGATTGCATGCTCCTACAGCAATCACATCTATTCCAGAGTTGTAACTTATTTCTGAATTCTGAGATGCTGAGCTATTTGTGTATAACCTGGTCATTCCCTGGAGCTTTGTATATTTGTGTGACAAATGAAAGTGAGGGGTAAGGAGTATGGGATGTTTGGGGTTTTCTTTATATTTCTTTTTCTAGACTGATGCAAATGTTCTAAAAATGATCATGGTGATGAATACACAACTATGTGATGATATTGTGACCCACTGATTGTATATTTTGGATAGACTGTACAATGTGTGAAGATATGTCAATAAAAAAATTTAAAAAAAAAGCAAAAAAAACCCCCAATGGCATAGGACTGAACACAAACACAAAACAAACAGTGGGCCCTATTTTAAATGATGGACTAATTGTTAATGACACAATTGTAAAAATGTTCTGTAACTGATTGTAACAAATGTGCCACACTAATGTGGGTGTTAATAATGGATGGTATATGGGAACTCTGTATCACATGCCTGACTTTTTTGTAAAACTACAGCTTCTTTTTTAAAGAAAAGTATGGGCTTGAGTCAGATGGTAAAGCCTAACTCCAACATTTATGACCCTTGTGACATTTGTTAAGGAATTTAGTCTGAATTAAGTAATTCAGTCTGAATACCAGTGCAGGTCCCATGAGCGGAGATGATAGGACAGTTACTGAGCTGGGCACCTAGCAGGGTCTCAATGAACTCATTGCTGCTGCCATTATCAACATCAAGAATAATACTGGCCCCAAGATTGTGCTATTTTTGTGTTTCAGCTTTCCTAATAAACTGGGAACTATTGTGGATAATATTAAGATCATTTCTACTTTCAGAAAGACTATCGTCGTATGATAAATAATAAAAGTAGGTCTTGGACCAATTTCTAAACAGAAATTGAATCTCTAGGGATATAACCGAATAGCTCATTAACAATGTACTGGATTAAATCAAGCAAACTTGTAAGAATTTCCCTAGTGCTAGTGGATTGTTACAAGGGCAAAATGACTGGCAAATCATGTTTGCATTAATTTGTGTCCTAGTTTCCATTTAAAAGGAATAAAAAGGAGATGTAGAAGATATTAATGTAGAAGACATTTATTATGTATCCCAGAATAAAAACAGGTTTTTGATCTTAATTCATTCCTGTGGGTGTGATCCCACTGTAACTAGGAACTTTTGTAGATAAACATATATGTATATATATACATTTTTAGTTGAGGTGTGGCCAACTGAATAAGTATGGCTCTTAAACCTATTACTTGAGAGCTTATATAAAAAAAACCTTGGGGGGAAAAAAGTCTTGGGGTGAAACTGAAGTCAAGAGAACCCAGAAGAGAAAGGAGAAGCTATTACTGAGTGATGGGAAAGTCAAGAAGCCCATGGATTGCTGGCCAGAATGCTAACAGCACTGACAGGAAGCAAACCATGAGCCAATAAATCCCCATTGTAAAAGCCAACCTTTTGAGTGGTGTGGTAGTTGTCATAGCAGCCTTGAAACTAAGACAGGCATGTGTATTTTTTTAGTAAAACCACATGGCACTTAACTGTCAGTTTGCAAATTAGAAATGCACTTTCATCTCTGTTACAATTCAGGTAGGACAGTTCCTACAGCAGATGATATGGTGATGGTTGATTTTATTTCCATTTCTTCTTGTGGTAGATTGGATTATATACTCCAGTTTAGACATGTCCTTAATCTTAATCTTAATCTAAATTCTTATGACTATAAATCCAATGTAAATAGGATCTCTTGTAGATGATATTTTAGTTAAGGTGTGGCACAACTGGCTGAGGTGGGCTTAATCTGGATGACTGGAACCCTTTGTAAGCAGAAGTAGTTCAGTAATAGAGAGAGAAGGAAGAAGAGTCAGAACCAGCAAGTCAGTGGAAAGCTGGAAGAGAAACGGAGGACATTGCCATGTGATGCCAGACAGGGAAACAAGCCAAGGAATTCCAAGGACCACAGACAGACAGCACCAGATTGTTACAAACTTTGGGGAGAAAGCATTGCCTTGTTGACACCATGATTTTGGACACCTCAGCCTCAACACTGTGAGCCAATAAATTCCTACTGTTTAACCTAATCCAATATGTGGTATTTCCCATAGCATGCTACCAAACTAAGACACCACCAAGGTAACATTTCATTTTATTATTTATTATTATTTTATAATACAATTAACTGGATTGCCAAACCCTCGAAGGAAGACATGGTGTCTTGCTCATTTTTCTATTTCCACGAATTAGGATATTGTTAGTGTTGGTCTATGTCCCATATCCAACAAGTATAGAATAAAAATAGTCAGAACTCATTTAACACCTAGCAAAAGGGATGACACAATGAATGGAATAAAAGTTGTAGAATGGAAGATTTTAAAAGCCCTATTTATCAGTATGAGTGCAAATATTCATTACTCATGACGAAAAATATAATCATCCTATTTTCTCATCTATAGTATCGTAAAACGTATATTTTTCCTTTTTTTTTAGAGGGACAAAAAGTACTAAATTTAGTAAAATATTTTTTAATCATTTAAACTCATACTGCTTTGTGGACCTCTGAGATACATTTATTTAACACATTTAATAAGTATTGTTCTCATAGGAACAATGTAGATACTGTTAACCAAAGTAGATTTTCTTTTCCACTAACGAGATAAGCCTCCTAGTCCATTTACTATCCTTGTTTAGATTTGGTTTAGGAACTTTACTTCTCCCATCTTCTTTTTAGTCTATATGTTTCATCAGCCTTAAAAGTATGCAAAGTAAACCAGTGCCATTTTCTTAAGGATATTTTCCATTCTTAAAATTTGAAAATTAGGGAAAAAAGAATGAAAACATAGATCACTAATCATTTTTGTTCAAATAAAAAAAATCACTAAATATTTATTTAAAAATAAATCTACAAATTTAAGTGCCTTCCTTTTTAGATTTGATGTCTTTTCAAATAATTCCTTTGGTTAACATTTTTCTTGTATGTTTTCAAAGTTTCTCAGTTAAAACTTAGAACCATAAAAAGGCAAATGTGGATTTATTAGATAGAAGAATCTAAACCCAGCAAAAATTGTTTTCTTATATATTTTGGGCTAGTGAATTTGTAACAGTTGAAAAATTCATCATCTTTGTTCACATAACAACAAAAGATTAACTCACTCATAAATTCAGTCAGTGCAGTTTAAAAAAAAGGGAATAAAATAAACAAACGAAATGATTCAAGCTGATTGTGTAGTGTCACATAACCAGTTACTGGCTGAACTCTTGATTAAAGTGGCCAGATGTTTCAATGTCATGTTAGTCAAGGGAAAAATTTTAGCACATGACTTAACGAAGGAATGTACATTTTCCAGTTCTTTACTTAAATCCTTGTAATAACTATTATTATGTTTCCAGTAGTTGGGTATAAAGAAAATTTCAGCGCAGATTATCTTTCTCCATAACCTTATAAAGAGGAAACAGTGGCTTATCTTTTTATTCTGAGTGAAGTTTGCCAAAAGAGGATTCTTGCTGACTTAGCAAGTTAAAGGTTTTATTCATTTGTTTCTGAGTGTCCAAGATATGTCTTCATATTTCCTGTTAGAACCATTGGACCAGCTGAGGAAAAAAAAGCAATGTTTTTGTTCACTGCTGTATCCCTAGTACTAGAATATTTGTTGGTTGAGGAAAATATTTCTCTCATGATCCAGATAGAAATCAATTTGAAAGTAATTTCCCATCTTCCTTCTCACAAGGAATAAATCATGAGCTATTGTGAAACCCCAAGGAGGAAAATTGCTGATTTTAGTTACTTCTCCTCAATGTCATTCTACCTGAACATCCTAAAAATAAACAATCAGCAGATACCAAGAAATGGGGAGAAAAAAAATAGAAAGGGAAGATGAAAAATGGATTTTTTCTCTTTTTTCCTTTAGACTGACTGAAATCATTTTCAAATGCTATTTTTTTTTCAAAAGTACAAAAGTGATCTATATTGTGTAAAATTACGCTAATTTGTGTCACGGAGCATCTTAATTCAGAATAGGGAATGGATAACACAGCTATATTTTAGATAATCATTTACTTTATCTTTTAAAATACCATTTATATTTTGCCTGAATACTTTGAAGCTAAAAATATACATTTCCCAACTACTTTGGGTTTTTTCCACCATTGAAATTTCCAAATTGAACATCAGGGCATATATTATAATATATTTGGGACTACAAACAACCTATCAAATAACCTTTGAAAATTATTGTCATGAGAAAAGCCGCTTTAGCTGTAAACTTAGTTGGAAGCAATCCCTTCACCTTGTGCAAATGCCATCCTAAACTCTTCCCAGTTTCAACTTTCTACCATGGTTAATCGTAACATACTGCTTTAGTTTCCTGGATGCATAGCCAAATAGCACACAATGGGTAGGCTTAAACAATGGTTAATTATTGGCTCACAGTTTTTGATGTCAAAAGTCCAAAATCAAGGTCTTTTCAAGGAGATGCTTTTCCACCAGAAGACTGTGGTATTTTGGGGCTGGCTGCCAGTGATCCTAGGTCCTTGGCTTTTCAATCACATGGCAATGCACTGGGAGCCTCTTCTGTCTTTCTCCTTTCTCTTTTTGGTTCCATAGACTTCAAGCCTCTGAATGCTCCCTGTGGCTTTTTCTGCATTTCATCCTGCTTAGAAGGGACCCATGTAGTAGGATTAAAACCATCCTGATTGAGTTGGGCCATACCTTAACGGAAGTAATGTCAAAAGGTCCCTGGACTGTGGAGTCACACCTACAGGGACGGATTAAGTGAAGAACATGTTTTTCTGGGATACATAGCTCAGAGCACTACATGCCCCACACATAGTAGGTATCTGTGGGTGCTTTGTGAATGAATAAATGTCCTCCAGGGAAAAACTTTGAGCAATCTGGATTCAGAAAGTTACCTTAGCTGTGGTCTCAGTACGTCCTGCCCAGACAATCAAGACTAGAGATCGTGTGTACATTTACAAATCAGTTAATTTTTGCCTTCCTTATTTACATAGAAATTTCCAAATAAGCACTCTGTTCATCAAGACTGAGGATATTAAGTAATATAAAACTTTTGGGTTTTAAAATTAGAATATACAAAAAAGAACATTATAAAATAATCTTTCGAAATTATGGTAAAATAATACAATTACTATGCACTTTTCACTAATTGTCCAAGGCTGTAAAATAAACCAGTTACCTAATTGTTATATTTACAAATATATCTTAATTCTTACTACACACTAGAGAGCTGTATTTTATCAAAAGCATAATATACTTACAAAAATGATTATTTGGAAAAAGTAAATCATTTTTCTCCATAAAGTAGGGTCCTCAGAATATGAATTCACCAATGCAGTGACAACATGGCTATTAATTCTTTTGCCTACCCTTTAACTTTCACTTCAGGCATCCGAAGATGACATTAGCTTTTCAAAGCCAGGCATCTCATTGGTTCATCTTAGCATGTTAGTTGCATTAGGACAGGGCTTTAAATGTTTATTCATTGTTAAAGTTGCAGAACCTACAACAGTGCTTGTCACTTGGCTAACATCCCACAATATTTGTTGAGTGAATCACTCAAATGTGTATTAGTTTCTTAGTATTGCTATAACAAATTATCATGAGCTGGGTGGCTCCAAATAACCGTTATGAAGTTATTTATGAAGTTATGAAGGCTAAAAGACAGAAATCAAGATGTCGGCATAGTCTCGTTCTCTTCAAAGGCTCTGGTGAAGAGTCTGTTGCATTCCTTTCTTCCAGCTTCTTATGGTTGTTGACAATTCTTGGCATTCCTTGACTTGCAGCTGTGTCACTCCAATCCCTGCCTCTGTTTTCACATGGCATTCTCCCTGCATGTTTACGTCTCTTTGTCCAAATTGCACCTACTGTCTATCCTAATTCAGTATGACCTCATCTTAACTCAATTACATTTGCACAAACCCTGTGTGCTGGTTCGAAGCTATTATGTTTGTACTCCAGAAAAGCCATGTCCTTTAATCCTCATTCAATATTGCTGGGTGGAATCTTTTTTATTGTTCCCATGGAGATGTGACCCCTCCAATTGTGGGTGGTAACTTTTGATTAGATGGTTTCCATGGAGATGTGTCTCCACCCATTCAAGGTGGGGCTGCTTACTAGAACAGGAGGGAACCTGTTTTAAGAGGGAACCACCTTGGAAAAAGCTAGAGAACCACCAGAGCACCACTAGAAACAACAAAGCAAACAGAAGAAGCTTGGAGAGAAAGCTAGCAGATATCCCCTGTGCCTTTCCAGCTGAGAGAGAAATCCTGAAGTTCATCAGCCTTCTTGAACCTAGGTATCTTTCCCTGGATGCCTTAATTTGGACATTTTTTTATAGCTTTCCTTAATTGGGACATTTTCATGGCCTTAGAACTATAAACTTACAAATTAATATATTCCTTTTTTTTTTGTCCTTGTTCTTTTTTTATAAGAATTTTTAATTAATTAAAGAAAAAAAGAAATTAACACAACATTTAGAAATCATTCTATTCTACATATGCAATCAGTAATTCTTAACATCATCACATAGATGCATGATCATCATTTCTTAGTACATTTGCATCGATTTAGGAAAAGAACTAGCAAAACAACAGAAAAAGATATAGAATGTTAATATAGAGAAAAAAATAAAAATAATAATAGTAAAAAAAAAGACACAAACAAACAAACAAACAGACAAACAAACAAAAAAACCTATAGCTCAGATGCAGCTTCATTCAGTGTTTTAACATGATTACTTTACAATTAGGTATTATTGTGCTGTCCATTTTTGAGTTTTTGTATCTAGTCCTGTTGCACAGTCTGTATCCCTTCAACTCCAATTACCCATTATCTTACCCTGTTTCTAAAAGACATTCTGTTTTTGGTATATCGCATTCTGACAGCTTATAAAGTATCACACCTTGTTTCAAAATAAGGTTACATTCATAGGTTCTGCATGGGCATGAATACTTGGGGGGGACACTATTCAAACCAGTAACACCTAAAATCTCCAAAGTTTTCTTACAAGAACTACTGTTAAGTTTGAGTCAGATCTCCTGGAACTGATAGAGTGGATTATGTTTTAATTAAGTGTAGTACCTTCTTCTAATACGTATATATTGCGCTGGTATCATCACAGTGCTTTAATTAGTTAAATACATTACATTCTTTATTCTGTGTATTTCTATCATTTCCCTCTTTCAAAGCTGTGCTTTTGATAGTATGCCATGTATATTTTTATACACCAGCAGTAAATCTACAGAAAAATAACACTTCAATGAATACTACTTCAACTTGGTCATAAGACATGTTGTCAAATGCATTATTGAGATGTATGTTTCCAAAGCCTATAGGAGTCTCTATATCATTAAGTATTCTTTCACGAATAGAAAGATGATTTTCCTTAATGAAATCACTGGGCAGTCAAAGAACACTGGTATTATTTTCAAATGTGTGTGTGCATGTATTTCATTCAAATATTCAAAAGTACACAATTTCATAGATAAGGATATCCTTAAAGATAGCAAGTTGGTCAAATATCCCACCTTGCGTGGTTTATTTGAGGGATTTCTTCTGTATTTCTCATTGCTTAGGGTTAGATAGGCTGTGAGGGAGTAGGGTCAAGGGTTATTTCTATTCCCTTTTCATAAATGAGAAAAAGAAGCAGAGATAACAAATTCTTCCCAAGGATTTATACCTTGTTTGCTGCCAAGTCAGCTCTGGGACAGAGTTCTCCTAACTTCTAAGCCAAGAGTCTTTTAAATGATGCTGCCTCTAATTTTGACAACCTATATGCTCTAAGGGCATATTGGAAACTGGGAGTGGGGGGGGAGAGTGGGGTGGCTTAGACACTGGTCACTTATTCATTCCCTTGTCCCAAACTCTGAAAAACAAAAAAAAATTACCTGTTTTAGTCTTAAACCTGTTTTAAAAGAACCTGTACTATATTTTGTGTCTGATATACAACAATCAACTGGGTCATGCCACCAATGATTGGCAGATAAAGGAATTTATTGATGCATATACATTAGAGACTGTGAGTAAATCAAAGGAATTTAAAAATTAGTTCTCATAAATTATCCATAGGGACAAAAGAATAAACCCAACACTCTTACTAACTGGGGTTCCATAAACACTGCTTTACATGCTGAGAGTCACAGTGGGAGAAAAAAAATCATTGAATATATATAAATAGTCTGAGAACATAAACATTATAATGGTCATGGGAAATATCAATGATTTGATGATCATTAAAAGGTATTGATTGGTTGGTATTGCATGTCTAAACCCACAGAAAGTTTATTTAATACTGAAAGTAAGAAATTCTGAAAGACTTGTTCATATTTTGAGATTTGTTTTCTTTTAACTTCTAAAATCGAATGTCGTTAGATCATTTATCCTTTTATAACTGAAATGTGCTTTGAGGTCTCTAAAAATCAGATCATAAGAGGAGAATTACAAAGTTCCTGTGAGACATTGAAAAATTATTCCTAATATTCAGAACTGCTTCTATAGATCTAATTCTCATTAAGCTTGGACCTGCCATGCTTAAATGCTACTCTATTACAATCCACTGCTAAGTCAATTTCATTCTCTCTTTTCAATTCAAATTCTGTTCTTTAGAATCTGGTTTTACTCCATGGCTCTAGACAACAATTTTGAGCTAAATTGTGTCTATCCTGTTATTTTCTAAATAGAGGTTTCTTTGCTTTCCCTATTTTGTCAGAGATTAATCATTTCTGCTCTCAGAGTTATTAAAATCCAATGTACTTTGTAAAAGCACAGCCTGCATACCAGACACATATCCAAGTAAAAAAACATACCTGGTACAAAGTTCTCTATTATAAAAATGATTAAATATTTGTAATTTCATTTCCTTACCTTTTAGGATTATGGCCATTTTTCAGTCTTTCTCCTGAGGGATGTAAATTATAACTTTAATATGAATATTCATTGACCAATGTCACTAAAGAGATGTATCTATAAAAATATTATATGTATTGCCCATATATGCCATAACTCAGATCAAGTTCAAATGGATTATGATAATTTCCCAAACTATATATATTTCACTTTTACTAATACTTTATCAGTGAGAAAGTTTTCTGTTTTTATTATTTACCATGGAATATAAAATGCTTGAAAATGAAACAAAGGGAAAACAGGCCCATGTTAATAAGATTATGTTATTATTTTCCAAGAAGGAGGTGGGGTGGAAGACAAAACATGAACATCAGCACAAATGTGATTCGACAGACTTTCATGGCAGAATTGTGAGTTCTGAATATCAGTTTACTTAGAAAAATAGATTTGTACTTCGTAATGTAATAATTAGGACTCAGACTTAGGAGTCAGATTGCTTGCTTAGTTTAAGACCCAGTTCCTCTGCTGCAACAGTATACTCTTAGACAATTTGCTTCATCTCTGCAAGCCTGTTTCTTCATCTGAAAAATGAGACTCCAAATAACATACCTACACCCCAGGTGGGGCATTGTGAGAGCTGAAAGGGACCATGCATGTAAAACACTTACCATGATACCTGGTAAGCACATGTTTTCAATAAATAGTAGGTATAAAGCTTTAAGATGATTCTTATTAATTCCTAGTTAAAATATAAAACTAAGAAATTTTAGGGTTAACTGCATCTTCTGAATGAAATAAAATAATTGCCTACCTGGCCCCATATCACCTGCAGAAGAAATATCCAGTGGTAGAAGGGCCAATCTTCCTTGAAGAATTTTGTTTTCAAAATGGTGCGTTAAGTACATGTTTTTCTTCCTTCCACTGAGTCTACACCAGGGGAGTAAGGCCTGAAGCCTTCTGACAAACACAGCTTTAATTTGTTCTGTCTGTGCCTTTTTAAATAATCCTGTAATACTGACTCTGACAGATACTGTATTAATGTAAATAAGAACGTAAGTGGGCATTTTGATTGTTTCATTTTTTCAAAGAAAAGAATTTTGCTGTTTTGTAATTTAAAAAGTGTTGTTATCTTTTGAAAAAAATTGCATATGTCTACAAATATAAAAATTAACTTTAGTATCAAATTTTCTTGGGAAAAATATAATTCTGTTTATATTACCCGATAAAAGTAAAATTTAAAAACTGAGTTCCTCATTAAAAAGATCTTCACAATTTCTTCACTTTTTAGTGTAAAAGAACACTGTCTATTTTTGAATAAGTTTAGCCTTTTTGAGCATAAGGGAAGTAAATGAGAACCCTTTAAATTTGGAGATCAACACATTCACACTAGAAAAGAAACTGGACAACGGAAGACTTTCACCATTATGTTTTTCAATTGGTGACTATTTGATAAAATACTAACTCCTCTTGCTATTAATATTTATAGGAGGTTTGAGTTAAAACAAGAGAATAAACACCTATCCTGAAAACTGTTGTCTGAAGCTCCTTGAACATCATTCTCTTTGTAGAATATCATTTTTTAAAGGACTTAAATGCTGTGTTGCTGCTAGAGTCTTCCATGGATGTTATTAAAATGTTAATTGGAATTTTATACACAACTTATAACTGTCTAATATGCATATATAATATATACTGTCAAAAGCAGGATATATTTTAAACATAGAAAATAGTTGATTATAAATATTTGATATATTATATATTAAAACATTTCCTTCCTCCTAAATATCAGATGAACGAGGTGTGTGTGGGTGACCGGCAACTAGTTATAATTACTGAAACCTTAATCACGTCACAGAACATCAGATGTTTACTATCTGTTCATTTGCTTTCTAATAGAAATTGTACCAAGTATCTACTTTCTTAGAATTATTTTCCTGTTCTTTACAGTCTGATGGTTTTATGTTCTTCCTTTATTTGCAGCCTTGAGAAATGAGTATATAATCTTGACTTTCCTAAAGGAAAGTTCAAAGGACTCATTAAATTGCTTTTATTAACAAAAATAGAAAGTGTCCCTACTTAGAAGTAATAAACCATGTGAGAAATAAGGAAACCAAAATATAAGCTATGAATTTGGAAATTAATTAATTTCCTTTCACACATATTACTACCTCTCATTTTTCAAATAATCCCTTCACCCAGGCCCTTTGAGGAAAAGAGAAAGATTACAAACTGAATCCAAAGGTAACCCTTTCATTCTCGAAGGAAATAAAGCGAAGAGCTCTCAATATTTTCTATTATATATTTAGGAAAGTGAAATCTGTATATTACCACTGCAGGAAATGGAGTCTGCAGGGTTGAAATCATTTTTTATATTATTTCGAGAAATAAGGGCAGGCATGATGTGAAGTATTTTGTGATGGAACTCTGAATTCAACCAACCATAATTTTGCTTGCACAGACTGTGCTAACTTCTCAGGTTTAACAAGTATGACCCATATTTGGAAACTAGTGACATATTTTATTGGTATCACAACTATAAGCTCATTATAAAATCACACAAAATTGCAATATTGTGCAGGAAAGATTCATTTCCTAAGAAAATAATTTAAATTTTCAGCACTCAACAGAAGCAATTTTTAGTTGCTATACATGTATTTTCTTGCAATACTCTGACTGTCTATAAACACAGGATCCACTGAGGCCACTTTTGCTGCTATAAAGGAGTGTATGCAATGCAGAACAGCTGTCAAATCCTGAAATTCAAGTTCCTATAAGAAAAAAAAAAGATAAAATTAAATGTAAATATTATAATTATTGGAAAAACACATTACAAGCATTTAAAAACACATTCTGTACTTTGAGAAATTCGAGATATTTACTCAAATAAAAACACACGCGAAATAAGTTTTATGAAAAAGGCAGACAGCACTTGATGCTAACTGAGCTATCTTTATCCTAGCCTTGTGTCAAAGACTCGTCATGTGTTGTGATATCTGGGTTTAAGAAGTGCAAGATTTACAAAAGCCACGAGTCTTTTCAACCCAGTGTGTAAAGATGCTCTCTGAATTATAACTCCAAGGCACAACTGGGTTTAAAAAATAGTACAAGGCACCATAATATGATCAGAGGTGGCTATAAACATGAATGACCTAGGTTTTTGTGTTTTTATTTTGTTTTGTTTTGTTTCATGTATACCCTGGCGGTTTAATTTAAGTTTTTTATTTTCTTAAAACTAGCATAGGTTAGCTACTACTTTCTTTATTTTGCATCCTAAACTGATCAATGCTGCATCTTCCTCAAGTCAGACCCAATAATACTGGTTTTATGATCTCAATCTTCACTATAAGCATGGTCTGGCCAGTGGCTTAGGGTAACATTGAGATATGGATTTCCCTACAAGAAAGCTCACATTTTCTGTAACTTAGCAGAATGAATTATTGTATTTGATCCCTGTGAGTGTGAGTGTGTGTTTGTGTGCATGTGTTTAATAACAAATAACACTGTTGGAAGGCAGAGCCAACAGATGCATGACTCTGAAAAAGCAGAGAGCACACACACATAGTAAATGGCTTTGGAACAAAATCATTCTGTCACCATGAGCAATGGTAGAAATAAATGAGGCTCAAGGGGGCTGCTTTCTTTCAGAGATCCTGGTTCTCAGCTCAGGACAAAAAGAAAGAAAGAAAAAATGCTAAAAATAAACTCCTGGATCCTTCCTTCCACATTTTAGATTGTCAATGCTATTTAAAAGCAAAAATGAGCCATGGACTAATATCATTTCTCTTTCCACCAACTTCTTCCACAAAAAGTCCCCATGTCAAATCAACAAAAAAGTCAGCCATTAAACTCAAACATGAAACAAAGATGAAACAAACTGTTTATGAAAATTAGGTTGTTATTGGGAAGATATATTAATATCAATAAATAAATAAATAAATAAATATATAATAAAAATATATATATATATTTGTATGCTGTATGATGGGGTCACATTTCATTATTTTTCCATGTGAGTATCCTGTTATTGCAGCACCATTTGTTGATTTTTTGTTCGTTTGTTTGTTTGTTTTGTTGCGGGGGGGAGTGCAGGGACTGGGAATTGAATCTGGGTCTCCCACATGGCAGGCAAGAATTCTACCACTGAACTACCTTTGCACCCCCCATATCTTAGTATTTTTGATGGTTAAATATAAAGCCTCCCCTTTCTGCCACCCCATTTTATGGGAGGAAAAGGAATTTTAGATATATTTCTCTGATTTTGTTTCTTTCTATGCTATAAAGAACAAAACAATTACTTATAAGGTGAGTAATAATTGATGGACATCCCAGTGACCAAATATCATAGAAATCTAGCACATTCTACACTGTTGATACAATTTCAGAAAGAAGGCTATATTATTATCAAGAAAATGACTCTGGCTTATCTAATCTATATATGTACTTCCTTAAGTATCTGCAAAGGCAGGATCTGTGATAGACAATGGGATGGAGAAAGGTGAACTTCACCAGGCAGGGAGAAAGTGAAGGACTCATTCTCAATCATTCATCTCGGCTCTTTTGAGCTGGTTCTCTTCATGAACCAAGGATCTGACATATTAAACATGATTTTAAACTTCTTTTAGAACTTGAAAGCATCTTCATTCCCTCTTGTGGTCTGCCTTCCATGTCTTTCTTTTAGAAATTGTGTTTTCATGGGGCCCAACTTGGCGGTAAAGATGGGCATATGACTCAGATAGGCTAACCAGGCAGACTTCCTTGTCCTTGCCTCTCAGGACATAGAATGGTTGATTTAGGGCTGTGACTATAACTGAAAAAAAAAAAAAAAAACCTATCAGAACTCCTTGGGAATTTGATATGGTTGGTGGGGACAGGGAGGTCATGATATATACTTTGGTATGGCCAGTTATGAGGAGTAAAAACCTGAAGCTTCCCATGACTCTCTCTACTGCCAAGTGGAGCTAGCTTGTCTAGAATTGAATTCACAGAGGAACATACTGTGCAGAGATTGAAAGTAAAAGAGCATCAGATGACAGCAGGATTCAGCTATGTGGAGTCAGCCCTCAACTTTCTGGCTGCTGGGAAGAAAGGATTCCCTTTTTTCTTTATTCCAACTTGAATTAAAGTTCCTTCTTTGCTTGTGAATGAATTTTCAAACCTTGACAAATACAGTATGAATCAATTGTTCTATTTTGACATTTTAGAATATCGATGAGCCAAATAAATGCTATCGGCATTTAGGTGTATACGCCAGCTAAAGCTTCATAATGTTTAACTAGTTTCATAAAGAATGATTACACTTGTGACTAGGCACTCTTCACCCTAACCACTTATAGAATCTACAGCTGCTTGGTTCCTGGGCTAAACTTTATTACAAGCTGGATCTACTAGCTTATACATGTATCCCAAGATTTACTCAAAATTGCTGGCTAGAAGCAATGTGAAATCACTCTCAGTGACCTACGACATTATTCATTGCAATTTAACCCTGAAAGATAGGAAAACCAAGTAACTTTCTAGATGAACTACAAGTCTCTTGCAAATTTAACACATACTGCAATTCAATTTATTCGTGCATTTTCAAAAAATAATACTGAGCTTCTCTAAGGGACCTTTGGATGAAAAAACTGAAACATATAATTATACAAATTTTATGTATCACTTATGCTTCAGGGTTTTAGTTTTATATATGTAAATTGGAAATTGCTTTTCAAGTTACCAAAAGACTTATTCAATAACAGTACAATGCACACTGAAACAAGATGCCAAAGAGTCACCAATATTAATGCACAAATCCAAAAGAAACACCAGCAATTTCTGGTATCACAACTTGAAGTTACACTGCAAAATTCTCAGGCAAAACAAAATGAACTCCACCCAATTCTGTAAAAAATATCACTCAATAGTATTCAAATTGAAGATTCAAATAAGAACTGAAATGATAGTTCTCTCTTAATCCAGATACAGGATAATACCCTGTGGACATTTCACAAACCTGAGATTCAGCCCAATGTCAAGTCATATTATTTTTGGTTTGTTTAGTGTCCTAGCCAGATTTACCATCAAGGTTACCTTGAATTATAATTTTGCAATTAGAGCAGATACAAAACATATTTTGACATTCTGTTTGACCTGAATAGTCATGTTGAATTCAGAGCCTGACTCCTTCTATGCCTCAATCCTTACCATGTTCCTCAAACGCATGAGTATATGTCAGTCACAGGCTGTGTCTTATCTTAACCCTGGAGAAGGAAAGAGGACCTCCATAATTTTTTGGTTATGCACAACTACTACACAATGGCTTTTATATGGTAGGCAATCAACAATTATTTGTTGATTATGAGTTAAAGAAAAACACCTTACATTTTAAGCCACATCATTAATCCATCTTTCTAAACGCTTGGGTACAGAATTATTAATATGGGCATCAGATTCCAGCTCTGATGGATTTTTCTATTAAATCAGTATTTTTTGTTAAATGATTTGCTCACGCACTCCAAAAGGGTTGGAACATTTATACATGTTCTCTTTGTTAAAATTGTAACAGAAAGCAAAAAAAAATGTTTCCTTGGAGCAAAAAATAGAATAATCTGTAGATCTGTAGTAGGCAGTGGTAGATATTGTAAAAATGACAAAACTACATAAAATCATTCTGCCAAAATAATAAAAAATAATTCACATACATTGAAATTAATAATAGCTAACATTATTGGGAGTTTATTATATGCCAGAAGCTTTATATTAACAAATTCAATCTTCATAACAACTCTAAGAAGGACATAATTGTATTGTCTCAATTTTACATTATGCAAGGTATAGTTCGGTTAACTCGGGCAATCTTATTATTTATGTCTTAATAATTGGGTACAACTTAATAAATGGCTAAATTACATCAATAGGCATTTAATTCTCAAGGAAATGCAGAAAGCAGACCAACTTTGTGAATATATGTAACTTTACTAACTAAACAAATGTAGACTATACTAAATTTAAGCCTCAGATTATGTTTACTTTAGTTACATAGTAGCATATAATTGATATTTTTTCTAGTTAGAGCATCCCATAAGAACTCTCTGACCAAGTCTGATTAGAATAAAGGACATTTGTTTTGTTTTTTCTTTTCAGAAAATGCGAAGAATTTTATTTTTTGAAGAAATGATAGATTTTGTGAAAATCAAAACTTAAGAAAGGAATAGGGAATATCTAGGACTAACTTCCAGTTTTTATTTTTTGTTGTTTGTTATTAAGAAAACTGAGTCCCTGAAAAAATATAAATGCTTACCACAAGGTCATATAGTGAATGTACTAACAGTGCTACTATAGTGAAAGCAAGAAAGAAAATTAACATGCATTAAGTCTTCTGATGGGTGTTAGCCAGGTATCCACACATACTATCTTAACCTCATAACACTTCTAGGCAGACACAAGTTTCCAAATTTTACAGATGAGGAAATTAAGGTTTAAAGAAGTTAACAAACTTGCCTGAAGCCAAACAAATGCTATGTGAAAAAGGAAGAATTTTTTTCCCCATGTCTATTTAACACTAAAGCCCATGTTATTATTTCTACTCGGTGATGTTTCCCAATACTTAAAAAAAATGATGTCATATGTTTTTAAATGGCTTTAACATTACAAAACACTTTTCTCATACACTGTTCCTTTCACTCATATTTACAATTTGCAATAATTTTTAGATGGGTATTGTATCCATTTGATAGATGAGAAAGGTCAGAGAACTAAAGGACATGAATCCAGCAGCCAGGCTAGTGCAGTGCCTGACATTCTTTCAGGTCCATTCCACTGAACTCCTACCACCCAGTTACTTTTCTCTGCAATATATTTGTCCTAATAATATAGATTTTTTTTACGAAGTCTTTTAAAATTTAATGGTGGCTGAAATAATGATTTTAAATATGATCTACAGCTTGGTCCAATTTTCATCAGTTGAGTGTTTTAATAATGAATTTTTCTTTAATTAGGTAAAACTTTTAGGAAACCATGAGGAACTATATTGTGCTCATTCAAATATGAATAACGAGGTCATCCATACCTTGTGAAAATATTTCTTCTTTCACAACTCCTTACTCTCAGGGATGTTCCATTTATCACAAGAGTGACACTTTCAATCAACATATAAATGTTAATATTACCCAGATGTCCTCAATAAATCTCCTCCAGTAGAAATCACATTTCTTTATCGTACTATCCATATTTCCATCTCAGTGCACAAATTGCTAGACATTTGTCAAAAAAAATTCTGTGAGATGACTGGCATCCCTTCTTATGAATAGCAGCCTAATTGTCATCTAATAACCCTTTAAAAGAAGTGGAAAAAATTAAATTCTATAAGCATTTACAAGAACAGCTTCCACTAAACCATAGTATTTCAAATACATACTGTATTTCAAAGCAGGTTGTGTGCCATTCCTCAATCACCGTTCAATTTCCAATATTAAAATAGGAGCTAGGGGAACTTGTGATAAAAGGTATGCTTGATGAAGATAAATGTTAAATAAGTGAGTACATATCTAGAAAAAAATAATGGATTTACTTTGTATTTACCTTAGAAAATAGTAAAAAATATGTAACTAAATATGATAATAATAAGGACTAATTAACCACTCCCTAGAACTTAATTTACCAGCAATTGTTTCAGACATGATGCAGGTAGAAGTCTGGACTACAAAAAATTCATATTCTGTTGTATAACAGAGTGTGGGACAGTTCGTCTGGCTCGGGAAAGGATACCTTGTGTGTGTCTCAACATTATGGATTTCTGACCTTCTTTCAAACATATCTACTCCAGAAGACGTTCCAGACTGTCCCAGTCTGTGGGCAGGGCACATCCATGACTGCTTTCAACTACGGCCATCTGACAGCAACATTGGTGTGTGGATGGAAAAACTGCCACAGATTCTGCCTTATAGACATTTAAAAAAATCCTATGTTCAAATCACATTGCTTTGGTATGTAACTCTTTTCAATGAACTTTTTCTTTTTCTCATTTTTATAGTGTAAGGATTAATACCTCAAGGTATAGAGACAGACATACTGTAATTCAACTCTTTTATCTTCCACTTACTAATTCTGTAGCTTAGATAGGGGTGGGGAGGCTGGATGCTGGTAAACTTACTTGGCAAGAGGAAAAAAAAGCTCTGCTATGTAGTGCTTGCTAATTTTATGGTATAAATACCAATTTCAAGCTACCAATAGAGAGCTGATTTGATGTATAAATATGGCTAAGTTATGGTCTTCAGTTGTTTGGTCAAGCGAGCATCTGCCTAAGTGTTACTGTGAAGATACTTTGTGGATGGATTTAAATCGTTAGTAATTTGATTGCATATTTGGTTGATCATATTTATCTATCTATCTATATAATAACAAAGCAGATTACCTTCAACAATGAGAGAAGTCTCATTTAATAACCTGAAGGCCCTAAAGGGAGAATTGATGTTTAAAATGGTGAGAAAGAAGAATTTTCTATCAGTCAACCAGCTCTTCCTGGGATACTGATCAAAACCTTCATTGGAATTCACAACTTGTACCTATAGACTTGCCAAACCCCACGGCCATATGAGCTAATTCCTATAATAAATCTCATTACATCATTCATCTATCTATCTATCTATCTATCTATCTATCTATCTATCTATCTATCTATCTATCTATCTATCTATCTATCATTATCTATCTATACCTTATTTGTTCTGTTTCTCTGGAGAACCTGGACAAATACAGATTTTGGTTTCAGGAGCGGTTCTTGAGAAAGACAATCTTAAAAGTGAGATTCTTGAATTGTTTCTGGAGTTTCTGGAATTAGTTCTCTAATCTGATTAGATTAAAAGCCACTAATAACTATTTCTAATGTTCACAATCAAGGCATGAACTGGAAATAGACAAACGTAAAATATCACCTTTGGATACTGCCACTCAAGTGCTTATGAGTCAAGGGTCTGGGTGACAGTGTACTTGAAACCTTAACAGAGTTCTGTGCAGTTAAAGTATATAAAAAGATATTGACTAGTTGTTCTTAAATATGCTAGATACAGATGTTAAAGAAAGGGATGAACTCAAGGCTTCAAATTCCCAGCTGAAGTGCCATATGAAGGACATGAAAGTTTCTATGTGTGCCGTGAAATAAGCTCTTATTTCTTGTAGCTGCAGACTTGGCTTTTCTGAATATCACACCTAGAGTTGTATAAAAACATAAATGGAATATCCAACTTTGTAGGGTGTCTACTGTTAAAGTGAGGGCATTGATTGGGAAAGGATGGGATCCTTCTTTGGAATGGGGGATGTATAGGCTGAGGATGAGGAGAGGACAACTGAATGCCTCAATTTTACTGTCTTCTTTGCCAGATAAACTGCAACAAACTGCCCTAAGCAATCATCCACCTCATCTCCAACTGAAGAGATTAACCCTGTTGTGCTTGACAAGCCTGTAATTGCCTCCCCTGAGGAAAGAACCCTCACACATCTGAAAAAAATTGACCTGTTTCACTAGATGAATCTGTCACGGAATCCCCTGAGGTCAGTGGCTTGCAAGGCTCTGCTAAAAGACCTGCCTCTTTCCTTCCAGACCTATAATTAGACTAAAGTCCCAATAGGCCTTAAGAGGTGAGGTGCCAAGTGCATCCTGTGAGCAGGTCCACTGTACTCCAAAAGAACGGCACTATCTTTCGAATTTACATAGACAGAAATCAGAGGAATATGTGTGAGTATGGATATTAAGGGTGTGAAATAAGGGTGGAAGGAACATAAAGTTGGATCAGGCTGAATTTATTGATATGGGCCCCCTAAGCAGACATTTTGGCTGCAGTGTTGTAGCGTGATGGGTTAGAAAGAGCTGTAACCATTGGTTTGGGTGGTTGGCTGAAGCATGGGCCAAAGGTGTTATATATTACTTGAAGCTGAAATGCCAGAAAAGCCTAATGTAGATGAAGGGTCAAAGCTTAGTGAAATTGGATGTCAGAGTGAATTCATCATGTAAGACCTACTTATCCACTGCAGGAATGTCCAGAAGACACACCTTTCACAGGACTATAAGGAACGAATTTGGGATAATAGCTCCATAATCCCAGTGGAGCTCTGTGGTTGCTCTTCTATGTAGGGCAGATATTACTGTGGAAACAGCTGCCACTGAACTTGTATCCTTAAACAAAATGCGGATGATGATCAGCTCCCTGGTTGGTAAAAGCCAAGTTGGGGACACTTAATGCCAAAGACAATGTGAGTGTGGTTACCATAATGGACAGCAGACTCAAAGCAGCAGTCAAAATACTTTTACTCACAGAGATCTATGGCATTGGCTAGTAGATCATGGGAGTACCTAGAAGTAACATAGTTAGGAACTCTACTAAATTCCTACTTGATCTTTATAAGCAGAAGAGTTCTAAGTCAAGTGAGCAAAAGTCTAACTTGAATCTGAAAAAGAGTCATGGCTTCTCTATCAATTACCAGACTAGACAGAATTTACAGACCCAGACCCCTTGAATTATGAGAAGGCCAGGTCCCCTTGGAGAAGGACTCTGTTATGCAGCCAAAAATTTATACTCTTGGTTTTCCTCCCAGCTTCCACCAAAGGGACTTACATCCTTTTACAAGGGTGACTGTGTATTGGGGAAAATGATCAGAAATTTCAGGGATTATTAGACATTGGTTCTGAACTGACATTCATTCAGAAGATCCAAATAGTCACTGTGGTCATCCAGTCAAAGGATGGGTTTATGGAGGTCAGGTGATGGGTGAAGCTTTAGCTCAGGGCCATCTTATGGTGGATTGAATGTGTTCCTAAACCCATTCTGTGGTTATTTTCCCAGGTCTAGAATGAATAATTGGAATAGACATACTCAGGAACTGGCAGAATCCCAAGATTATGGATGTGTCAGCCCACGAAAAATTACTGGGATTATTACAGTTGGATAAGGGAAGGGGATGAAGGAGGCTCCAGAAAAAGAGGTTCAGAAATAAGAAAGTGCACAGTGAGTTCATAAATTAGGTGGAAGCCTCATATTGCTGGTGTGTAGGACATATTAGGGAGGAAATGTACTGGGAGTTGAAACTGCAGAGATAAACTGTGGCCATCAGCACAGAGCCATTATCTCCACCAAAGGTGTCTGGACATTATTTGCCAAGTACAGACTAACTGTGGATGAAATGTGAGCAGGGGAGTAAAATAATCATGTCTGTGTGACAAAGATAATTCTAATGACAGACGGAAAAGATTGAAGGCATAAGTTTACATTGGGAGGTTAATGCAAGAATCCAGATGAGAGAGAATGAAAGCTTGGATTAGGGTAAGACAAAGAGAAAAGGGTGATAGTAGGGTTGGGAGACAGAGATCAATTCCAGACATGTTTCTGAATTGATATTAGCAGTTCCTGGTGATTCACTGGGCAGAGTTTGGTACAACCAAGTTGAGAATCACAGAAGAGGAGTAGGTTTATAACTTGAAAGATAAAATTTTAAATGAGATACTTAGTTTTCCAAGAAACAACTAAAGTAGATGAGTGAGAAAACAAATCCAATCTGTTGACAGCCTTGGATGAAAATAGATGCAACATATGTGAACAAAGCAACTGTTAAAACACATGGTTTACTTTTGCAATCTTGTTGGGAATTTACATGGGTCATCTAATTCCTTTGTTCATTTGGTTGGATTCAAGATCCATTTTCCTTTAAAAAACTGTTTCTCTGTAACCTTTAAAGGTTACTTTATAATTTACTACTTGTGATACTGTCAGCTTTGGGTTATAAAAGCACCTTGGCTGTTTCTTTGGCTCACATTTTTAAACCACCTTTTCCCCTTCAGCAAATAATGGAATTATAACTTCATAAATTTTATTTATACTAAAGCTCAGCATTATTACCTTGCCAGTATGTTTTAAAAAAATCTGACTTCTCCAAATAGCTCCGAATCTATCACTTCTGCCTCCTTCCTTTTTCCTCAGAGACATATATTTTAAAGATGAATGCCTGCTCTTTGAAAAATTGTTTTCACAAAATATAGTCCTTGCAATTTGCAACAGCTCCAGAGTAACTTAGTCAAATACTAAGGTAGAGACAGCAAGGGAATGAAGTGAGCCTGTAGGCTTGCTTTTGCTTGCTTGTGAAAATATTTTATTTGGAAATTTCCAAGTCTGACAGAGACTCTTAAATGCATTATCTATAAACAAAGTCAATTTCTTGAGGAGAAGGTACTAAATTTCACTCGTTCTGAAATTAATGTTGAAAATTAAAAATAGAAATAAGTATACTAGGGTACTAGGAAACAAATTTGCAGACTATTGTGGCCTACAAATACTTAAAATAATAATGTATACCAGGCAAGAATTCACATCACTGATGGACCTTCACACTTGAAATATTATTCCTGTGTAAGCCCATTGCATAGTTTTTTCTCAATATCAGCTCAAAGGATAACTGATGTATTTTTTTTAGGACCTTTACCTGAATTTGTGCTACTATTTTCCCATTTACAAAACATAATACTTAGAATCGTTTTTACCTTTCTATTGTCAACTTTAGTCACATTTGTTTGAAACAAATCTTCACATTTCACTCAAGTCCTTAGGGCTCGTTGAATGAAAATATTCTTGCATTTTGAAAACATGTACTTGGAAACAATGCATCCAGTCTATGCTTGTTGGTAAAATTTTATCCCCTTCTATCTTTGCAGGTAAAATCTAATCTTTCAAAATATAATGTTTTGTGATATTTTGATTGCCAAACCCTGGCGAAAAGGACCATAAATGAAAATGGCCTATACTTTGGACAATCTAGACAGTATTGTTAAAGATACAGAGAATGTGAAAGTCTTCAATAAATGATTGCATTTTTAGTTGGGCTTGCCATGCTGCCCTAAAGGTAACCTATATTGAAATCATTCTTGCATTAAAGGTTTCGTTCCTTATTTTACAAATTTTTGAAACCAACTGTTAGCCAAACCTCCACAGGAACGAACGTGTCCATAAAGATTCAGAGTGTCTCTTCCCAAACAGAACCATTTTCTCTTCTGGTGAGATCTCTTCTTCTGCTTAGTTCCCTGTGAAATCATCAATTCTTACAAAACCATAATTTATGTCAAGGGAGAAAGAGAATGCATGTCTAACACTCTGCACAGTGCAGATAATTTCTAATAATTTCTAAATCACAATTTCTAAATCATGCTAAAGAATGAACTACGAGTCTCATGTTTTAAGCTTAATCAGTGGTAGACAGTTAAAAATGTGAATGCAATCTCCCATGCCGATTAAGCCTTTTCACTTAGCAACACACAATGTCCAAATTAGTTTTTCTGCATTTTTGACCTTGGTACTATAGCTATAAGTTTCAAGTTCCATAGCTCTGCCTTGTCCCTGAGATCACTGTGGGCCACTGCAGCCTTGCCAGATACTACCAGGCAGCTTGGATTTTCAGCCTATCAGTCTGTTCATTTTTTTTTTTTTCCATTCTGCCCTTACTGTGTTGGATAAGAAATGGCCTTCCTTTTAGAGCATTTCACTCAGAATGTGGAAAACAATGTAGGTCATTGTTCTTATCACTGAGTTAATTTAAGAGTCCTTACGGAAGACATGATTCACTCGTTAGGTAACTGACAAAATAACCTAACATTTTCTGGGGATTTCCTGTCTAAATTGAGATCATCCATCAAGAATTTTTGTTTTTCTTTAAATGAGACTGATAGACCATGCTGATCACTGACTTCATTGACCATAAAAAATAAAACAGCTCCTTTACTCATAATTTCATTTGATTGAATTTTTCACACAAAGATAAAATGGAGAAATGATAGAGTGTACATAAGAATGCCGTCTCTGATGTAAGACTACCTGGGTTCAAAGTTTCATTTTGTATTTAAAAATTCTCTCACTTTAAACACGTTACTTATTCACACTAAATCCCAGATTCTTTATCAATGGACTGTGCATAATAATGTTATTTGTCTCATAGGGTTGTTATGAAATAGTATACAGCACATGCCCAGATATATAGTAGGCACTTAATGTACATTAGCTATTAGTTTTAAAGAATAAAGTTTCACTAGAAATGCATCTAGCAAAAAAGCCTAAAGTACAGATAACCGTGTAAGCTCATTTCTGTTCAGTTATAAAACATTTATTCATTCTTAGTAAAAACTATCAAGTGCACACACACTGTTTCAGTTACTGTCCTGGTGACTGTGGTCAGGTTGACCAGTCAGACAGAGTCTTCCATACCCCCGGAGCTCACACCACACAACAAGGAGACAGATAGACACAACAAAATCCCACGCATACAGCGATCATCATGAGACTGAGCTGTTTGAAGGTACAAAGGATGGATAGGCCAGTTCTCTCTAGAATGGTGTGTCTAATTGGGATAATACTATGGTATGTGTACAGTTCAAGAAGCAACAATGAAAAAAAAATTTTTTTAACTTAAAAAAATTTTAAACTGACTTTGTTAGCAGTGGACAGCTCATTCACAATTAGTCTGTGAGTTCCTTTAATTAGATGTATTGACTCACACCAGGAAGCCCAAACAACCCAGACAAGAGGCTTTCAGGATCCTCATATTATGAGGCCTTTATCATCTGACCCTTCTCACATCCTGGCCCTTGCCTGCTAGTTGTCAACTATGATGGGTTTTCCTGTTGGTTCTCTTGCTCCCTCCTTTGTTAATTTTCATTCATTCTTTCATTGGGAGTCTATTTATTGAATGTCTGTTATAATATGGGCTTGGATACAGCAGTTCAAAAAGTCCCTATCGTATTTATGCTTACATTTTAGGCGAGAGACAAAAATACACATAATAAAAAGTTAATTTCATATTATGATAGGAAGTGATGAGTGAAATATAAAAATAAAGAGGATATGGAAAATGGGGACGGCTATAGGTGGTAAGCTGAAAGTTTAAACAGGTTTAACCTCAGTAAGATGGTAAAGACTTGAAGGAAACAAAAAGGAATGGATATCTGGAGGAAGACAAAGAAGTAGAGGGAAAGCCTGTGTAAACATTCGATGCTTGATCTCATTCTTTCAGTCTGACTTCTGATTTCCCTTCTCAATTCAGATGCATAATTGCCCTTAACCTACATGCTTTCTACCAGGTTCGACCATTTGGGGATAGCCCTGTGGCTAGAAACAACATAGGCCAATTAATAACCTCACTTGTTTCACTTCTCTCTAATGTTTCCACGGCTGCCAAGATTCTTCCCTAATACTTGGTTAACAGGTGAGGTGGAGGTGAGGAGAGGGGAGCCATGATGGAAGAGCCACAACGTACGCCTAAGACTAGAGGAAGTGGAGTTCAGGGCATGTGAGTGCTAAGCCAAGATGTCTCTGGCACAATGCTTTTTTTTTTTTTTTTAATTAGGTAGGAACTTAAATAATGTGACTTTTGAGAGGAATGCAATGTTTCCAAAAGTATGTTGAGAGGGATATGCTTACTGTGGGTAGAACTCAAGCACTAAGCATCAGAATAACTTCATCTAAACCCGTCTGATTCATACAACGCATTTAGAATCCAATGTTTCAAATTCTGGTGAAGGACAGTCTTATAAACAATGAAAATATGTTTATTTTGTGGACATACTTTTTGTTTATTTTCAGCGGTGGTAAGTTATAGAAGGTCTCAAGAGGGAATGAAAATGTTAAGAAGAGGCAAAAGAATTCACTTGGATTGCTAACAAACACATCCTCTGAACATGAGTTTTAATCATCTTTCCCTGGCTCTTTGCTTCCCGAGTTATTTCAAAATTATAATGGTTCATTCAGCATGTCTTAGTCTCTTTCATTAGGGAAAATTTCCTTGCATAAATTTGTCTTGGCATCTTAGGTAGTTTTATTAGCATTATGTTCTTAGTATAATTTCCCCAAACCCCATACTATTCTTTTGAGAATTTTCTTTTCATTCTTAGTTCAACTATATAAAAGGATATATTTATAAGATTAGAATCTTGATCCTCAAATTACTAAGTAGTAAATGAAAATCAATAGAAGTCATTTTAAATAGGACTCTCATTTTCTCCTTCAGCAGGAAGTGACATACTTAAAGATTCTGCACATTGAACCGACATGGCAACACCCAGGCGACCTAGTGGTCCTGCAGATGTTCCATCTCCAGGCAGCCTTCCGTCCTGCATCTCCACCTCCCTTCACAT
This sequence comes from Tamandua tetradactyla, assembly GCF_023851605.1. NCBI lineage: Eukaryota > Metazoa > Chordata > Mammalia > Pilosa > Myrmecophagidae > Tamandua > Tamandua tetradactyla. The sequence goes on along the minus strand of NC_135329.1, from coordinate 45,231,836 downwards.
GCTGAGCTGTGAGGCTCTACAGTTAAGAATCCTGGTGAACATGGAGCTTCCAAGAGGTTCTAGGCACTCAGCTCCCTGCGTCCTTCCCCTGGGTGGCAGCCTGGACTCCTTCCTCCTGGAGCGAAGTGCTGCTTTGGTAGACAACCCTCTGAGCCACAAAGCCTCCCAACCCCCAGGCTCCTGCTAGTTTTGCTGCACTTGGGGAGGGTCAGCAGTAGGCTGGGGGATGGGGACCTTCACCTTCTGGATCTCTCCGTCCATCTAGCCTGTGAATATCGCCTCCTATCTTTGATAATTTTTTTCTTTAATTCAGATTTACTCCAGTTGATGTCCTTATTGCTTCCAGGAGCCTGTCACTGATGAAGATGGCATAGGATGTAGGGAACCAGTCATATACCTTGCTCTATAAAAGTGGAATGCTAGATCCTGGTAATGCAGTCCTGACTTCTCCCAGTAAGCTCCATGATGGTGAGCAGTGAACATGTTCTTCTGTGTCCTTTATCAATTCCCAGCACATATTGAGTTGCAATGCCAATTTAGGGATTCTCTGAGGGCTGGCCCTGGGATGGAGGAAGGGGCAGGAGGTGATGGTCTTATGCACAGACCTGCTCAGTCACCCTTGTTTAGCTCCTCCTCAGATTAGAGTCCAGAGAAGGAAGGGAAACCTCTTCCTGTCCACTTCCATTTACTCCAAATTAAGTATCCGGATGAAAGAGAAAGCTGCTATTGTCCTTACATTTCAAAGCTATTTCCAGTGTAACATTTAAGAGATAAATATAGATCATAACAAGCTGGGAACAAAAACTGACCTGGTGTGTCAGCAATTATTTTTCCTACTCTGAAGGGCTCTTAAAAAAGATAACATGAAATGCTTTGATTTGCATTGATTAGATCCTCGAGAAGATTTTTATCATAAAAAGCAATTGCTCTTTCACAATCATATTATCTAAATCCAAGACTATAGTATGTTGTTTGGTTAAAAGAAATGGAAACAAATAGAAAAGCATAACTGATTTACCGCTTGAGTCTGTTAGATGCTCGATGAGGCTGTAATCAAACTGCAAGGGACCTGGAGTATATCTAATCCAACACCTTCATTTTGCAGAAGAGGAACCTCAGATTTCCTATTGTAAAGTAAAATAAAATGGCTGCCTGCAATGCAGTTGCTAGGAGAAGACATCTTTCTGAGAAGGTTTTTCTAGGGGACAAAAACAATTGTCCTGCAGGGTTTTTTTTCGAGAAAATGAACATGCCTGACAGGGTCACTGATAAACAATGCCAGTTGCTAAAAACTGCATTTGTCCAGTAAAGTGAGCTTATCTGAATGGACAAGCATATCATACCGATCAGTTATATCTACTCGCCACTAAGTAAAATGGAAACTTACTGTCAGCCAATCAGAACATTTCTTTACTTGCTTCTATCTTCACCTGACATGAACTTTCACTTTCCACCCCCTTGGTGGAGCTCCCTTCTACTTTCTGAGTGGATACTGCTCAATTCATGAATCACTTAATAAACACTGAGATCCTAAATTGCATGAAGTTTTTCTTTTCTCATTATGGGTCTCCTTAAGGACATGAATGCACACAGGAAATACAGACCTTTAAGAAATACGAGACAGTGGGAACACTAGATTGTGAGTACAGAGACCTTGACTCATTCAGCAATCTCCCTTTGCGCAGTTGTCACTGACATATGCTCTGGAGGCCATCAGACCTGCATTCAAACCTTAGGTCTGCTCCTTTCCTACTTTATAACTGAATGCCTTGGGTGAGGTACCTCTCTAAAGCTTGGTTTGAGTATTTACAAAATGGGGCTAAAAATTGAATTCACCCACTAGGACTGTTAATAGAATTCAATGAGATATTACTCCTAAATCTGTCACAAAATAAACATTAAAAATGGCAGCTTTCATTTGGACAAATAATTGAACCTCTTTGTGCCAGGTATCTTACCCGTTAGATAGGTATAATTTGTGATGGAAACATTGGGAGGAAAATTAACTGCAATTGCTCAGTGTAAAACATCCCACACGGGCAGGCCACGGTGGCTCAGCAGACAGGTTCTTGCCTGCCGTGCCAGAGACCCGGGTTCGATTCCCAGTGCCTTCCCATGCAAGGGGAAAAAAAAAATTAAACACTGGTTCAATATATCATTAATACATTAGATAGAAAAAGAATTGTCTCCAATTTAGGAAAGAATGTGAAACAATAACAAAACCAGTGTTCTTATAATTAATGAAGTAATAGCTAAACACTGTCATATTCAATTTTATGGAGACAAATCATTTTTATATCAAACTTTTAATTTATTTTTTATGAGCTGGATAATTTTTAAATATATGAAATCACATTAGAGACTTCATGTTAGATTACACTTGATTGAAATTATAGAGGCAATCATATCTCTATGAAGATATGCCATATACAACAGCACTTTGTTATTTAATACTTATTAAATCCTAGCAGGACAACCAGCTTTGCAGAATACAGAAAAAACATATGACCCACTTAGTACGAGAATTTCTACTTCTCAATTAATATGAAATGTTTGCTCTTCATAGCCTCAAAAGGAATAATAATGACATTTAATAAACAGGCTGCTTGGTGATGCTTTCATTTATTCAAATGACAAGCCTGTTTTCATAAACTACCACTCTCCTTCTGTTTGCTGGGTAATAAACAGCCTCCGTGGCTTTTTGAGTCACTTCTTCAAATTAACAACCAACGAGGTTAGCAATTTTGTTACCTACATCAGTAAATTCAGACAGATGTGAGATTTTAGTATTAACTGTCAACTCCTGCTTCTTTGTGGGAGGAAAGAGAGGAGGCCTTCAGCAACAACCAGGAAATTGTTACAGGCACTTGAAGGATGAGTCCTCTCTGCATTGCAAGTGGGCTTAGCCATGTGCATCTAGATGGAGCATCTTTCCCTCTCCTGGACTCTCTGGAAGCTGCTGGTATTACATCCCAGCATGACCTACATCTGATGGAGTGCTTAAGAGAATGCTGCATGACCTTAAGCAGTTTCTTCTCTACAAATCGGGGACTAACCTAGCAAATTCTCACAGTTATTGGGAGCATGGAGTAGCTGCCCTTTATCCCTGCCTCCCTTGAGCTGATTTCCAATTTGTATGCAGGTGTTTGTGCATGAATGCGACTCAACAATTCCCTGAGCCAGGTTCCTGGCAGATTTCTCTTTGCACATCCCTTCGTGCCTTGCACACATAGTAGGCAGTTGCTAAAAGTTAAAGGAATGAAGAAGAGAAATCTATATGCAAGTCCCTGGGTATCATTTCTATTTAACTCTTTTTCATTCTTCTTGCAAGGAAAGGGTGTGAGCTTTGGCATCTCTTGTTAGGCTGGGAGAGGGTGGGTCATGTCCCTTGGAAAAGGAGAAGAATGTTGTACACTCTCAGAAGGGCTCCAGACTCTACTGACTCAATATATGTCACTTCTGTAAGCTGTAGAGCATCACTACCTTTTTTCTGCATTTCTGCAAATCAAGCAGAGACTGCATAAACAGTTATATTGGGTCATGTGGAAAACATTCATGTCCCTGTAGATTCCAGTACCCGAGAGCCCACTCATTTGTAAAACAGCTGTAAACGTAAACGTTACAAAAATGACTCTGAAAAATGACAAAAACAGCTGTGTCAAAGCTCCTGCACATCACCTGGCAAGGTGAGCTGACATCTCCTTCAGCACTTCCCAGAGACAAAGGGCAGAAAACAAGGTAGGACACAGAAAGCGTAGCCATACAGATAAATGGAGTTAGGAAAGGCTCAGAAATAAGCGTCAATGGGATAGCTGTAAAAAAAGTTAACAATCTGATGCCCTTAAGTATTTGAAAAGCCATGTATCATAGTGGATAAAAGCTTGGCATTAATCCCACCTCTATCATTTACAATACACTCTCACTATTCCTCTGTAAAGTAGAGATACTAATAATACAGTCTTCATGGAATTATTTTGGAGATTAGATGAAATAATACATATAAAACAGTACTCACAGTGTCTGGAAAATGGTAAGTGCAAAACTTTTATTTCAACCTGGAAAGTGATGCTTATAATTATAATCTTGAACACGAGGACAGCTATGCTGAGCACACTTTGTTTATCCAAGTAAGGAATGAAATCATTTATTCTAGAAAAATATCCTAAAAAAAGAAAGCTTCAGCTTGCGGGACTATTTATTATGGGGTTATTCTTTGTCCTTTGATAGCATAAGATATATGGCGTACGTAAAAAATTGGATTCTAAATTAGCTTGCTTTTGTTCAATCATTGGCATCATGTTCTAAAACATAACTTTCGGGATGTAAAGTACTCTGTTTTAGTATTGCCAGTGAGTTTGTTCATGTGAAATAATGGGACAAGCAGAAACAGGTAAATCCCACTTTTAGCCCCACAGACTCAGAAAAGGTTGGAAAGATTAAATTTATTTTTCCCAACTAAAGGTTCTTTTGCATTTAGTGCACAAAGTTTGTATCCTAAAGGGAGATATATTTATTTTATTTAATTTATTTTTTCTAGTAAAGTATTGCAGAGAAACACTTCTGTAAATACTGAAGCCACTTTTTTCTCTCCTGGATATTATAAGCAGGCTGTGGGTATGCAGAGAAAGTGCTGAGCACATGGACCTTCTCCCTTCCGTTGCATTGTCAATAATCTCACAGCACTTTCAGATGCCATAGCTATTTGGAAATTCACTCAGAAGCATTAAAAAGAAAAAACACCTAGCAATGCACCAAGTTGTTTTAAAAATGGCCTTTGGGGCTGAAGTGTAATGTTTTCGTCACCTTGTATTTAAACAGTTATTGTTAAGCTCTGCTGAGGCACAGCAATGGGGTTTTTTGTTGCATTTTTCTCTTGATATTCATCATTTAAAAAATCACAAATCAAAAAGAAAGAAAGAAAGAAAGAAAAATAACCTCTCCCTCACAATCTGCAAATCGTTTTACTTATGAGATGTGACAAATCTTCCACTCAATTTGAAGGCAAACTGGCAAGCAGCCCTCATGCTGTAATCTGGAAAATACAAGAACAGCTATCAACAATTCCTTATGCAAATGTGAGCGCTTAAACTTGGAATTTAAAGGTGGTTCCAGCTGAGGCTAACACAAATATCTTAAATATAGCAAATGTTTGTTTTGTATCCCCAATTAGGGAGCTTAAAACATCATTGTCATCTTCAGTGTGTGTAGGAAAGAGCTTGGTCTTTGGTCTGGGAAAAACCATTACATGAAATCTGAATGATGCACTAAATTTCCTAAGCCGCAGTTCCCTCAGCTAGAAAGCTGAGATGAGATACTCTTCCACAAATTAGCTATAGAGATAGGAATTTTAGACTGTCTGGCATGTTAATACTGATAGATATTACTGTGACTATTATTTTTCTCCTGTTAAGTCTATTTCAATAGAAGCATAGTTTATAATTATTATTTACCAATGCCTTCGAGTTGAAACTATATTTTAATTTATTCCAATGTCTAAAATACAGAGCCTAAGAGAAATGACCCCTTCAAAACTAAAGAAAAAATAATTAGAAAAACAAAGTTATGAGAACATGATTTGGTTGATCAAATATAAGCTATCAGTGATATCATATACTGAAAGAGAAGTAAAATAAACATGTCTTTCTCCAAGGTTTCCCAGCTGGACTCCTCATCAGTTGCATTTTTATCTTGCAAGATAAAACATTTATCAAGAAGCAGCTCTCCCAGTGAAGCTAACATGACAAGTTGTTAAAACTTTCCCCTTAGAATATTATAACAAATAATATCACAAATGGACAAAGTTTCCTACAGTATTAGGATGCAGTAGATTATTTGAACTGGTCTAACAGAAACTGAGCATGTCTGAAATGGTTTCTAAATGTACAAATATATATGAAAACATGTCCAAAATATGCAAGTATTACTTTTCCAGGCACTAGGAATCCCTCACACTGGGGGTCAGAGACGAAGATGAAATGGACCTTGTCACACAGATGTTAGCCCTGATGTTGCTTTCCTGGACCAATAGAATTAATGATGGTTGAAAAGCCACATGGAATCCTGCCATGTTAGGTCCAAATATCTGCCTTAGGCAGCTTCTGGTCTTCTTCAATGATAAGAAAAGCTGTTGGTAGATTCAGGAAGCCCATTCCATCAAGTCTCCATGAAAAGAACGCATACATTAATAAAGTTTTTGAAGGTACAGATAATAGCAGGAAATATTTATTGTGCATCTTGTCTAGGAAAGACATATGCTGGTACAGGGGAGAATACAGATGGAAAATCCAGGATCTTCAACTTTAAGAACTCTCATGTAATGCTGTTACAGTGATAGAAGGAGTTGGTGTTAAACAGGAGATACGCAATTGCATACATATCTCTAAGAAAAGGGAAATGGCCATGATAAAATTTTGATCAAGGAGAGAAAGATGTATTTTAGCTGAAGGTACCTAAGAAACAATCACTCAGTTCACATTTCTCTAGCCTGGGAGTACTCTGTTCATATAATTTTAATGACCATATCATGCAGTATTGTAAGTTTTGTATGTATTTCTCCCTCCTTAGTCAGTCTAATTCATCTCTATATCCATCATCCACAGAGAGACCCTCGGACATAGTAAATACTTGTCAAATATTTTTAAAATGAATGTAAAAAGGACAGACACAATTTCTGAAGGAAGATCAGCTGAGCAATGGAATAAAACAAAGCCCTGGAGATGAGAACCTGCTAGACATGGTCTCAGAATGGGAATTAGGCAGTGTGGCTGGTCTGCCCAAAGCAGGAGAGTAGGATCAGGGCTGGGTTAAGATGCTCATAAAACTGGAAATAGAGGCAGGACAATCACTCACACACTTTCCTTGGATCCCACTCTGATGAGTGTGCATTTTAGTGAACATGCAACAGAGATGCTTCAACATTTTTGAGCGCAATTGAGGTAGTTGGTTATGTACTATTTGGTAGACTCTTCATATGTTTATTTCAGATTGAGAAAATGATGGCTTCAGTAAGAGAGATCCCAGGCTGAGATATATAGTGCCAAATTCTATTAGTTGAGGTGTTCACAGCATCAAAATGGATTGCTAAGAGAGCATCAGGGAACAGTGCCTACTACTTTAGAACTTTGTCTACTCTATGAGACCAAAACAAGGCTTTATCTTTCCCAAACCTAAAGTTTCTATGGCACACCATCTAACTCAACCTGTCTAGATGTTCATTTAAACAACCTAAATACTTGGATCCCAGAATGGGATCAAAGGCGTGTAATTCTGTATAGCTTAAAGTAACACCTGGATACATCCCAGAGTACATTGGGAAAATAATTAAAAGGTATTGGCAAAGTCCCTTGAGGGATTTTTAAAATTTCCCACCTAAGAAACCACGGATACTGTCTCAAAGTCAATAGTTCAAGCCTTTGATTTTGAGGCTTGTTCTTATGAAATTTATTTCTGTAATGGAGAACTAAGCCTACCTATAATTATCCATTGGAGTTATTTCCAGAGAACCTCTTTTGTTACTCAGATGTAGCCTCTGTCTTTCTAAGTGCAATTAATTCTGCAAGTGCATTCATTACCCTTCCCCCTAAGTGGGACATGGCATCCAGGGGTGAAAGTCTCCCTGGCAACACGGGATATGACTCTCAGGGATGTGCCTGGCCTTGGCACCGTGGGATGGACAATGTATTTCTGACCAAAAGGGAGAAAAAAATGTTACAAAACAAGATATCAGTGGCTCAGAGAGTTCAAATAGAGTAGAGAGGCTATTCTGGAGGCTACTCTTACACAAACTTCAGCTAGATATTGCTAATTACTATGGTTGTCCAAACCTCAAACAACATAATTCCTGTTAATCCTAAAGAATGCCCAGGGCTCTATCTGAGATCCTATAAACGTTGTATGCACTAAGTTTACGTTTCAGAATCTAAAACTTTTCAGATGGTTCCTAGGCCAGATAAGTCCTGAAACCCAGAAGTTCCAGAGTCTTGAAGAACATCAGCTAGTTCCATCCCTCTATACAATATTGTCGACACCCGTTCTCAATGTGAAAAAAGCTAGAATGGGCATCACTTAAATATCCCTAAAGACTGGGAGAAGGATCAAAGGAAAAGGAGGAGTTATAACAGAAAAGTCAGGATATAACAAATGAGTATGACTACTGAATCAATATCATGGTATTGATATTTCTTTTTAGTCTCCAATACCTTGAAGCAGCTAGAAGGAAAAATCTGAAATTGTGGAACTGTAACCAATCTCAAACCTTGAAATCTGTTCTATAATTAATTGTTAAAATGTACTTTGAAATTTATTGCCTTTTTGTAAATGTTATATTTCACAATAAAAAATGTAAAACAAAACAAAACAAAACAAAACAGAGCGCATCAGACTGAATCATTGAAGCATCCAAAACTTATGACTCAGAGAATTTTTCAAACTAGAATTCCAACTGGTGGAATCTTCAGACTTGTTAATTTTATAATGCTTCTCTTATTTAGTCACCATTCAAGATCACATAAATAAAGAACTAATAAAGCCAAAGCTCAATAAACCATCATTCCAAGTTGTGGCCAGAAAGCTCTTGCATTTCCTATAGCTCTTTCCTTCCTCTATATAGTTGAAAAGTTGCTAAGATCAAGTTAATTTTTAGAAACTCAGTTCAAGAAAACAAGAATTCTCTACTTCTCTAGATACTCTTTTTCTACTTTGATGCAGCTAGATTCTACTTTCAGTATTTAGGATTTAATTATCTAACAGGGGTTGAAATGAGAATTTGGGGCTTCTTTCGTTCTCGGGTGTGTTGGACTTGTCGCGTGAGAGCTGATTGTTAGCTTTTCAGGAAATTCTGCAAGCCAGTTCATGCAATGTAGGAACCATGAAATCAGTCATGATGGGGATATTTTTACCATGGAAACCAGCAAATTCTATAAATCAGGGAACCATAAATCCGTCCCTCACTTCTTCACTCACTGTCAAACATGTACCAGCCTACCATTAGTTTTAGTAATGTGTACAACAAAGTTTGGTTGATATTTTTACATATTTCCATTAGCAACAGAAGCAGAGGCTGAGGTTAGTTCTTTAGTTCTGTTTCAACCAAACCCACATAACTTCAAACATAATAAATATGCTATTGTTAGAAGTATAAGTTCTCGCCATTAATGACCTTCCCATCAGAATGGCTAACCTCACCCATTCTGTCTTCTCGTTTCTGATCACCCAAGGTTTAACTCAGCTTTGCCCCTTACTAACTCCATGACATTTCTTTGCGTCTCAGCTTTAAAATTTGCTAAAATGTTAAGGTATGGGCTTTGAGTAGACAATGTATAAATTACCAGGTTATTGAGAAAACTCAGTGAGCTTGCTCCTAGGTTTTATAAAGTAAATATGCCTTATGGATGAGCGATCATGAGTTATGATACCTGCTGTGTTTTCTTCAGAATCTTCTCTCTCACCTGGTACTGGATGCTCATGACAGAAATCCCTGTTAATGTGATATATTTGGTAGATGTGACTTTTCTGAGGTACAAGATACAAAAGCTCACTGGGCAGGGATTGTGATTTTACCAATCACAATCAGAGAGAATCCACAAAAATTACAGCCTGGAAATCATAGTAGGGTAACCTGGAATTTGCACTGTCTCCAAGGAGAAGGGCAGCAGACACCTGCTGTATGACAGAGAGATTTTATGGGAACAGCTGCAGAGGGAACACACAGAGAAGAGCACTGACAAGTGTTTGTCAATAAAGAATGGCTCTGTCTCATCACCAGCGCATTTAATAGTTTCACTACTTGCTTTAATCATGTTTATATGAGTGAAGTTATAGAAGAGTGGAATTTCAGTAAAATAATTATTTTTTAATAAATCAAGGTGTCAGTAGCACTCATGAAACCAATTCTTTATTTGTTTTATATTTTATGTCTCTCCCCCTATATTTTGCACATTGGAAAGTTAAAGGCTAGATCATATTTGTGTTTGCATCCCAACCGGTTGTCACATAAGAGATGCCTAAAAAATATTTGAAAGAGTGAAGAAAATTTAATTAGGTCACTTCCAACCCATGTGCCTTTTGTATTTGGTGTTAATGTACAGGCTTCACTTATTTTGGTAAGTTGAATTATGTACCCTAGCAAAAAAAAAATTCTTAACCTTAATCCATTCCTGTGATTGTGAACCATTATAATACAACCTTTAACAAATGTTATTTTTAGTCAATTTGCAGTCCAACAAATCAGATTGGGCTTTAATCCAGATTATTGGAGACCTGTATTAGCAGAATGAAATTCAGGGACAGAGAGGGGAAGTCACAGGAATAAGCTAAAGGGTAGCACAACCAGAGGAGAAAGGAGTAGACACCACCATGCGCATTGCCATGTGACGGAAAAGTCGAGGATCAAGGATCGCTGACAGCCAACCCCAGAATGCCACAGTGTTTAGGAGAAAGCATTGCCTTCTCACACCTTGATTTTGGGCTGCGTCTAGCCTCAAACAGTGAGGCAATAAATTCCCATTGTTTAAGACAACACATTTTATAGCATTTGTTTTAGCAGCCAGGAAACTAAGACATCCATAAACAGAGAATCAGAGTATTTGCGGTGACTTCCTATATTCTATTTTTAGTTTGTTTAGTCTGCATGTGTGTTAGCTTACATTTCTGAGGATTTCAGTCTTGGAGATTATTGAAATGCTAGCACTCTTGACTGTCCCCATTCCTGCTTGTTTCTACATTAGGCTTTTTCTAGTTCCAGAAAAAAAGAAAATGTATTCCTCAAGTGCAGACAAGATTTCCACTCATCTCTGAAAATAAATGGCAACATTTGATGGATTAACTCAATAACTATTTTACTGAAATTCCACTCTTCTGTAATTTCACTCAGATAAACATGAGACACATGAAAAAATATTACAATACCAGGACATACTTGCCAGGGGCCACTACTTTAAGAGTTGGAAACTCACGTCAACTAAAATTTTCATTTACTTTGAACATTATGGTTATATAGATACAGCCATGGTAGATTCAAAACTATAACCAAGATGCTCAGGGTAAGCAGCTACCTAATTTTTCTGGAATGGATCAATTTACCAGCCTGCTGGAGAAACACATTTAAAAAACCCACACAAACAGCTATATTTTTGGTTCAACTGCCTTGAGAATTGATAAGATTTAATTTAGAGAAGTATTTGGGAAAGGGGGGGTTACATTTCACGTGTTCCTTATTAATTTTGTATTTTGTTTTTTCATGTACATATCCATCTGCAACTGAGGAACATACGATAGTCTCTGGTTCATGCACACAAGAGATGCAAAATTCTCTATTTGATGACATTTTACCTTGTTCCTACTTCCTTCTCTGCACCATCTGGCTTCTTGAAATAGTTTTTCAGTACTACCAATTCAGTCATATCAATAATAAATGCTGCAGGTATCAACGCTCTTTGCAGAGAGAGCACAGCAGGCAAACTTCAGTTACAGAAATACTCCAAATTATTTCTACTCTCTAAGCCCTCAAATAGTTCTAAATATATACTTGTCCCCACATTCGATCTTCATCTTACCAAATCTGACACATATGACTGACTCTTTGATGTCAGTGGAATAATTTTCTGTGGAGTTAATCCTCACGATATAGATCATTGTACCATGAAAAATACATGTTATTTTTTTCTCCCAAAGATGTAATTATTATTTGTTACACTGAGCATTGCCTTCAATGACCAGTCTCTCTTTCAAGGATACCCATATGGAAATATCAGAAACATGTATGCAGCTGCATGTAATAACTGAATTATTTAAATATAACGAGAATAGGAAAAATGTTCTCATTAGAAACTGATACAAAATTTTATGAGCGTATGGGCAGTTCTTTCAATATGAATTTGTTTTTTCTTCATTAGTTTACTCATTTAAAAAAATGTATTAAGTGTAACTACTGCTCAAGTTAAAAATCTAACGTTGTCCTTTGAAGGTTCAGTCTAGAAACAGAAATGGAATATGTATCTTTGTATTTTACAATAAAGCTTTGCACTTTACATATATTTATGAATACTGAGAAGAGGGTAGTAAGAAACTTGGGGAAATTAAGAAAGGACACCAACTCCCCTTGTGACACACTCCAAATTTAGTCCTTATATTCTAATTAAAATGTACATAAATAAAACACAGTTTCAATTAAGCAGAACAGTATAAAGATAAATCCTTCACTTAGTAAAGTTTGTGTTCCCTGCATTTGCTGTTAGAAAAAAAAAGGCAAAAAAAAAATAAAAACAATTCATTTTAAAAAAAGGCCACAATCTCAAATTTTCAGTCACTAGAATCATTACAGAATCAGTCCAAATTCCTGAATTCTATTGCATTTTTGCAATAATGGATGATAACAATAAATGTCCCATTCCACAGTCCCAAGGCCTTGGAATCCTCTCTTGGATTCAAAGAGAAACTCAAGTCTTTTCATTATGCACTAATTACTAAGACACTGTTGTACATAAATATTCCAGAAAGACACTAAATGAAAATTTAAATAAAACTCATTATGTTTAGCATTCATTCAACTAGAAAATTCATTTAATAAGAACAGTGTTTTCTCCAAAAATCGTAGTTAACTGATTTATTAAGGTAATAAAATTTTCCTAATTATTTATTAAAACAAATCTTGCCTTATTTATTTAAATAATTTCCTGATTATTTATTAAGAACAAATATTTAAACTAGTTTTGATTCCAATTCAGAATTTAGTCCTGTGGGTTTGTTATTTCAGTCCTTCCTTAATTCCAGGAACTTTCATGGGCTCTAGATTCCAAGGTCATTTTCTAACTTTTTGCATATCTCACAAACCATAATAAAATCAGCATTTGAGCTTGTGAAGACACTTTCTTAAAATGGCCACCGCAGCACATGTGCTTTTTATCTATTGTTATATACATGCAGATCTATAGCTATATACAGGCCCTCTTGAAAAACAGGGCAAATTATTTTTATCCTAATTTGAGTCCTTCCTGCCATGGAGCTTTACTATATTTAAGCTTAATGAGCCCTCATTTACCTCCAAAGCCTTGGGAGGGGCCCTATGTCCTTATTTTACCTGCAATTAGTTAAGACTTCTCTTTTGATCTTGCTCCACAGTTTCCCCTCCAGTTGAGTTCCCTGCTGTGGGCTGGAATTAGAGAGGCATTGGGCATGTTTGGGATGTGGTGAAAGGGGAGAGCTGAGTTGGAGATATGTTTAGTTTGGGTTTGGTGGGGTGTATTTATGTTTCTTACTCATTTCCTTGTGTTATTAAGTTATTGTATCCGCAATTTTGATTTTTTTTTTCTTAAAGACATTCTGACAAATGGTTTAAGCTTCAAGCTCTGTAAATCCTGTATCTGTCCCTATGACCAACTACAAAGTTTTAGGGCTCCCTTTTTTTTTTTTTCATCAACTAAAAGTAGAAAACTGATAACAGTCTAAAAAAAGTGCCACAAAGAAATTAAGTCTGCTTCAAAACATATACACAAAAGATTAATGTAACACATGTCAAAAGTGTATGTTTTAGAGTATACAATGCCTCTACTCATTAGGACAGCTAACCAAAAGGTGATTTAATGTTAAAAAAGTAAATTAATCAAATAGCCTGTCAAAGAGATATATCAGAGGTCACATCTGCAGTCAGACTTTCCCAAAGCACATTCCCTGGAAGAAAGACTGGTGCTCTGGTGGAAGACATTAGAATAGCCTTCAATACTGAAAACATAAACAGCTTACTGGTGAATTGGTTTTCCAGAGGGTCTACCACATTTGAACTCAGAATGAAAGTAAGAGTTTCACAGGGCTTCAGCACAAAAAAGGTAAGGAACGCCTTTCCCGCCACAGCTCTCCCCAAGGAAAACTAAACCAAAGGAAAATAATTCTAATTCTACCCATGATGGACCCATCAATGCAAATAAAATATCACATTAAAATCACTTCAAGTTTCTCTCTCTTCTAGGATTCCTTCTTTGTTGGGGATTAAAACTTCCTGGACTTTGTTTGGGGCAATATGACTGAATAGTCAGCATTCTGTCCCAATGCAGGGATTCTACAGTCATGTTACAGCTACTGGTGCCAGACGTGATACAACTCGTGGTCCAACAGGCTTTGATGCAACTTATGGTCTGATGGATTTTTTTGGCGGGGAGCCATGGGCTAGGAATGGGCTAATATATATATATATTTTTTTGTGCATGGGCAGGCACTGGGCATCGAACTCAGGTCTCCAGCATGGCAGGCGAGAATTCTGCCACTGAGCCACCATCATACAGCCCAGGCCAACAGATTTTGATTTTATTAATCTCCTAAAATTAAGGACCTCAAACAATTCTGAACAATTTTGACTATACTCAAAAAGAGGTCATGAAACATTTCATTTAACTCAATAAAGAAGTTAAAATGGATGCTAAGACTTCTGATATATGTCATGTGTGATATGTTCCTGGATAAAGTTCATCAGAAAAAAATGCAGGCAAACTGTTGATAAACTGTTTCCAAACAATATTTGCTTATGGTTTTCCCTTTGGTTTTCTTTAAGGTAGTGCTTTGAGTTATGCCTAGGGTGGCTTTAGTTGCCATTATATTCAGTTTATTGAGAATCCATCAATACATAAAATACTGGGTGGGGGGGAATCAATTCCTGGGGAAAGTCAACTGACAGCTCAATGCAATGAATTTGAAAGCTCTGCCTAAGGATCTTTTGATTAAAAGAGCAGCTTTCTCACATTATTATAGAAAATTTATCACATCCTTAATGCAATTGCAAAAGCCTTCCTTTAAATTTTGACTTCTATTTTGAAATACTGATTTTCTGTTAAAACTTACTAAGAAACTTCTTACTTTTATTTAGTAGAATCAAATCATGTGTTTGATCACAATTTTAGAATATAAAAATCTCTAATAGGATACATAACTAGAGCTCTTCTGATATACTCGCAATCTGATTTTTATGACTCAGTTGTTTATTTAAGCATACATGGGTGGAATGGAAACTTTTATCTGCTGATCATCTAAATTTTACTGTTTGTGTGGTTGATTACGTGGGATAAACTATGTTCCCTACCTTCATCTCAATTTGTTTGGTGTCTAGATTCTGAAATAGCAGCTTTACTCGAGTTTTTCCATCATCTGAAGATCCCTTAAGCTGAGAGAATTTAAATCTCCAGAGCACATTCTGTAAAGGAATGAAATTAATTAGTGATTTAGAAACAAGCACTCATTTAACATCTATTAATAAATTAAATAATCTATAATCTATTTAAATAAATGTAGACATTTGCTTGAATATTTTATCTACATTTAACATGTAATAAATGGTCAGAATCTCTATCTTCTCATTCTTAGCCCTATGCAAAATGTCTTCTTCAAATCCCACCTAAGCCCAACCCCTACCTCCATCCAAGTCTTAGTAATTAGTTCTCATTTTATCAGTGCACATCAGTTTCCACTGTTTTATCTTTCAGTCCCACTTTTACCCTTATTGATTCTCTCTGTTTTTTTGTTGGGTTGTCCTGTCCATTGTCTAAAATTTCGTAAGACAGTTGTCTTTTTTTGCTTGGAAAACTAAAAAAAAAAAAAAAAAAAAAAATCCACCAGATGCTCAGTTCTTGCTGTATTATGTAACATGTCTAGTGGAGTGCAGATAAAATGAGAAACTTTAATCCTGACTGACATCAACCCCATCCACGGCTGTGCACAAATCCCTTAACCTGAGTTTCTCCTGATCCAAGTTGAAAAATGTAGATAATATTACTTTTCAATACTATTGCAGACATTACTTAATGTTTTCTAAGGTACTTTAAAAGATGAAATGTACTCAATAAATTCTTACTCTAGTAAAAAAAATGGCTGCAGTAAATAAAGATGTAATGGCCGCCTTTTATAAAAGATAGTCTTTAATTATTGACACTATTATGATAAAACAATCTCTTCCCAGTAAAATCCCAATATAAAAACAGAAAACATTTTTTTTAGCAAGCTGTAAGGGCTGACTTTCTTTTAAAAACATTTCTTTGAAATATTGAACATATTTTTCTCTAAGTGTCACACAATTAAGGGAAAAAAGGCAAAGGGTCTAAGGATAACGGGGGAAAGTTTCAAAAGCATTTTGATCTCATCTGATACCTTTGATCACTCCTTTTACACAGACCTCGAAATTATCGTCAACATTTTCTTCTGCTTTTATATTGAACCTCACAGTTGAATAGAGTCTCTGCATTTCGTGTCAAAGTATAAAACCATCTGCTCCTAGATTGGAGAAATTTAGCTGCCATAGGGCCTAAGAGAACAATACCTCCAACTCTTTTATCTTCACAAGGAGGAAGCTGAACCTAAGCCCACTCAGGCAGGACCTGGAGTCCAGACTCAAGGCATCAGGGTTCTTTCAGAATTAACACTATCAGAATCTATATAGAATTAGAATACACTGACATCACACTTCAACTACTACTTCTTGTGATAGTAAGTTACAGAGATGAAGCATATGTGTAAATTGTTGTTACTAGGAGAGGAAGATGGCCTTATGTGGGCCACTGGGACATTAAAAT
This sequence comes from Tamandua tetradactyla, assembly GCF_023851605.1. Taxonomy (NCBI): domain Eukaryota; kingdom Metazoa; phylum Chordata; class Mammalia; order Pilosa; family Myrmecophagidae; genus Tamandua; species Tamandua tetradactyla. The sequence continues at coordinate 45,215,289 of NC_135329.1, read as the reverse complement.
AAGCTAACAATAACAGAAGATTTGGAGGCTCTATTAACAACTATTGTTCCACTAATTATGTGTCTGCATTTCCCAAGAGCATGCTTCTACTCTCCAAATACAATATCCCATCCTTCCACATTCCGCCCTCTGAAAGTTACAAAAGAAGACTGTGGGTTTAGCCTCTTGGATTTAGTTAAAATAATCCAAATCTCACTTGCCTTTAAAATTATGCCCTATATAGCTTCCATTTGATGGATCTCTAATGTGTCATCATGAGAAGCTGGAGAAAACTTGGATGTCATATTTTTTACCAAAAATTTCTCACAAAATAGGCAATATCTAAACTACTCATTTCTCTGTGATCAACAATAATTCAGTATTTGATTTGCAAAAAGGAGGGTTCAAAAGTAGTCATCCCGTATTAGGGTAAAATAACCTAACTAATCAACATTTTACATAGTATAATAAAGAGCTGTTAAAATACACATAGAAACAAGAGATGCCTATATGAAGATGTTGTTCAAATAATTCAAAATGGTTCTCACAGAATTTCTGATAATCTCGCAAACAGTGGGGACAACCAAATCAACAGGCCAAGCCCTCGATCTTGGGGTTAGCCCCTATAAAACTTATTCCTGCAAAGGGATAGGCTACACCTACTTAAAATTAGGCCTAGTCACCCCCCAGAGAACTTCTTTTGTTGCTCAGATGTGGCCTTTCTAAGGCAACTCAGCAGGAGAACTAACTGCTCTCCCTCCTATGTGGGACATGACACCCTGGTGTAAATCTTCCTGGCAACGTGTGAAGAAATCCCAGGATAAACCAGGACCTGGCATCCAGGGATTGAGAAAGGCTTCTAGACCAAAAGAGGGAAGAAAGAAATGAGACAAAATAAAGTTTCAGTGGCTGAGAGATTTCAAACAGAGTCAAGAGATTATCCTGGGGGTTATTCTTATCCATTATATAGATATCCCTTTTTAGTTTCTGGTGTATTGGAGTGGCTAGAGGGAAGTACCTGAAATTGTTAAACTGTGTTCCAGTAGCCTTGATTCTTGAAGACGATTGTATAAAGATGTAACATCTTTACATGTGACTACGGGGTTGTGAAAACCTTGTGTCTGATGTTTCTTTCATCCAGCGTATGGACAAGTACGGATAAAAAAAATAAGGGGGACAAAAGTTAAAATAAATTGGGGAGATGGAAATACCAGTAATCAGTGAGAGCAAGGGGTAAAGTGTATGGGTAGGTGTGAATTTTTTCTTTTTATTTCTTTTTCTGGAATGATGCAATTTTCTAAAAAATGATCATGGTAATGAATACATAACTATGCGATGATATTGTGAGCTATTGAGTGTACATCATGTATGGAATGTATTTCTGTGAAGACTTAATAAAAACATTAAAAATAGTTCTCACAATTGAGTGCTTTAGGTATATTATCTTTTTCATACATTATTTTTAAACTGCGAACATCATGTGTTTAAAGATTTGAGAAAACTACAGAATTAGTTTAATTTGCTTCAAATTACATGCTAATTTCAAACTATAGTCCTTGTTAAGGGTGAAGTAAGACAAATCCTTTCATCAGCTTCTTAGAATGCAAGTTGAGGGAGAGTGATTTGGGCAAATCTGACAAGATGCTCCACACACAATGAGGGGATTGGCTGGGCAATGGGCAATATTCTCTTAACCCTTTAAGCTATGCCTCATGAACACGGCTATGGAAAAAACACTTCAGCAGAGAAACAGTTCCTCTTATAATCAGTAATTTTCAGGTTACTGATGCCATTTCTCCCTTTTCTCTTTCTGAACGTTTCTGTCATGTATCAAAAATGGTAAGTTTTCTAGAAAAAAAAACAACTTGCTACCTCCATGAAGGATGATAATTCTAAAATTCTAAACATTTTATCTAAAATATCAATATCTGAGCAACTGCTTCATTTCAAGATTTTGAGCCCTTCCGAAAAACATGACTGGGCCTTCCATTCCAACGTATAATAAGATGTTCACTCACTATTATGCTTCTTTGACAATCAAAAATAACAAAAGCTTTGATTTTTTTTTTTGTACACTGTATGGTAGGGTCGCATTTCATTATTTTTCCATGTGAGTATCCCGTTATTGCTGCACCATTTATTGATTTTTTTGTTTGTTTGATGATTTTTGGGAAGTATATGGGCAGGGAATTGAACCTGGATATCTTGCATGGCAGCTGAGAATTCTACCACTGAACTATCCTTGAACCCCCCAAAGCTCTGATTTTATGTTAAGCAATCTCCTGAAGTGAATCTGAATGGGCCAAAGAACTCATGATCAACCATATAGAGCCTAAAGGTTATTCTGATTTTTAATGTGACAATCTTGCAAGATAAAACATTTTTTCCATGGGTTTAGTAGTTAGAAAACATTCTTATAGTCAAATGTTTGTTATCAGAAATATGCTAATGTTTGTTTTATTTTTAAGATTACTGGCTATTTTTGTGATAACCACTGCTCACTTCCTTTGTAAAGAGTCTGAATTATTAAAATATTGACAACGGGAGATAATATTTGAATCCTTCATTGCTACAGCTCAATTAGCAGCCGCAAAAAAAACGTTTTGCGGTGCAAAAAGATGGGTGTCCTTTGTGACTAGAATAGAATTCTTATCTTTGTATTTTCCATTTGTAGGTGTGGAAAACATTCTTTTCCTCAGCACTCAGGCCAAGTTAGATCTTCACTTCTTCTCCTACAAGAAAGTAAATTCTTTTTCATTTTATTACCCCTAAACTGATCTTTTTGTTTGTCTGTATCAATCTTATCTCAACCCTATATGATTACTGGGCTCCGGCCTAATGAAGAAGCACAATGTCTTCTGAGGAACAACGGATGACAAGGCCAGCAACAACACATCAGTGAGGATTTTTATTAGTCGTCCTAAATATAGAAATACCATTTTACTCCTGTGTGGGGGGAATATCCAGATGGTAGACAGAAAATCTGGAATACAAGCTAACATTTAGAGATGAAGGCTAGCTTTCCAATATGTCTTCAAGTCGTTAAGTACTTATGAAAAAGTTTACTCTTATAAATTGACTGTTATATTGGATGGCAGATATGATATCCCTTTTTAATATTAATTTTATGCAACTACATTTTATTTTTATTATAAACATGTGTATTCTCCTACTGGAAAACATCTCAACAATCTTTCTGTAAGGAAATAAAATAAGAATGGCCATGATAAATTTTATGGTCACAAAATACTGCAAAGTAAGCCACCAGAGTTTCTCAATCTCTGTACTATACATATTTTGCACCTAATAATTCTTTGTCGTAGAGGGGTTGTCCTGTGCATTGTAGGATTTTAACCAAGGACAATGGTCTCATTCACTAGGTGATAGTTGCACCCTCAAGTTGTGACCCTCATAATGTCTGTACAGGGGCCAACTTGCCCCTGGTTGAGAACCACTAGTGTAAAAGTGTGGAAAAGAAGTGAAGGCGAATAGTGTCACTGCACAAGTGTTCATTGATTGGCTGGGTGCCATGATTAATTAATGGAGGAAAGTATCAGAAGATTTTAATACATAGCAGCTTAGAAGTAAACAAGTATGTGAAAATGAATGACAACTTTTAGGAGCTTTGAGAAAAGGTTTCAGTTATTCAAGGTAGACTTATGGCTCAATGCAAAATAAATAAGCTCACGCTGACACAAAGCACGGAAGTTGTACGAACAAGTAAATAGAGGTATTAGAAATTATGATGTACATTGAACTGAATGTGGTATAGTATTCCTCATGTCAAGACTTTCCATTACATTCATTCTTAATTAAAACAAATTAAATTTTAACAAATAATAAATGACAAACTTCTGGCCTTATGTTTGCAAAACATTTTCTTAACATATATGTACCCAATGAAAAACTCAGGTTTTGTGGAGGTACTGATGGTAATGGGTGTTATTCCCCATGATTTAAATTGGTACCTAGCTTTCCAGCAAACTCTGCTTTATATTCATGGAATCAGAAAAACTCAGTAAACACCATCAAGGGTAGATGTTATTTTACTGTTACTAAAAATGCTCAGGTTTTAAATAGTTAACATTTCTTTTCAAAATGTTTCTGTGTCATGGGGCTGTTTCTTGAGCTATAATGAGAAAAATCACATTGTACTCTTCCCACATTACCACACACTGATATAAATATTTTCATTAAATAATATTTAGTTGCCATCATTGCCTAGGTTCTAGGGCTTATGAATGTCTTGGGACATTGAACTATCAGAAAGAAGACAGTTGATGAACGCACAAATACACAAGCAATAGTTGTTGATTACTATCAGACATTTACAATGGTTAAATTCTATGAAATATAATTAAAAATACATCACCAAATGGGAGCATCAGCTATTGACTGGTTTCTTACCTTTGTCTTACTGTCAAAACAGGTGAATCCCAAAGCGAAATCCACTGTGAAACATAGCATTTCTCCTTGCCAGCTGCACATATATGTTTTGGACTAGAAAAAAGTATTAATTTTGAGAAAATGTTCTTTAGAAACATTTATGCTAATTAAGTAGTTGCAATATTTTCTGAATTTGGTCAAAATATACTTTTCAAAAAGTCCTAAGATGAAAACTTCATTCAAAAGGGTATTCTGAAACCATCAATTTGAATAGGGCAAAGATAACAGGAATTTTAAACACTTATTTTATGCCAGGTGATTAATGTATGGCATCCCACTGAATCTACACATGGTTCCCATTTGCTTGGACAAGAAAGTGGAAGCTCACATATACAATGACTTGCCCGCACATCTAACAAATGGGCAAAGGCAGAAGGGTAGCCCAAGCCTTACTCTTTTAAAGAATCATACTCTTTCTGCTGCACACATCGTCTCCCTGCACACTGCATCTATACGCCTAACCCTAGTGTCCTGAAAGAATGAAATGCAATCTCAATAATGTTTGTTAAATGACCCACAACTATCAAACATTTATATTGTCTCTTGTGCTGCTCCAATCTTCTTCCAAAGCCAATCAACTCTTGAATATTCTTTTAAATCTGTGCCTAATTCTTAATGAGATTGTCATCAACATGTTAGCTCTAACCCCTTAGAAAAGGAGAAGATAACAAATGAGCCAAGCAGTCCTAAGAGGAGAAAGGAAGCTATTTCATCTCTGCTTTAAACCCTCTTCCTTCTCTGTTATCCCTCCACATAGCCAACCTTCTTGATCCTTTAGATACCCTACACTTACAGTACCACCTAGAAGGTTCCCAGCCAATAGCAAGAAAATGGCAGGTGTTCACTAAATATTTTCTCAATTATTGGTATTTTGGGGATGAGGGTGGGGAAAATGGGTCTCAACCAAGAATTTAGAAAACATAAAACTAGTACTAGCTGGTTCCACTTGGTCAAAAATGATGAAATCTTTTAGAACATAACTCAGTATGAGAAATATTAATATTGCCAAAATTGGTGAGTAACTTTTAGTTAAAATTTACCTTATTCAATGATATTTCAAAGTCTTTGTGAATCAAAGTTTGCACAACTTAGGTTGGAAACTACTCAATTTCTGAAATATAAATCCAGTGACCACAAATTGTGAAACAGAAATATTCCAAAGGAACTGTTATATTTTACACAGACTAAGTAACAAGCATCATAAGATGTATAGAAATCATAAACATCATTTGATACATTTGGATGGCAAGTCGCACATATTATTTGGTAATTATAGCCTTTTATCTGCAAAATCAGAGGTAGTTTATGCAGAAAGATTGCATAGCATTTTTATAACCTCTAAAGCAGCTTACGATAGGGGAAAGAAAAGCCTTTAATCTAAGATATTTCCTGCTTCATAAAACCTCATTTTCAGAGTTGAATCAATCAATAGTCTTCCAGATACATAGAACATCTCTTCATTTGCATTTTTAGAATCCGGACAAAATACATTTTTGAATTTCAGAGTTTTCTTTAGTGCTGTAATTATTGTTATCACAAAATAGTGATATTATAGTACTTTATAAACACAGTACTTTCCATTTGGCTAAAGATGAAGTGAGGTAATTATTTTCATGCTCCTCTTAAACCCTTGATACCTTGGGAAAAACTCAAACTGGGCACATGCATTCCAAATATTTTGGGAGATATTTACTTTATAGTCCATTTCACATGTCAGAGAGTGCCTGAGGAGATTTTAAAATATATATACCTATAAGCTATTGTTTCTTAAAGACACCCTCATAAATTATTCAAGAAATGATTTAAATTTAGTAATTTAAAAATGTTCATGTCATTCATGGGGGGAATTTTCATGTAACTAATATACAAGAATTATTTGGAAAATGTCCAAGATATTGAAACTACAGAATAACTCACTGGAATAATATTTCATCTATTGATACAGTTAATTATGGGTAAAAGTTTTATGCAGAGCACTTAATGGTCTGAGGAGTGGAGAGATTTTCTGTCTTCTTATTCTATTTGTCCTTTGCATTTTAAACAGGAAATGCTCACCTGTTGTCCACAGCGGTAGGTATACAACAAAATTTTGGAATAGATTAATGCATCAGGGAAAAAGTACTAAGCACTCCTTATACAACTGAACAGGATTTAAAATATCTTGTCGGATATTTTAGGAATCTTTTGGTTGAAAAGATCAAGGTGCTCTTATTAGTAGAAACTTAAGAGTAAAATGGCTTTCAAGCTCAGCCACTGAAACAAAAGAAACCAAGAGCAGTAGCACAAAGCAATCAATTTTTATGGGAACTATCAAAAACCTAAAGCATAGAATTACCTGGGAAATTTAACAACAACAACAACTAAGGATATCAACAATTCAAACAGCTTTCTTTCTGTGTTGTGAACAGTAAGAGCAAAGATGGGCAGTTCTGCTGCTTAAGCATGATCTTACAGTTTTAAGAAATGTCAAACCAACTTAATCCCTTTTTATTTGCTCATTTCTATTAAAGAGAGTGGTCTTAAAATAGTAAACCATAAAAAACAAACAACATTAAAAGGGAACTGGAGTCCAATATAAGTGAGATAATAGTAAGCATGCATCTAACTCATTTAGTTCAAGTTTTATATTCCAGGTAAATTCTAATCCAGGTATGTTACAAATGCAAACCACATGTAAAACGGGGATGGATTTCGCCCTGGTCTACATCTCAGGGATATTGCAAGACTCAAGTGTGTACAATTGAGTACAATTGTCAGGCAATTATAAAAGTGAAATTATGTATTAGTACTTACCTTGCATCTGAAACTATGCAGAGAAATGGAGATACAGAAGTGAACTAAAAAGACAGGGTTCCTAGTCTCATGGAAATGACAGTTTACTTAGGGGGACAAACTTGGAAAAGAATAATCATTTTAAATAAATCAGTTCTGGGGAGGAGATGGACAAGGGACTATGTCAGCATGTAACAAGAAAAACCTAACATGATCTGGGAGCCACAGATGCCTTTGGGGGAATGGATGTTAAAACAGGGTCTGGAGAAAGGAGTTTGGAATCGGCTTGATAAAGCGAGAAACTTGGAGCAATCCAGACTGCCAGGGTGGAGGTTGTGGGAAAAAGAGAGGGTGCAGGGACAAATTAGGGACCACACCATGGAGGCCTCTGTAAGGCGATATTCAGAATTTAGGTTTAACTTAAAGCCAACGCAAAGCTTTGGAATAGTTTTAAATGATAAGTTAGCATTTTGATCTTTTTTTTTTTTTTTAAGATTGCACTGGCAGGAACATAGATGAGAGGGTCAAATGTGTTTTGAAAACTAAAGTGGTATACGAATGTATGAGACGAGCCTTTTTTTAAATTATAAACATTTCTTTATTGTAGAGATCTTAGAGTTCAGATAATCTAATATCTTCTGGGGCAGGACACCTTGAACTGAGAAAGTATCTAATTTCTTTGCCCAGATTCACAGAGTTTATTAGTGGAGACTAGACCAGAGCCTGATTTCCTTTCATAATTTCAGGGATTACCAGAGGCTCTGGCCCTGGAAAGCCGTTAAGTTGACAAAGTTCCTTTGCAATGTTACTCTTTCCCTAGTTCAGGTAGCAAGTCTTGTTCCCTTCTGTGCACCATCCCAAAGAATCAAAGACATCATCCTGTGCTAATGCCACACATAATGTGCTACTATTCGATTTTAAAGGTTTTAAAAACTGTTCATCAAAATAATTAAAGATATATAAACCCAATGACTTCATATGTAGAAACCATCATTTTCTAAATCCTGAAGATCTTGTTCTATGTTGTTTTTTTTTTCCGCATGGGAAGGCACCGGGAATAGAACCCGGGTCTCAGCATGGCAGGGAAGACTTCGGCCACTGAGCCACTGACGCACCACCAGCTCCTATGTTTTTGTCTAAGAATTTTATACTGTATATGTTACCTTTCAGTTCATGATCCATTTTCAGTTAATTTCTGGTTTAAGGTGTGCTGTTTAGGTCTATACTTACTCATTCCCACCAAGGGATGTCCAATTACTTCATCACCATTAGTTTAAAAAGCTATCTTTCCTCCACTGTATTACTTATGCAATCTGTCAAAAGTCAGTTGGGCAGATTTGCTTGGATCTATTTCTGGATTCTCTATTCCGGTTTATGTGGCTATCCCTTGATGAATAATACACAGTATTGACTACAGTGGTTACACATGAAGTTTTGAAATTGGGTAGCATTAGTTCTTGCACATTATTCTTCTTTATAACATGTTTTAAAATATATCTTAGTTCTTTCTCCTTTCCCTTTGTATAGAATACTCTTGCCTGTGCATATAAAACATCTCACTGGGATTTGGATAGGAAATACGTTAAATCTATATAACAATTTTCATGTAATTTACTGTTTGCTTTTCCAATCCATGAACATAGCATGCTTCTCCATTAAATTAAAACTTAAAAATTGTTTTTCATCAATGTTTTATAATTCTCAGCATACACATCTTGCATGTTTTGGTAGATTTATACTTAAGTATTTAATTTTTCAAAGATTGTGTAAATGGAAATGTATTTTTAATTTTGCTGTTCACATGTTCATTGCTAGTATACAGAAATACAATTGAGTTTTCTATGGTTATCTGTGTTTTGCAACACAGAACAATACTCATGTATTGTTCCTGGGAATTTTCTTTTTTGCAGATTCCTTGAAAACTTTTATGTAGACAATCATGTCATCTGCAAATAGGGACTGCTGTTTTTTCCTTTCTGCTTTAGATACCTTTTTAATTTCTTTTCCTTGCCTTACTGCACTGAATAGAACTTCCAGCCCTACATTGACTAAGATTAATGAGAGCAAATATTCTTGCTTTATTCTCATTCTTTGGTGGAAAGCATTAAGTCTGTCACCATTAAGTATAAAATGCTAGTTGCAGGTTTTCTGTAGATTCCCATTATAAAGTAGAGTAAGCATTTTTCTATTCCTATTTTTTTCTAATTTTTTCTTTTAAATAAACAATAAGAGAGAAAGTGCTGACTTGTGCAGCTAGGTCACTTTTGCCCCCAATCCATGAAGGCATAACTCCAACCTCCTGCCACAGCTCTATACATGCGCGCTAAGGGCCCCGTACCTTAGACCAGTGCACACCAGGGTTATGCCCCCCAGACCCAGGCACCTGTAAAACTATATCTTCCCTGGCCACTGGGTGCCCATGTTCACAAGCATCAGTGTAACATCCCCAACTTGAGCCCATACCTGCACTGAAACAAATCACCGTACTGAGTGCTCCGCACCATACCCTGCTCCCTGCTGTACAACCAACTCTCAAACACAAGGCCTTAGACTACTGAAAGAAATCAACTTCCAAAGTAAATCAATCAAGATATCTACATGCCATGAAGACAGCAGAAGATCACTAAGCATATTGCACTGCAGACAGATATAGCCCTGCCCAATGACCAAATTAAAACACCAGAGGAGGCACAGACATCAGAACAACTTATCAAAGATGTTTGTACAACTTTACTTAATAAAATAAGTGGGATAGCAAATAACGTAAAGGAGATCAAGAAGACAGTAGAAGAGCACAGAGAAATTTGAAAGAATAAATAGAAAAATAGCAAATATCACAGAGATTAAAGTCTCTGTTGACCAAATACAAAACATACTAGAGGTACACAACACCAGATTTGAAGAGTTAGAAGGAAGAATAAGTGATATAGAAGACAGGATAACTGACTTCAAAGACTCAAAAGAGTAAATGACAAAAAAGATGGAAAAAACTGAATGGATCTCAGGGAAATGATAGACAAAACAAAGTGCACAAATATAAGAATCATTGGTGTCTCAGAAGGAGAAGACAGGAATAAAGGGTTAGGAAGAGTAATTGAGGATATAATGAAGGAAAACTTCCTAACCCTCATAAAGAACATAAATATACAAGTCAAAGAAGTCCAATGAACTCCAAACAGAATAAATCCAAATAGGACTTCCCAAAGATACATAACTAATCAGTCTGTCAAATGTTGAAGAGAAATAGAATATTCTGAAAGTGGCAAGAGAAAAACAATCTATTACATACAAAGGAAACCAAATAAGACTGAGTTCAGACTACTCAACGAGCACCCTGGAACAAGAAGGCAGTGGTATGATATATTCGAGATCCTGAAAGAGAAAGACTTCCAGCCAAGAATTCTGTACCCAGTCAAATTGTTCTTCAAAACTGAGGGAGAGATTAAAATAATCTGTCAACAAGAGACCAGCCCTACAAGAAATGCTAAAAGGAGTTCTGCCGGCTGAGAAAAAAGACAGAAGAGGGAGGTCTGGAGGAGGGCACGGAATTGAAGGGTATGACTAATCGCAATTCAAAGAATACAAAGAGAAAGAGGGAAAAGAATACATAGATTTGACAAATAAAATAAAAAAAGATAAGATGGTGGATTCAAGAAATGCCTTTTCAGTAATAACTTAGAATGTTAATGGACTAAATTTACCAATTAAAAGATACAGATTGGCAGAATGGATTAAGAAACAATCCAGCTATATGCTGCTTACAAGAGACTCATCTTAGACACAAGGATACAAATAGATTGGACGTGAAAGGATGGAAAAGAGTTTCCACAAAAGTTGTAACCAAAAGAAAGCAGGAATAGCTATACTAATATCAGACAAAATAGACTTTAAATGTAAAGACATTATAAGAGACAAAGGAGGACACTAAATACTAATTAAAGTGTCAATTCTCCAAGAAGATATAACAATCATAAATGTTTATGCTCCCAATCAAGGAGCTCCAAAGTACATGAGAGAGATATTGGCAAAATCGATGGGAGATAGATGTTTCAATAACAATAGTAGGAGACTTCAATACACCACTCTCCTCTATAGATAGAACAAACAGGAGATCAACAAGGAAATAGAGAAGTTAAATAACTTGATAATTGAATTAGACCTAACAGACATATATAGGTCACTGCACCCCAAAACACAAAGATACACATTCCCTCTAGCCTCCTATATTCTGGAGCAGCTAGAAGGAAAAATCTGAGGATTGTATGGTAGCCCATGACAAACTGTGGGGTCTATCCTGTAATTACTTTTTGAAGAGTGCTTTGAAAGCTATTGTTTTTTTTATTTCTTTGCTCTGTATATATGTTATACTACACAATAAAAAAAGTTAAAAAAAAAGTGGTAGGGTCTTTGATATATTCCAGAGTAATTTGGACAGACAAAAAGTATTTGCAAAGTCCCTTTGGGGACTAGGGAGAAAGGAGGAAATATTAACCTTCCCCATCTGGGGAATTCCTGATATTCTTGCAAGTACTGTAGACAACAAGTTCAATAGGCTGAGCCCTCGATCTTGGGACTCACCCCCATGGAGCTTATTCCTGCAAAAGTGAGGCTAAGCCTACTGATAATTATGCCCAAGAGTGACTCCTGTGAGCCTCTTTTGTTGCTCAAATATGGCCTCTCTCTCTAAGCCAACCCGGCAGGGGAACTCACTGCCCTCTCCCCTTACATGGGACATGACTCCCAGGGCTGTAAATCTCCCTGGCAACAGGGACCTGACTCCTAGGGATAAGCTAGGACCCTGCATCATGGGATTGAGAAAGCCTTCCTGACCAAAAGGGGAAAGAGGGAAATGAGACAAAATAAAGGTTCAGTGACTGAGAGATTTCAAACAAAGTGGAGAGGTTATCCTGGAAGTTATTCTTACGCATTATATAGATATCCCTTTTTAGTTTATGGTGTATTGGAGTGGCTAGAGGGAAGTACCTGAAACTGTTGAACTGTGTTCCAGTAGTCTTGATTCTTAAAGAAGACTGTATAACTATATAACTTTTACAATGTGACTGTGTAGTTGTGAAAACCTTGTTTCTGATGCTCTTTTTATCCAGGGTATGGACAGATGAGTAAAAAAAAAATAAAATTAAAATAATAGGGGGAGAAAAAGGGTAAAAATTGGGTAGACTGAAATACTGTGAGTCAATGTGAGGGAGGCGTAAGGTGTATGGGATGTATAAGGATTTTTCTCTTTTATTTCTTTTTCTGGAGTGATGGAAATGTTTTAAAAATGATCATGGTGAAGAATACACAACTATTTGATGATATTATGAGCCACTGATTGTACGATATTTGTTGGATTGTACGTGTGTAGATATTTCTTAATAAAAATAGAGAAAACAAACAAACAAAATAAATAAATAAATAATAGGTGTTGGCATATATTCCATGGGCACTTGAAAAGAATAGCTATCCTGCTGTTGTTGGGTGGTGTGTTCCATAAAATATGATGATATTGGGTTCCTCTATAACTTTGCTCATGCCTTTATTTCTTCTATCAATCTTTGGAAGAGGGTGTTGAAGTCTCCAAATGTAATTGTGTATTTTTCCATTTATCCCTTCAGTTCTATCAGTTTTGCTTCACATATTTTGTGGTTTTATTATTCGATGCACACACATTTAGGATTGCTAAGTCTTCTTGGTTGATTGACCCATTATCAAGATGTAATGTTCCTTTCTGTCTCTGACAAATCTCTTTGATCTGAAGTCTATTTATCTGAGTAATATGACAACTCATGCTTTCCTTTGGTTAGTATTTTCATGACGTACTTTTTTCTGTCCTGTTACTTTCAACCTGCCTATACTGTTATATTTGGAGTGTGTTTACTGTAGATAGCATACAATGTGTAAATGTTTTTTTAAATCCACTTTGCCAGTCTATGTCTCTTAATTGTTATATTTAGACACATTTCCACTTAATATAATTATTGGTAGGTTAGGGCTTAAATCTGCCTTTTATTTTTTGTTTTCTCTATCATTTCTTCATTTTCCTTTTCCTATCTTGAAATGTGCATTACCTGAACATTTTTTAGCATTCCATTTTAATGTATCTATAGTGCTTTTGTGTGTGTGTGTGCATCTCTTTGTATAGCTACTTCTGGTGGTTGTTTAGGTGCATTTACAAAATATTACAGTTAATGGTATCATCAGTGGATCAGTTTGAGTGACGCATAATAACCTCACTTACCTTTACAAACACTTTACTCGTTCTCATTTATAATACCATTGATTTAATTATTCCCTTTAAATACCCTTAGAACCATACCAGATGGTGGAAAGTTTTAGCCTCAATCATGAAACATAATTTAAAAAACTCAAGAAATAAGGAAAGCTTATTGCATTAACTTTTGTTTTGCTTACCATGTTCTTTCTTCCTTTCTGATGTTTCAAGGTTCCTTTTTTACTTTTCTTATCATTTTCTTTCTATTAATATAAGTTGTTTTAGTAATTACTTTTAGTATACAAATTCTTCTAATTTTCCTTCATCAGAAATGCCTGATTTCCCCTTCCCTTCTGAAGAAAATTTTTGCTGGGTGTATGATTCTGTGTCAACAATTCTTTTCTTTCAGCAACTAAATATTATAACACTTCCTACTGAACTCCATGGTTTATAATAAGAAATCTGCTGCCATTTGAAATATGTTTCCCCAATATGTAATGTGACATTTTTCTCCTGCTGCTTTCAATATTATTACTTTGTCATCGGTTTTCAAACATTATTATGTGTCTTGTGAATTTATTTGGCTTTATCCTGTTTGAGGTTTGTGCAGCTTCTTGAATATGTAGATTTATGTCTCTTGCCAAATATGGGGAGTTTTCAGTCATTAATTCATCAGTTCATCTTTCAGCCCTGCCCTTTATCTCCTCTTCTTCTGGGACTCGTACGACATAAATATCAGATCTTCCGTAATAGTCCTAAAAGTCCCTGAAGTTCTGTTTATTCTTTTTTCAGTCTATTTCCTTTTTGTTGTTCAGACTGAGTAATTTCTATTGATCTATATTGAAGTTCACTGATTCTTTTCTTTGTCCTCTCCAACCTAATGCTGAGTTTATCTGCTGAGCATTTACTCTCAGTTATTTTTCAGTTCTAAAATTTTCATTTTGTTCTTGTTTATATCTTCTGACTCTGCTGAATTTTTCCTTTTCTTTTCCATTTGATTCAAGTGTGTTTTTAATTGCTTGTAGAAGCATTTTTATTATGGTTTCTTTATCTTTGTCAGATACTTCTAACATCCTGGTCATCTCAATGTTGAAATGTATTAATTGGCTTTTTCATTCTCATTTCATTCAGATGGAGGTTTTCTTGGTCTTTGGTATGATGAGTGATTTTTTCTAAAACCTGGATATTTTCATATTGTGTTATCAGGCTGATCTTACTTAAACCTTTTGATGCACCTGGATTTCACTGCAACTACTACAGCAGAACAACTGGGGGATAAGCCTTGATTCTGTTAGGTGGAAGCAGAAGTACATGATCTGCACTTAGTTGATACCTTAGGTGGGGGGCTTCTTATTACTGCTGGGCAGTGATGGGAGTTTCTGTTCCTATATGGCCTCTACTGACACTGTAGTAAGGTTGGCCTTATTTCCATAGGGACATGGTGAAAACAGTAGCTCTTCATGTAGACTCCTTTACCACCACGGCAGAAAGTAATGGGAGAGTGCATCACTGCTGCCAGAGGTGGGGTGGTAGAAGACTGGCTCCCCATGTGGTCTCCACTGACAACACTACTTGGGAGAAAGGATATTAACTAGCCAGAAGCCATAAGGGAGGAACTCTTGGTGCTTCTGCATAGTTTTTTTTTTTTTTTTTTGGTATGGGTAAGCACTGGGAATCGAACCCGGGTCTCCAGTATGGCAGGTGAGAACTCTGCCTACTGAGCCACCATGGCCCATCCTGTATAGCTTTTTGAGGGTAGAAGTCTAGGCTTCCTACTTGACCTTTGCTACAATGGTAGCACGGGCCACAGTTTTTCCTTTGGTGTTTGGTTGGAAGAGGTTGGTATACTCTAAAAAAATTCTGTCTTGCTAGAGTACCATTTTCCTGGACAGAGAGAGTAGGCTTCTTTTTTCTGGTGTCTACTCACTGGTGTTGCTAACTTATTTACCTCCAAGTCTACATAAGTGAAGCAAAAAGGCAACTTACTGCTATATCATTCCTCTGGTCTCGAGTTCCTTAGCTGGTCTGATTCCTTCTCTCTACCTTTCAGAATCTTCCTGCTTAATTAAAAATGCTTAGGGTTTTAGTTCTACTTAGTGAGAGGAATAGAAAAATATGTATCAACTCTATTCAAAACTTGAAGTCTTCAGCTAATTTTTAAAAAGTGCATTTTTGAGTTAGTGACCATTATCATTTGTTAATGATAATGATAATGATATTAATGATAATTAATGAAAACATTAAAAAATTGACCTTATTGCTTTCTAAATTCCAGTTTAATGTTTTCTGTGACAATTTCCAGGGGTTTTAGCCATTTTATGCTATTTTGTTCTTTATTTAGAACAAACATAAGCTAAAGCTGGGCAGAACAAATAGAGAATGCAATGGAAGTTTTTCTCCTTAAAATCTCCATTGACCAGAAAAGCACAGTCCCCAAAAGAAACGAATTTCACAAGGTGGGCACACTGACCTTTTCTCACACAGAATGTGCCCTGGTGCAACAACAAAAAAATGCCTTTGGAATTACACAGTATGTGAGGGGAAAACTACACAGACATTTTGTTCAGAATGTTTACGTCACCTTGGATCTTCAGATAACTCCCCCACCATCCAAATGAGAAATGACTGAATATTCAGAACTTCCTGGCTGCTTCTCAAGCATGCACTTTGTTCAGCATTTGCTTGTGAAGACTCTACTATGTGCCTCCCACTCTCAGGGATACAGAAATGAGTAAGACAAAGACTCTGGCCTCAAATAATTATTTAGAGAAGGAAAGAATTGAGGCAAGTGTTAGTACTGCTTGACAAGAATAAAACACATACTGTGGAGTCACTTTCTGGCCAAATATGGTAGAGGGAATAAGAGCAGTTGGAGGTGGTTGCAGTTTTTGAGAAATGACTTTATAGAGAAACTGAGGCTTGGATTGAGTCTTGAGAGAAGTACTCTAAGTACAAGTCTGTTCCATATTGTAGAACTGCAGGTCATTATTTGTTAGCTACATCCTGTGCACAGTAAGTTTAATCACTAATCAAGGCTTCCAGGCTCTAGGATAGCTCAATCAGAATTTCTTTAAATAAATTTTGCTTCATCTTTGAACACCACTGTAAAAAATTAAATGTGCTGCACCAGCAGAACAATCAAGAAAATAAAGATTAAAATAGCTTCTCATAGAATAGTTGGTTGTGAACTAAATTGGGCCATGAGTTTTCAAAAATATGGTATTCAATGACACATTCAAGTTCATTTTCAAACATGTTTAAAAATCTACACTCTGGTGCCATTATGTAAACTAAAGCATAAAGATTAGCCTTTTAAATATTATGGAGAACAAACACAAAACATTTAAATGAAAGGCTTAAACTAATAAAAGGCCTAAAGTATGATTCTATTCATTAACAAAGGTAAGAAGAGAACAGCTTTTTTTGAACTATCAGAAGGACAGGCTATTACAGTTAAAAGGAGTCATATTAGAATAAGTAGCTCTAATTTTGAATAGGCAGTAGAGTTACATTTATAACCATGCATTCAGATTATTCAGACGTGTTTCCAGTATGCACTCCCTAGGTACACACCTGCTTATTTCCAGGTGGGAAAATGCTGACTAATATTTGTTAGAGATTTGACTTTTTATTTTTATCTGGAGGTAAAATATCAGGAATCTAATGCTTTCTTCAGTCTAAATTGGGATGGATTATAGAATAAGGACAAGATGCTTTAATTAAAAATGACTGTTGGGTGGGTCACAGTGGCTCAGCAGGCAGAGTTCTCTCCTGCTATGCCAGAGACCTGGGCTCGATTCTCTGAATGGACTTTGAAAGAATTTTTACAGCACATTAGGGTAGTTATTAACTTACTATATTTAAGGAACATTTCTGCTTGTCAGAAACTATGGTAAGTTCTTTACCTTAAATTCTCATGGCAACCTTTCCAGATAGGTGCTTTTGCCCTCATTTTACAGATAAGAGATTGGGCTTTAGGGATTTTGACAGCTTGTCCAAGGTACAAAGATGGCAAGACAAGTCTCTCTGTCCTCTGGGTCCAATCTACTAACTGCTACACATTATTGCCTTAACAACCCAAACCATAAAGCACTACCTCATTTTTGCAGTCTTGTGTTTCTACATTTCTTCCGGGGTGGTACTAGTTTAGCAAGGCCAAGAAGAGTCGTATATAAAAGTATTTGAAAGGGATCATGGAAAGTAACAAGTTTGGAGTTCTTACCCCCTTGTTTCCAGTCCTTATGCCTTATAAGGCAAAATAGTTTGGAGTGTGTCATAATGACCAAAAAAAAAAAAAAAAATATGAGAGGGAGGAAGAAAAGATGGAGGAAGAGGAGACAAGAAATAATGCAGATGTGGATAAATGGACCTATTTGATGAAAGAGTGGTTACCTATTAGTGATGTAGGAGAGACGGGCTGTCTAGTAACTTCTAGTAGGTATCATTCAGATTTGTATTTTTGAATGGGCACTGCTGTAGCCTCTTTTCTACTTACATTTTTATTATTAAAAAATTTATTATAAAACATTTTTACATCCCTTTAGTGACCAATTTGGGATAATTCTGTCTTAAATGATTTGTTTATGATTCTCTTGCTCCTATTTACAGTTCATAACACATATAGAGACCTAAACAAATATTCCTTAGTTCTACACTTTCAAAATTCCTGTATATTGAATCAAAATTTCATCTTGCAGGCAGTGTTTAAGCATTCCCATGCTCCATTACCTTGTCATACCAATACTCGGTACGTTTACACTTAATTTCTTACTTGTCTAGTAAGTATAAAATGGTATCTTGTTGTGATACTAACATACATTTTTCTTGATAACTAATACGGTTAAGCTCCCCTTTCTTCTTTATCCCTTTCATTCTTACCTTCCCTGCTCTTATCATCCACCAACCTTCTGTCTTATATTTTCAAGTAGAGGCTGGATAATCACTTATGAGAATTATAAAGGAGAACTCTTGGATAACAGGTAGGATTAGATGGCCCAAATGTATCTTCTGATTCTGATATTTGATTGATCATATGTGGGTTTTTAAAATATAGCTCATGCAGTAAATATATGAATGGTATATATTTAACATAATAGAGATGTACAGAATGGCCAATACCTTAAGACAAAATATTTATTTTCCTTGAAAATAAGTAGTTTAGCATGACCGTTTATTTTTTGTATTGTTATACAACTTGAGACTCACTCTTCAAGTAATGAGCTTTGAATTTCCATGAGAACAATGCAGCTTATTTCTTTCAATTGCATACATTTATATAAGGGTGGGCAGTAGTTCATGGAGCCTCTACTAGGTGGAATACAGTTGTCTGCTTACTGAATGTAATGGTTAGGTTCTGGTGTCAACTTGGCCAAATGATTATGCCCAGATGTCTGGTCAGGCAAGCACCGGCCTGACCATTGCTGCAAGGATATTTCATGGCTGGTTGATAACCTACAAGGCTTGCGTATTAAATCATCAGTCAGCTGACTGCACCTGTGGCTGATTACATCTGTGATCAACTAAGGTGTCCGTCCCACAATGAGATAATCCAATCAGCTGAAGGCTTCTCAGGAAGAAGAGAGACTCTTTCAGTGCTTCTTCATCCAGTGAGACACTCCCTGTGGAGTTCATACAGACCCTTCATTGAAGCTACCAGCTTCACAGCCTGCCCTGTGGATTTTGGATTCTTCCATTCTGTTGGTTGCATGAGATACCTTTATAAATTTCATATGTATAATATAAATCTCATATTTACTGATATCTGCTGTTGGTCATATTTACTGATATCTGCTGTTGGTTTTGTTTCTTAAAGAACCCTGACTAACATACTAAAAACAGAACAAATCAAAACTCATTATGCTACTTTCCCTCAGGGAAATAAGGAGGAAAATAGAAGAAATTGCCTTACTATCTACCAAGCCACTACTATTTGAAATTAAGTAGCCCCTGTTCCACTTTGCTAGCTGCCAGAATGCAACACACCAGAGACGGACTGGCTTTCAGTAAAAGGGGATTTGTTTAGTTAACGTATAGTTCTGCAGAGGAAAGGCAGCTAATTTTCAACAGAGGTTATTTCTTACATGGGAAGGCACAGGGTGATCTCTGCTGGCCTTCTCTCCAGGCCTCTGGGTTCCAACAACTTTCTCTGGGGTGGTTTCTCTGTGCATCTCCAAAGGCCTGGGCTGAGCTGCAAGTGCTGAGGTGAGGTATGCTGAGCTGCTTGGGCTGTGCTACACTGAGCTCTCTCATTTAAGTACCAGCCAATTAAATCAAACATTATTCATTGTAGCAGGCACATCTTCTAGATGACTGCAGATGAAATCAACAACAGGTGAGGTTCACATGCCATTGGCTCATGTCCACAGCAATAGAACTAGACACTTTCACCTGGCCAAGTTGACACCTGAACCTAACTACAACACTCCCTTCAGAGACAACTGGCATGGGGCACAACAGGAAAGTTCACCCCAGGAATCCCTTGAGGCCAAATGTCCTGTTTTGCTTTACTTGGGAAAATGTGAGATAATTTTGTGCCTTGTATTTAAGCAGAAAGGGCAATGAAAATGGACATCTAACTGTAACTCTATAAGCAAAATATGCTCTGAAACAACAGTCTTTACTAAGATGTTTCATAGTGAAATTCCTCAAAGACTTATTTTCTTAGGAAATGTATTTTTTCTCTAAACAATTTTCTAATAAAGCACATATTGTGCTGTCTTTCCTTAGAAAAGGGGTTTCCTATACAAACTAAAAAATGCAGAGGAGTTAAGTGGAAATACACAAAATGCAGATATTATTAATGAACCTTCTTGATCTCAGGATATCCTTGTACAACGAGGTCACATGAGGGATTCTGGTGTGACACAGGTTTCTCAAACTGCTGTGGTATTGCAAACTTTGTAGAGTATGTCGTTTCTTCTTTTTCTTTTTCAATTTTACTAACAGAGTTAGAGAAGGCTTCTCTGATTTGTGGAAATCTACTTATGGGAGGCAGCTTAGCTGAGCAGTTAAGAGCAGAGATTCTGAAGCCAGACAGCCAGACAGAAGATTTGAATCTTCTCTGCAGTGCTCACTAACTGTATAACTGTGAGTGAGTTACTTAACCTCACTGAATCTCACTTTTGTCATCTGAAAAGTTGGGATAATAATAGTGCCCAAATTTACTGATTTTTGTGGAGATTAAATGATTAATAAGTCCTTATAACAATGTTTGGTAAGTAATAAGCAATAAATAGATTAGCTACTGCTTTTGCAGTTGTCATTGTATCAAATTCCCAGATAAGCCAGCCAGTAGTAACACAGTAGTGAGATGATGGTAAGAAATGCATAGATTCCTTAATTATAGAATTTTAGAAGCTAAAGATGAAGTTATCTATCTGCCTGTTCTAATCCCTGGAAGGGTAGAATCTGCCTTCTATAACTGTCATTCCTGTTCAACTGAAATTTCCTTAAGTTAGTACATTTCTGGGGTACATTTTTTCCATATCATTAAAATAGATGCCTTTGGGGAATAGGTTTAAAAGTAAGAAATACATAAGTTACTAAGAAGGGAAAACTTATTGAAAAGGACAATTTTCCATTAAAAGAGTCATTCTTCCCATTTAAGTTTCTGGAGTCTTCAGGAACAATTATTCTGGGAAGATGAGTTATGTAAGTTAAGCATCCAAGTAAAAGGGGAAAGTAAATGAAGGGGCTGCCAGCCTGCACAGGATCTCTGCATGCCCATATATATATAACATATCTAATATTCAGAACAATCATTTGACATGTGGAAAATTTTATGACTTATGCATTAGGTGGTAGAGCAGGTCTGCATGAACAAATACTAAACTGAGAATGGCGACTTTGATCTCACTTCATATTTCCCTTCATCTCTCAATCACTTACTAAGCATTACTATCTTCTTTGCATTCCAATTAGCATCCAGGGGAACAGAAGCAGGGTTTGATACCCAACATTCACGATGAAACAATCAGTCAACAAAACAGACACCAGCCAGATTCCATATCCCATATGGAACTGGTTCTAGAAAATTGGATGTATCTTATATTTCTTTGCAAATATCTGTCAATACTTATGTTGATAACTACAAACTATAGTATGATCTAGTAAATGCTTGAAATGCTTTTGCAGCCTCAATTTCTCCCAACAGACATGTAATTTATGAAACAAATAAGAAAATTCACCTACAGCCTTGTTTTGTATTTCTTAAAACACTAAGAAGTTTTGCTCAATGTTCCTTACTGGAATTTCCTATGTTATTTTAAAACATGATTTCTCTAATGGCTCTGCAGTATCACTGATAGAAAGTACTTATGTTTACACAAATTTGAAGGACCATTGTCTTGGGGTGTTGACTAATCCAATTACATTTAATAACTGGAGACACTGAAGTTCTTTTTGGTTTCTGATTAGAAATTTCTTCAACCCTACCTACTATCTAAATACAAATTGGATATTTCTTTCACTAATAACAATCTAACTATTCTAGAATATTTCATGATTTTATCCTAAGGTGGTTAAACATATCTCTGTTTTGCAGATGAGGAAACTAAGGTTCTTATATGAATTATTCATTCATCAACTACTTATGTGTCTAAAATGTGCCATCTTTAGAGGAATTAGGTAACATTCTCAAAGCCAAACACTTGAATAGTGGCCAAGATTTGATTCATGGAAACTAGCCGTAATGTCCAGGTACTTTTCAGCATATCTCTTCATTTCCTCTGGGCGGAATGGAACCCCTGAAGACTTGACAGTGGTAAAATGATGCCAACATTTGAAAAGGAAGTTTGGCAGTGTAAAGGAGAGTCAGAAAATAGAATGATCAGTAAGAGGCCTTTTAGAGCTATTCGGACCTGAACACACATGATGTCATCTAGATCTAGAGGCCCCTAGCTTCGTGCTGCTCACAGAATTTTCTGGGTCAACAAGTTTAAAGAGGTGAGTTTAGGCTTTAATTTGATATCACCCATGCAGCATGTTTATAGAAGCAAAATAGTCCAGCAGACATGTCCTACAGGTTCTTAGGTTAGTGGACAGTAGGAAGCCTGCCAGATGGTCACTTCAATATCAACAAGGCCTTACCCTTTGATTAAAATGCCTCAAAAGACCTCTGTCAAACATCACTACAGGTTGAATATGGACTGTTCATAATTCTTGTGCTTGGGAAATTTACATCTCTCAGCTTAAAAGATACCTAGATGATGGAAAAACTTGAGTATAGCTGCTACTTCAGAATACAAAAACGAAAGCAATTGAGATAAGAGTAGGGGGTGTGTTTTTTCTGACTTAAAGCAAAAGAGTCCTTGATGCATATTTACTAAGCGTCCGCTTTGGATGTACAAAGCATGTTACTGACTATACCTGGTGGGGCTTGATATGCTATTCAAAGTTAAAGGAAATCAGAATTGATGATAGCATTGGGGATGGGGATAAATTATAGAGGGAAAAACAACAGAGCAGATAGGGGATAAGTAAAGAATAGGCTGAGTACATGATGTAACCAGGATGGCTGTGAAGAATGGTGTCATTAAGAGATAAGCAGGGTACTGGGAGTAGGAAGAATCTAGTTCTGAAAGTGAGAAAAGGACTCAGGTGGAGATGCCCAAGTCACCTGTAGAAGAAGAACTGAAATTCCAGAAAAATGACAAAGCTACAGCCATATGAGGATTTCAGCATCTTCACTATTTTGGCAGTATCCTAAAACACATACTTGAATGAGATATCAGAAGGAGACTGTGCACTGAAGAAAGCGAAGATGTTCAAGGTCATGCCAATATTAGGTGAGCACCGGACTTCGGTAAGAGGGGAAGAGAACAATTATGGAAAAAGAGATTCAAGGAGGAGGGAATAATCAACAACATCAAAAGCTAAAGATGAATGGAATCAGAAATAAGCAAATAACATTAAACTTGAGGCATATTTCTGGGGATAGGAATGACCTTGTAAATCCATAGAGGTAGAGATAAATGAGCCAGCAAGGAGAAGGATGGGTGTATGTTTATGTATGCAGGCTTGTTCATTTAGTGTTTGTTTTGTTTTGGGGATGGAGGGAGAGAGGCTGATTTCGGAAAATAACTTAATATCATCAGTTTAGTTGAATTTATGTTTTTTTGGTGACAGAAGAAAGTGACAAAGTTCTTTTCTCTGCCTCCCAGAGGTGATTTACACAGTCCTTTGCCAAGTCTCAGATTTTGGGCCACTTGAAACTAGGAGAAAATGGTCATCAGTGAGATAGTACCTCATGATTACTTCCACTTTATATGACCTAGATATTTTATAAGTCCAACCTAAGATCTATGAAGAGAAGTCTATTGTGCTCAGTGTGAATTCTCCACGTTGTCCAATAAATATTCATTGAACAAGAAATAATAGAAGACACATAGCACTTACCATGTGCCAGGCACCATCCTGAAAGCTTTATAAATATCAATTATATACAAATATCAAAACAACTCCAGCAGGTTAATTCTTTATTGTTTCCATTTTACAGGGGGAACTGAGGCAAATGAACTTCAAAGAACTTGCCCAAGGTTGAATGGCTAGTAGGAAGAGGTTGGATTTAGATTCAGGTATTTTGGTTCTAGTATATATGTTTTTAATTTCTATGTTGTACAGAATCAATGCACAAATAAATGAATGAATGGTTATTCGTCATTGGTCTCAAAGTTAACAAATGTTAAGAGTCTTCTATTAAGGAAGCTAGAAAAACTATGCATAGGAAACACCTCTTGATATATATAGCAAATGCCACATAGGCCTTCTTTCTTTTCCTAGGATATCTCAGCCCTGGACCTGTAGGTTAGAAAAAATAGGCTCAGAGTTGTAAGCATGTGATTTTGCTCTGTCTATGACTTGGCCTTCAGATGAGAATTTTAAACGCTTTCTCCAAGGATATTGCTATTCATTAGATTCTTCATTTAACTTTACAATCAAGGACATTTTATTGCTTAAATTTGCCACCATTTGCTGATTGCTTTGGTCGAGCATAATGCTTATCTGTTGCACTCTACCTCTGAGAGTGCCTAAAGTCACACTAAAAATAGCACATGTGAAAGGTATCCGGATTTCATGAATAAAGGTGAATGTTCCAAATAGTTTCCAATGTCCCCATTAACACTAATCTGGTATGGCTTTGGTAAATGTATGTACATACATTATGTCCATCCAAAGCAACAAAGAAATGAGGGGAGTTGAGAGGGAAAAGGAATATAGTTATTGACTAACATTTTCTATAATTTAATTTGTTTTTGGTCAAAAAATTAATGCTTGCTACATAAACGGAGTTCCACATATATATTTGAGTTTCCACCTAGTAGTTTTAATCTGAAAAAATTATTGAAAAGTCTTAGCCACTTCTTACATTTTGACAATAGTCTAAAAAAGTGGAAAGTAACAATTTTTAGTTTAGTTGGAAAAAGTGAGGGCCAGCGTAATACGATTGCTATGTGATCACCCAATATGAAAAGCACATGGCAAGGAAGGAGCCATTTTCTCTCTCTACCCTCAACTCAATTCTTTTCAAAACATATGTGCACATCTGTGACCTTTATTCTAAACCCATCTGGTCAGCAATCTCATTGACTGACAATGGGCAGGCTCTGCTATAAAGCCCAGTGGTGCATATACATTTCCTGGAAAATGATCAAATTCTGTGAGAACAGTTTAATTCTCTTCAGTGTACCTTTTTAAGCCATGATTATATGTTCAGCCAATATGAAATGTAAAATAAAAATTCCCGCCCTTGTTCTCAAAACTATGATCTGGAGAGCCTAGGATAGAGAGAATGATATTACTCATAGCCTGAGCTCAGCTACACACAAGTTATATCTTCCCCATGACTGTCAGCCGCCAGGCTCCAGCTGATGATCTTGTACTTACTAAAGGAAAAAGATAGTTATTGTGAGCCCCCAAGCATTTCTAGGGCCTGGCTTGAAAAAAGCTGTGGGTCTGTTTAGAGTTTTGGCCTCCTTGGAAATCATCAAGACGTACCTACTTGCACAAGCCCACTCATTCTGAAAGAGAGGAGAGTCTGTTGGGAACATGCACAGCGACTTATAAGGTTTTCAAGGGAGCAAAGCAATGACAATAACAATTGTAACAAATGGGTAATTTGTTGAGAAATTTCCTTCAGAGTGAACATATGGTTTCCTAGAACATAGCGAATATTTAATAAGTGTTTGAGTTGCATGACTCACAAATAAAACTGAATATTTAAATGACAAACACAAATGTGTATTTATAAAGTATAATGTGGACATAGTGTTTGGAATTGATGGTTTGGTTGGCAGGAGTTTTAATTTCTACTTGTTCTGTAAAACCCCCTTTTTAGCTGACATTTGAAAAGATAAATCGAATTTAGTCTTATCTTACCCATAGAACTGCTGGCAGTCTTTTTTAAGGATCTAAACATAAACTTTAAAGAAAGTGATATGGCGTCTATGTCAAAATGGAATCAATGGTAAGAAATATATTCTACTTATAGGTGTATTTGTAAATTTGTGGGGACACCTGATATGTGCCAGATACTATTAGAGACTCTTGAGTTATAAAAGGGCAACATCCTTGCTATCACTGAGCTGGCATTCTAGAAAAAATATTTGTACTTGTGATTTTCAGACACATTTTCAGTTCAAATTGCTTATTCCCTTCTTATCATCATCCATCAGAATCAGAATGGTTAAAGACCTGGAAAGAGGAAATTTTAAAATGCAAACAATTAATTAAAGTCAATTTGGCTATGCTCTTCCCACGATGGGAATGTTAATTGAAGGATTGGATTAAACCCTGAAATAAATTAAGTAGCAGAAATAGAAACAGTACAACCAGTGCTCTTAGTTCCAATCTAATTAAATTAAGCTATAATGGTTTTCAGAGAAATGAATTGCCCAGCTGTAACCTAATCCATACTCCAATGTCTTTCTGGGAATTATTCAGAAGAGATAATTGTACCAAGAATAACATTCCTCACAATTAACATTTCTCACAATTACACTGAGGTTGATGGGCGATTCGCTATAGAGACTTCCCAATGTTTACCATGGAGATTACTTCACTTAGAGTTTTAAAACAAAATTTCCAACAAAAACCTAGCTCCCATGACCTAATCATCTTTCCTCATCACTTCCTATATCCAAATAGTTAAAAAGGATACACCAGCTATTTAACAATTTAATCCACAAATACTTATCGATGCCTAAAATCCATTTCAAATAACCAATCATTTACTCAGCACCTCTGATACTTCTGCAGTGGTAGAATACAAAAGTGGCCCAATATCCCCACCTTCTCATAGCCTGCAATATGTCAGTGAGGAAAAACATAACAGTAAGCATGTAGACAGTGAACTTTAGTAATAACAGAGGCACGTAAAGGCTGTAGGGGAAACTTTCAAACTGGGTTGGTGCACAGGTGAATGACAAGCCCCAACGAGGAAGGCCGGAAAATGTAGTGGGCACAGTCTATATATGACAAGTTTAGCAGGACTGGGTAAGAAGACTGGACTTAAATCTACAGCTCCTGTCCAAGGGACTGCTTTTCATGCACTCCCGGGATACAAAGCCTTCTGATTCATTGTCTCTGCCATTAACAAATGGTTTCTAATCTGGAAGTGTATAAAAGAAACATACATAGCAAGTGAAAGAGTTTCTACAATGGGGTGTATCAGTGCCAAATGAGTGGCACAGAGTGGCACCAGAAGCTCAGAGCAACGACGCCTCAATGTTGGCAAAGCAGAGACAAGAGGCAGGAGACTCAAAGTCTAGAGAGTGGAGGAAGCAACCTGGAATATGTGTACAGGCAGATGAGACGTATGACCAGAAATGTTGATTCTGAATATATTTTGAGAGCTGTAACTCCGGGGTAATCTAGGTGTGATACTGAAAAACTAGATTTAAGTGGTAAGAGTGGAGGAGTATGTGAGTACAAACATATCCGTTTTCTACCTGAAAGGAGAAGACTCATGAACACTTGGGCTAGGGAAGCACAGGGAACATGTGTGCTGATTATTGCTACTCAGTCTTTGCAAAGCATGAAGAAATGCTCTTTCATTCTGTGCAGCAGCTAGAGTGGGTAGCGTGCAGAGGGTTTGAAATCAGGATACCTTGTACGAGTCTTAGCTTAGTTATCAGTTTCCTGTGATCATCTCTATCTTGAGAATGGTATTTTCCCCTCTTGATTATATTTTAAACACAATTTAGAAAGTAGATGTGAAAGTTCTTTGTAGTAAAGGACATCTGCATGAGCAAAGCGAGCTCCATTTATTTACTAAACAGAAATATTGATAGCAATAGGAAATGCCAGTGTTCTATTTTGATTTTGTCAGTTGAATCAGTAATGAATAAAACACTTATGAAGGATATGAAGGAAGGACTAGAGAATGACATTGAAAAATAATCACGTTTATCTGATGCATGAGGTGGAGAGATATTCCGGTGAGTGATGTGCTGTAAAGGGGAAGGAGAAATATAATTAATTATGCTTGACAAGATTTTGCAGATAGAGATTCTGGATTCTCTTATTTGGTAGCATTTTGGGGGATTATAATTAAAAAGCATTCAACACAGATGCCACTTAGCCCAGCTTGCAGCCTGGCATTCTAAATATACTAGATATATTTGTGACTTCAAAAGCATGCAGTAGCATTTTTCTTAGATCAACAATGTTTCCAACTGAAAGAGTTTAAGTAAATTTTATGAATAATAAATGAAAAACAAATTCCATAAGGATGATTTTAATTTCATCTGAAAGGACTACAAGGCAGTGATATGTAGAGTAATGTATACTGTTATACTAGCAACAAATGAAAATGTGTTTTTTATAGTTGTGTATAATTCAAAGATATGTGTCAAGTCTTTCTCTATGGGAATATACATCCTTAAAAAAGAGAATTACATGATTATTTCTGGCATCTGGAAAAAAGGACTATGGCAAGGTCCACAATTATTATGTCCAAAAAATAAAATGCATACGATAAGTTATACATGTAAAAATGCATCTATATGATATTAATATGTTTTTAATTTTTTTGTAATCCAGGCATAGGAAGTCCTAAACAGGTTGTAGGCCAGGAGTTCATATGTAAGTCAGATTTTTATTTACAGTTATTTATAGGATAAGTAGGAAATGTAGTCTTATAGAAATAATCTTAGAAATGGTGACAAATTCAGAAGGCTAGATCGTAAAGTCCCATGTCACTGTTACTGTGCTTGAAGTGGAATACAGGTAGCAGTATAATTAGGTGCTACAGCTAGCATCAGCAGCAGTGCATGCTACCCACAGACATGCACAATCATATTCATCTGTCTATTTTTGTAGATTACTGTAAACCTATATTCTCCTGGACTTCAGCAAAGATTCTGGTAAGACTTTGGGCTTTGGCTCTGGGAACAAAATCACTATTTGCAAAACTCTTTCCAAAGGTTCAATTTGCTCCTTAATACATGCAAGGAGATGTGCAATGCTATTTGAAACCTATCTTATTGTTCACAGCAGCTGCAGTGGTGGCTGTGTGGTATGCAGCAAAATGAGTACACAGGAATTCTTCAAACATTTACTGGCATGCTGGAAATGTTTCTTGCACTTCTCACTGCAATAAACAATTACACACACACAGACACACACATACAGTGGTATTAGAAATAGGAGAGTGCCTGATATGAGCTTGCTTTTACAATATGATCACATGTACTTTATCTAGATAGGAATACTGTGACTGAGTTAATTTTAGCTTTGTATTTCAGATGAGAACATTGGGACTCAGAGATTTTATGATAATTGCCAAGTTCATGGCTAGTGTTAGGGCTGAAACTGAGCACTGGTCTTTCTGACTTTATAGTGAAATGTATATTCTTCCATTATACAATGCAGGTTTCTAGACATAAGATCAATGCCTTATTAGGATTATTATCACTATTATTACTGTTATTAAAAAGCCAGGAAAGGAACAAAAGGAAATGGGTTCTTATAAAAGACAGGCTTTCAAAATCTTTTACAAAATTGGTTAGTTTTGGAAAAAGGGTTAAAAAGCAATTAAAAAAAAGATTTCCAAATTATTTTCAAAATAAAACAAAGATGAGATAGAAACTAGACCAAATCCATCCTTCTCAATAAGGCTTTCAACGAACAGTCCAACCTTCACGTTTTACTCTTCACTTAGTATCCTTAATACACATAGCACCTGATCACATACAGTTTTGTACAATTCTCCAGTTGTTTCAGATGCAGAGTCTCTGGCTCTGTTATTTGAGATCAAGGGCAGTATAATGGATTTTCCTTGAATGAGCTATAGGGTGCCTAGCCTATTGCTGCCCAGAGTAGGATAGTAGGGGCTCAATAAACACATGCTTGATTCAGAACAGATGGCTAACATTCTGGAAGGTACATTATCTTTGTGCCAGTAACAACCAGCTCTGTCTCAGGGGGTTGCCTGCTTGATAAGCTATAAACCTTACCAGACAAGCCATAAGAAACGATAAAAGAAAATGCATTTCTCCATGGGTCAAAATGAATGACCATGAACTGAGAATTCATGATAAAGGTTAAAAAAAATCTTTTCACTACTCTTTGAGTTCCTTTTGTGTGTTATTATTCAAATAGCATTGTCAGCATACTACCTCGAATATTCCGTTTCTCTTTATCTCTGTCCTTCTCTGGCACTTTAAAGGCAGGTGAGTTATATTCAATTTGAAGTTCTCCAGAGTCTCTTTCTTTCTCCTGGATTAACTGCCTTGCTGGACTTACTTTAATCAGACTCTAAACTTCTGTGTGAATGACGTGACAGTTGCTTTTTAGAATTTATTATGAAATGATCGCCTTCTTCAACTCTTGATTATTCATTGCTAGTCTCCAATGGCATTAATGAAGGAAAAACAGTTTTTACCTGCCTTCCTGCCCTTCTCCCCTTCATTTATTTGGCTAACCTATTCCACAAAACCTTTCCTTGTGCTAAGCCCTATGACAGGTGGTAGGGATTTAAACTCGAATAAAATACTGGAAATATTGTGACAGGTAGACAAGGAAATCCACAATTGATGTATATCATGAAATCTGCTCCAATACAGATATGTACCAGGCTTTCTGACAACAGAGCAGAAGATCATCTAATATAATCTGGGTAAATGGGGAAATTATCTTTGGAAAAATAGCCCTTGAGCTGAGTCTTCAAGGAAAAACAAGGGTTTAGATTGGAGAAGGTGCATTTTAGCCATTGGGAAGAATGTGAGAAAGAAAGAAAGAGAACTCATTTGAGAAACCAGAAAGCTTAGTGAGACAGCAGCACAGAATGTGATATTTTGAACTGGTGGAGTATGTGCAAAATTTCTGAAGGACCAAAGCACAGGATTAGAAGCAGGGACACGGAGCAGGGGAGGGAGTTGAAAAACATGAAGGAGGTGGAGCTGGTAAGTTTTGATGGGAAGGCAAGGAGGATACTGGTTTGGGAAGCAAGAAAGCCAGGGTGTCTTTAAGTAGGATAAATTACAATCCTGGCAACCAACATGTAAACAGACTCCTATTTAGTTCTCTGGATTCTTGAGTCTGAGATTGGATATAAATCCTGACTCTGATATACTGCAGTTGTATGGCATGGAGGAAGTTATTAAGCTTCTTGTGCCTTAGTTTACTCATCAGTAAAATTAAGTTAATAATAGTACTTATCTCATAAACTGCTTGGGAGGCTTAAATGAGATAGCACAAAAAGGACTTAGAATAGTTCCTATTACATAGCATGTGCTCAGAAATTTTTAGCCATTATTATTGAGTTACATTAATGGTCCCTTTTCATTATGTACCCCACATGCTTTGTATGTAGTGTGAATGTGTGTTTGTAAAGGATAAGGGATAGGACTAAATTTTAGGTGAATCACAAGTTCCTGTCTTCAAATAATGAAAACCTGAATTAAACATTGGCAAAATCAGGGGAGACCAATGTTTAGAATATTTAAAATTGGAATCTACTCTGTTTATTACAAATGTTGGTCTTTCGGTCAGTTTTATATTCCATATTAGGGCCCAATCTTAATCAATAGTTTAGTAGAATAATTTTCCTTGAGGTACAAGGTCTTCCAGAAACTAGCAATTTTTCTTCTCTGCAAAGTTATAAAGGCAAACCACATGAGCGAGTTGGCTAATATTGGCTTCCCTTTATGAAATTAAATCTGACCATCTACATGCCTATCTCTCATATGCTTATACAAACATGGATCAGCTGAAGTTAAAAGTAAAATGCATCTACCATAATGACTAGCGCACAATTTTATTCCTTAAAAGATACAATAAACATACAATAAACACTGTGGTAGGCAGCATATGGACCTCTAAAGATGTCCATATCTGATCCTAGAAACCTGCAAATACCTTACATGGTGAAAGGAACATCTTAGAAGATTATATTAAGGACCTTGAGATGAGGCGCCTATGTTGGATTGTCCTAATCTAATCACACGAGTTCTTAAAAATGGCAGACCTTTTCCCATTGTGTTGAGAAAGAGATATGACATTGGAAGAAGAGCCAGAGAGATTCAATATTCTGGCTTTGAAGAGAGAGGAAGGAAATCATACATGGGGAATGTGGGTAGCCTGCAGAAGTTGGTAAGGACAAGTCAGGGATCCTTCTCTAGAACCTTCAGAAAGGAGTAGTGCTTGATTTTAGCCCACTGACACTTATGTCAAACTTCTGATCTACAGAACTGAGAGATAATAAATTTGGTTATTTTAAGCCATTAAGCTTGTGGTAATTTGTTACAGCAGCACTAGAAACTAAACTAGTGCAGACACTCAAAATATTTGGCTCACGTTTGATGTTAGACTTGCAGAATTAAATTTTTCTGTGATTTTCAGCAAATTCAATACCTTCTTGCACTTTAGAGATTGATCTAAAATATACTGTTTTCTCAGCCTTGTCTTTGAATACACTCCATTTTCCCTTTTCGTTTTTTTTAAACATTATACCTACTTTGTCTAATTAGTCTAACAAGAGCTGTTTCTTTGGGTTGATAGATCTGCAATTCAAGTCACAAGAAACCATGTAAAAACATCGAGTGGAAGCTATTGATAAGTAGAGCATTTTTTTTTTTTGCCTTGTTTTTTTTTTTTATTAATTAAAAAAAGAATTAACAAAACAATTAGAAATCATTCCAATCTACATGTACAATCAGTAATTCTTAATAACATCACATAGTTGCATATTCATCATTTCTTAGTACATTTGCATCGATTTAGAAAAAGAAATAAAACGACAACAGAATAAGAATTAAAACAATAATAGAAAGAAAAAAAAACAAAAACAAAAAACCTATACCTCACATGCAGCTTCATTCAGTGTTTTAACATAATTGCATTACAATTGGGTAGTATTGTGCTGTCCATTTCTGAGTTTTTATATCCAGTCCCATTGTACAGTCTGTATCCCTTCATCTCCAATTATCCCTTCTCTTTTTTCTTTTTTTTTTTTAATTAACGGAAAAAAAGAAATTAACCCAACATTTAGAGATCATACCATTCTACACATGCAATCATTAATTCTTAACATCATCACATAGATGCATGATCATCATTTCTTAGTACATTTGCATTGGTTTAGAAGAACTAGCAACATAACCGAAAAAGATATAGAATGTTAATATAGAGAAAAAAATAAAAGTAATAATAGTAAAATCAAAACAAAACAAAACAAAACAAAACAAAAACCTATAGCTCAGATGCAGCTTCATTCAGTGTTTTAACATGATTACTTTACAATTAGGTATTATTGTGCTGTCCATTTTTGAGTTTTTGTATCTAGTCCTGTTGCACAGTCTGTATCCCTTCAGCTTCAATTACCCATTGTCTTACCCTGTTTCTAACTCCTGCTGAACTCTGTTACCAATGACATATTTCAAGTTTATTCTCGAATGACCGTTCACATCAGTGGGACCATACAGTATTTGTCCTTTAGTTTTTGGCTGGATTCACTCAGCATAATATTCTCTAGGTCCATCCATGTTATTACATGCTTCATAAGTTTATCTTGTCTTAAAGCTGCATAATATTCCATCGTATGTATATACCACAGTTTGTTTAGCCACTCTTCTGTTGATGGAGATTTTGGCTGTTTCCATCTCTTTGCAATTGTAAATAATGCTGCTATAAACATTGGTGTGCAAATGTCCGTTTGTGTCTTTGCCCTTAAGTCCTTTGAGTAGATACCTAGCAATGGTATTGCTGGGTCGTATGGCAATTCTATATTCAGCTTTTTGAGGAACCGCCAAACTGCCTTCCACAGTGGTTGCACCCTTTGACATTCCCACCAACAGTGGATAAGTGTGCCTCTTTCTCCGCATCCTCTCCAGCACTTGTCATTTTCTGTTTTGTTGATAATGGCCATTCTGGTGGGTGTGAGATGATATCTCATTGTGGTTTTGATTTGCATTTCTCTAATGGCCAGGGACATTGAGCATCTCTTCATGTGCCTCTTGGCCATCCATATTTCCTCTTCTGAGAGGTGTCTGTTCAAGTCTTTTTCCCATTTTGTAATTGGGTTGGCTGTCTTTTTGTTGTTGAGATGAACAATCTCTTTATAAATTCTGGATACTAGACCTTTATCTGATATATCATTTCCAAATATTGTCTCCCATTGTGAAGGCTGTCTTTCTACTTTCTTGATGAAGTTCTTTGATGCACAAAAGTGTTTAATTTTGAGGAGTTCCCATTTATTTATTTCCTTCTTCAGTGCTCTTGCTTTAGGTTTAAGGTCCATAAAACCGCCTCCAGTTGTAAGATCCATAAGATATCTCCCAACATTTTCCTCTAACTGTTTTATGGTCTTAGACCTAATGTTTAGATCTTTGATCCATTTTGAGTTAACTTTTGTATAGGGTGTGAGAGATGGGTCTTCTTTCATTCTTTTGCATATGGATATCCAGTTCTCTAGGCACCATTTATTGAAGAGACTGCTCTGTCCCAGGTGAGCTGGCTTGACTGCCTTATCAAAGATCAAATGTCCATAGATGAGAGGGTCTATATCTGAGCACTCTATTCGATTCCATTGGTCGATATATCTATCTTTATGCCAATACCATGCTGTTTTGACCACTGTGGCTTCATAATATGCCTTAAAGTCAGGCAGCGCGAGACCTCCAGCTTCGTTTTTTTTCCTCAAGATGTTTTTAGCAATTCGGGGCACCCTGCCCTTCCAGATAAATTTGCTTATTGGTTTTTCTATTTCTGAAAAATAAGTTGTTGGGATTTTGATTGGTATTGCATTGAATCTGTGAATCAATTTAGGTAGGATTGACATCTTAACTATATTTAGTCTTCCAATCCATGAACACGGTATGCCCTTCCATCTATTTAGGTCTTCTGTGATTTCTTTTAACAGTTTTTTGTAGTTTTCTTTATATAGGTTTTTTGTCTCTTTAGTTAAATTTATTCCTAGGTATTTTATTCTTTTAGTTGCAATTGTAAATGGGATTCGTTTCTTGATTTCCCCCTCAGCTTGTTCATTACTAGTGTATAGAAATGCTACAGTTTTTTGAATGTTGATCTTGTAACCTGCTACTTTGCTGTACTCATTTATTAGCTCTAGTAGTTTAGTTGCGGATTTTTCCGGGTTTTCGACGTATAGTATCATATCGTCTGCAAACAGTGATAGTTTTACTTCTTCCTTTCCAATTTTGATGCCTTGTATTTCTTTTTCTTGTCTAATTGCTCTGGCTAGAACCTCCAACACAATGTTGAATAATAGTGGTGATAGTGGACATCCTTGTCTTGTTCCTGATCTTAGGGGGAAAGTTTTCAATTTTTCCCCATTGAGGATGATATTAGCTGTGGGTTTTTCATATATTCCCTCTATCATTTTAAGGAAGTTCCCTTGTATTCCTATCTTTTGAAGTGTTTTCAACAGGAAAGGATGTTGAATCTTGTCGAATGCCTTCTCTGCATCAATTGAGATGATCATGTGATTTTTCTGCTTTGATTTGTTGATATGGTGTATTACATTAATTGATTTTCTTATGTTGAACCATCCTTGCATACCTGGGATGAATCCTACTTGGTCATGATGTATAATTCTTTTAATGTGTTGTTGGATACGATTTGCTAGAATTTTATTGAGGATTTTTGCATCTGTATTCATTAGAGAGATTGGTCTGTAGTTTTCTTTTTTTGTAATATCTTTGCCTGGTTTTGGTATGAGGGTGATGTTGGCTTCATAGAATGAATTAGGTAGTTTTCCCTCCACTTCGATTTTTTTGAAGAGTTTGAAGAGAATTGGTACTAATTCTTTCTGGAACGTTTGGTAGAATTCACATGTGAAGCCATCTGGTCCTGGACTTTTCTTTTTAGGAAGCTTTTGAATGACTAATTCAATTTCTTTACTTGTGATTGGTTTGTTGAGGTCATCTATGTCTTCTTGAGTCAAAGTTGGTTGTTCATGTCTTTCCAGGAACCCGTCCATTTCCTCTAAATTGTTGTATTTATTAGCGTAAAGTTGTTCATAGTATCCTGTTATTACCTCCTTTATTTCTGTGAGGTCAGTAGTTATGTCTCCTCTTCCATTTCTGATCTTATTTATTTGCATCCTCTCTCTTCTTCTTTTTGTCAGTCTTGCTAAGGGCCCATCAATCTTATTGATTTTCTCATAGAACCAACTTCTGGCCTTATTGATTTTCTCTATTGTTTTCATGTTTTCAATTTCATTTATTTGTGCTCTAATCTTTGTTATTTCTTTCCTTTTGCTTGCTTTGGGGTTAGCTTGCTGTTCTTTCTCCAGTTCTTCCAAATGGATAGTTAATTCCTGCATTTTTGCCTTTCTTCTTTTCTGATATAGGCATTTAGAGCAATAAATTTCCCTCTTAGCACTGCCTTTGCTGCGTCCCATAAGTTTTGATATGTTGTGTTTTCATTTTCATTTGCCTCGAGGTATTTGCTAATTTCTCTTGCAATTTCTTCTTTGACCCAGTCGTTGTTTAGGAGTGTGTTGTTGAGCCTCCACGTATTTGTGAATTTTCTGGCACTCTGCCTATTATTGATTTTCAACATCATTCCTTTATGGTCCGAGAAAGTGTTGTTTAAGATTTCAATCTTTTTAAATTTGTTGAGACTTGCTTTGTGACCCAGCATATGGTCTATCTTTGAGAATGATCCATGAGCACTTGAGAAAAAGGTGTATCCTGCTGTTGTGGGATGTAATGTCCTATAAATGTCTATTAAGTCTAGTTCATTTATAGTAATATTCAGATTCTCTATTTCTTTGTTGATCCTCTGTCTAGATGTTCTGTCCCTTGATGAGAGTGGTGAGTTGAAGTCTCCAACTATTATGGTATATGAATCTATTTCCCTTTTCAGTGTTTGCAGTATATTCCTCACGTATTTTGGGGCATTCTGATTCGGTGCGTAAATATTTATGATTGTTATGTCTTCTTGTTTAATTGTTCCTTTTATTAGTATATAGTGTCCTTCTTTGTCTCTTTTAACTGTTTTACATTTGAAGTCTAATTTGTTGGATATTAGTATAGCCACTCCTGCTCTTTTCTGGTTGTTATTTGCATGAAATATCTTTTCCCAACCTTTCACTTTCAACCTATGTTTATCTTTGGGTCTAAGATGTGTTTCCTGTAGACAGCATATAGAAGGATCCTGTTTTTTAATCCATTCTGCCAATCTATGTCTTTTGATTGGGGAATTCAGTCCATTGACATTTAGTGTTATTACTGTTTGGATAATATTTTCCTCTAACATTTTGCCTTTTGTATTATATATATCATATCTGATTTTCCTTCTTTCTACACTCTTTTCCATATCTCTCTCTTCTGTCTTTTTGTATCTGACTCTAGTGCTCCCTTTAGTATTTCTTGCAGAGCTGGTCTCTTGGTCACAAATTCTTTCAGTGACTTTTTGTCTGAGAATGTTTTAATTTCTCCCTCATTTTGAAGGATAATTTTGCTGGATATAGGAGTCTTGGTTGGCAGTTTTTCTCTTTTAGTATTTTAAATATATCATCCCACTGTCTTCTAGCTTCCATGGTTTCTGCTGAGAAATCTACACAAAGTCTTATTGGGTTTCCCTTGTATGTAATGGATTGTTTTTCTCTTGCTGCTTTCAAGATCTTCTCTTTCTCTTTGACCTCTGACATTCTAACTAGTAAGTGTCTTGGAGAACGCCTATTTGGGTCTAATCTCTTTGGGGTGCGCTGCACTTCTTGGATCTGTAATTTTAGGTCTTTCATAAGAGTTGGGAAATTTTCAGTGATAATTTCTTCCATTAGTTTTTCTCCTCCTTTTCCCTTCTCTTCTCCTTCTGGGACACCCACAACACGTATATTTGTGCGGTTCATATTGTCCTTGAGTTCCCTGATACCCTGTTCAAATTTCTCCATTCTTTTCCCTATAGTTTCTGTTTCTTTTTGGAATTCAGATGTTCCATCCTCCAAATCACTAATTCTATCTTCTGTCTCTTTAAATCTATCATTGTAGCTATCCATTATTTTTTCTATGTTTGCTACTTTATCCTTCACTTCCATAAGTTCTGCGATTTGTTTTTTCAGTTTTTCTATTTCTTCTTTATGTTCAGCCCATGTCCTCTTCATGTCCTCCCTCAATTTATCGATTTCATTTTTGAAGAGGTTTTCCATTTCTGTTCGTATATTCAGCATTAGTTGTCTCAGCTCTTGTGTCTCATTTGAGCTATTGGTTTGTTCCTTTGACTGGGCCATATTCTCAATCTTTTGAGCGTGGACAGTTATCTTCTGCTGCTGGCGTCTGGGCATTTATTCAGATTTCTCTTGGTGTTGGACCCAGCAAGGTTGTAATATTTTTCTGTGAAATCTCTGGGTTCTGTTTTTCTTATCCTGCCCAGTAGGTGGCGCTCGTGGCACACGTTTGTCTGCGGGTCCCACCAGTAAAAGGTGCTGTGGGACCTTAAACTTTGGAAAACTCTCGCCGTCCTGGGGGTTCGCTAGCCGAAACGGCTTGAGCCGGCCGGGGTCCGAACGCAGGGAGGGTTGCTGGTCGCCGCAGCCAGGGAAAGAGCCCGTCTGAATTTCCTAGTCGGCCCTGGGCAACAAGCGTGGCGGGAGGGCGCCAGCGGCAGCAGCCCGCCCGGGAGAGTGCACGTTCCCCGGGAGTCACGGGTTTGGAAGGGGCCTCCCCCACCCGTCACCGTTCTCCGCGGCCTGGGGGTTTCCGATCAAATTCTCTCAGTTGGTCCGGGGGCTGCGCGTGGTGTGGGCGCCAGCCAGGGCGGTTTCAGGGGACTGCCTCTCCAATTCTCCCAGCCGGCCCGGGAAGGGGGAAGGGAGTAACTCCGGCCGCTTGCCACCCCGCCCGGTAAGGCCCGCGCGCCTCGGCGATCTCACCCGAGCTGCTTCTCTCAGCCAGCCAGCCGTTCCAGGATGGGGTACGCTGTCTTTTTTATCTCTGTTGTGGCTTTGGGCGCTTTCTGTATCGTTTCTACTCCCCTAGTAGGTGTCCTGGAGAAGAAACTAAGATCCGCGCGTCTTACTAAGCCGCCATCTTCCAGGAAGTCTCAAGTAGAGTATTTTTATAGGCAATATCCACACCCCCAAGACAATCTGCCTCCAAGACAGGGAAAGCAGGTGTCAGCTTTATCCTTTCAGGCATTAACTGTTCATGACACATCATTCCTCATCATACTCAACCATATGATACTCAGCTATACTACAAGCATAACCAAATAAAAAATTACCAACAGAATAAAGTAGTCATTGTTGTTAAAGATAATGGACAGTGGGGCAGACCATGGTGGCTCAGCAGGCAGGAATGCTTGCCTGCGATGACAAAGGACCCGGGTTCGATTCCCGGTGACTGCCCGTGTAAAAAAAAAAAAAAAAAGATAATGGACAGCGTATCTTTCCTGCTAACCTGAATAGATATTTGTGAGTCAATGTGTATAACTGCTGTGGATAACACTTACTTATGAACATCTGAGTTTGAACATGTAAAGTGATAATCATTAGACTTGATACTTTTGATATAATCCTGTCATAAATTTAATAGAAACAAAATGGTAACATTAGGAATTTTTTAGTAAGTTATAACTTTTGTAGAAAAGTTTATAAGTGAATGTGTTAAATAACTTTAATTGTGGCGTCACAAGAATTTATTGAAATTCATAATTCCCTTCAGTGGCTGACAAAATACTCCATAGAGTGTTCAAGCCAAGTGAATAGCAATTTAAAGGAAATACTTGATTTTAATATGAATTTAGATGAGGCTCTAAAATGAGATGTGTCTCAAGAGTATCAGTCCATTGTGATTCTTCTAAGGATTGATGCAAAGATGCCAAAATTAATATGCTCAAGAAAAGGAATTAAATGGATTGATTAAATGCCAATCACATCCTAAATCACATATGTTACTCTTAGGTACTTAAGGAAAATAAAACATTTTAAGAAAAAAACAACAAAATCTACATGATTATATTGACAGTTTAACTTAAAAAGACCTGGCTGCCAAACCACATTTGAAAACAACCAGACAAATTAGAATTGCAATAAGTTTCCTGTACATAATGAAAACAATCTAAAACTTAATTGTGTAATTAAACTGGTGCTTCTGGTAACAAACCAATAATCATCTTTTAATGATCCCATAAATCTATTCTAATCCAAGTGCTATTTAATATTTCACTTGAATTTCTATTAAGTCCTCTTATCTTCCTCCCCCAAGGAGAAGCAATAAAACATTTCTGTAGTATTCCACATGGTATTGCAAGATATATTATTAACATTAGTAGGCTGTTTATTTTCTTTATATATACCTCAAACTTGGGTTTTCTTAAAAAATTATTTGTAAAATTGATTTGAACACAAGGAAATTTTATTTTGCATATTTCAATGTGAAATGTCTTACAAACATTAATTAATTAAATTT
Organism: Tamandua tetradactyla; assembly: GCF_023851605.1. NCBI lineage: Eukaryota > Metazoa > Chordata > Mammalia > Pilosa > Myrmecophagidae > Tamandua > Tamandua tetradactyla. The sequence continues at coordinate 45,175,011 of NC_135329.1, read as the reverse complement.
CATAACTACCAATCAGAGTGATAAAATAGGAATCATGTTGAAAATAAGTAAACCAATAATTAGGAAGGTTAAGTAGCTCATTCAAGGTTATCTTTCCAGTGTTCTATAAGAAACAACAACAAAAACGGAGAGCAAATACACAGTTTCTCTCTCTTTCTCAAACATAGTCATATACTCCTTTATCTAGTTGTGATGCACTAAAAATACTTTGCCTGCATAATTCTGTGTTACCTGTGAAAACAGCACCTTTGTAAACTGCATCACTGCTGCCCATGCAATGAGAAGGAAACTTCTGGACTACACAGTGACACTGACTGAATTAACAGTGGGAGAAAAACATTTAACCCTTCTGAACTACAGTTTTCCTATCTGAAAACGCCTAAAAAATGTGCTTAGCACATTGGAGATGCTCCCAAAAATAGAATGAATGAAAGAAAAACATACCTGGTTACATAAAAAAAAAAAGGGAAACTACATTGGGAAACTGGATATAATCAAAATGGCCTCTAAACAATCAAAAGAGTCAAAGCATTAAACTTTAATTCTTTTCTTTTTACTTTTTTTTTTTTTAGGGGCAGGCACCAGGAATCAAATCCGGGTCTCTGGCATGGCAGGCAAAAATTCTGCCACTGAGCCAACATCACACGGCCCATTCTTTCCTTTTTTTTCCCTCTTAAACCTTAATTCTTATGCATCATATTTATGCATAAAGATTCTTAAATGTTTACTTGTGTTGTTTGCTTTCATTTTAGACAAAATCCTAATAAATATTAGTACTTGTTTTCTCAGTTAAAAATATAATAGAAATGGGCATCTAATTTGGAGAAGAAGGTCTAATAGAATTAGCAGGAAGGAAAAAGAATTGATGCTCTCAGAATGAGTGAGGAATAAGAAAATCTAAAATAATGTAATCCAGTTGATGGCACCATTTAGTGTCAATTAACTTACCTAATTAGCACTTCAGGGCATCCATGTTATGACAACATGGTATGATAACTGATGTGTCTGATTATTGTGTTGAATTGTCAAAAATGAGACAATTCTAAATGCTCTGTTTAAGCTGGGAAAGAAGAGCATATTACATTTTGAAAGTTATCCATAAAAAATAACTAAAATACATTTTGAAAATTATCCACTAAAAATAACTAAAATAAAATAAATTTCCAGCTCCAAATTTATTGGAACTGAAAGAGATATGCCCCATTTATCTGAAAATAGGGCAATTACAAGTAAAGAGATTGAAAAAGTCCTCAAAAGTTTCCCAAAAGAGGAAAGCCCAGGACCAGATGGCTTCATGGATGAATTCTACCAATCATTCCAAGAAGAATTCATACAAAATCTTATCAAACTCTTCAAAAAAACTGAAGAGGAGGAAATACCACCTTATTCATTCTGAGGCCAACATCACCCTAATATAAAAGTCAGATCAAGACGTCACAAGAAAGGAAAATTAGAGCAATTGCTCTAGTGAATATAGATGTAAAAATCATCAACAAAATACTTGCAAATAGAATCCAACAGCACATTAAGTAAGTCATATACCACAATCAGGTGGGTCTGCAAGAGTGTTTCAGTGCAAGAAAATCAGTTCATGTAGTTAGTAGTACACTACATTAACAAATTGAAGGGAAAAAAACACATTATCATCTCGACTGATGCAGAAAATGCATGCAAAACAATTCAGCATTCTTTCTTGATAGAAACACTTTGAAAAACAGAAATATAAGGAAACTTCCTCACCATGATAAAATGTAGGGAAGCATCTTCAAGGTCTTGGGGTATCTGGTAGTATCTTCATGGTACTGGCATGAAGACAGATGTATCGACTAATGCAAACTAAAGCATCTAGGGAAAATCCACAGCTAACACCATAATCAATGATGAAAGACTGAAAGCTATTCCTCTAAGAACCCACTGTCGCTACCGTTATTCAGCATCATGCTAGAAATTCTGGCTGGGCAAGTTAAACAAGAGAAAGCCATAAATGGCATCCAAATTGAAAAGAGCGAAGTAACACCTTTACTATTTGCAGATAACATGATACTATACGTAGAAAGTACTTGACAGTGTATACAGTAAAGCTACCAGAGCTAATAAACGAGTGATTATATAGCAGGTTACAAGATTAACATGTAAAAATCAGTAGTATATCTATACATTGGCAATGAGCAATTTGAAGAGGAACTCAAGGAAAAATATTTCTATTTACAGAAGTTAGTAAAAGAATAAAATACCTAAGAATAAATTTAACCAAGCTTATAGAGGGCCCATACACAGAAAACTACAAAAGTTTGCTACAAGAAATCAAAGAAGATCTGAACAAACGGAAGGATATTCCTTATTCATGGATTGGAAGACTAATTATCAAGGTGTCATTCTACCCCCAAAGTATTTACCGATTCAACACAATCCCAATTAAAATTCCAAAAGCCTACTTCCTAAAAATGGGGAATAAAAAGTTACAAATTTATTTGGAAGGGTAAGGGACCCAGAATAGGTAAAAACATCTTTAAAAAGAAGAAAGAGGCTGAAGGACTCAAGCTTCCTGACTTTAAGTATATTACAAAGCTACAATGTTCAAAACAGCATGTAACTGGCATGACTAATGCAACCAAATTAAGAATTCAGGAATAGTCGCTCACATCTATGTCCAATTGATATCTGACAAGGCTGCCAAGTCCACTTAAACTAGGAATAATTAATTTCTTCAACAAATGGTGCTAAGAGAAATCACATCCAAATTGAAAAGAGCGAAGTAGCACCTTTACTATTTGCAGATAACATGATACTATGCATAGAAAGTACTTGACAGTGTACAGTAAAGCTGCAAAAGAATGAAAAAAAGACCCCATCCTATGTCACATAAAAATTTAACTCAAAATGGATCAAAGACCGCAATTTAAGAACAAGAACTATGAAACTCCTAGAAGAAAATGTAGGGAAGCATTTTCAAGGTCTTGTGGTAGGTGATAGCTTCTTGAACTTTATACCCAAAGCACAATCCACGAAAGAAAAAAATAGATAAAGGGACCTCCTCAAAATTAAAAATCTTATGCATAAAAGGACTTTGTCAAGAAAGTGAAAAGACAACCTACGTAATGGGAGAAAATTGGAAACCACATATTCAATAAGGGTTTAATATCCAGAATATAAAGAAGTCCTACAACTCAGCAATAAAAAGGAAAACACTGACTTAAAAACTGAGCAAAGGACTTAAGTAGACATTTCTCTAAAGAAAATATACAACTGGCTAAAAAGCACATGAAAAGATGGTCAACATCATTAACTATTAGGAAAATGCAAACAGAACCACAATGAAATATCATTTCACACCTTATATAATGGCCATTAACCATAAAAACAGAGCACTATAAGGGATGGAGAGGATGCGGAGAAATAGGAACACTCATTCATTCCTGGTGACAATGTAAAATGGTTCAAATGTTGTGGAAGACTGTTTGGCTGAATAGAACTGAAATTAGGGACTCAAACAGACATTTGCACAGCAATATTCATAGTGGCATTTTTCACAGTTATAAAAAGATGGAAGCAACCCATCTGTCCATCAACCAATGAATGGATAAACAAAATGGGGTATATATGTACGATGGAATATTATTCACCTGTAAAAAGGAACAAAGTCCTGATGCCTGTGGCAATATGGATCAACCTTGAGGACATGTTGAGTAAAATAAGACAAACATAAAAGGCCAAATAATGTAGACTATCATTGTTACGAACTAATTATAATAAGCAAGCTTGTAGAGTTAGAATCAAGAATATAGGTTACCAGGCAATAGACTGAAGTTAGAGAATGCGGAGTTGATGCTTAACTTGTACAGAACTTATGTTTAGGCTCGTGGTAAAGATTAGGAGATGGATGGTGGTGATGGTAGCATTTTATTGTGTGTGTGATCAACAACACTGAACCATTCTCAGGTGAATGTGATTAAAAGAAGAAACTTTAGGATGTATATATTACTAGAATAAAAATTAAAAGAAAACATAGGACTGTTCAGCACACTGGAACATATTGTAGATGAAGGACTATAGTTAATAGTACAGGTATAAGACTGTTTTTTTCATGGGTTGTAACTAAATATGACAAGGCAATAATAATAATAGAGTGGTATATGGGAAAAAATACACCTAAGGTAAATAATGGATGACTCTACAGAACTATTTTAATAATCTTTTATCAATTTTTAAAAAATGTAATTACTGTTCAAAATAATGCAATTGTAAAATAAGTGCAACCATCAACAATGAAAAACATTTCCTCGCCATTGATGGTGGGGTGGCTATGGGAATTATGTATTTTATACGTGATTGTTTGTAAATGCACACCTTCTCTAATAAAAAAAGTTGGCAAAAGACTTGAATAGATGTTTCTCAAAAAAGAGATACAAATGGTCAAAAATCACATAAAAATATGTTCAACATCTTTAGCCATTAGGGAAATCCAAATTAAAACCTTAGTGAAATACCACTTCACATCCACTAGACTGGCTGCTATTAAGAAAACAGAAAATAACAAGCATTGGAGAGGATGGAGAGAAATAAGAATCCTCACATTGCTGGTGGGAATGTAAAACGGCGCAGTCGCTGTGGGGAACAGGTTGGTGGCTCCTCAGTGTGTTAAGTATAGAATTACCATATGACCCAACAATCCCATATCCAGAGACCTGAAAAAATATTTGCACACTAAAGTTCATAGTTGCATTATTCACATTTTGACAAGAGGTGGAAATAACGCAAGGGTCTATCAATGGAAGAATGGATGAACAAAATATGCTATATCCATACAATGGAATATTAGCCAGTTGTAAAAAAGAGTAAAGTTCTGATACATGCTACAATATTTATGAACCTTGAAAACATTATGCTAATTGAAATAAACCAGATGCAAAAGGACAAATAAGGTATGATCACACTTACATGAAATAATTGGAATATGCAATTCGAAAACAGGTTACCAGGTATAAGGGTAGGGGTGGGGAAGGGGAGTTAATGCCTAATTGGTAGAGAGTTTCGGTTTGGGGTGATGAAAAAACTTTCACAATGGATGGTATTGAGGGTGTCATAATACTGTGAATCTGTTTAACACTACTGAACTGTATACTTGAAAGTAACTAAAATGTTTAATTTCAGATTGTATATTTATTATCAGAACAGAATTATATGACACAAAGAGTGAACCCTGTAGTAAACTATGGACTACAGTTAATATAATTCTTATAATATTGCTTCATCAACTGTAACAAATGTACCACACTAATGCAAAATGTTAATAATAGGAAAAATTATGTGCAAGGGGGAAAATGTGAACTCTGTATTTTTTGCATGATTTTTCTGTAAACCTACAACTGCTCTAATAAAAAATTAATTTAAAAGATCAGTTTCTACAAATATGTAGATCTATTTCTTGATTCTCTAGTCTGTTCCCACGACTTATTTGTCCATTCTTATGCCAGTACCACAATGTCTGAATTACTCTAGCTTTGTAATTTGTCTTGAAATCAGTTAGTTTAGTGTTAGTCTTTTAACTACTTTCTTCTTTTTTTTTTTTTTTTTTTTTTTTTTTTTAAAGGAAAGACAGAGAGAAGGAAGGAAGGATAGAAGGAAGGAAGGAAGGAAGAAAGGGAAACATCTTTAAACATTTTCTTGTTTTATTGTATTTTGTTTTTCCGTTTTTTGTTACATGGGCTGGGGCCGGGAATCGAACCGAGGTCCTCCGGCATAGCAGGCAAGCACTTTGCCCGCTGAGCCACCGCGGCCCGCCCAACTACTTTCTTCTTATTTCAAAGTTATTTTGACTATACTAGGTCCTTTACATCTCCAAATGAAATTTGAGGATTATTGATAGTTAACATTAATGTCTCCTGGCCCTCGAAGGAGTATCCTTTCATTTATTTAGGCGTTAATTAATTTCTCTTAAAAATATTTTGTGTTTTTCTATGTACAAGTTGTTCACATTTTTGTCAGATTTATTACAAAACATCTTATAGTTTTGATGATGTTAATATTATTTTTAAATTTCAATGTCTGATTGATGCTTGTGTCAAGAATTTAGTTGTGCTTTGTATATTGATATTATATCCTGCAAATATGATAAACTAAATTTTTATTTCTAGTAGCTTCTTTGTATATTCCATATGATTTTCCATCTAGACGAATATTTGATCTGTGAGGAAAAAGTGAGTTTTTCTTTTTCCTTTAAAATCTCAGTGTCTCATATTATTTTTTCTAGACAAAATTACACTGGCAGGAACTGCTAGCACAATACTGAAGAGAAGTGATGAGACTGGATATCCTTGCCTTCTTTCCTTCTTCAAGGGGAAAGTGTTCAGTTTTTACCTGTTAAGTATTATATTAGCTATAGATTTTTGTGTGAGTGTCTGTTTATTGGAGGCGGGGATGGGGAGTAGGTAAATGCCCTTTGTTGAGTTAAAGAAGTTTCTTTCTATTCTTAGTTTGCTGAGATTTTTTATAAGATATGGATGTTGGATTTTGTCAAATATTTTTGTGGTCTTATTGAAATGAAATCATTTGTTAACAAGACAGATCACAGTGAAACCAAACGTGTTCCTTGAATAAATTCTATTTGGCATAGATAAGACTATTCTTTTTATATATTGTAGAATTTGATTTGGCAAAATTTTATTGATGATATTTATCTTTGTTCATGAAGAACACTCACTGCAGGTTTCTTTTCTTTTTATGCTTTTGACCAATTTTGTTATCAGAGAAATACTGGCCTCTACAATCAGTTAGGAAGTATTTCCTCTATTTCCAATTTTCTGGAATAGTTTGCATGGAAAAAGTATTATTTCTTCTTTAAATATTTGGTAGAATTCACAGTGACTCCACCTGGGCTTGGAGTTTCCTTTGTGGAAGTGGTTTAAATTATGAATTCAATTTAAATATAGATATAGTGCTAGTCAGTTTATCTATTTCTACTTGCATGATCTTTCGTAGTTTGTGTCTTCCTAGGAATTAACCAAATTTATTTATATTGCAAAATGTAGCAGCAACTTCATAAAGTTAATCATGGTGCTCCCTTGCTCGCTATCCCTTTTTTTGTTTTCCGCATGGGCAGGCACCGGGAACCGAACCAGGGTCTCCCACATGGCAAGCAAGTACTCTGACTGAGCCACCACTGCCCACCCTGCTATCTTTTTCACTATCTGGAAAATCTTCAGTGCTGTTATCTCTCTCATGCCTGATACTGAGCATTTTTGTCTTCCCTTATTTATTTATTTTTTTCTCTGATCAGTCTGGCAAGAGATTTGTCAATTTTTTTAATCTTAAAATTAAATTTTGATTTCATTGATTTCCTCTATTTTTTGTTTTTCTGTTTAACTGATTTCCACTGTTATTTATCTTATTTTCTTTCTTCTGCTTACCTTGGGGTACATTTGCTCTTCTTTTTATAGTTGATTAAAAGAGGATACTTCTCTGGTAATAATGGTTGTTCAATATCACATTCTTTAGAATTGTACAGCAAACTCAAAGAGGTTCTGTGGCTAATTAATACTCTTGCCACACTTATATATATAATTAAAACAACTCAAATAACATGGTTTTGTGTATGTGTGTTACAGTCTTAATCTTGAATTTCTATTGAAGGGTAATTTTCAATTCTATAGATATAAAAGTCAACTTGTACATTAACTGGTAAAAAGATGCAAGTAATTTCTGTTTGGTGGAACTGATAACCCTAAAGGCTTATCAAATACAATAAGCCAAATTGTATTTAAAAAGCAAATTAAATACAATTTACTACCCCGTTTGAATTTAACCAGCTTCTCTCTAACCCAGTAACCATATCCTAAAATAACTTTGTTACATTAAATACAAACACTTAGTTTTTAAGGGCTCTTTGGACTGTCTAAACAAACTCACTCCTTCTAGCATTAATAAATGAGTTAAATAAAATCTCTGTACATGTGTTCATCTTATATTTACCTGAGGGTCATGATTTTAACTTAAAAACAAACACCCTTCTACTACAGCTATAAGTATTCTGGGTAAGGAAATTAAAAGCAGAAGTCACATTCTTTGAGTGCTCTGTAGAGGACATACTCACTTGTTATGACATAATCCGATCTAATTGAATATAGCTCTAGTGCTGGCCAAATAACTAACTCTATAAACCCAAGTTTATTGGTGACATTCCTGAGCTCCAAGTTACCTATAAAATGAAGTATAAAATACCACTACTGATCAGTCTGTGTAGCCTAGCATTAAGGGGAAAATGAAACAAAAATTGGGGGGTTGGGATCCAAAATACCTGCCTCTACACTTAGGGATTATATGATGGGGGGCAAATTATAGGATTACTGAGCCCCAGAATCTTCTTATGGTAAAAGAAATTATCCTCAGTTAAATACCTACCCAACAGGGCACTTAGGAGAAGTAGATATGACAATACGTGTAAAAGGCTTTGCAAATTTTAAGTATTACTCTCATGTCAGTAATTAGAATATACATTAAAAGATTTGCTCAAGTTTAAAACGCTTAAAAATTATGTCTGTGACCTTGGTATGCTATAGCACATTATAATAAAATAAGATCTTGTGATATGCTTCAATCTGTTCTAAATATATGACTCTAAAAATTAGATTTATATGTTCCTTTCCTTCCTTTATATTTCTTTTTGTACTACAATTTGTTAAGTCTTCTGTAATGTACCTGAATAATATATTTGCACCTTCAAAAATGTTTATTTTTATTTAAATGCTTTTTATCTGTTCAGAGAGGGCACTGAAGCAAAAATGGACTATAGTCAGGTGGCAGAAAAAGTGAATTTATAAAGGGCTTTAATTTGAATCAAGCAATAAACATTTATAAACACATCACACAGGCCTAATATTCCTGGGTCCTGTTCAAATGAGGAAAAATAAAAAAGAATAGCTAAATTCAAGGAGGGTATGATGAAAATTTCATGGGTTGTGTTTACCCTAAATACACACACAAGGATATGAGACATGAGAACAGCACTCTGGCTTCAGACAAAGAATCATAATTGGTAAGTTACTATGCAAAAGTTAGAATTAATCTCTTGCATATATATGCATGAAATCTTATGAAAAATGCAAAGAGGATTTGAGAGAACACAGTTCCTAAGTTCTTGTTTCTTGTCAGAAAATTCAAATATAAGAATGAGATAATGTAAGTCAGCTGATTTGACTTAAGTCAGCTGTGTAAATGGAGTCATTTATTATTATAAAACTATTTATTATTATTATTATTATTACCATTACTACTGTGATGTTATTAGATGATGGAACTGATTGGCAAAACCAGAGTTCAAGGCAGAGTTCTAGAGTAAATAGAAGAACCACTAGACTAATAGTAAGGAAATGTTGGCTCTAATATCAGCTCTACATCACATAAGCTGTGTGAATTTCAGGGAAGACAAACTGGGCTCTTGGATTAATCATGTCTGGGGTCAGATGTAGATAAGCATAAAGAAAGACAGCCTACAAACAAAGGAGTAAAATAAAGTCGGGACTCAGGGAAAGAACTTCCATAGCTGGTTCTCTGTCTAAACTATGGTTGAAATGTTTCAGTGGATATATGCTGATTTCTTTTCTTTTATTAGAGAGACTGTAGGTGCAGAAAATACAGAGTTCCCATATACCACCTGTTTTAGTTTGCAAGCTGCTTGAATGAGATATACTAGAACTGGAATGGCTTTTAAATGGGGGGATTTAATAAGTTAGAAGTTTACAGTTCTAAGCCTACAAAAATGCCCAAACTAAGGCATCCAGGGAAAAATACCTTAATTCAAGGAAGGGTCAGGAACACCTTTGTCAGTTGTGTAGTCATGTGTCTGGCATCTGCTGGTCCCTCGCTCCTGGGCTCCACTGCTTTCAGCCTGTTCTTGTGGGGGTTCCTCACTTTGCCTTTTCGAGGCTGGCTATCATCTCGTGGCTTCCCTTAGTGCTCTCAAGGCTCTGGCTTGCTTAACATCTCATAGGCTTGTCTGCTGGGCTCCAAGCATCTCCAAACATCCATGTCTCTCCTCTCCAAGTGTCGATATCTGTATCATTGCTCTTTCTCTTGGTTCTGTTCTGTTGGCTCTCAACTTTCTGTCAACTCTGTCATTTCTGGTTCTTTCCAAAATGTTTCCTCTTTTAAAGGATTCCAGTAAACTAATCAAGGCCCACCTGGAATGGGTGGAGTCACACCTCCATTTATTCAAAAGGTCATATCCACAATTTGGTGTGTCACATCGCTGTGGAAAAAATCTAATCAAATGTTTCCAACCTACAATACTGAATCAGGATTAAATGCACCCACAAGACTGGATCAGGTTTAAAACCTGGCTCTTCTGGCGTACATGCTTTCAAAGCAGCACATCATGCTGTTAACACCTAGCAGGTGTATGGTAATTTGCTACAATTCATGAAAAAACATTTTTATATTTTCATATTAACTGTAGTTTAAAATACGGTTCACTCTGTTGTACAGTCCTTTGTTGGTTTTCTAAAATTGTTATTTTAGTAGCTAGTTTGAAGATGTATATATCCCAGAAAATTATATTCTGAAAGTTAATCCATTCCTGTGGGTATTGACCCATTGCAAGTAGGTCTTTTGGTAAGTAAGACCTTAACTGTGACCACCTCATTTAGGTTGCATCTTAATCTTCTCACTGGAATCTTCTATAAGTGACTAAAATTCAGAGAAAGAGAAAGAAAGCTGTGGAAGCAAGAAGCTGAAAGCAACAAAACCAGAAGAGAAGGGGGAGACCAGCAGATACCGTCAGGTGCCTTGCATGTTTCAGAGGGGTTCAGGATTGCTGGCAGCCAGGATTCGGGGAGAAGGTATTGTCATGATGATGCCTTGATTAGGACATTTTCACTTCCTCATTACTGTTAGTTTGTAGCTAATAAATTCCAGTGTTAAATGCCAACTCATTTTATGGTATCTGCTTTCTGTAGCTTAGCAAACTAGAACAGTTGTGTTTTAATTTTCATTCACTTCATGATATTTCTTAATTTCTCTTGTGATATCTTCTTTGACCCAAAGGTTAAGAGCACATTGTTTAATTTCCAAATATTTGTGAATTTTCCATTTCTTTCTTGTTATTGATTTTTAGCTTCATTCCATCGTGGTTGGAGATGATACATTGTATTTCAAAACTTTAAAAAATTTATTGAGACTTGTTTTATGAGTTGCCTTATGATCTATCTTGAAGAATGATCCATGTGCATTAGAGATTAATGTGTATTCTGCTGCTTTTGTGTGAAGTGTTCTATGTAGGTCTGAAAGGTCTAGCTGTTTTAGAGTATCATGCAAGCCTTCTGTTTCCTTACTGATTTAGATGTTCTTACCATTATTCAAAATTGTATACTGAAATCTCCTACTGTTAATGTAGAAGTGTCTATTCATCCAATCTGTCAATATTTGCTTCATCTATTTTGGAGCTCGGTTATTAGGTTGCATATATATATTTATAATTGTTATAAATTCTTTGAATCGACCCTTTTATCAGTATAAAGTAACTCCCTTTGTCCCTTATACCAGCTTTCATCTTAAAGTCTATTTTATTTGATGGTAGTATAGATACCCAGCTCTATTTTGGCTACTACTTTCATGGTATATATTTTTTCTTTCTTTCACTCTCAGTCTACTTACGTCTTTGAATTCATGTGATTATAAATACACATGAAACTAAATTTAACATCCTAGAAAAAATATATAGCTATTAAACTTTTCCATTTGGGAAATCTCTCATACTCTCACTAACACTAGGGACTACCAAGTTAATTGGTCAAATTCTAGACTTTGAGGCATAATCTTATGAAACTTATTTCTGTAGTAGAGAAACTAAGCCTAGCTATAATTATGCCTAAGAGTTACTTACATAGAACCTCTTTTGTTGCTCAGATGTGGCCTTTGTCTAAGCCAAACTCTGCAAGTAAAATACTACTCTCCTTCCTACATGGGACATGACTTATAGAGTGTGAGTCTCCCTGGAAATGTGGGACATGACTACCAGTGATGAGCCTGGCCCTGGCACCATGGGCTTGACAATGCATTCCTGACCAAAAGTGGGAAAAGTAATGTAACAAAATAAGGTATCAGTGGCTAAAAGTGTTCAAATAGAGTCAAGAGGCTATTTTGGAGGCTACTCTTATGCAAATTTTAGCTAGATATTGTTAATTGCCACAGTTCGCCAAATCCTAACCAACATCATTCCTGTTAATCCTAAAGAAAACCCATGGCTCTATTTGGGACCCTACAAAAGTGGCACACAGTAAATTTACTCTTCAGAAGCCTAAAACCTTCAGATGGTTCCTAGGCCACATAAGTCCTGAAATCCAAAGGTCCCAGTTTCTCCAAGAATAACAACCAAATCTATCCCATTATCTCATGTGGTCAATGCCCCTTTTCAACGTGAAAAAGGCTAGAGTGGGCACAATCCAAATATCCCTAAAGACTGGGAGATGGATCAAAGAAGAAGGAGGAGTTAAAACAGAGAAGTTAGGATTTAACAAATGGAAATGTCTACTAAATAGGTATATTGATATTTCTTTTTAGTCTCCAGTGTCTTGGAGCATTTAGAGGGAAAATCAGAAATTATGAAACTATAACCCAAACTTTGAAATCTGTTCTATAACTACTAGTTTAAATATACTTTGAAATGTATTGCTTTTTTTGTATATGCTATATTTCACAATAAAAAATCTTAAAGAATTAAAAAATTATCATCTTCAATCTATAATAATATTTATTTTCACTATCAACTTATCTTCAATAATATACACATATTTTGCTCCTATACCCGAGTCCTCCCACCATAATTGTACATTTTACAAATTATATCTTTGCACATATTTCCAAAATCATCATTTTATCATACTTTTTATGCACTTGCATTTTAGCACCTGCATAAAGCATGTAGTGAAGTTATAACAAAACATACAATAAAATTGCACTGGCATTTATAACTAGCCATATGGTCACCTTTACTAGAAGTCTCTATTTCTTTATGCTGCTTTGATCCACTATGTCTTTTCCTTTCAGTCTGAAGAGCTCTTTCTAGCATTGCTTGTAGAGAGGTATAATAGTGACAAATTCCCTCAGCTTTTGTTTATCTGGGAATGTCTTAATCTTTCCCTCATTTTTGAAAGAAAGTCTTGTCAGATATCAAGTTCTTGGTTGGTTATTGTTTTCTCTCAGCACTTTAAATATTTCATGCCATCTTCTTCTTGCCTCCATTATTTCTGATGGCAAATCAGCACTTAATTTCATTGGGATTCCCTGTGTATATCTCCTAGATCTTCTCTTGTAACTTTCAGAACTTTCTCCTTGGCATTGGATAATTTGGTTACTATGTGTCTGGAATTTGTTCTCTTTGAGTTTATCTTGTTTGGGTTTTGTTGTGGACTTGAATATACATACATTTCCATAAATTTGGGGAGTTTTTCTGTCACTATTAGTTTTAATATTCCCTCTGCCTCTTTCTCTTTCTTTTCCTTTTCTGGGACTCCCAAAATGCATATATTAGCATGCTTGATGGTGCCCTGCTGGTCCCTTAGGCTCTGTTTGTTCTATTTTATTCTTTTATCTGTCTGGTGCTCAGTCTGAATCCTTTCAGGGGTATTGTCTTCTAGTTCACTGATTCTTTCTTCTGCCACTTCTAATCTGCTGATGAATCTCTGTAAGGGATTTTTCATTTCAGTTATTGTTCTTCAATTCCAGAATTTCTCTGTAGAGATTTCGATATTGCTCATTCATTGCCTTTCTGATATTGTGTAGTTCTCCCTCTGTGCTTTCCTTTATTTCCTTGAGCATATTGAGAATTATTAATTTATTGTCTCTATCTGGTATGTCTAAAGTCTAGGTCATCATTTCCTGTTTCTTTGTGTGTTTTATAATCTTTTTTTGCACCCTGTACTTTTTAATATTTTAACTTTGGGATTTAGTCTTGGAAATGTTCTCTAAGTTAGTGCTACGACAGATTTTCTTGAATGTCAGGAGCTAACCAAAACAAACAAACCAAGGCAAAACTCTGATCTATTCCAGAGCCTAGCCATTTTGTTAACTAGATCAACCTGAGGCAAAGGGAAGTGACGACTCTTCTCTGCCTTGTCTGATTCTGGAGTCAGGGAGCCTGATTCTTCTCCTGGGCCTGTGGAAGCCCCTGTTTACAAGTGTTTGAGTGTATGCCCCTCTACTCAATTTGAAACAGAACTGTTACCTTTCCTGGGTGCTCTTCAGAGTTATTTAATACAGGTAGTCCTTTGTTCCAGGTCCATTCAACATAACAGTTTCTCACACTGTGCTCGCTGTCTGCAAGCAGTTTCTCTGTCTTAGGACAAATTCTGGTGGGGCGATTCCAAGACACATCCCCAGCTCAGTCTTTCACACTCCCTCCTGGAAGACTGGTTCTGATGTACATGCACACCAGTATGCAACAGGGGCCACTCTGCTGCCAAAGGAACAGGGTGAAGGACCCATAATGGAAACACAGTCCAGCTCCACTGTGCATTGTGGAGGGTGTGGGGTAAAGGACTACAGGGGCACCAGGAACTACTTCTCTGGCTTTTGAAACTATATTTTTAAAATTCAACACTAGCCCAGTTAATGTAGCCATTTAACTCGTTTCCATAGTTTTGAAGAAGGTTACAGCTTTTAAGATTCCTCTGCCCCCTTTACCCAGAAGTGTTGGAACAAAGGCCACCCTCAGGGCCAGTCCTCAGTGATCTGAAGTAACTGATCAAAAGTACAGATCTGGGATGAGACCATGCATACCCAGAGTTTGCAGGACTAGTTCTTTATGTCCCTACCTGGCACATATGTACTGTGCCAAGAGCCCCAACTGTTGTCCTCAGTGCTGGGAGGTGGGGGAAGAGGGATTGTAGGTGCTGCAGGCAGGGTGAAGCCCACCAGGTTTTACTGCAATTTACCAGCCTCTTCATCTCACTCCTCCCTGGATACTGTACAGTGTTTCCCTAGATTCCAGGGTTTCAGAGTGGTTGGTTAAGATATTTCCTGCCAGTTCCAAAGTTGTTTTGCTGGAGGGACTGATTCCTAGAGCTTCCTACTCTGCCATCTTCCTACTGTTTTCTTTATTCTTTATGATTGATTATTTCTTGAGAATCTACTACATGCCAGACTCTGTAAGGTACTAAGTTTACTGAAATGGATAAAATACAGAGCGTGTCTTGAATTAACTAATACTTGAATAGAGAAGATAGATGCAAAAGTAGCTACACTCAGAGCAGGTACACTTAATTCAGATTGGGGTGTCATGGAAGACTCCTAGAGATGGAGACAGTGAGCTGAGTCAACATGGATGAGTAGGAATAAACCAAGGAAATGCTTTGAGAATGGATGAGTAAGTGGTATGGATGAATAGCAAAGGCCAATGGTGTGGCATTTGATGAGGTGGAAGATGTCATTTGAAATATGAATTGCTGCACACTCAGTTGGTGAGGTTGACAGAAGCCAGACTAAACCAACAACCTTGCCTTCTAACCAGAAGAATTTAATTTACATTACATTTTATTTTTCCATCAAAATTTTGACCCAATATTCACACTCCTCAGATTCCATTTCAAAATACTTCAAATAAAGAGAGTGGTGATCTAATAAATAAATATGCTTAATATTACCATAAAATTCATCTTTTTTCTTTGCCAGATTATTTCAGTGGGTTGCACAGCTGAATAATTTTTTGTTATATTTGCATGTGTCAAATGGACATACATTATTGCCAATATTCTAATCAACCTTATCTAATATCAGAAGATGGTATCTAGTCCAGGTTTGTAGGCAGCATTTTTCTCTGCAAAATCTCTGCCCAACAAGCTTCTGCATGAATACCTCTAATGACAGGGGAGTAACTTCTTCCAAAATCAGTCTAACCTATTTTTAAATACCTCTAGTGGTTAGAAAATCCTTTCCTATAATGCTTGGCTATCTTTTCCTCTCATGTTCTATTTGTGGACTTGGTTTTGCTCTTCGGAGTGGCACTTTTTATAAAAAGGAAAAGTTTAAGGAAGAGAGGGCCATGGTCTTGGAACTCACATCTTTCCTCATACTGATTCGGGGGAAAAGTCTTCTCTGCTTCATAGACTGAAGGCCTGAGGTTAGAAAACTACCTAGCTCAAAGGGTAACTTAAAATGAGTCTTTGTGAATGTATGTATTTTTCCAATTATGCCATCACTATGTGCTCTGGTACCATTTCCAAGGCAAATAAGGTATGCATGGGAGAAACCTCTGGAAATTCTCTAACTTGCTCCTCAGATACTCCTTGCCACATCACCTCCTATGGTTGAGCAGACGTATTACGTGTAACGAGAGAATATTCTTGACACAAGTCTCATATACAATGGAATTTTGATGGGTTTTACACATTTCTCCATCTTCAGGTGATAGCCTGGGATGAATAATTTATAACTACAGTTGAAATCAGAAAGGTGTCTTATTAGACTGGTAATGAGCCCTGGAGAAGCTAAGGGAATTTGACTGTATTAAATCTTCACAAATAATGGTTGTACACCTTTTATATAATGGCTGCCTACATCGATTTTATTTCACTTCTATTTCACATGAGACCAGTGAAAATGACAAATCAATTAAAAATAAATGACCCTCTAATCACCTTTTCACTGGACTATTAATATCTCTGAGCACACCTCATAAATCAACCCTAAAATATAGTGGTAATTTGATAAAATGGTTGAGATGGGTAGATGTGGACATATCACTGCTTTTGTTTATACTTAATTCTCTTTTACTATTACTATGTTATGCTATATTATGAAATCTCTTTTAAAAAGCATTCAACTACTTTCTCTATCAGACAGGAATATAATAATATCAGTATATCTTAAAAGATATTTAACTATCTTTTGGAGCCTGCTGCCTCATTTCTCACTGATGTGGGTTATAAGTCCCAATAGCATAGGAGACTGAGATACTCTCTAGACATTTAATAATTAAAAAGAAATATTTACTAGGTATGAGTAATTTTGTGTTATACTTATTTTATTTTCTCTTCAGAAATGAGGGAATGGAGGGAAAAATACCCAGTTACGAGAGGATTCTGATTGTCTGTAGTCAAGCAAGATTTTACTGAAGATGTTCCATGTACTATTTCAGACTAGGAGCTCTTAGCCCTGGGTACACATTAGAAGCAACAAGAGATTTGAAGAAAAAAGTACAGATGCCTGAGCCCCATCTGGAATCTTTGAGGGGAGTGGTATTGAACACCCATATTAAAAAACACATATATTGAATCATTTGCATTCAAGTGTGAGAACCACTGCTTTACATAAAACTTCATTTGATTCTCTATATCATGTTGCATCATTAATCACCATGGTCATGGAGTGATTTATAGGAAAACATGTCCATTTATTTTCTTAATAAAACATTGAAATGCATTAGATGTACTCTGCATATAAGTACAAGCTATTCATGACTCATTCATTCAACTAGTAACCAGCTTTTATTTTTTTTAATTGACCACTAAAATTTAGGAAAAAATACTTGTGTGAATAATTCATAGCACTTTCAACTACCTTTGAGTTTGGGAATGTAGAAAGTCTATTTTTTGCCATTCAAGCCTTGATGACATATGTTTTGATAGTTTACGGAGAACATACTGAATTTCTATTTATTCAGATTTTCTTTGTGTTTTTCAGGAAAGTTTTCATTTATTGTTTTTTCTTTAGGCCCTATTGTGGACACTGTTGTCTGTCTCTTCTACATCCATTCCCTACTTTTTCCTTTCTAATTGTATACTAATTATGCTTATGGGTTCCAAGCTCCTCTACAGTGCTTTAAGGTAAGCTGACTTCATTCACATTCCCAAAATGGATATTGGTTAGTTAAGTGCATCAACAGATGACATTTCAAGGAAATAATTTGGTATGATGCACTCATCACTTAAACTGGCAAAATCAGCCTGAAGGGATGAATCTCCATTTTATTATCAGATGAGAGTTTCCTCCTCCATTAAATAATAAGAAGAAAGTATGTTGCTTCACTTGTTCCTTCAGACATTTGGAAACCATACAGGTGTCCTTATATGGAAAAATCTAAACTCCATATTTCAGCAAGATCAGATATGGAAAGAACTGCTATATTTAATAGAAATATTACCATATAAAATAACATACCTTATTTATTAAGGTATATGTGTCAACAGAATTTGTTGCTTGTAGCCAAAAGTGTGGGGATTTACACATGTGTTTTATTTCTTGTGGTGCTACTATTAAATAGTTATCTTAGTTTATTTTCTAACAGGATATAGCTAGTATAAACAAAATTTCAATGAATTAATGACTAAAAAGAAGTCCAAATATTTCATACATTGTAAAGTGGTTTGTGTATGTGATGAATTACTTTTTATACAAAACAAAAAAGTACTAGAATGTATTTTGAAACACTCTGAAGAATATACAGCATAAAATTGGCATTTTTAAGCCAAGCTTTGGACGAGTTAGAATCATGGAATGTTTTTAGTCTTTGCTATATGTGAGTAATTTATTTGCTGTAATCAAGAAAGGAAAAGAAGGTGGTGCAATGGTGGCTCAGTGGCAGAATTCTCACCTGCCATGCCAGAGACTCGGATTCAATCCCCGGAGCCTGCCCACGTAAAAAAAAGACAAAGAAAGGAAAAGCAATCGAGACACATACCTATTCCTATGGATCAGTTTGAGAGAAAGAGTCATTAAGTGCCTTAAAATATTACAATCAAAGCAATATCTTAACTGTGCTCCTGTAGACACAGTCTATGAGAAGTTTAATCACTTGCGCATCTATACTAGGAATAGAGATAAAAGTTCAGCCACTGGTTGGATGGTGTTTTTAGTCCTTTTCTTCACATTAAATATAAATATAGACGTAAGTGTAGATGCACCATAATGTGTCTCACTTTTTTCTCCTTTAATAGTTCAAAGCATACTGAGTATAAAGAGCGTTTTGAACATGATGATCAGATAAGAAAAGCTTAATATTTGAAGATTCATTTTCTTCTGATTGCTCTATTTTCAACAGTACATTTATACTGATAAAAGGTGAATTACTTACCCCAGTTCTTTGAACTTCCATGAAAGTAGCTCTTTGGAATGACTTCTCCCATACGGCCAACTCACTCCCAAGTTCTACATTGAAAAAGTGACTCTTCCCATGGCCAACCATGACACTGAAGCAATATGGCCTCTGTTCTTCAAAATCAAAGTCTTGAAGACCCAGATATAAGTTTGCTTGAAACCAGCAGTCATCAGTAAGCCAAAACTGAAAAACAAAGCATGAATTGAAAAGCTATTAGAGTTGGTAGGTAGTTCTCAGACTGAGGAAATCCAATCCCTCCATTTTAGAGAGATCGCTAAAAGAGTTGGTTAAATTTGGGCTGCTGAACTGTGCCATGTGTGGGATCCTCTTAGTCACATACTTAGACACTAATTGAAGAACAGAGTGTCTTTCTTGTACATTGTTGGTGTGGAAATGGACTCATATTATTAGCAAGGAAGAATTTGTTTGACCTTGAGCAATTTATTTCATTTCTCTGAACCTCAATTTTTGATCTGTGAAATAAAGTGATGATAAAAAAAGTTTATTATAAACTTTGAATGACAGAGCAGATAAAATAAATGGTACATGCGTGCTCAATTAATATTAGCACGCATATTATCATTATGTATTTCCAAATAAAAAACACAGTCTGTAAGGCAATGGTGAGCCACAGGGTTGATTTCAATTTTAAATATATTTTTCAGCTAACTGAGTTTCTGATCAAATAAGCCATCATATTATCTATCATTAATATATTCCACTAACCCCATTGCTAAAGACTTTCCAAGACTGTAAGAATACAAAAACCATCTTGTGTTCACTTTTGTGGAAAACAGTAATAACAAAAAACAACAAACATTTAAAAATTACTTAGATATTTTTGCTATTTATGTTTAACCTTTCTAGCAACAATAAAGAAAATTTAAGGGAGAGAAATAATTCTATTAAACCTTTCTGGTCATCTGATTTTTAATTTTTCATATTCTCTTCCATGCCATCCCCATGTATACACAAAATTATATAAGCTTGTAATAGGATTTCAATAGATTACTTAAAATATATTACAACATTAGATTTTAATATATTTCTCAATGATCTTATAATTCTTCAAATATTCACTAACTTAAATAATACATTATTAAACATTTTTATGTATATAAGTTTTGATTCTTTTGAAAGACTTTAGAATAAATTCAGAGGAGTCAGTTCATTTGATCAAAAAAGGGAACTTATGACACTTCATTTGAATTGAAAACCAGTAAACTAAATTTTATATTCAAGAGCAAGAAGTTGGAATTAAAATAATTTTGAACAACCTGAGAATTCCCTTGAAGGAGCTCTCAAAGAGTATTTCACAGATATTTTGATCTTATTTTCTGGAACTCAAACTGTGTAGTCTCACAGAAAATAATGTGTTATAACTGCTATATGAATGAAATTAATGACCCATATGTGGCTCATTTCTCCAGATATTTCTTGTAGCTCTCTTTTGAAGCAGTAATTCAATCCTTTGGAGTGCAGTGTGTCAATGTGACTCAAAAATCAGAGCAATTACAAAGCTAAAGGTCAATGGCTTGCCAATGGCTTGCTGCAAATAGTCAATAAGTGACTTTAGGAATATCATTTAGGAATCTTTTTTTTTTTGTCCCCATTGCTTGTGAGAATATCAAGAATTCTCCACTTGGGGAAGTTGAATTTTCCCCCTTTTTTTATTATTCCCCTAAGGTGACTTTGCAAATACTTTTTTTAAAATTCACTGTTCATTTAGGAATCTTTATACTCAGCTTTCTAATTATCCAAAAAGGGGTACTTTAAAGATTGCTGGAGAACATATTATTAGCAATATATACATTTCAGATAGATTCAAAGAACATCACAGTTTGTTACAAGAGAAAAAGGATTGGATTTAAGATGAGCTTTGAAACCAAGCAACCTGGGTCCCACTCCTGCCTGCCAGTGGGGCTAAAAGGAAGTTACTTTGTGCTTCAGAGTTCTTAGCTGTTAAATGAAGACAATAAGATCAACTTCTAGTGTATGAGAGGATTAATTGTGGTTCTGTAAATGATGTGCTTAGAGTAGTTCCAATGTAAGCACTCAACAAAAGATAGCTATTATTATCAAAATCCCCTGCCAACCATATTAGAAATGCAATTTTCCTGAAACTTGTAAAATTGAATTTTTTATAATGTGAGAAAATAACCATTTGCTTTCACATAGGATGTTCCTTACTGTTAAATGGTATTTTGCTTATATACTATGTGGAGGCTTTTACTAATTTTTCTTGATTGCAATCAAGGCACTGATTGATGTAATTTTCTCATCTATTTCATGGTGAGTGTTGAAACATGGAGCACATAATTTTAATAGCAGGAAAAAGTACTTTTTAGAGAGGAGAAAACACCATAGAAAAATCATCACAACTCCAAAATTTGATTTCTGGTTTGTGCACTGGTGACTATGAAAACAAACAAAAAACTAATTTTATACCAAAAAGGACTAGTTTTATGATAATTATGCATTTATTTTCATTTATGCAAAATGAATTAGATATATATAGTTTTAAATTCATATGAGCTAAAGAATCACCATCAACAATGAAAGGTGTGTAAAAATGGGAGATAGTTTCATAAAATCCTATTTTAAGACTTCTAAATAGGAAATTCAAATTCACAGAATTCACTTTTTTTTTAAATGTTGAATGATATAAATTTACTATTACTATCTCTCCATATATTGAATTTAATGCCTTTGTCGTAGCTATTCTTCTGGCTAATTCCATGGTTTCATAATCATTTTAAAGCATGGTTTATTGATCAATCTTTTTTCAATCTGTTTGGGAAACTAAGGTGGAGCAGATAAAAAGAAGAGGTGACTCTATAGTTTATTAATGAACCACATTAATGCTGGAATGGGATGAGGAGCTTATGCAAAATAAAGAAAAGAGACTTAAAAATTCTTCCATGAAATTCTTTTGAGGAATATTGATTAATGGGCTATTATGCATATTATATGTTACCATGAAACATATTTTAACATAATATCTATAATATTTATAGTTAGCATTTTGAAAATAATCCATTCATATGATACTTCAAAAAATAAAAAAGGTTTAAAAAATTAAAAAAATAATCAGTAAAGTCATCATAGAGAGATAACCATAGTTAATATTTTATTCTATTTCCTTTAAATATATTTTCTATGAATGTGTCCAGTACACTGCTATTCATTTTGTGATAATTAAGCAATTTTATCTTTACTTAAATTTTTTTAATTTAATTTTTAAAATTTCATTTTCCCATTAAAACCTGTTGTGCCAAGCTTCTTTTTTTTTCTTTTCTGTCATTATTTAACAAAAATAATAAAATGCAGAAATACATGTCATAATAACGGTATTCTCAAAAACGAGAAATGAATTTATTTACCATTTTGATCTATTATTTATTTTAATTGAACACTTGCATTTATTTCCATTTTACATGCCTAGAATTCTAGATCTAAATCTAAAGCAACTACAGATAGGGAAAGGTAATCAATTTAGAGGATATTTTCACTTCAAAGCAATGAACAAGGTAACTTCATTAATAAACTTCTAAATTTTAATTCATGACACTTTAGGCTCAAATTCTCAGCCCCCAAAATACTAAAAATAGTCAACTAAAAAAATTATCTCTACATAGGCTTACTTCAATTTGCGTAATTATACAGGTCAAAGATAAAAAGAGATTTATTCATATGGAACAATTTTCTCCTATACTTGGACACCACAATATTTTAAAATTGTGAATAAATGCCTTTACCACTTTGCAATATAGCTTAGATTTCCAAGATTGTTCCTCTTACTTCTATGTGTGGCTCATTTAACCCACTGTGTCAATGCTTTTAGGTCTAGGTTGTTTTCCTGTTCCAAGAAATCATTCCTTGATTGATATTTCCCCAGTATAAATGCAATCTCCTTAGTTGGAAGTATGAAACCTTTGATCTCTTCTGCCCTGTTAATGTGGTCTGAGCTTGCCTTTAGTCTTTTTTAAAGGTATATCTAAAGAAAGCCTTGTTTCAGAGTACGTTATCTGATATGTGGCCCCTGGTATCTCAACCGTCTGTCCTTATCAACTAAACCTCTCCACTCACAAGGGATGGTACTCCAAAGCTTCCCAATACTGGCTTAAGTTTAGACACCCCATTTCATTTCACCCTGCACACTGCCCACTGTTAAGCCAAATAGAGGCATTTCCAAATAGACTCCCAGGGTCTCCTCTGTGCGGTTTCCTCCTCCCCATTGTCATGCCTCAGTTTCTACACTTTTCAACACGTCTGAACTCTGATCTCGATCTAATCTTCCAGCTGCTTCTCATTAGAAATAGTACCACACCACAGGAATTCTAGTTTTTTAGATCCATGTTAGTTAATACAATTGTCATTCTTAAAAGTCAGTAAATATTTGCTTATTAAGTAATGCCAAAAAGAGACTGAGGGGTTAATTTTTCTATTCCTTTTTTTTAAGAGACAGAAAGACAAGCAAGCACAGAAAAAATGGAAAATTCCAGAAATTAATCTTGCCAGAAGAAGAGCAGAATAATATTTATATTTATAATATAATAATTTTATAATATAATGTTTATAATATGATTTATATTAAATTTATAATATAATAATAATACAATAAGAAAATTGCAATGATAATGTCTTAAAACTAAATGCAAAAGTAATATATTTATAGGGCAAAAACTTTGAAAATTTCAAAGGACTATTATATGAAAATTAAATTTCTGTGCCACATCATTTTATTCAGTTCTTCTCTTTATATAATATTCCCTATGAAAAATTTCACGTACATCTTTTGAGGATATATTTGCCAACAAGCAAACTTTTATGTATGTATATACAATTCTTTTTATTTTAAATGTTTGGGAAAATATATATGCTTTTCAGCACTTTTTCAAGATATATATATATCTTGAGATCAATATCAACAGGCTTTTCTAAACCAACCCCATGCAAGAACTTTATAATCGTTGTTTTCCCTTGTTTTCTTCTAGTAATTCTGCATTTTATTTCTTGTGTTGAGATTGCAATCTGCAATTTATCTTGGTGTCAGTTTTGGACTCTTTGCTTGTTTGGTGTTTGTCTTCTAAATAGCCATTCAGGAGTCTATTTTTCACCACCCTTCTCTCTAAAATGCTGCCTTTTCACATATTAAAACTCCTATGCATATGTATATCTGGATTTCTTATTTTTGTATTGCGTTGATTTATCTGTTTATTGAGGTGCCAGAACTAAATTGCTTTAATTGAAGCTGCTTTATAACAAGTTTCGCTATCTAATAGGGACGACTCTCTACATTCACCGTAAAGTCATCCCTATTAGATAGTGAAATATGCGGCTATTTCATACATATTTTTCCATAGGAAATTAAGAGTCAGTTTGTTTCACTCTAAAAAGAGATCATTTAAAATACAGAAGTGACATTTAATGTATACTTAATACTAGGTGAGTTGATATTTTCAAAATAACTAAGTCTTCTTGATATCTTCAAAATAACTGAGACTTCTTTTTAGGAAGGACAATGATTCAGAAACACGAATTTTTTTTATCCTATTCAAGCGATTATTTATGTCCTTCTGCAGAGTTTTAAATATTCATATATTCTGTATACTTTATTAATTTTTGGATTCTCTTGGTATTTTACTGCTTTCCTTCATCTTCTCAAGTGGTTACAGATGCAAATGCTAGTTTTGTGTATGGGTATGTCATAATATCATAACTAAGTTACTGTACTAAATGTTATTTTTGTCTAAGAACCCTTCATTGGATAGTCTTAGGTAATTCTAGTACAATATCTGTTAATAATGATACTACTTTCCTCCTCCCATTTTACGTACCATATTTAATTTTCTTCTCTACACTAGAAAGTACTTTCATAAAACATAATTAATACTGGTAGTTGTGGGTATTCTTTTCTTATCCCTAACTTTAATAATAAAGCATATTTATTTTTGATATACTAAACATAATTCTGGCTTTGGGAAAATATTTCTATCCTTTGGTACTTTTAGCAAATGCTCATATAGCATCTACCAGGAAATTATCACGTGCTTTTTCCTTTGATCTGTTAATTTAATGAATTTTATTCATGGATTCAATAATGTTGAATCATTCTTGCACTGCTAATATGAATTCCTATGGGTCCTAGAGTATTATTATTTATTAATATACTACTGCATTGTTCTAGAAGTTTATATTTATGAATTTTAAAAATTCATAATTATGTATATTATAATTTTATATTATGCTTTCCATGCTTTGATAACAATCTTGCAAGACATTCGTAGAAACAATTTGAATTTTTTTCTTTGTCTTTGGAGTTTATACAGCATTTGGTAATATTTACGTCTTTCTCTTTGATTGAATCCACAGGTAAAATCATTGGAGACCATTGCTATTTTTAAGGGTTTCATTTGACAATATTCTTAAATTCTTCCATGAAAATTGATCAATTTAGATATTCTATCCCTTCAGTGAATAGCTTTTGTAATTAACATTTAATAATAAAATCACCTATTTTACCCATGTTTACAAATTTAATAGTACAAAGTTGAAAAAAAATTATCTTGATTTAAAAAATTTCTTCATGTCTATGATTAGTTCCTCATTCTCATTTTTATTTTGATACGTTTTTCTGTGTCTCATTCTCAGGATTATTAGCAGTTTAATTTTTTTTCAATTTAAGCATGAGATTTTAGAACTATTTAGAAATTCTACCACTTTCTTATTCATTAATTTCTACTTTTATTAGCTCATTTTCCCTGTTACCCTTAAGCTAATTTTGATGCATTTTCTAATTGACTGAATGTAATATTTAATTATTAAAATTTCTTGTTTAATAATTTATATATGATGAGGTTATCATGTTAAATGTTTTCATTATCCTGTTTTCTAGATAAACAAATTTCAGTCTTATCTTCTTTTAATCCAAAGGGTATTTGAAATGTTTTGGGGAATAAAGTTTATTTATTTATTTATTTTTAACATTTGTTCCCCTTATTATTTATTTATTTTTAATACATATGTTTTACTCGTCTGTTGATAAGGTAGATAAAAGGAGCATCAGACACAAGGTTTTCACAATCACACAGTCATATTGTGAAAGCTATATCATTATACAATCATCTTCAAGAAACATGGCTACTGGAACACAGCTGTACAGTTTCAGGCACTTCCCTCCAGCCTCTTCATTACACTTTAACTAAAAAGGTGATACTATACAATGCGTAAGAATAACCTCCAGGATAACCTCTTGACTCTGGAATCTCTCAGCCATTGACACTTTATTTTGTCTCATTTTGCTCTTCCCCTTTTTGGTCGAGAAGGTTTTCTTAATCCCTTGATGCTGAGTCCCAGCTCATTGATAAAGTTTATTTATTAGGGTGATGCATATATAAGATTATTAAAATAAAATATCTGTAATATTTCCTATACACATCAATGGAAATGTATAAGAAACATTACATCAACTCTAGTACCTTTCTAATCTTCATGTGTCATCTAAAGGGCAACAAAAAACAAAAACCATGAAGAGGTACTGGTGAAGTTCACAGCCCAGGGCACAGTCTCAGTAGACTGAGATCTAATCTCAAGATTGCAGTACAGTTCCTCCCTACTTATACCTTTCCACCACATCTATAGGAATCCTGTATAATAACAGGATTATAGCTGAAGAGAACTGCAAGGCTCAGACCCTATTTAAGAAAGAGTCTCTAAGGAAACCTAATGCAACAGGGCAGATAAAAACAAGGAAACCAGAGGAAATTTTAACCTCTGTCACTTGCCGCTACAGCAAACAGTGAACACAGCCTAACTCCTAACCAGATAAACACAGAATCTCACACCAAGGGCATACGTACATCAGTTCTTTTGACCTGATACAGCACGTCCAACTTCTAACAAAAAATTACAAGACATGTTAAAAGGCAAAAAAACACAGTGTGAAGAGACAGGGTAAACATCAGAACCAGAATCATATATGGTAGAGATTTTGGAATAATGAGGTGGGAATTAAAAATAACTGAATATTCAGTTAAAATAACTTTAACATATCTAATGGAAAAGTGGAAACAATGCAGAAACAGATGTGTTATATTAGCAAAGAGGTGGAAACTCTAAGAAAGAATCAAAAGGAAATGCTAGAACTATAAAAGAATAACAATGCTGTAAGATAAATGAAGAATGCCTTTGATAGGCTTTAGAAGGCTGAGCATGGCCAAAGAAAGAATCAGTGAAAGAATGGAAGACAAAAAATAATAACAATAAAAGAAAAGAAAGGAAAATAAATGAAGAATGAGGGCAATAAATAGCAAATAGTTACAAAAAGTCAATATCAATCCAAATGTATGAATAATCACTTTAAGTGTGAATGATCTACAACAATTAGAAGACAGAGACTAGTATAGTGGATTAAAAAAAAAAGACCCAATTATATGTTGTCTGTAAGAAACTCACTTTGAATAAAAAGACATAGATAAAAAGGAAAAGGATGGAGAAATACCAGGTGAACCCTAACTGAAAGAAAGGTCAAGTAGCTGTATTAATTTCAGACAAACAGATTTCAGAGTAAGGAAAATCATTAAGGATAAAGAGGGACATCATATAAAGAAAAGCAGTCGATTCTCCAAGAAGACATAGCAAAGAAAAAATACTGTAGTAGGTAGCCTCAGTAGCATTAAAGATACCCCTTCAAGGTCCCTGCCGCTCCTGGGATTCACACTGTTAATTGCCTCTCCCTTGTCTACGGTTTGACTTTGTAACTTGCTCACAATGAATAAGAATGTTTCAAAAACGATGGGCTGCCTATCTCTTCTGAGATGAGGTTATAAAATACTGACTTCCATTTTCCTGGCAGTCTTTTCCTCCCTTGGGTTTACTTGTGTGTTTTCTCTGATGGAGCAGGCTCCCTAGCAAAATGCTGAAAGCAGCATGTCGCTGGCAGCCAGCAAGGAGCTGTGAAGTCCAATCTCTAGCGCAGCTGAATTCTGCCAACAACCACAATGATTGAGTTTGAAAGCAGAACCTTTCCTGTATTTAGTTTCAGTTGAGACCACAGACCCTTGGCTGAAACCTCGATTGCTGCCTCGTGGGAAACTGTGACGCAGTGGAATGGTAAGATAATGGGTATTGTCTCCAGCTGCCAAGTTTTAGAGTCATTTGTTACACAGCAATAGATCGCTACTACAGAGATAATAGCTCTGCTATTTTAGACTTTAAATTTTAAAAGTAAATAAACAAAAGAATGGCAACTACTATGGGAAGGAAGATTAAAAAGACAGCGTTTAAAGAAGAAAATTGAAGGAGGTGTATTTAAAGACAAATGTTGTTACTACTGGCATTGCTAAAGGAACGAATATTTCTCATATTTTTGTTGATGGTGTTAATAATATAGCGACTCTGATTAGCAAGTTTATTTCTAGCTTAATATCTACTGAGCTTAAGGAAATTATCAGTAAAATGAAATGCTATTTATGACACAGTGTTTCATAATGAATCAGTAGATGCTGCAGGGTGTACATCAGTAGTTCTCAGATTTAGCTACATGTTAACATTGGCAGGAAGGCTTTAAAAATGAATACAGTTGTCTGAGCCATATCTTAGACCAAATAAAATAAAATCTTTAGATTTTTATAAAGCTCTCTCAGGTGATTGTAATGTATAGACAAAACTGAAACTCACTGACCTGCAGTACTGCCATGAACTTGAGAGGTCAGGGAGAGAAGAGAGAGGACAGGAAGAGACCTCCAAAATGACCATCTGTCCCTCACTCTTCATGGACCAGTAGCTAGTAGTGTTGTGTTCTTCTCATCTCACTCAGTGTGAGTTTAAGAAATCACACCTGTGCGGTTTGAATCTGTTACCTACCCCAGAAAAGCCTACGTTCTTTTCATCCATCCTTGTGGGTGCAGACCTATTGTGGATGGGACCACAATAGATATCTACATAGAAATGTGACCCAGCCTATTCAAAACGGGTCTTAATCCCATTGCTGGACTCCTGTATGAAAGGATAAAAAGCAGATTCATTTTGGAGAGAGCTCAGAGAAGGAAAATGCCCCAGGGGAAGGCAGAAGTCCTCACAGGAGCTGAGTGAGCCTTTTTGAAGCCAGAATCCAAGAGAGAAGGACCAGCAAACATCCACCATGTGCCTTCCCGTGTGACAGTGGAACCCAGATGCCAGCAGCCTTTCCTTAGCGAAGATCTCTCTCTCTTGATACCTTAATCTGGACTTTTTCATGGCTTTAGAACTGTACATTTGTAACCTAACAAACTCCCATTGAAAAAGCCAACCCACTTTTGGTATATTGCATTCTGCCAGCTTTAGCAAACCAAAATCATGCCCAATCACGCAAGTGCATTACAAACCTCTGAGCTCGTATGCCTGACATCAAGGGGATGGGAACCATATTCCTTTCAGTGGGGAGAGGAAGTGAATATTTGGCAAAAATAATCCATACCTTGTCTAATGCTACACAGCTAGTTAATGACAAATGAGCTGATTTCTTTATTTTTCATATCTTTCATTTCAGGTTCAACATTCAAAGAGCTTTGCATAACTTTGTATTTTAAAGCACAGTCTAGAAAACCTAAGGTCTGCTAAGCTTCTTCCTCAGTGAAATAACTGCATTTCCTCAATTTGCTCAATTGATGGAATCTGCATTATCTAGTTATCATTTTTTCTAACATATGCATACATGGTAAAGGCAACAGATTCTAAATTTTACACAATGCTCCCTGTTAAAGTCTGACTTCTTTTTAACCTGACAATCCCCAAGAGAGTATGTATTATATAATGATGTTATCCTATTAGAAACAGTTAAAATTGATTTGTACAGCAGTGGATTGACTACTTTGGAATTGTCCTACTA
The DNA here is from genome assembly GCF_023851605.1 of Tamandua tetradactyla. Classification (NCBI taxonomy): domain Eukaryota; kingdom Metazoa; phylum Chordata; class Mammalia; order Pilosa; family Myrmecophagidae; genus Tamandua; species Tamandua tetradactyla. Next base: position 45,145,057 of record NC_135329.1, on the reverse strand, counting down.
AATCAGATTATTCTGAAAGTTTGATATGAATGTTATGGATAAGACTCTGCCCTTCTTTAGCCAATGGGAACTTTATCTCTAATTGGGGTAGAATTATTTGATTAGTTATTCTGGTCAGCCCATGCCAGGCTTAAATAAAACAAGGTCTTAAGATGCAAATATGAATCAGATTTGTAAAAAAAACAAAACATTAAATACAGCAACAGCAACCAAAAACCCTGCAGTTCCTGGAAAGTATTATTTTAATTGAAAGTAACTATAACACACTCTACCTGCAAGGCACATATGCATGTGGGAACACAGACACACACACACACACACACACACACACACACCAACCTACTTGATGAACACCAGGATGACAATTCTAAGGTGGTGGGACAGAGATATAGTAAATGTTTTTCTTTTTTTTTTGCTTTTGTTTTGTTTTCTTACAGTTTTAATGCACTCCAGTGAAGAAATATTTCTTAAAGACAAAAAGGAACTCTTGCTTATATGAAAGGACCTAAAACGCAAAGATACATACCTTGTGAACTTTAAATAATACCTCACAGAGGTTATAGATTTTTTCAGCTCGTACCCAGTCTAATGTGCTCACCTGCAAGAAATATAAAATGCAAACATGAAAAGAAATATGCTACTTTTAGTTGGAGAATTTAAACATTTACAAATAAGGAGCGACTCAATGTGTCTCTTACTTAAATTCTAGACTACCAGTAGTGCAGTTGAAACATTAAACTTTGCATGAATGATGATGCATAATCATAGTATCTAATGGTAAGTGATGTGTATATATATATATATGTATATATATATATATACATATATATATATTATTGACATAAGAACTGGACAATGCAGAAGCCTCTATTACATGCAATTGGGCATAATATTATAACTCATTTTGGATTTATTTTGGATTAAATTAAGGATGAATTTTTGGTTAAATTTAGAGGATTTAAGAGGGTAATGAGTTTGTACATGAAAGTAGATGGGTTTACATTTATTGCTTGAAAAATTATACTGTTAGCAGAAAGATTGCATTTACATTCTTTTGCTCTTTGGGAGTAAACTTACTGTTTCAGAAATGAATGAACAATTTATTAATTTAGGAGTTGAACTGATCATCTGTTCTGTATTGATCTGACTTATTACTGCAGTCACTATTTTGACAATTGTGTACATTCCACTGTAATGATAATAATGATCAAAATCCTCTAACTACTGAATATAGCCTACAATTCATGTTCATATATCATCTCAACATTAAAATATTTCATGTAGAAGAATCTATAGCATTCCGCAGTGTTCAAAATTTGGATAATTTATTTTTCACTCTGCACTTAGTAATCAGAAGTTCACTGTATGGTGTCTTTAAACATTGGCACTATCATGATTCTAATCAATCAGTGACCTCCTAGTAATGATTCCACTAAATATAATGTTCAAGACATAACTGCTAATTTTATAGCCACCACAGACTATTTCTCAAATAGTAGGTTGATGTGAATATTTACATTGTGTTGCTATTTAATGTTTGATCCAGAGACAAGTAGTTGCCTGATGATTTAAAAATTAAAAAAAAAAAAGGTAAAGGTAAAATTTAAAAGAGAAAAAGGTCAATTAGAGTGATAACTTGAAGGTTATTTTTAGGTATAGTAGAGCCTTCAAGGCACTGAACTGAATGTTGATGATGAGCTAGAGAGAGCTAAGATACTTATTTAAGAGCTAGGAAGCTGATGATGCTAGCACCTTTTCTCTAGAGTGTGATATGACTTAGAAAGGAATACTGGATGAAGCCTAAAGTAATTTTGTTCTGGAACTTAAGAACTTGCATGAATTTTTAAAAACATATGCCTCTTCCTGTCTTTTCCACTCTTCAAGAGTTTATATCTCCTGCTGTTAAATCTAAGGTACAGTATGGTTTGTATTATTGAAAAATAAATAAGCATGCATACAATAGTTTTAATGTTTGCAGCAATAACAGTGCAGCTTATTTTAGGAGAATCTAGAAACTAGAAAGATAAAAACCTACAACCACAGTATTCAGAGGCATCTTCCCTTCATAGTATATTCAATGCTGTAAATATTATCTTTCGCATATTTATATCTTCATACTCTTTCAAAATTATAGTTTACTATAATATTTTCCATGTATTAAGCATTTTTCATGAATATAAATGTAAGCATTGCTCAGGATTTCAACATGTGGATTTACTATTTCTTAAACTTTTCTTTATTGTGGGCATTTTAGATTGCTTTCAGATTTTTGCCATTATAATAGCATGGTGATTAATATCTTTAATAGTATGTTATATTTTAATATTATATTACATATTTTTCCTACTAGTTTGTAAACAACATAGAGCAGAACAGTAGGCCTTCAAAATTATATCCTAAGAGAAGACACTGAAGAGGCTGATTTTATACTGTTTGCAAAATTCAGGCATACTTCCTCATTAATACAGAAAGAATCATGAAATATTTATCAAATCACCTACTTCCTGTAAGACAGTGGTGGTCATCTGCTGTTTTTGCTGTCCACCTCCCATTTTATTTATCTTGGCAATGGCCACGTCTAATTCCCTCTGGGGGACAATTCCCTCCTCCACTCTCAACTCATTTGCTTCTGATGGGTTTGATTGTGCTCCTAGCTCAGGAGTGGAATGTGTGATCCAGGTATAAATCAGCCAGTCAATCTCATTCTCAGCCACAGCAATTGATTCAGGGATGAAAAATATAACCCAATCAGAGAAAATAAGGTAAAAATAAGTTGGCTCAGACTTCTGGACATGGAGCTGTTTCTTTTCTGGCATTGAGTGAAAAAAGCTTATAGCCTGAGAGCTGTCAGAAACCCATCTTGGGACCACAGTGGACATCCTGATTGACAATGGAGAGAACACTGAAAGTAGAGGAGCGAAATAAAGAGACAGTGGGTCTCTATCTCGCTAGTTACATGCTAGATTACTGTCCCCGCATTGCTCTGTTACTTTATCAGATAGGTATCTTTTGTTTATTTTTTCTGTCTTAAGTTATTTTGGGGTGGGTTCTGACCCTTGCAATAATTTTTTTAAAAGCCTCTAATATAGATTTCCTCATTAATTTTTATAGTTTTTCATTGTCAGATTGAATTTATACAAGTTCACAGGCACAGAGCTTTAACCATAAAAAGTCATAAGGGTTCCTACTTGGAATAGGAATATATAGCAATCCATATTTAGAAAGGTTTTTGGTTGTGAAAGACTCATGGGACTGTCACACACCAGGTGTCCTTGAATATGTGGTTAGAATTCTTGTTCATGACAATCTTTACCATAACCATAGCCCAAAACTATTTCTGACTTGTAGCCTGGTGTGGTGAGCTACCTTCATGGTCACAATGTACTTATGATGCTTTATGTTTTCGTGTGGCATTGCTTTGATTTCCCCTGTTTATGATTTGTTTACTTGAGGTCACAGAACACGCATAAAGTGTTTTGTTGCTACTCAGATAGACGCTAAGGCAATCTGGAGATTATTTTGAGATGCCAAGTAGGTAGTTCAGACTTCTTATAAAGTGTATCTGACCACAAGTATATTAAAAAACATTTGAAACTGTTGATGGCTCATAGTAGACTCTCAGTTTTTTAGAAAGAACACAGCATTTTAAAAAGCTATGCAACACTGCAATATATGATTCCATAAGGGTTCCAGGCACTAGAGTAACTTTCCAGAAACCTACAACCTCCTGATGGGTCCCTGGTCCAGATAAGTCCTGAAACCTAGCCCAGCCTTTCCAGGAGATCAGATAGTTCCATCTTCCTACCCCATATTAGTGACAGACCATTCCAATATAAAAAATTTAGAATTGTCAAATCCCAAAGAGAGGTAAGGAAAGATCAAAGGTGATGGTGGAATTATACACAGAAGATAGGATTTAACAAATGAAAACAAATGCTGAATCATTAAATTAATATCTTTTTTTAGTCTCCAGTATTTTAGAGCAGCTAGAAGTAAAAACCTTGAATTGTGAAATTGTAACCCACGTCAAAGTCTGAAATATGTTCTACAACTAATTGTGGTGCTGGGCTTTGAAATTTATTGTTTTTTTTTGTATATATGTTATTGTTCACAAAAAAAGAAGGAAAAAAAAAGTCAACTGTGATGATAAAAAAGTATTTAAGCTCTCTAGCCTCCTATATTCTGGGACAGCTAGAAGAAAAAATCTGAGAGGATTGTATGGTAGCCCATGACAAACTCTGGGATCTGTCCTGTAACCACTTGTTGAAGAGTGCTTTGAAAACCATTGCCTTTTTATTTCTTTGTTTTGTATATATGTTATACTATACAATAAAAAAAGTTAAAAAAAAAAAAAAGCTATGTAACACTGGTTAAATCTCAGGTAATTATCATTCCCACCCCAAACTTCCACCCCTACCCCAATGACTTAAGCCAAAAGCTGCTATGGAATAAAAAGCAGGTCTTTCTCTTCATATTTATGTGAACTCTAATCTTAAAGGCTCTCTGTTCTGTACTAACTCCTCCTGATGCCTTCCCTTAAAACATTATGCATTTATTTCTTCTCTTTTTCAATTCCCAGAAGCTATTCAACTGCAGGCATTCATCTAACATTTAGTAAAAGCTCTTTTTCATGTTAATTAGCATATTAACATGTTTTGTGTCTGTTCAACAAGACTGAGGCATGTCGGTGTAGCCCTCTGAGTATCCATGAGAATGCCTTATGCAAAGCAGGTACTTGGAGAGTGAACACTGGTTGGCTTGTTTGAAGAGAAAAACATGTTTAGTTAATGCAACTAACCCAGATGCAATGTGTGCAATATTAGACTGGCAGAGCTTAGTGGGTGCAATGCAAAGACTCCTCTAATTTAGCCAAAGAAACAGCATGAAGTACATCTAAGTTTCGGCTTGAGTAAAATTATTCCCAGAGTAATCACTGTGCCCTTCAGGGCACATTTACTTTTTATTTTATAAGTTCTAGCTCTAAAAATTGTCTAGGCTACAATAATTCAATACTAAATGTAATGAGCTCACAGATGGGGTTAAGATAATGCCATTTTCAAGATAATCAAGCTAAGCATCGAATGAATTGGTTAAGTACTAACTCAAATAGGGGACCAATTGCTATAATAAAAGTAAAGTATGATTAGAGTAAGAAAAAAATGAGACTAAATTTGGACTTAATGCTTGGAAAATTAGTAAAAGATAAACATATATGTACATGTTTTGTAGTGTATATGTGTATGTATATCACACACATTTGAAAATCAGAGATAAACACAAAATTTAAATTTGGGGGTTTATACAGACAGTGGTT